>NC_084513.1:23746604-24454104 GCF_024500385.1 Phyllopteryx taeniolatus | reverse complement strand
TGCCGCAATTGACATTCCAGTTGTGCAAATTAATTGAAAATGTAAACATTTAAACATAAGTATTAGGTATTGATGCCCTTGGCTTGATATTTTGTTGAAGCGCCTTTGCCAGCATTCACAGCCTTAAGCCTTCTTGGGTATTTCTCTACGAGCTTGGCACACCTGTTTTTGGGCATTTTCTCCCATTCTTCTCTGCAGATCCTCTCAAGGTCGGTCAGGTTGGACGGGCAGCGTCAGTGGACACCAATTTTTAGGCCTTTCCAGAGATGTTTGTTTGGCTGCAGACTCATGTTATTACATTCACAGGCTGCTCCTGAAGCCACCCCTTTATTATCTTGGTTGTGTGCTTTGGGTCATTGTCGTGTTGGAAAGTGAATCGAGTCCCAGAGCACTCTGGAGCAAGCTCTCTTGAAGAATTCCCATATATTTGGCAGCTGTCATCTTACCCTCTATGCAGACTACGCGCCCAGTTCCAGATGGCATGCTGCCACCACCATGCTTCACAGTAGAGATGGAGGTGATGAGCAGTGCCATTTCTTCCCTATATATGACACTTGTAATTCAGGCCATCCATTTTCCGAGCCACTTCTCCTCACAAGGGTCGCGGGAGTACTGGAG
This sequence comes from Phyllopteryx taeniolatus, assembly GCF_024500385.1. NCBI lineage: Eukaryota > Metazoa > Chordata > Actinopteri > Syngnathiformes > Syngnathidae > Phyllopteryx > Phyllopteryx taeniolatus. The sequence goes on along the minus strand of NC_084513.1, from coordinate 24,453,486 downwards.
CCTATCCCAGCTGTCATCGGGCAGGAGGCGGGGTACACCCTGAACTGGTTGCCAGCCAATCGCAGAGCACATATAAACCAACAGCCATTTGCACTCACATTCACACCTACGGGCAATTTAGAGTCTTCAATCAACCTACCACATTCATTGAAGTCCAGCTGTGTTTGATTATACTGATTAGACTTGATGAGGAAAGCCACACACCTGTCTATATAAGACCTTATAGCTCACAGTGCATCTCAGAGCAAATGAGAATCATGAGCTCAAAGGAACTGCCTGAAGAGCTCAGAGACAGAATTGTGGCAAGGCACAGATCTGGCCAAGGTTACAAAAACCATTCTGCTGCGCTTAAGGTTCCTAAGTGCCTCCATAATTCTGAAATGGAAGACGTTTGGGACGATCAGTAGTCTTCCGAGAGCTGGCTGTCTGGCCAAACTGAGCAATTGGGGGAGAAGAGCCTTTGTGAGAGAGGTAAATAAGAACCCAAAGATCACTGTGGCTGAACTCCAGAGATGCAGTCGGGAGATGGGAGAAAGTTCTAGAAAGTCAACCATCACTTCAGCCCTCCACCAGTCGGGGCTTTATGGCAAAGTGGCCCGACGGAAGCCTCTCCTTAGTGCAAGACACATGAAAGCCTGCATGGAGTTTGCTAAAAAAAAAACACCTGAAGGACTCCAAGATGGTGAGAATTAACTTAACTCTAAGCGGTATGTGTGGAGAAAACCAGGCACTGCTCATCACCTGTCCAAAACAGTCCCAACAGTGAAGCATGGTGGTGGCTGCATCATTTTTTGCTGTAGGGATAGGACGACTGTTTGCAATCGAAGGAAAGATGTACAAGTACAGGTATATCCTGGACAAAAACCTTCTCCAGAGTTCTCAGGACCTCAGACTGGGCCCGAAGGTTCGCCTTCCAACAAGACAATGACCCTAAGCACATAGCTAAAATAACGAAGGAATGGCTTCAGAACAACTCCGTGACTGTTCTTGAATGGCCCAGTGAGAGCCCTGACTTAAACCCAATCGAGCATCTCTGGGGAGACTTGAAAATGGCTGTCCACCAACGTTCACCATCCAACCTGACAGAACTGGAGAGGATCTGCAAGGAGGAATGGCAGAGGATCCCCAAATCCAAGTGTGAAAAACGTGCTGCATCATTCCCAAAAAGACTCTTGGCTGTATTAGGGTCCCTCTACTAAATACTGAGCAAAGGCTCTGAATACTTATTTATGGCTGTGTGATATCTCAGTTTTTCTTTTTTAATCTACAAAAATTTCAACAATTTCGTTTTTTACTGTCCATATGGGGTGGTGTGTGTACATTGAGGAAAAAAATGAACTTAAATAATTTTAGCAAATCGCTGTAATATAACACAGAGTAAACATGTTAAGGGGGTCTGAATGCTTTCCGTACCCACTGTACATACATACCTGTAGTAATAGACATTCGTCAAGAGATGTATTGCTTCATACCTTGCATTCCGTATATACCTGTTCTTAAAGATGTTTATGTATTTTTTTATTATTATTCATTTTATAATAGCATGAGGAAATGTTCCTGTTATTTATTTCTAATTTATGGCAAGGGAAAGTACTGTGGTCATGCTGCCATTTCAAATGATGACGAGGAGGAGAATGATGGGCGACGTGCCGTGAGGGGTCTTGCAAGCTAGCACCGCTACTGGTCAACAGTCTAGAGCAGTGCTTCTCAATTGCTTTCTGTTACGACCCCCCCAGGAAGAAGAAACAAATTTGAGACCCCCACCTGCAGCCCCCACGAGTACACCTATATAACATCGTAGGATAATCTACTCTAATGCTTATAAACATTGAAGAAAGTACAAAAGAAAGTGATATAGACTGCCATCTACTGCAGTGGATGTGCAATTACACTTTATTCTAGTGTGGCAAATCATGTTCTTCAGGGCCTCACACGCCCCCCCTGGCATCGCAAAGTCGCGCCCCACTATTTGAGAAGCACTGGTCTTGAGCAAAGGTGCCGGTGAGTGTGGTAAGGAAGTGAAGAGATGGAATCTAGAATCAGTGAAGGAAAGTGTCGGGTGTGTTATGTGATAGAAGAGTCTGCAAGAATGGATGAAAAGGTTTATAACAGTGATGAGCCCAGCCAGGGGTGTCAAACGTATTGTACTTCAGGGGCCACATAAACTCGAATTTGATGTCAAAGGGGCAGGACCACTAACATCTTACCGTACTTGATATAAAACCCCAAAGCCAATAAAGTTGGGACGTTGTGTTAAACATAAATAAAAACAGAATACAATGATTTGCAAATCATGTTCAACCTATATTTCATTGAATACACCACACAGACAAGATATTCAATGTTCAAACTGATAAACTTTATTGTTTTAGCGAATAATCATTAACTTAGAATTTTATGGCTGCAACACGTTCCAAAAAAACTGGGACAGGTGGCAAAAAAGACTGAGAAAGTTGAGGAATGCTCATCAAACACCTGTCTGGAACATCCCACAGGTGAACAGGCTAATTGGGAACAGGTGGGGCCCATGATTGGGTAGAAAAGGAGCTTCCCTGAATTGCTCAGTCATTCACAAGCAAAGATGGGGCGAGGTTCACCTCTTTGTGAACAAGTGCGTGAGAAAATAGTCCAACAGTTTCAGGACAATGTTCCTCAACGTACAATTGCAAGAAATTTAGTGATTTCATCATCTACAGACCATGATATCATCAAAAGGTTCAGAGAATCTGGAGAAATCACTGCATGTATGCGGCAAGGCCGAAAACCAACATTGAATACCTGTGACCTTCGATCCCGGAGGCAGCACTGCATCAAAAACCGACATCAATGTGTAACGGATATCACCACATAGGCTCAGGAACACTTCAGAAAACCAATGTCAGTAAATACAGTTTGGCGCTACATCCGTAAGTGCAACTTGAAACTCTACTATGCAAAGCAAAAGCCATTTATCAACAACACCCAGAAACGCCGCCGACTTCTCTGGGCCTGAGCTCATCTAAGATGGACTGATGAAAAGTGTTCTGTGGTCTGACGAGTCCACATTTCAAATTGTTTTGGGAAATTGTGGACGTCGTGTCCTCCGGGCCAAAGATGAAAAGAACCATCTGGACGCAAAGTTCTAAAGCCAGCATCTGTGATGGTATGAGGCTGTGTTAGTGCCAATGGCATGGGTAACGTACACATCTGTGAAGGCACCATTAATGCTGAAAGGTACATACAGGTTTGGGAGAAACATATGCTGCCATCCAAGCAACGGCTTTTTCATGGACGCCCCTGCTTATTTCAGCAAGACAATTCCAAACCACATTCTGCACGTGTTACAACAGCGTGGCTTCGTAGTAAAAGAGTGCGGGTACTAGACTGGCCTGCCTGCAGTCCAGACCTGTCTCCCATTGAAAATGTGTGGCGCATTATGAAGCGTAAAATACGACAACGGAGACCCCGGACTGTTGAACAGCTGAAGCTGTACATCGAGCAAGAATGGGAAAGAATTCCACCTACAAAGCTTCAACAATTAGTGTCCTCAGTTCCCAAACGTTTATTGAATGTTGTTCAAAGAAAAGGTGATGTAACACAGTGGTAAACATGACCCTGTCCCAGCTTTTTGGGAACGTGTTGCAGCCATAAAATTCTAAGTTAATGATTATTTGCTAAAAACAATAAAGTTTGTAAGTTTGAACATTAAATATCTTGTCTTTGTAGTGTATTCAATTAAATATAGGTTGAACATGATTTGAAAATCATTGTATTCTGTTTTTGTTTAACACAACGTCCCAACTTCATTGGAATTGGGGTTGTAATAATGAATGTTTTTCCCTTTGTTTGAATGCAAAACAAATCAAACCTATGAGGAAAATCTTTCCTTTTAATTATTTTTAAAAATCATTGAACAGAACAACCTCAGATTTCTTGAATATTTTGCTTCAATTTGTCAATCAATGATCTGTGCATATTAACTGACCATAGAGATTGTATATTAAGGCACAAAACTTTAAGTCACAGGTATTTGGAACTGTAAAATATACTTTAAAGTTGAATGAACCTTTGAAGACCTAGAAACTAATACCACTCCATTTCTTAAAAGGAGCATAATAATTCTCCAAATTATCCTTCGTCCCCGCCACCAAGTCTTTTGTATTTTTTCCACTCAAATTCATCATGCAGACTGGATTGTACCCCCTGGCGGGACCAAAACATCCCGCGGGTCATATGTTTGAGACTTCTGATGGAAAATGTGATGGCTCGAGCGGAAGCGGCCATTGAAGAATCGGAAAATGAAGAACATAAAGGCCCAATTAGAAGCCATACGAACACACCCGCAATAAAACAGCGACTGAAACCAGGGAAAGACGCTACTCATCCACCTAATTACCGACCGCTGTCACAAATTAATACGGACATCAAAATCATTTCTGAGGCTTTAGCCAACAGATTAGAAAAAAAGTTGTATTAAAGGACGGAGCTCCACCAACAATGTCAGGCGAATAATAAACCTAATAAGTATGTCTCAGCGTCATCATCTAAAAAACAATTGTCTTGTCTCACTCGATGCAAACTGTTTAGACGCTCAAAAAAGAATGCCACCGCACCACTCGTCAGGAGCACTGCCTTGCTCATTTTCCACAGCCCGTAATAGCTGCTTGCATCTCTAGTTATTTTATTTATTCAACATTTATTTATCCAGGAAAACCTCTTTCTCATAAATCTCTTTTACAAGAGTGTCCTAATCTTGGTATGTACTTGACTGAGGTGATGAGTTGTACGTAGTGTATGTCTCCAGTCTGAATCATTTCAGACACTAACCTCCATCTGATGCCGGATCCAGTGAAGTGACTGTGTCATCCTGGTGTACACGCCTGGCTTGTTCCTTATAGCACAGCCAACGCCCCAGCTCGTTGTCCCGACCAGCTTCCATAGAGATGAGTCCTCGCAAGCAAGAGGACCCCCACTGTCCCCCTGAAGAAATATTTCAAGTTATTGCATTGTACAAGTATGACAGAATACGAACCAAATGTTTGATGAGGCATCTCTCAGTCTCGTAAACAGGATAAAATAAACCAATGAATGCATTTCTTTGTTTTAACTATGAAGTAGGTATTTAGTGTTTTGTCATTCAATAAAATTAGAACATACAAGAACGTATTGTTAATTTGGAGTGTGTGGAAATTGAATTTATTTCTGGTCTGAAGAACATAGTTTCACATACAGTGCATCCGGAAAGTGCTCACTCTACTGAACTTTTTCCGCATTTTGTTCTGTTCGAATCCTTTTCAAAACATTTCTTCCTGGAAATTCGACACACAACACCCCATAATGACAACATGAAAAAAGAATAAAAAACTGAGCCGCATGTGGTGCAAAGGGTAAGTGTACGCACCGCAACCGCAGGGTTGTTGGTTCATATCCCCGCCCGAGGGTATGTCATTGTTGTGGGCAATAAATGAATGGGGTTGGATGTTAGGTGGTGGTCGGAGGGGCCTTCGGCGTAGAATGGCAGCCATGCTTCTGTCAGGTGCCACCGAGAATTATACCAGGTCCCCAGCTGACAAACATTGATGGGGAGTATGATGCATTGGCCACGGCTGGCTATTATGCATATGCATGTGTACATAAGTATTTACAACCTTTGGTTATTCCTGTTTCTACAGCTCGCTTTGAAATACCTCCACAGCTTCATTCAAGTCCACTCCTGTGGTTAATTCAGTTCATTGGATATGATTTGGAAAGGTAGCCACATAAGGATGGGAATGGCACTTCTTTTGCAGTTCTCCTGCTTCTCTCTCTAATCACCTTGGCTGCAATGGTCCAGTCTTCTGGAAGCCCCTCCTGTCCACCGAGAGCCTTTCGCACCTCTTCTCGAGAAGTGACATGAAACTCTTCCTTTCTCAGCTTCCACCACATGGCTCTCTGCGCTGTCTTTGTCTGCCTTCCACCAGAGTCATCTTGCACACTACCATCCATGGTGTCTCTCCACTGTCCCCTACCACTACCTTACAGTCAGTAACCTCCTTCAGATTACATCATCTGCACAAGATGTAATCTACCTGCGTGCTTTTACCGCCGCTCTTGTAGGTCACCCTACAGTGGGTACAGAAAGTATTCAGACCCCCTTACATTTTTCAGCCATTTGCTAAAATCATTTAGGTTCATATTTTTCCTCATAAATGAACACACAGCACCCCATATTGACAGAAAAAAAACGGAATTGTTGAAATTTTTGCAGATTTATTAAAAAAGAAAAACTGAAATATCACACAGCTATAAGTATTCAGACCCTTTGCTGTGACACTCATATTGAACTCGGGTCCTGTCCATTTCTTCTGTTCATCCTTGAGATGGTTCTACACCTTCATTGGAGTCCAGCTATGTTGGATTATACTGATTGGACTTGATTCGGAAAGCCACATCACCTGTCTATATAAGAACTTACAGCTCGCAGTGCATGTCAGAGCAAATGAGAATCATGAGGTCAAAGGAACTGCCTGAAGAGCTCAGAGAGAGAATTGTGGCAAGGCAAAGATCTGGCCAAGGTAAAAAAAAAAAAAAAAAAAACATTGCTGCCTTGGCGAGAGAGGTAAAGAAGAACCCAAAGATCACTGTGGCTGTGGATACAGTCGGGAGATAGGAGAAAGTTGTAAAATGTCAATCATTACTGCAGCCCTCCTCCAGTCGGGGCTTTAGGGCAGAGTGGAGCGACTGAAGCCTCTCCTCAGTGCAATACATGAAAGCCCGCATGGAGTTTGCTGAAAAACATCTGAAGGACTCCTAGCCGGTGAGAAATCAGATTCTCTGGTCTGATGAGATCAAGATAGAACTTTTTGGCTTTCATTCTAAGTGGTATGTGTGGAGAAAACCAGGCACTGCTCATCACCTGTCCTATACAGTCCCAACAGTGAAGCATGCTGGTGGCAGCATCACTGTTGGGGGTGTTTTTCAGCTGCAGGGACTGGACGACTGGTTGCAATAGAAGGAAAGATGAATGCGGCCAAGTACAGGGATATCCTAGAGGAAAACCTTCTCCCGAGTGCTCAGGACCTCAGACTGAAGGTTCACCTTCCAACAAGACAATAAACCTGAGCACACAACTAAAATAACAAAGGAGGTGCTTCAGAAAAACTCTGTGACTGTTCTTGAATGGCCCAGCCAGAGGCCTGACTTAAACCTAATTGAGCATCTCTGGAGAGACCTGAAAATGGCTGTCCACCAACATTCACTATCTAACCTGACAGAACTGAAGAGGATCTGCAAGGAGGAATGGCAGAGGATCCCCAAATCCAGGTGTGAAAAACTTGCATTGCATCATTCCCAAAAAAGACTCCTGGCTGTATTAGCTCAAAAGGGTCCTTCTACTAAATACTGAGCAAAGGCTCTGAATACTTATTTATGGCTGTGTGATATCTCTGTTTTTCTTTTTTAATAAGTCTGCAAAAATTTCAACAATTCTGTTTTTTTCTGCCAATATGGGGTGCTGTGTGTACATTAATGAGGGAAAAAAAATTACTTAAATGATTTTAGCAAATTGCTGCAACATAGCAAAGAGTGAAAAAAATTAAGGGGGTCTGAATACTTTCCGTAACTACTGTATGTTCCTGCCTCTTCTGAAAGAAAGTGTTCACTACAGCCATTTCCGTTATTTTTGCAAAATCTCCCACCATCCTCCCTCCAACTTCATTTCCTGTCTGTCTGTCTGTCTGTGATGCTCAGAGCTACTCTGTCTAGCTCCTTCCAGAAATTCTCTTTCACCTCTCGGTCACATATACTGTGGGGCATAGCCATTAATCACATTATACATAACACCCTGAATTTCAAGCTTCAGCATCATCACTCGACCTGATACTCTTTTCACTTCGAAGACATTCTTAGCTAACGCTTCCTTTCAAATAATTTCTCTAAATAATTTGAACCCTGCCCCGAAACTTCTAGCCTTACCGCCTTTCCACCTGCTCTCCTGGACACGCAATATATCAGCCTTTCTCCTAAACCAACCAACAACCAACTCCCGAGCTTTTCCTGTCATAGTCCCGCATTCAAAGTCCCCAAATTCAGTTCTAGGCTCTGTGCTTCTTCTTTTCTTTCTGCCCAAGAATCCGCTTTTCACCTCTCCTTCGTCTTCGACCCACAGTAGCTGAATTTCCACTGGTGACCTGTAGATGAATGCTAATATTTTTTTTAGCAAAATTTTAAGCCGGATGCCCTTCCTGACACAACCCTCTGCATTTATTCGGGCTTGGGACCGGCCTACAGTTTGCACTCACTTGTGCCTCCATAGGGCTGTATTTAATGTAATATAATGTAAAAATATACTTCCATCGCTTTAACTTTTTATTTTTGGATATCACTGTAAAAATGCATCATCTCTCCATCACTGTCTGTCTCTCTCGTGCTCTCTTTTTCTAGCTCTTGAGAGGTTAACATGCAGTATAAGAAAGAAATGTGCCCATGCTGGCTTGCAAAAAGTTTTGGCTTGCTCTTTGCTTAAAGTAGCTGCACTCAACACATGATGGCAAAAAGTATAGTGGTTTTATATTTGATAAAAATACTAAAATGAACACCTGACAGGAGTCTTTTCCTCCCTCCAAGTATCCTGCACATATCATCCATCGTGAGATGAAGCCCTGGTAAACCTGTGGCTGATTGCAGGTCTTTGTGGAGAGGAGGGGCACCATGGCGGAATGCAAAACCACACTGGTCTGCCCTTTTAAAAAGCAAACAACATTTTAAAATATGTTTATTTGTCCATAATTTAGTTTTTTCCATTTGATGAGATTTGTAACGCTCACCTTTGTCCTCGGTTGCTCCCCATCCAGAGATCCAGCACATGGTGCCTTCATCAAATTCTTCCCCAAAATTAGGCAGGCAGATGGGCTCCACAAATCCTAAAGGATTGTATGATCATCTTTTAGCCGAAGTAAAACAGAATATGCGCCTCAACTTTGAACTCCTTCCGAATGACCGAGCTTCTCACGCTATCTTTGCGGAGGAAACTCATTTCGGCTGCTTTTACCCGCGATCTTGTCCTTTTGGTCATGGCCCACACCTCGTGACCATAGGTGAGGGTAGACACGTCCTGTAGATCAACTTGCAAAGGGAGCGATTTGCCTTTCGGCTCAGCTGTTTCTTCACCACGACAGACCGATACACTCCACATCACTGCAGACGCTGCACTGACCCGCCTGTCAATCTCCCGTTGGATTCTTCCCTCACTCGTGAACAAGACTCCAAAATACTTGAACTCCTCCACTTGGGGCAGGATCTCTTCCCCGACCCGGAGAGGGCACCCCATCCCTTTCCAACTGAATACCATGGTGTCAGATTTGGAGGTGCTAATTTTCATCCCAGCTGCTTCACACTCGGCTGCGAACTTGTCCAGTGAACCGACAAACCGGCTTGATGAAGCCAACAGAACCGCATTATCTGCAAAAAGCAGAGACACAATGCTGAGGCCACCAAACCTCAACACTTTGGCTGCGCCCTAGAAATTCCGTGCTAAAAGGTAATGAACAGAATTGGTGACAAACGATCACATTCATCCCCGGGGCCCTGCCATTGAGAAGCTTTTCAACAACCTCGGTGACCTCAAACTCGAAGATAGGAGAGCCCGCCTCAGAGCCCCAGGACTCTGCTTCCTCTTGGGAAGGTGTTTCAGTAGAATTGAGGAGGTCTTCAAAGTATTCAGGCCACCGACTGACACCGTCCCGAGTTGAGGTCAGCAGCGCCCCATCCCCACTATACACAGTGTTGATGGTGCACTGCTTCCCCCCTCCTGAGACGTCAGATGGTGGAACAGAATTTCCTCAAAGTCATCTGGAAGTTCTCCATGGCCTCACCGAACTCCTCCCAGTTTTTGCCTCAGCGACCACATGAGCCGCTTGGCTAGCTAGTATCCATCAGCTACCTCCGGAGTCCGACAGACCAGGACTGTGGCAGCAGGACACCGTCGACCACAGTTCAATGATCGAGTTTGTGGTTGTGTCTTCGGACTTGCGGCCGCATGTCTTGGACACTCGGGTGAAGAGAGGGGCAGAGCTGTCAATTGATCACCACCTGGTGGTGTGCTGGCTTCGATGGTGGGGGAAGATGCCGCTCCAACATGGCAGTCCCAAGCGCATTGTGAGGGTCTATTGGGAACGTCTGGCAGAATCCCCTGTCAGAAGTAAGCTTCAACTCCCACCTCCAACAGAACTTCACCCATATCCCGGGGCAGGCGGGGGACATTGAGTCTGAGTGGACCATGTTCCGCGCCTCCATTGGTGAGCGGCCGACCGAAGCTTTTGCCATAAGGTGGTCGGTGCCTGTCGTGGCGGAAACCCTCGAACCCGTTGGTGGGCACCAGTGGTATGAGATGTCATCAAGCTGAAGAAGGTGCCCTATCGGCCCTTTTTTGCCTGTGGGACTCCTGAGGCAGCTGATGGGTACCGGCTGGCCAAGTGGAATGCAGCTTTGGTGGTCGCTGAGGTAAAAACTCAGGCGTGGAAGTTCGGTGAGGCCATGGAAAACGACGGCTTCGAGGAAATTCTGGTCCACCATCCAGCATCTCAGGAGGGGGAAGCAGTACACCATCAACACTGTTTATAGTGGGGATGGGGCACTACTGACTCGGGATGTTGTGAGTCAGTGGGGAGAATACTACCTCCTTAATTCCACTGACATGCCTTCCCATGAGGAAGCAGAGTCTGGGGTCTCTGAGGCGGGCTCTCTCTGGGATTGAGGTCACCGAGGTGGTTAAAAAACTCCTCCGTGGCAAGGCCCCGGGTTTGGAAGAGATTCGCTTGGAGTTCCTTAAGGCTCGGGATGTTGTCCGGCTGTTCTGGTTGACATGACATTGGAACATTGCGTGGCCATTAGGGACAGTCCCTCTGGATTGGCAGACTGGGGTGGTGGTCCCCCTTTTTAAGAAGTGGTGTGTTCCAACTACAAGGGGCGATCACAGTCCTCAGCCTCTCTGGTAAGGTCTACTCAGGGGTGCTTGAGAGGAGGGTCCATCGAGAAGTCGAATGTCAGATTCAGGAGGAGCAGTGTGGTTTTCATCCTGGCCGTGGAAGAGTGGACCAGCTCGGCAGGGTCCTTGAGGGTGCAGGGGAGTTCGCCCAAACAGTCTGCATGTGTCTTGTGGACTTGGAGAAAGCGTTTTGACCGTGTCCCTCTGGGATTCCTGCTTTGGGAGTATGGTTTATCGAACCCTCTGATGTGGGCTGTTCAGTCCCTGTACGACTAGTGTCAGAGTTTGTCCACATTGCTGGACGCAAGTCGGATTAGTTTCCGGTGAGGGTTGGACTCCCCTAAGGCTGCCCTTTGTCACCAATTCTGTTCATAACTTTTATGGACAGAATTTCTAGGTGCAGCTGAGACATAAAGGGGGTCCAGTTTGGTGGCCTCAGTCTTGCATCTCTGCTTTTGGCGGATGATGTGGTTCTCACTGGAGCGGTTCGCAGCCGAGTGTGAAGCAGCTGGGATGAAAATTAGCACCTCCAAATCTGAGACCATGGTCCTCAGTCAGAAAGGGGTGGAATGCCCTCTCCAGGTCGGGGGTGAGAGCCGGCCCCAAGTGGAGAAGTTCAAGTATCTTGGGGTCTTGTTCACGAGTGAGGTAAGAATGGAATGGGAGATTAACAGGCGGATCGGTGCAGCGTCTGCAGTGATACAGACTTTGTATCGTCCATTGTGGTGAAGGAGCTAAGACGAAAGGCGAAGCTCTCAATTTACAGGTCAATCTATGTTCCTACCCTCACCTATGGTCACGAGCTGTGGGTCGTGACCGAAGGAACAAGATCCAAACGGCCAAATTGAGTTTCTCCGCAGGGTGTCCGGCTCTCCCTTAGAGTTAGGGTGAGAAGCTTGGTCATCCAGGAGGGGCCCATAGTAAAGACGCTGCTCCCCCACATTGAGAGGAGCCAGATGAGGTGGCTGGGGCATCTGATTAGGGTGAGAGGTGTTCTGGGCATGTCCCACCGGTCAACACGGTCACCGAAGGACTATGCGTTGTTGTTGTCATGTATTGTTAACTAGGAAAGGCGGGGAGATTATTTAATTAATAAAAAAAAAAAAGAAAAACCTTCGGCTAAATTATTCTTCTGAACGGAACGTTTGGCAAACGTAACGACACTAGTCCCAACTGTTTGTGAAGCGACGGTTGCCTGGCCTGTTGATCTATTGTTGTCATTGTTACCCAAAGGTGGTGTTTTACAGGATTTTGCATTAACAATAGTGGTTGATTCCTTTTTCAAACGGCGCGACAGTCAAGTTTAAGTTTTTAAATTTTGAATTTGTTCAGCTTTATCAAATGGAATAGGTTGCCAACAGAAGTGACGTCAGTAAATGTTTGGAAGTCCAGGTTAAAAACTCTTCTTTTTTCTCATCCTTTTTAGAGCATTTCCACTTTTAAATGACATTTCTTGCACTGTACGCTGTTTTAATTGTACTGTTATTTTTTTCCTCTTTGTTTTAAATGTTTATAAGCTGTTTTTTCTCTCCCCCCCCCCCCCCCCCCCCCCCTTTGTTCTAAAATGCTTTTAGTCATGTAAAGCACATTGTGTATGAAATGCGCTATATAAATACATTTGCTTTGCTTATGTTGGACTTTGACGTTCCTCTGTATACAGTATATTTAAGAAAGTAAGTGCACAAACTAACGTCCTACCATTGAAAACAAGGGGCTCGGAGAGTTTCACAAGTGCAATATCATAATCCAGTCCTTTGGGGTGATAGCGAACATGGTGTATGATCTGCTCCACTGCAATCGACTGTTCACCATGGACCGGTTGCTCTATCTCTCCCACATGGACTACCCACAAGGAAGGCTCTGCAAATCTGATGACAGATAGGACAGGTAATGAGCTCTGCCGCTCTAGCGTCTTCGATAAGAATGAATAGAATACTTTATATGAACACTGTCTGTGACCACGTTAGTGCACGTAAAGTGTACATGTAACACACCATGTCAAGTGTTGACCGAACATGGCCAATATTCCATGCCATCTCTTGTGACAGTACAGTAAAATTACAACGTACTGTATTTTGTTAACTTCAGGAGACAGCAAAAGTTGAAGACATTTGTCCAAAATCGATGAATATATTATGACTCACCCATACACACAGTGTGCCGCTGTGAGAATCCATCGTGGTGTTATGATAGAGCCTCCACAGAGGTGTTCACCGTTGAAATGGAGGCTAGCCTGCCAGGGGAACTGGCCTGGCCGGGAAATGTTCCCTCCAACAATACGACTCAAGTACTGAGGTCTGGAGCCACACTCTGTGGACAGAATTGTGCATGGAAATATGCCGGTGAGTCATGTGGTCCAATGTGTCTTTTATCACCCAGCGATTACAGGTATATGATGATAAAGTATATTACAAATCTGGTTTATACATCTAAGAGTTCATACATGATTTCCTGAGGGTTTGAACCTAAGCTTGCTTTGTTTGTTACTTGTGAAGAATGGATAAAATAGATCGAATATATTGTAACCTTTGTGTCAACAAAGAATAAATTGCATATTTTTAAATGCTGGTGGCATGGTTTATGACTGGTTAGCACATCTGCCTCACAGTTCTGAGGACCTGGGTTCAAATCCGGCCCCTCCTGTGTGGAGTTTGCATGTTCTCCCCGTGCCTGTGTGGGTTTTCTCCGGGCACTCCGGTTTCCTCCCACATCCCAAAAACATTCTCGAAATTGCCCGCAGGTCTGAATGTGAGTGCGAATGGTTGTTTGTTTATACTGTATCTGCCTTGTGATTGGCTGGCGAACAGTTCAGGCTGTACCCCGCCCGTCGCCCGAAGAAAGCTGGGATCGGCTCCAGCACGCCCGCAACCCTAGTGAGGAGAAGCGGTACGGAAAATGAATGAATGGATTTTTAAATGCTCATTTGGCCAAAACAGAATGCCAATGCAGAGATCATGGGCAGAATTTACGGGGGTGACACGATAATCATTTCCCTGCACTTTTAATAAACGGTATTTATATACTGGGTTGCTGAAATGTGCATTCCTCTCCATTGCCACTTGCGGACTTAAAAAATGGGAATATGTGATGCATTGAACATGTTTAGCTTCAGCTAATTTGCTTAGAATCAAATGAAAGAATGTGATAAATACAATTAAAAAAGACAATGGCTGACATTAAAATATACAATAGCACAGTAGGCCTAAGTGTTCATCAAAAATGAGGCATGTTTTATACCCAAAAAGTACAGTTGACACCAGACGCTTACATAAACTCTAGAAAAAGATATGCCTTTTTCCCTCACTGTCTGACATGAAATCAGACTAAACTTTGCCTGTTTTCGCCAATTTGCTTTAAGTCAGAAGTTTAGATACATTTCATTAGTATTTGGTACCATTCCCTTGAAACTGTATGACTTGTGTCAAACGTTTTGGATATCCTTTCGTCTCACAATAGTTGGCAGAAATTATGACGCATTCATCCTGGCAGAACTGGTTTAACTGAGCCAAAATTCTAGACTACCTTTCTCGCACATTCCTTTTCAGGTCATTGTCCCTTTGATTGACCCAAAAGATGAGTAAAAGGCTACACTGCCAATGAGGGAGCCTTTCTGTAGATTTTAAAACTCACTTTCCAGTATGAGCAATAAATAAATTGCTAATAAGACCAGGCTTACCCCAGAGCCCTGCCGATTGCCAAAGCGGCGCATAACCTGAATGACCAGCGACGGAATGATGACATGCGGCTAAACGCGTCATCACCGATGTCCGGTTGGGAAGAGGCCCAAGACTGACAAGACTGGTCTTTGCACATTAACTTTGGTGTCATTAAAGCTAATGTGTATGACGATGCAGCTCTTTTAGCATTATTTTTCTTCACCAGTAAATTCAGGAGAGACTTGATGTCACCGGTCCTGGCCCTCACGTTGCACTTAACAACAACAACAACAACTGACAACATAACGTAACAGAAAACAATTGAGAAGCACTGTTTTAGAGTGACTTTTGTGGCCTACAATAATCAATGTAAAAGTTTGTTGAGTTGTGACCCCCCAAAAAAGTGACTGTGGTGGGAGGTTGCACAAGTTCTATTGAACAAAGTTGGGAAAGTGAAAGTAAGCGAATTTGGAGCTATTTTGAAAAGTAAGCATTTCGGATTGTAATAAATCATCAATATACCAACTTCGTTCATTAAAACCTGCGCAACTTCCCCACTCAGTCACTTGGTTTGTCGGGCATAGGAGGCCCCGGTAACACGAACAAATTACACAGCCAGAGGGAGTCTGGCGATCACTTCCGTTCTACCTCAATGTCATGTCATGTCAATGTCATGTTGTGGATTAACGTCATTCTGTTGTGGCGTTTTGCAGTTGTCAGTCACTACAATCAAAATGACAAGAAGGAGAGTTTGCAACAACAATCATGTTGACTCTTAATAGGTCAGTCTTGGTACTACAACAGACATCTGGTTTGGGGGAGGAGACTCAAGATTGTCGGTGGATAGATCTTTATGTGTGTGGATGGTGTGCTGTGTTGGCCTTCTCAAGTACACTAAACACGATAAGAGCCTGCCATTATTTTCTCATGATGAGTCGGGTACCTTATATTTTTAAAAATCTGTTAAAAATCGGTGTGTGTGTGTGTGTAGCAGGCTTAAATCTCTTACCCAGACATTTCAGTGTTGTCACCTTTCCTGAGCTGCAGTGGGTTTTACTGTGGTGACAAAAGACAAGCAAGTCAGGCGTAGCAAGTATAAAGCAAAAGTCAGACAGCAGGACATTGATATGAGCGTTTAAATGTTTACGACTATTATAATAAACGGGTTCAATCCCCGGCTCCTCCTGTGTGGAGTTTGCATGTTCTCCCCGTGCCTGCGTGGGTTTTCTCCGGGCACTCCGGTTGCCTCCCACATCCCAAAAACATGCGTGGTAGGTTAATTGACGACTCTAAATTGGCCGTAGGTGTGAATGTTTGTTTGTTTGTATGTGCCCCGCGATTGGCTGGCAACCAGTTCAGGGTGTACCCCGCCTGTCGCCCGAAGATAGCTGGGATAGGCTCCTGCACGCCCCGTGACCCTAGTGAGGAGAAGTGATACAGAAAGTTGATGGATAATAATAATCATCATTTCTACAGATAAGTCCTTTGCAGCGGTTGTTGCTCGTGCCCAAAAAATAAAATAATGATGATAATAATGAAGGAAAAGAATAATTCCTATGATTGGGACCTAGTAATAATAATTCTTATGATTACAATAGAACCCTTGCAGTGGTCCCTGCTCTGGCCCTAACTAGACCTGCAAGCAGCTATTTTGCACCCTGGCCACGTCGGGGTACTGCTACATTGCGGATCAATTGAATAGAAATGGGCACTACAGACTTATTTTTTTGTGTCAAAATGTAGTCATTTTCATTGCACTTCACAATTACTCGCACCACAACACAACAGCTAATATCTATTGCTGTTGGCATGGCAACACATCACGATATGAAAAGCATCTAATAACTTTTCACCGTCAATATATTTAGATGAGACCACCTAAGTTTGAAGATGATTGCATAAAATCTCTTGGAGGAGTTCATAAAATATGACGGCTATAAAAATTGAAAAATAGGTCAGGATTCCTCAAGTTTCCCAGTTTTTTGTTGCACCTGTCCCAGCTTTTTAGAATGTGTTGCAGGCATCAAATTCGAAATGAGAGAATATTTGCAAAAATAAATTACTAACATTCATCAGTTTGAACAATAACTATGTCTTTGTCGCGTATTCAATTGATTACAGGTTGAAAAGGATTTGCAAATCATTGTATTCTGTTTTCCATGGCGTCCCAACTTCATTGGAATTGGGGTTTGTAAGATGGACTGTGAAGCAATACTTTGCTCTATAAAAACTTTCTCAAACTACATTGTCTTTTCACCCTTCATGTGGATTACGTCATGGAAAAGATGCTCTGTTTAACTGCTTGCGAGTCAAAACACACTCATATGACCACAAAGCGGGGGGTGGGGGGGGTTGTTGGGGCTAATCCTTCGAGTCAGTTGCCAGTAAGGTGGCAAAAGGGAGCAAATATACTTCGATCTATATCTGCACATATCTGGACCTGCCATTCAAAGAGTGAATTATCAATATTTTGTTCAACCTACTACACAAAATTTTAGACAGAAGAGAAAACGGCAACAATTTGAAATGGCTAGAATGTAGCTTAGGTGCTGATTCATAATTTGTTACTTTTACACACATTTTAAACGACTGTATATGCTCTGTACCTGACGGTTGCGGTGTTTTGTAGCTTAATGATTTGTGACTGGCTCAGATTGATGGACACCAGGTTGTACTGAAGATCTTGCTCAATGGAGGTCAGGGACATGAAGAATGACTCGACATAACTGCCAAAGACCAACAAAAAACAGAAAAAATTAATAGCTGCCGTATTTGGACAGGCGAAATGTACTGGAGTCGACACACATTGAATCAGGATTTTTGTCTCTTCTTGAAATTCTGTCCGCTCATTTTAGGAGGGCTCGCCGAAGCGAAGTTTGACGAACAGTAATTCCGCGCATGCACATGAAATTGGCTGTCAGAAAACATGGACAACTTGGTGAGCAACCTAGATTTTGTGGTGATTTATCACAGTATGCAAGTTTGTCCCAGCTGATGCCAAGCAAACATGCAGCAAAGCTTCTGTACAACAGGATTTGCCTGATCAAATCACATCTAAAAAGTGACGTGGTGCCACTTTTTGAGACAAAAATAGTTTGAATATAAAGTTAAAACGTAAAATCACGCCTACCGGATGACCGAGCTTCTCACCCTATCTCTAAGGGAGAGCCCGGACACCCTGCGGAGGAAACTCATTTCGGCCGCTTGTATCCGGGATCTCGTTCTTTCGGTCATGACCCACAGCTCGTGACCATAGGTGAGGGTAGGAACGTAGATCGACCGGTAAATCGAGAGCTTCCCCTTTCGGCTTAGCTCCTTCTTTACCACAACGGAGTCCGCATCACTGCAAACGCTGCACCGATCCGCCTGTCGATCTCCCGTTCCATTCTTCTCTCACTCGTGAACAAGACCCCAAGATACTTGAACTTCTCCACTTGGGGCAGGATCTCATCCCCGACCTGGAGAGGGCACGCCACCCTTTTCCGACTGAGGACCATGGTCTCAGATTTGGAGGGGCTGATTCTCATCCTAGCCGCTTCACAGTCGGCTGCGAACTGCTCCAATGAGAGTTGGAGGTCACGGCTTGATGAAGCCAGAGATGCAATACTGAGGCCACCAAACCGGACCCCCTCTACGCCTTGGCTGAGCCTTGAAATTCTGTCCATAAAAGTTATGAACAGAATCGGTGACAAAGGGCAGCCTAGTCAGAATCAGAATCAGAATCAGAATCATCTTTATTTGCCAAGTATGTCCAAAACACACAAGGAATTTGTCTCCGGTAGTTGGAGCCGCTCTAGTACAACAGACAGTCAATTTACAGAACACTTTGGAGACATAAAGACATTGACAAAAAACAACAACAAACAACAATTGTGCAAAAAGATGCAGAGTCCTCAGTTCGAATGGCTAATATCGCAATAGTCCGGTGCAATGACCATTGTGCAAAGGGCACTGAGACTTCAAGGAGTGTATGCGGTTTAAAGTGACGAGTAGTGCGATAATCTGGGACAATGGTTGTGCAAATGTTACAGATACTCCTCAATCAGTGTGCAAATGGAGCAGATGCTACTCTGGCATGAGTGGCCACTATATGCAAATAGTGCAGCACGGCGAGACAACGACAGTGAGTGCACGAGTAATACATAATACAGAAATGTGACAACGAACTCAAGTCAAAAAATTGCCAGCTTGTTGTAATGGAATTGTAAGTTAGCTGTTCAAGAAGTTGATTGCAAGAGGGAAGAAGCTGTTGGAATGTCTACTAGTTCTAGTTTGCATTGATCGGTAGCGCCTACCTGAGGGAAGGAGCTGGAAGAGCTGGTGACCAGGGTGGGGAGGGTCCGAGAGGATTTTGTACGCCCTTGTCTTAGTTCTGGCAGCGTGCAAGTCCTCAAGGGTGGGTAGGGGGGTACCGACAATCCTATCAGCAGTTTTGATTGTCCGTTGCAGTCGGAGTTTGTCCTTTTTTGTAGCAGCACCAAACCAGACTGTGATGGAAGAACACAGGACTGATTCGATGACCGCTGTGTAGAACTGTCTCAGCAGCTCCGGTGGCAGGCCGTGCTTTCTCAGAAGCCGCAGGAAGTACATCCTCTGCTGGGCCTTTTTGAGGACGGAGTTGATGTTGGTCGCCCACTTCAGGTCCTGGGAGATTGTAATTCCCAGGAACTTGAAGGTCTCGACGGTTGACACAAGGCAGCTGGCAGTTGGAGTTCAACCTTCACCGGAAACAAGCCCGACTTACTGCCGGATATGCGGACCAAACTCTGACTCCAGTCGTACAAAGACCGGACAGCCCGTATCAGGGGGTTCGGTACCCCATACTCCCGAAGCACCCCCCACAGAACCACCTGAGGGACACGGTCGAACGCCTTCTCCAAGTCCACAAAACACATGTAGACTGATTGGGCGAACTCCCATGCACCCTCAAGGACCCTGCCCAGGGTGTAGAGCTGTTCCACTGTTCCACGGCCAGGACGAAAACCACACTGCTCCTCCTGAATCTGGGTTTCAACTTCCCGACTGACCCTCCTCTCCAGCACCCCTGAATAGACCTTACCAGGGAGGCTGAGGAGTGTGATTCCCCCTGTAGTTGGAACACACCCTTCGGTCCCCCTTCTTAAAAAGGGGGACCACCACCCCAGTCTGCCAATCCAGAGGCACTGTCCCCGATGTCCACGCGATGTTGCAGAGGCGTGTCAACCAGGACAGCCCTACAACATCCAGAGCCTTGAGGAACTCCGGGGCGAATCTCATCCACCCCTGGGGCCTTGCCACCGAGGAGCTTTTTAACCACCTCGGCGACCTCCTGCTTTCCCCTCCTGAGACGTCGGATGGTGGACCAGAATTTCCTCGAAGCCGTCCGGAAGTCTTTCTCCATGGCCTCACCGAATTCCTCCCATGCCTGAGTTTTTGCTTCAGCGACCACCAAAGCTGCATTCCGCTTTGCCAGCCGGTACCTATCAGCTGCCTCAGGAGTCCCACAGGCCAAAAATGCCCGATAGGACTCCTTCTTCAGCTTGACGGCATCCCTCACCGTTGGTGTCCACCAACGGGTTCGGGGATTGCCGCCACGACAGGCACTGACCACCTTACGGCCACAGCTCCGGTCGGCCGCCTCAGCAATGGAGGCGCGGAACGTGGTCCACTCGGACTCGATGTCCCCCGCCTCCCCCGGAAAATGAGCAAAGTTCTGTCGGATGGTGGGTGTTGAAACTCCTTCTGACAGGGGATTCCGCCAGACGTTCCCAGCAGACCCTCACAATACGTTTGGGCCTGCCACGTCGGACCGGCATCTTCCCCCACCATAATACTTCTGTTGCGGGTATTGTCCCACGTGATTGTGACAGCAAGCTGTGTGTGTAGACGTGTGCGTCGATGTGTGAGTGAGACGGGACTGCGAAGGAGGAAGGAGTGCGCGCAGGTTCGAGTGTGTACAGTGGCAAGTGTAGTGACGGCGACCGGGGAGGAGTAGCGATTAGCGGAGGACCCGTTGACGTTGAATGTGCAGAGGAGCTAATAAAGCCATTAAAGCAGCAAATCGGCGCTTCGTGCCTTTATTGTTGCCGCCACCCAGCTCAGCTGTGCAACGAGAGAAGGGAGTTAACCCCGAGGAGGACAACCTCGGCCCTGGAGAAGGCGTCTCCCCTACGTCTCCCGACCACGATCAGGTGACCGTAGCGGGAAAGGTTAACACTTCGTATAAAGAAACTCAAATACATTAATATAAAAACAATAAATACTTACCATTACTTTTGAGATTGTGAAAAAAGGAGGTTCGAAAAAGGCAAAGATAGACCCGCCGCACAAACACAGACAAGCACTATGCACTAGCTAAGCAGAAGCACTATGGGGCTGGGACAAAATGGCGGACGAGGCACGGGTGTCGTAAAGTCGAAACGTCGTCGGTCGAGTGCGTCGTAACTCGAGGACTTTTTTTTTTTTTTTTTTTTTAACATACATATATGTTTTCAATAAATCACAGTTTCAAGAAGGCCATGCATCACAGCACAGCCACAAAAACGGGTCGATGGGATTGTGTGTTGAAGTGAAGGAAACACCTGGTATATCCCAACTGCTTGCAGGCAGAGAGCCCCAGCCAGTTATTCCAGTCCTCTGAGCAGACTGTCCTCCACACACCAGCTTTCTGGACCTGCAGGACTGAACTCCGCCCACTGAGACGCACTGACATAAAAACAGTTAATAGTTTATTTGCAAATAATTACTCAAATTAATGTCTACATTCTTTTATAGGATGGGGTGGGGTCATAATGCCAACCCCATACTTTTTGCATTGTTCACAATGATGTTGTTGTAAATTCATGCTGTGTCTGTGGATCAGGCGAGTGGTCACACTACAAGTATGACACCCACCAGACCCCGCCCGATCATTGCATGCTGTCGCCAAGAGCACAGGTCAGCCAGGAAGCGGGACAAGAAGAAAGAGTTCTGGCAGCAAGGAAACCGTGTGAGCATCCAGGACTGCAGGACAAGTGCGGGTCCACGGGGTTTCCCGGAGCTTGGCTCCGGTGGAACAATCAGCGCATGGCACACTCCCGGTGTTGTAGAAAAAGTGAGACACGAAAATATCTGACACCACAACATTTCCAGCAGACTACCCAGGGAGCGATGTCGGTCATCGCAAACGTTTGATAGTTCACTTCACACACTCGCACGGTGTAGCACTACTGACCCATACAACACTCGAATCCGATGTGTCACAATCTATAATCATATATAATTAGCAAAGCAAAGCAAATGTATTTATATAGCACATTTCATACACAAGGTAACTCATTGTGCTTTACATGATGAAAATCATTTAAAAACAAAGGGGGAGACTGGTTAGGGCGTCTGCCTCACAGTTCTGGGGACCGGGATTCAATCCCCGGCCACGCCTGTGTGGAGTTTGCATGTTCTCCCCGTGCCTGCGTGGGTTTTCTCCGGGTACTTCGGTTTCCTCCCACATCCCAAAAACATGCATGGTAGGTTCTTTGAAGACTCTAAATTGCCCGTAGGTGTGAATGTGAGTGCGAATGGTTGGTTGTTTCTATGTGCCCTGCGATTGGCTGGCAACCAGTTCAGGGTGTACCCCACCTCCTGCCCGATGATAGCTGGGATAGGCTCCAGCATGCCCGCGACCCGCGTGAGGAGAAGCGGTAAAGAAAATGGATGGATGGATGATACACACACACTCACACACACACACACACACACGTTTAACATGTCACGATTTTTCTCACTAAATATATTTCCAAAGGTGCTATTGACATGAAAATTTCACCAGATGGTGGGAATAACCCAAGTAATCCAGACATACAAAGAAAGGAGAACAAATAAGATCAGAAATTAAGTTGTGTATAATAATGTGAAATGACACAGGGGAAAAGTACTGAACACGCCAACTGGTATTTATTTAATACTTTGTACAAAAGCCTTTGTTTGCAATGACAGCTTCAAGACGCCTTCTGTATGGAGAAACTAGTCTCATGCATTGCTTTGGTGTTTGGCCCATTCCTCCACACAAGCCGTCTTCAAATCTTGAAGGTTAACATCCGTGGGCATCTTTTATGGACCTTGAGTTTTGGTTCTTCCCATAGATTTTCAATTGGATTCAAGTCAGCTGATCGGGTAGACAACTCTAGCAGCTTTTTTAATTTTATTTTATTATTTTTATTTGAAACCAATTGAGAGTTTCCTTGGCAGTATGTTTTGGGTCATTATCCGCTGAAATGTCCAACCTCGTTTCGTTTTCATCATCCTCGTAGATAGCAGCAGATTTTTGTCAAGAATGTCTCGGTAAATTTGCCCATTCGTCCTTCCTTCAATAATGTGAAGTTTACCAGTACCATTTGCTGAAAAGCAGCCCCACACCATCGTGTTCCCACCTCCGAACTTCACTTTTTGTATGGTGTTTTTTGGGTGATGTGCAGTGGCCTTTCTCTTCCAAATGTGGTGTGCATTATTGCATCCAAAGAGTTAAATTTTGCTCTCATCAGACCAGACTATATTCTTCCAGTATTTAACTGGCTTGTCCAAATGTTGTTCAGCAAACGTTAAACAAGCTTTGACATGCATTTTTTTTTCAGCAATGAGGTCTTGAGTTATGAGCGTGCATACAGGTCATTGCGGCGGAGTGCATTACTCACTGTTTTCCTTGTGACAACAGTACCTGCTAATTCCAGTTCTTTTGGACCACAAGTGGTCCTTGGGTTTTGGACAACTCTTCTTATTATTCTTTGCACTCCTCTGTCGGAAATCTTGCGGGGACCACCTGATCGAGGCAAATTTATGGTGGTATGATTGGCTTTCCACTTAGGTATGATGGCCCCAACTGTACTCACTGGAACGTTCAGAAGCTTAGTTATGCGCCTGTAACCAATGCTATCATTATGTTTTGGAACAAAAGGTTTGCGATAGTCTTGAGAGAGCTCTTTGCTGATGTGTCTTGACTCACAACTTGCATTGAGACCATTTTGTAGGCCATCAATTAGGACTGAACTGGCTGATATTCATTTGCACTGACAAGGGGCTGGATTGCTGTTCGATTATTGATAGATTTTAGGTGTTGTCTTGGCCTTTTTGTACCTCCCTTTCTTTATGTGTTCAATACTTTTTCCCTGTGTCATTTCACATTATTACACACAACTTAATTTCTGATTGTATTTGTTTTACTTTCTTTGTATGTATGGATTACTTGGGTTGTTCCCAACATCTGGTGACCATTTCATGTCCATAGCACCTTTGGAAATATATTTAGTGAGAAAAATCGTGACGTGTTATATACTTATTCCAGCCGCTGTGTGTGGCATTAGCTGGCATTGCATTACATTATTACATTACATTACATTTCCATTTTATTATTACATTATTCAAGGTGAGAGACTATGTCAAGATTTAGTTTTAATGTTGCTTGCTCGTGTCTACCAAAAATACACTTTACCCTGACTTTATCCTGCTTGCCACAGGTTTTTGCGCTGATACAGATTAGGCCCATTTTAATACACTCCAGTAATGAATATGGAATAAATAATCAATGTGACTGGTGTGTAGACTTTCATCTTAAATGTAACAGGTTTCAAGAAAAAAAAAAATTACAGTTATTTTATATGCACGACTGCATATGGCTGCAACCACTGGTGCCGACGTCACCGTTGTCACTCGGGCATCAGGTAAATTGGTGTTATGGCCCCTTTCTGATATTTTTAATTGATTATACATTCCAAAATAATCCATCATCAAACCAGTACCACTTGGTGGTGGCCGTGTGTCTCACCACATCTCTCGGTGTGCTGCGCAAGATAACACTGCACGTTTGCAGCCGACCAAAGTGCACTATGTAACGGAAGGTGAGCGTGACGCACCGGTCTCTTCCTTCAGGCCAATTCCAGGGGGGCAGTCGGTGCGCCAGCGGGCGACCGAGGTGCAATCTGAAGCAGCCGGGCGAGCACTTTATCTTCCATCCATCCATCCGTCGATTTTCCAAGCCGCTTATCCTCACAAGGGTCGCGGGCGTGCTGGAGCCTATCCCAGCTATCTTCGGGCAGGAGGCGGAGTACACCCTGAACTGGTTGCCGGGCAATTGCAGGGCACACATAAACAAACAACCATTCGCACTCACATTCACACCTAGGGGCAATTTAGAGACTTCAATTAACCTAGCATGCATGTTTTTGGGATGTGGGAGGAAACCGGAGTGCCCGGAGAAAACCTACGCAGGAACAGGGAGAACATGCAAACTTTTTTTTTTTTTTGGGGATCTGGGGGCATTTCTTGGGAGAGTTGCGAGGGGGCGGGTATAGATGTGAGGCTACATTCAAATCTCGCTAGCAGTTTGAAAACCGCAAGCTTTACCATTAAACATAATTCTAAATGCTTGAATGAAAATCAAAATTTTACAGTCTATGGCTGTCTGAAGCCCACTGACATGGTCCACGTCTGAGTTTCCTCACTCGACATTTACAAGACCTTCCCTGCAGCCATTTTCAGGCTTGTTTGTGAGTCTTCGCTTTTGTCTTTTGTCACCATTTACCGGCAAATCATTTACAACATCTTGCATTCTTCAAATTTCTTTCACAAGATAAAATTGACACTATTCAGAAACCACCTGACCAGTCATTGAATCAGTCCTCATCACAGTCTGGTTTGGAGCTGCCACAAAAAAGGACCAACTCCGACTTCAACGGACAAACTGGACTGCCGAAAAAATCGACGGTACCCCCCTACCCACCCTTGAGGACTTGCACGCTACCAGAACTAAGACAAGAGCATGCAAAATCCTCTTGGACCCTCCACATCTTGGTCACTACCTCTTCCAGCTCCTTCCCTCAGATTTCTCTTCCCAAATTCCTTGTGTGTTTTTGACATAGTTGGCAGATGATTCTGATTTTACGTTCCTTTTCTGCTGCCCCTCCCCACCTTCCAGCTGTCTTGAAACTCCCTCCAAAAACATACAGTATGCCTTTTCTTGGTTTCTGATTTTAACGTCTATACAGCATCTCTGAGTGTCCTGAAAAGTACGGTACTTAAAGAATAACATTTATTATTTAAATTCAAATACTATTATTAAAATGCAAAACAGCGAGGCACGACGGACGACTGGTTAGCACATCTGCCTCACAGTTCTGAGGACCCTTGTTCAAATCCGACCTTGCCTGTGTGGAGTTTGCAGGTTCTCCCCCTGCCTGCGTGGGTTTTCTCCGGGTACTCCGGTTTCCTCCCACGTCCCAAAAACATGCATGGTGGGTCTTCAATTGAAGACTCTAAATTGCCTGTAGGTGTGAAAGTGAGAGTGAATGGTTGTTTGTTTATATGTGCAACATAACATGCTCACCAACAGTACGCGCAATCTACAAGTATTAGAGCAAAGTTTTGCGCTCACTATTTGGATTATGGTAAATCAGGCCCAAGACAGGTATGCCTAGTGATGTGTGGCCGAGGGATTTGGGGCCAAAAAAAAAAAAGTCCCTTCAGGGCCCACTTCAATGCCTAAGCCACTGTCAGTCATGGGACATCAGAATCATCATCACTTTTCTCCCCCTTACAGCGCCCTTGGTGGTGGGTGTGTGTCTCACCACAGCCAAGCTCGTCCGCTCCATTGTCACAGTGCACCTCTCCATCACACTGTGCAGAGCTTCTGATGCACTGAGAGGAAAAGTCACAGCGAAACCTCCCAACACAGCTCAGACCCACTACAGACACACAGGGAGAAAAAATTCAAGACTATGAAATCATTTTTATTGATTTGAAATGTACTTTAGATGAACATCACAGATTGTGTGCACTTAAAGAGGAACCTGCTTAACGGAGGGATTGAGTAAAATCTTTTGGGTTCATCCTAGCAGCAGTGGGGGTTTATCAGACTGCTAACAGGAGTCTTATCAAACTATAACTATTTCACACATTTTCAATGGGAGATAGGTCAGGACTGCAGGCAGGCCAGTCTAGTACCCGCACTCTTTTTCTACGAAGCCACGCTGTTGTAACACGTGCAGAATGAAAAAGACGTTGCTTGGATGGCAGCATATGTTTCTCCAAAACCTGCATGTACCTTTCAGCATTAATGGTGCCTTCACAGATGTGTAAGTTACCCGTGCCATTGGCACTAACACAGCCCCACATCATCACAGATGCTGGCTTTTGAACTTTGCGTCCATAACAGTCCAGATGGTTCTGTTCCTCTTTCTTCCAACATCCACAATTTCCAAAAACAATTTGAAATGTGGACTCGTCGGACCACAGAACACTTTTCCACTTTGTATCAGTCCATCATAGATGAGCTCAGGCCCAGAGAAGCCGGCGGCGTTTCTGGGTGTTGTTGATAAATGGCTTTTGCTTTGCATAGTAGATTTTTAAGTTGCACTTACGGATGTAGCGCCGAACTGTATTTACTGACATTGGTTTTCTGAAGTGTTCCTGAGCCGATGTGGTGATATGCTTTACACATCGATGTCGGTTTTTGATGCAGTGCCGCCCGAGGGATCGAATGTCAGCGGCATTCAATGTCGGTTTTCGGCCTTGCCGCATACATGCAGTGATTTCTCCAGATTCTCTGAACCTTTTGATGATATTATGGTCTGTAGATGATGAAATCACTAAATTTCTTGCAATTGTACGTTGAGGATCATTGTCCATAAACTGTTGGACTATTTTCTCACGCACTTGTTCAAAAAGAGGTGAACCTCATCTGGCCCAATGTGAAAAAGTAATGCCAAACTACCCGCTTGATGAATCGAGCTGTTTTTTTGTTTTGTTTGTTTTGTTTTGGAGTTCATTTCACTGGCCAGGTTTTCTTGATTCAAGAAATCCCTTACTGTAAACAGTACCTGTCAGACAAACTGAAAAAGGCTACAAGATCTAAAATAAATAAATAAATAAAAAAATCACATGATTCTATGATCTAAAATAAATTCAATCACAAATGAAAAAAAATTACAATTACATTACATTTTCAAGACTTTTGGGATGCCAGTGAACCACGGTCAGTGCCATTATCCAAAAATGGAGGAAACTGGGAACAGTGGCGAACCTTCCCAGAAGTGGTAAAAAGACTACAACTACGACTCATCCAGGAGGTCACAAAAGTACTCAGAGCTACAGTACATCCATAGAAGCGCTGGCCACACTGGCCTCACTTAGTGTTCATGTGGTTGAGTAACCGCAAGAAAGGCACCGGGCAAAAATGGCATCCCTGGGAGGGTTCCAAGGCAAAAAACACTGCTGACAAATAAAGAAGACAAAGGCTTGTCCCATATTTTCCAAGAAACACTTGGGCTAAAATTTAGGGCAAGTATTCCGTGGACTGATGAGACAAAAGTTGAACATTTTGGAAGGTGTGCAGCCTCTTACATCTTGACAGTAATACTAACAGAGCATTCAATTAAAACAAAAATAATAATAAAATAAAATAAAAAATAAAATTATACCAACGTCAAACATGGCAATGGCAGTGTGATGGTCTTGGCCAGAGGACAAGGACGGCCCTCTGTGTTTAATGGAACAAGCAATACTGCTGACTACCAGAAAATCCTGCAGACGAACAACCAGCTATCAGTTCGTCCCCTCAAGCTCTAGCACTCTCGGGGGTAGCAGCAGCAGTCCTCAGGTCGTAACTGGACTGTTATGGTTGTCTTAATAATTGGTCACTTCATTATCATCACCAGCTATGACTGCTTGATTTTGGTAGCTGCTGCTCAGGGTGGCACAACCGATTAGGTTCAGGGGGCAATTACTTGTTCACATAGGGCCAGGCAGTTATCTTTTCCCCCCCTAATAAATAGAATCATCATTTGGAAACTGCATTTTATATTTACTTGGGTTGTCTTTGTGACGTATTCAAATTGGTTTCCTGGTGTGAAATATTTCAGTGTGATGAAAAGGCAAATCAGAAATTAGGAGTGGTGAAATACTTTTTTACAGCATTATACTTGGCTGTGCTAATCATCCCACAATGGAATGTTCCCTACAAACAGGGCATCACATTTAAAGGGGAAAGAAACAGGCTTTCCAACAGTATAAAATATATTGGAAGAAGTTGTTACAATAAATGTACATTTGTTTTCCCATATTTACTCTTATAGTATTTTCAAAGCATGTATTTAGCAGTATAATGTTGATTGAGTATATTGTTGATTGTATCATGTGTATTGAAGTTGTCTGTGAGTCTGTTTACATGTTGCTGCTATGTGCTCCCCCAACTTTATAGCAGCAACAGCTGTGTAACTAGGAACCGCCCTAAGAAAATAAAAAGAGAGGGATCGACAGAGTGTGTTCAGAGCGGTAGGAGATTGTAACTGCGAACAACTCTCATCGTTCTCCTCGCGAGTATATAAACCATCTCTTGTCTTCCTTCCTTGTTTATTGTTTAGTAAATGTTCTAGGTGGTTTGAACCTCACAGAAGTATTGTTAAAACTGAGTTATAACTAATCAAGCCAATTCTAATATCTCAAAGACAACCCAAGTAAATACAAAATGAAGTTTCTAATTGGTGAGTTTACTTGTTAAGGGGGAAAGAAGTCTCAGTAAAAATATATAAAATCCATTTTTTTTTAATGTTTAGTTGAAAACAATTATGCAGAAAAAGAAGTAAAGAAGTAGAACATGGCAAGTTGCTTACCTCCAAGCCCAATACCGAGAACAAGAGTAAACACCATTATGATACACGTAGCAATTATCAATTCCATGCGATGGGCCAGGAGGCTTTTCTTCCAGCCTTTCACCAAATCATCCTCTGTTGAAAGAAGATTGACTGACTGAATAAAAAGGTAACCCTTAACTAGCTCTCAGTAACAACCTACATGTCACACTAACCTGAATAAAGATGATAAATAATTGTCACTCTGAGTGGGCCGACATCATTATCATAAACACCTGTACTCAAAATTCTACATTTCAGGATATGATGTGCACACGATGCAATAAATAAACATTGTGTGTTCAATAACAGAGATATATACACCTAGAATAAGAATTGTTGAAATACAACAGAAGGATTTATACAATGTTTTATCTTTAGCGCAGTTGTTTGTGCCTCTCCTGTTTGTCATTTGTTTGCATTAACCTCTCCCTTGTGTATATGGACCCATTGATTCACATTGCTGCATTACGTTGGTCGACATCCCTTTAACTATTTGTTGGGTTGCTTTGCATCCCATTTACAGAATGATCTGGGCAAGCAGAACCCAGAAGACAAGGACTGTGGGTGCAAGCACATTTTAAAACAGGGAAATTCCTGTTTCAACTGAGTCAGGCCCTTTTGGACAAGCAGGAAATGCTGCAACGACACAGCATTGCCAACCTGTCTGCAGTTAATTTACATTTGACACAACACACAACCCAAACAAGCACTCTCTAAGTTTAGCTGGTGTCCCGTCATGATATGGGATTATGTAGGATATTTCTGTTTCAATGTGATGTTGTTCTCTGTCAGCTGTAGTTTTATTAATCCATTCATCTTCTTCTGCTTATCCAGGGTCGAGTCACGGGGACATCAGCCTAATGGGAGAGACCACCAGCCACTTTTTCCAGCTCTTCAGAATAAATCCTAAAGTCTGGCCAGCTGAGAGACAGTCTCTTCAGTGTGTCCTGGGTCTTGCTCTGGACCTTTTCCAGGGGCAGCATTCCCAAAACACTAACCAGGGCGACTAAGATACTTAAACTCCTTCACTTGGGACAAGATCTCATCCTGAGGACCATTTTCCGCAGATTTGGAGGTCCTTATTCTCATTTCAGCCACTTAACACTCAGCAGTGACCCACTCCTGTGAGAGTTGAAGATCACATCCTGGTGATACCAACCTCAAAAGTACTACTAAAAGCCAACATCATCTTCAAAAAGCAGAGACCAAAACAGAGACCACCAACCAGACCCCTTCAACGCCATGGCTGCTTCTAGAAATTTTGTCCATAAAGGTTAGAAACAAAGTAGTGTCATGGGTGTGTGTTCCGGGTTTTGTCTTCCCCCCTGTTTCACACACCTGCTCCTGTGAGCATCTTCACCACCTGTGCCTCGTTCCCCCTAATAACCCCTTGTATTTAACCTCGTGTCTCATTCCCTCTCGTCGCCAGTTCGTTGTACCTTGTCGTCGCGTTCCAGCATTCCTTGTTTCCACGTCACAGACTCACAGTAAGATTTGACCCTGTTCCGATTATCGACCTCGCCTCTTTGCCTCATGTTTTTGGATACTGTTGCCTTTCTTGGATTGCCTGCCTGTGTACCGACCTATGCCCGTCTATTCAACCTCTCTTTTTTTAAACTGTCCATTTGTTTTGGAGTCGTGCATTTTTGGGTCCTATCCTCTGTTCCGTTCATGACAAGTAGATGTCAATGGGCAGCCTTGGTGGAGTCCAACCCCCACTGGAAACAAATCTGGCTTACTACCTGCAATTCAAACAAAACTCTGAGACTAGTTGTCGAGGAACCAACTGGCTCGTATCAATGTACCCAATACTCCCTGTCAAACAGTTTCTCAAAAAAAAACAACACACTGCTTCTCCTGAAGCAAGGTTGGACTGTCTGAAGATCTCTTCTCTTTAGGACCCCCTGAAAAGACTTACCAGGGACACTGATGAGTGTGTTGTTGCAGAGCCATGTCAACCCAGACAGAACAAAAACAAATATTGTAATTGACATTCGGTGAGGCCTTACCATTCATAAATGGTTGAACGTTGGTAACTGGCATGGTTGGACTTGATGCCGTTTGGGAGTCTGCGGGTTTCCTGATGTCGTTGGAAAGTGAGCTCATCTTTAAACTACCCAGGGGGCTGACATGTATTGTGTTTGGGGTCTCAACAGTGGAGAGATCTTCCTCTGTCACGGAAACTACTTCGATTCTTGAAGAGTTTCGTTGGTCCGATGCTTCTGCTTTGAATTCCTAAAAGGGATATAAAAAAGAAATAAATATGAAGACAAAAAGCCTATTTATATATGAAGCTCCAACCCAACATTTGTCATAGAAAAGACAATGTGTAATAATTGATGTACTGTGTGCTCATTTTCTGCTTTACGAATGGCATGCATTGAACTAGTTTACACCCCTTCCATGTACAAACCAACCAGAGGCGTAAAGGTGAGGAATTGTTCTTTTTTTGTTATTTTCATTTGATTATTTTATATTTATGGTTTATAAATGTTTTTCATCCAAATATTTAATGTAATTATGACAGACTGTTCTGACTTGCATACAAACTAACAGACAAACGGATTAGTTTTTAGGTGAGATGTGAACGGGGGGAGATATTGTTCATGTCGGTTGGGGAGGGGAGGGGACAGAGTAGCTAAAGGCTAGAAACCCCATGGCGAGTAGGTTGTACAGTAAGGAGGATTGAGGGGGAAGACCAAAGACAGCGGGTGGGTGTGGAGATATGTAGGAGGGCAATTTAAAAAAAATAATAATAATCTTGCATTACAGACTCATTTCACTGGCAGGAATTTGCCAGTGAAATGAGAAAATCTGGCAAGAATTTATTTCTCATAATTTTGATGATCATAGTTTACAGTTCACAAATACCCCATTCACCATCTAAAAAAAATGTACAGTAATTGTGTTAATGGTGCCAGGACTGTTATTCCACACCCAATTTTTTATTTTATTTTATTGTAATTTCGCCCACTTTTTCACCATAATTCCCACTCCAAATTCAAACTATTCACCTCATTCTGAACAATTTTCCATATTCCAAGAATTCCTCCACTCCCCAAATTTACACAGTAAAGTTCCCAAATTTTCACAATTCCAATATTAAAGAAATTTTACATAATCCCTTCTTCCTTCACCAAATTTTGACCGATTCAAACATTCCAACGTCAAATTATTCAACAGATTAAAAAAATTCTCAGATTTCAAAAATTGCACACTTTTCATAGGAAAATTCTCCAATTTTACACAATAAACTTTTGAGCTATTTTAAATCATTCCCTCTCTTTAAAAGGGAACCCTGATTCTAATGAGAAATACGTACGTTTACCGTTACAATCAAACTACCTTTGTCTCGTATAGGGCACCACGTCTCTTTTTATATTCATAAAATTTAGGAAAAGTGACGAAAAACCTCAATCAATCTCAGTACTTAGAAGGCTCGCTACATTAATAAAAATTAATAGTTCTTGATTACACCGGTTTTACTATTTCACTCAAACACACAAAGGACGAAACTTAATGGACTTCAATGAAATCTACGGGGAACTATAGGGAACAATGCAGAGGGACTTTACTTAAAAAAAAAAAAAGGAGAAAAATAATGGTAATAGAAAGAAAATAGGCATACGTAAAGAACAATAGGATATCTTGTGTGGCTGGACTCAAAATGTGAGCGTGAAATTAGTTGAAGCATAGTGAGGGAGAGTAAAGTTAGGACTCGTGTGAGCTCGCTAACTTTAACCCAGCCCACTATGCAGCAATTTGTACGTTGTAGTACTCACTGGACTGTTTTACTCACAACGGTCTGGTCTTTCTCAGTTGTCTCAGGAGGAACGGAGGCAAGTTTAGTTGAAGGAGAAGATGCACAAAAAGTGAAAACAGAAGAGATGCAAAAAAAATGTTGTTGTCCCGTTGGGGTGCACTCGTAACTCTTCCTGCCGTTCAAACTTGTTCTAGGCCCCGCTCTTGCTCAACTGCGGGCATAACTGGTAAGGGTGCCAGGTGTGGCTTCCTGGGGGGCCATGCCAACAGATCAAGGCTGGGAAATCGAAGCCACCGGCTTCTTTGATCGGACAGTGCCGCCGCCGTGGTCCGGGGTCGCTTGCGTGCCATGGAAAAAGGAAAAGGGGAAGGGGGGAGGAGTTGCGCAGCACGGCAGAGCCGCGGCTTATGTAACTTTCAGCATGAAGTTGAGGAGAGTGAGAAGAGAGAGAGAGAAGGCGGAAGCCGAAGGGGCTTGTCCTTTTAGGGGTCGCCACAGCGCGTCATCCTTTTCCATGTAAGCCTATCTCCTGCATTCTCCTCTCGAACACCAACTGCTCTCATTTCTTCCCTCACAACATCCATCAACCTACTCTTTGGTCTTCCTCTAGCTCTCTTGCCTGGTAGTTCCTCCTCATCATCCTTCTACCAATATACTCACTATTTACTCCAAACCATCAAAGTCTGCTCTCTCTAACTTTGTCTCCAAAACACCAAACCTTGGCTGTCCCTGTCATTTCTAATTTTATCCAACCTGGTCACTCCGAGAGCGAACCTCAACATCTTCATTTCCGCCACCTCCAGCTCTGCTTCCTGTTGTCTCTTCAGTGCCACTGTCTCTAATCCTTACATCATGGCTGGCCTCACCACTGTTTTATAAATTTTGCCGTTCATCCTAGCAGAGACTCTTCTGTCACATAACATACCTCACACCTTCCTCCACCCGTTTCAACCTTGGACCTGTTTCTTCAAGTCCTCCACCCTCACTATCTCTCCCCCCTGTTGTCTCACTCTTCCCCCTCCAACCCTCACATTCATGTACATATATTCTGTCTTACTTTGGCTTATCTTCATTCCTCTGATTTCCAGTGCATGCCTCCATCTTTCTAACTGTTCCTCCACCTGCTCCCTGCTTTCACTGCAGATCACAATGTCATCTGCAAACATCGTGGTCCACGGGGATTCCAGTCTAACCTCATCTGTCAGCCTATCCATCACCACTGCAAACAGTAAGGTGTCATGGGTGTGTGTTCCGGTTTTTGTCTTCCCCCTGTTTCACACGCACCTGCTCCTGTGAGCATCTTCACCACCTGTGCCTCGTTCACCCTAATTACCCCTTGTATTTAACCTCGTGTCTCATTCCCTCTCGTCGCCAGTTCGTTGTACCTTGTCATCGCGTTCCAGCATTCCTTGTTTCCACGTCACAGACTCACGGTAAGATTTGACCCTGTTCCGATTATCAACCTCGCCTCTTTGCCTCATGTGGGACTGTCAAGGCATCAGGACAATATGATGAGACAGGTGGCCTCACAGTTTGAACTTCTTATGAAAATGATTCAAGAGAAGGAACCACACCCGATACCGCCACGGTACCAACATTTCCATGTGAAGCAGTCACCATGCAGCCACCTGCCACCTCCGCTGCTGTCTGCCCACAGCTCTCTCGACCGGAGAGGTTCTCTGGAGATTCTGGGAACATTAAGCTGTTCATCACTCAGTGCGAACTCCACTTTGAGCTGCAGGCAGCTACCTTCCCCACCGAGCGGGCAAAAATCGCTTTCGTCATTTCCCACCCGACTGGTCGTGCGGAGGCGTGGGCTACTGCTGAATGGAGCCGCAATTCCGCCGCGTGTCATTCATGGGCTTTTTTTGTAAAGACTATGGAGCAAATTTTTCAATTTTCCACACCAGATCGTGATGGCAGCTCGCTCCCTTGTCACCTTACAACAAGGCAAGCGGAGCGTGTCAGATTACGCGATTGAGTTTCGCATTCTAGCAGCTGAGAGTCATTGGAATAATCGGGAGCTACTCGATGCCTTTTTTCAAGAACTATCCCCCGCCGTCAAGGATCATTTGGTCCCGCTAGACCTGCCGACCGACTTGGACACTCTCATCGCTCTCGCCGTAAAAATCGACAAGAGGCTTTTGGATCGCAAGCTGGATGGAGATCGGCGGAGGGCTGCGTCACCGCGCACTTGGAGGATGAGCCTCGGTGACCAGCCAAATCAAGGCAGATCCCCTGTTTCCGGTCTCAACCCACTGGCTAGCGTCCCCACGGATGAACCCATGCAACTGGGCAGGTTCCGTCTCTCCCCTGAGGAACGTCAACGCCGGCTGAGGGAAGGGCGGTGCTTCTACTGCGGTCAGTTGGGTCATTCCGTGAGCAACTGTCACATCAAAGTTGCCGGGAGAGGTGAGTCTGAATTTCATTAAGGAAGACCCTACACGGGTTCTTCCTAAAGTGACACTCTCCTGATCAAGAAATTCATACACCTGTATTAATTGACTCTGGTTCTGACGCTAACTTACTTAACTACGAAGGGTAGCTGGTTCGAATTCCGGCTCCGACTGTTTGCATGTCGAAGTGTCCTTCGGCAAGACACTGAACCCTAATTTGCTCCGAGTGGGCCTGGCAGAGCCTTGCATGGCAGCAACCGCCCATTAGTGTATGAATGTGTGTGTGAATGTGAGGCTTTGATAAGCGCTTTGGGCACTGTGATAGTGTAGATAAAGCACTACATAAGTGCAGTCCGATCTTTATTGAGAATCAGAGTCGAGAGGAGTGAGAAAAAAAAGACAAAAGAAAAAACACTAACTGTAAAGAAGATGAGAAAGTAAGTCCCTATACAGTATGTTTATAACAATGACACATTAGATATGACTGTTGTATGGGGCAGTAGAGCTACACCCTGTGATGGAAGGACAGGACAAGATAGAACAGGACAAGGACAGGAGAAGAAGCATGCAGGACAAGGGTCGTGAACCCGGCTGTACAACTGAAGTGTACTGGCTATGTAAATTATAAACGTCTATAGGACTAGAGAGTGAGTGAGGGGATACCCAAGCAATACGCACATTCATGAGTTATTAGTCATAATAAGTGAGTGGCCCCACTCCCAGAAAAAAAGTCCCAGGGGTGTGTGCCTGCGGACAGATGCAAGTGAATTGACACCGTTTCGCATGCACAATGACTGACAGAAGTGTCCTGTAATTGCTGTGCCTGCACCGCTATATTTGATTTATTCTTCATAGGGGTTTTGGGGTTTGGGGTTTAGTATAGGGTTAGGTATAAGGTTATAGGTATAGGGGTTTGTTTTTTCAGTTTAATAGAATTGTTTTCTTAGCGGTGGTCCATCCAACCATCTTCTGTACCGTTTTTCCTCACTAGGGTCATGGGCGTGCTGGAGCCTATCCCAGCTATCTTCAGGCAAGATGCGGGGTACACCCTGAACTGGTCACCAGCCAATCGCAAGGCACATCCATCCATCCATCCATTATCTGAGCCTCTGCTCCTCACTAGGGTCGCGGGCGTGCTGGAGTCTATCCCAGCTGTCATCGGGCAGGAGGTGGGGTACACCGTGAACTGGTTGCCAGCCAATCGCAGGGCACATACAAACAAACAACCATTCGCACTCACAGTCACACCTATGGGCAATTTAGAGTCTTCAATCAACCTACCACGCATATTTTTGGGATGTGGGAGGAAATTGGAGTGCCCAGAAAAACCCACGCAGGCACGAGGAGAACATGCAAACTCCACACAGGCGGGGCCGGGATTTGTGGGTACGTCACAAAAAATACACTGATGGCTCACTGGTCCATGTGACCGAAAGGCTCCGCTGGGGGAGATGCAGAAACAACTCGCTGCCCCGCGACCCTCCCAAAGCTACGGTGTACTTGCTATGCTGGTCTGAGCGTTGAGTCGTAATCGATTGGGCGAGTGGTTTCCATCCCAGCAAATGCTTAACCAGCTGCAGCAATACCGCTGTTTTGGGGATACAGTAGACAATGTGCCCTGCGATTGACTGGCGACCGATTCAGGGTGTACCCCGCTTCTCGCCTGAAGATAGCTGGGATAGGCTCCAGCACACCCGCGACCCTAGTGAGGATAAGCGGAATGGAAGATGAATGAATGAATGAATATATATATATACACACAGTAAAGCACAGGTTTTTTTAAATTTATTGTTTATGAGACAACAACATAAGAAAAATAGCTTTACTTTTTATGCCTACTGTCGTCCAGAAAATTAGCCCGTGCTTCCTTGTTCGTAGCACATCATTTTTGCTTTAAAATTATCCTCTTCTTCATCTAACCAACTCTGTTATAAGTAACGAGTGCGATCAAAAAAGGAAACATCAGGCAATAATGGAAAAGGTACAAAGAGTTACACTTTCAAACCAAAGTCTGATGTATTAATATCAGTATAATAATAGTTGTAATAGTAGTGTTTTTTTTGTGTGATTTTAGCTATATTATTACAGCACTTGTTAATATAACAGTGTATTCAATGTTCTTACTGTTGCGGGAGTTGGGGTTTCATTCACATTGGTGTTGTTTGCAGGGTCTGTAAAAAAGAGAAATCAGATACAGAGGGATAGGTTTTGATCAATAATATAGCGTCAGATGGTGAATATTCCAGTAGAAAGGTAATGGGGAGACATAAACCACCAGGAATGTTCAAGAAAACAAAAGAAAAAGCTAAACACTTTGGGTTGGATTAAATATTGTCCGAACTTACTGATCTCGGCATCGCTCTTCGTCATTGTGACATAAGCCAAAGTGAACGCTACCCTGCTTCTGGCTCTGTTCACCATGTGTTTTCTTCTCTGTCTTTCCCGATCTGCCCTGTTATCGGCCTATCCTCCCACTGGGCGTGGGAGATAGAAACCTGAGCAGGTGGGTGCTGCCGCCTGGAGTCAGGATCAAATGAACCTGCACCTCCTCACTCCGGAGGTAGGATTACATACTTGCATATCCAGTATCCAGGAGAAGAAAAATATAGCACATACAAGTTGCTGTAAAGGGCACCATAAAATAGTGACCATATGCTACCAACAAATAAAAAAAAATGTAAATACATTTAAAAAAAATGTCTTGACCAGTCAACAATTATCTCATGATTTAGAGACCCCATTCCTGCACCATTTGTATGTATTTGGGCCCAAGCACCAGGCTGTCATGAAATTGCTGTGTTTAATATTCTAATTCTTACATTTCAAATCGTCTTTTGGGGTCCTGAACATCATGCCGAAACCTTACCAATCCTGGTGGAAATGTACATAGAGTAAGACCCCCTGAAAAGTCAGAAAAAAGTTTGTCCCAGACACCAGTTTCACCCATGGGTTATATACTAAGCAACACTAAGTATTTTTTTTTCTCCCATTTTTAACACCGCTTATCCTGGTTAGGGTCACAGGGCGCTGGAACCTATCCCAGCTGACCTCGGGGGAAAGGCGGGCTACACACTGAACTGGTCGCCAGTCAGTCGCAGGGTACATATAGACACTGACAACCATTCACACTCACATTCACACCGTCACTGAGTGGGAACTGAACCAACGCTGCCCACACCGAAGTCAGGCGAGTGTACCACTACACCATCAGTGACTACACATTAACTAGTTCCAGTAAAAAGGTCAGCTGGTGGAAGAAGAAGAAGAAGAAGAAGAATCATCTTTTATTGTCATGAACATGCATGCATGCACACGAAATTTGTTCTCTGCATTTAACCCATCACAGTGAACACATACACATGTTAGTGGAACACACTGGAGCAGGGGGCAGCTGAAGCGCCCGGGGAGCATTTCGGGGTGTCAGTGTCTTGCTCAAGGACACCACAGCCGTGAGTCCGGGGGATGTTGGCGGATGGTCCAGTCGGGGTTTTGAACCTAGGTCCCCCACGGTGGCAGGCGATGATCTTAACCATTGGGCCACGGCTGTGACCATTTCTGCTGTCAGTATGTTGACAACCTACTTGGACACCAACTGATTGGAAAAAAAAAATTCTGTCATTAATTCAGTGTGGAATAACCTGAGGTTGTGTAAAAGGTATATTCAATTGTTCGATGCAAGTACTTTTCGAGGTTGAAATGGCTTTAAAAGTTTTTACTTTTCAGAGACAAGGAGCCAACACTGCTGTTTGCCACTATGTTCGGCATCTGCTAGATTCAACCAGGCCCATGACTGTCATGCTAAAATCCTGCCTCCCTGCTAACCTGGAGACCTTGCACTTTGCGGATAAGGCAAACTATTCCACGGAGGATGCAATCATCACCACACTCCACTCCATTCTGCCCCACCTTGGATGATCCAAGATGGCGCCGACCCATGTGGACGGCTCGGTTACGTGCTCTCTGGTATTGTCGATGTTTTTGTGTTTTTCGTTCGTCTTTGGAGACATTACGCGATTCACTTACACAAGAGAAGACTTGCTAAACACTAAGGAGCCTACCCCGGATTCTCTTTCACCAACTTTCGCAAATCCGCTCAGTTTTTTCCCCCCCGAGTTACTCACCGAGTTACTCTGTCAATTGACTGAGACGAATTCCTTGTGTGTTTTTGACATACTTGGCAAGTAAAGATGATTCTGATTCTGATTATGAAGTCAGGAACATCTATGCCAGAGTCCTCTTCGTCAACTTCAGCTCGGCTTTTAACACCATCATCACACAACAACTCGTGGAGAAGCTGAGATCACTGGACATGGACACTGGCATCTGGAACTGAGACAGACAGTCAGAATTTGGGAAAAGAACATCTAGCTCGCAGTTTTTCCTTGCGTCATCACAACATATTGTCTCGGATGGGATGTTTCAGTGATAAAATAATTTCAGTCTGCAACAGAAAATGCACTTGTGGCCCATTTTTGACAGGCAAAAATTTGGTGACTGAGAAAATCTTACAGGCCAGCATCTATACGTAGGCGGTGGCCCGAGGACAGAGGCGTGGTAGCCCCAAGCCACCATTTATGTCGGACCCTGGATAGATCAACTTAGACATATGTGGGGGACATGCGTATATTTATACACAGCTTTTACAATGCGTACACACAAAGCCTTGTGGTAGAACAGTGAAACTACAAATACGCACTCAGAGGGTCACCAGAGTCACCCGACTGTGTATCCAGCTCCTGTGGTCACTGGGATTGGTGGCCACGAGGACATTTTAACAGGAGACTGGAGACATATACGACATTTCGCAATCAACGACAAACCAAATAATGCCGGTGTGCAACTATTTCCCTGGCTGCAATTTACATCCAGTTGCCATTAAGACATCACCCAAAAGCCCAAATTAAACAAGGGTCTCCCAAACATATTGCAGCCATACCCTCTGCACCATCACACAACAAATTAAGATATGTGAACAGGAAAGGATTTCATTCAATCAATGTACAAATAATCTTTGATCCACATCGCTTGGAATATGGGAATGCATGATACATTAATTAATTCTACAAAATAGGACCATGGATGCATGCAAGCCTCGATGGGAGCTGTAGTTGAGGATGGCTGGCTGCATATACTTTATAATTGCGTGTCCTCAATAATTCTTGCAATACGGGTATCCATAATTGGTTGTCCTCCCCATTCAATTCAAGATCATTCTCGTCTGTGGGTCGTGACATGTTTTTGGGATTGAGTTTGATGTCAGACGTTTTCTTATTTCCGAGACCGCTCTTTTATCTCATCGATAAAATTAACAGCAGCGGTTAAATTCTCCCACCGTCCCACGTCAATTTTTTCCCATTGTTGGTGACAATTGTTCCAAACAATTTTTTTTTCTGTAACCCATAAAGTAAAATTTCAGCTGGGGTAAATGTCATTCTCACAGAGATACTCATTTTCTCCGCCCTCCCCTTTTGGAGAGGGAAGTGAAATCCCCACGCAGGTGTGAATGTGAGTGACAATGGTTGCTTGTTTATATGAGCCCTGCGATTGGCTGGCGACCAGTTCAGGGTGTACCGTGCCTCTCGCCTGAAGATAGTTGGGATAGGCTCCAGCACGCCCACGACCCTTGTTAGGATAAGTGGTACGGAAAATGAATGAATGAAAGTGAAATCCCCACATCTTTAAAGGGATTGTTGCTTCCATATATGGTCAATTGGAGGCGTTTCTCAATAAGACTCACAGTAAGACTAGACCTGTTCCGATTATTGACCTCGCCTTTTTGCCTCATGTTTTTGGATACTGTTGCCTTTTTCGGATTGCCTGCCTGTGTACCGACCTCTGCCCGTATATGAAACCTCTCTTTTTTTAAACTGTCCAATTGTTTTGGAGTCGTGCATTTTTGGGTCCTATCCTCTGTTCCGTTCATGACATCACCAATTGAGCAGTACCCTTTGCGACAGTCCCGAACCAACAGTGCTCCATCTCAAGGCCCAGAACAGTCAAATGTGTATAGCCATGCGCCTCTACGAGCTAAAAGTGTGTGCTGTCTTGGACAGTGCTTCCTGAAGGAGTGTGCTGTCGCTACATTATTACAAAGTCATCCACCCAGACCTGAGGCCTCCCCTTCAGCCTTCGACTGTTGAGACTTTGATGGGTGTGGGACCTGAGGATGTGCCTGTGCTAGGTGAGGACCAGATACCTGTCAATATCAGTAACCGTCAAGTTAACGTTGATTTCATCGTG
The DNA here is from genome assembly GCF_024500385.1 of Phyllopteryx taeniolatus. Lineage (NCBI taxonomy): Eukaryota > Metazoa > Chordata > Actinopteri > Syngnathiformes > Syngnathidae > Phyllopteryx > Phyllopteryx taeniolatus. Next base: position 24,411,853 of record NC_084513.1, on the reverse strand, counting down.
AACTGCTCGGGCACCCCTTCCTCGTTTAAGCTGAAGCCCCTGCCTTGATTTCGGCAGACACCACATCATTCTGTTTGGTGAAGAAGTTCCCTACAACCAAACCGAGGCCAGCCCAAAGTCACTGGCAGTGAGGATAGCCAGAATTGTTGTACTGGAACCGGGGCAGGTGTATATTATGAAAGATCACCTTTGCACAAAACATGGCATAACATTGCGCATGCGTGCAAACACTAGGTGCCGTGTTGCCGGAAGTAAATAAGGCCCCTTGCATAGGTCCTGCCATGACGCATTTGTGGTGATTTCAAGGCTTTTGTGCAACTGGAGCCAACAGTTTATTATATTTATCAGTACTACAGCATCTTCTTTTCACCACTGACTGTTTTCTATTGCTTTTTCCTTCGTTGACATTTTGTGGCGTTTGTCGTCTTTTGATGACATGGGTCGGATGCGTGTCCCGTGAGCGTACATAATCCACTCGCGTTCGATACATATCCAATTTATATCCACCTATAAAAGAGGCCTCGGTCGGATATGAAAACAAATCTCAATTGTCCTGTTCATATTGACATTAAAAAAAAATCATATACTGTACGTCACCATCCATCCATCCATTTTCCTCCGCTTATCCGAAGTCGGGTCACGGGGGCAGCAGCCTCAGCAGGGCTTCCCTCCCCAGCCACTTCTTCCAGCTCTGCCAAGGGGATCCCGAGGCGTTCCCAGGCCTGGGTCGTCCCCGGGGTCTCCTCCCGGTGGGACGTGCCCGGAACACCTCACCAGGGAGGTGTCCGGGAGGCATCCTTATCAGATGCCCGAGCCACCTCATCTGCCTCCTCTCAATGCGGAGGAGCAGCAGCTCTACTCTGAGCTCCTCCCGGATGACCAAGCTTCTCACCCTATCTCTAAGGGAGAGCCCGGACACCCGGCGGAGGAAACTCATTTCTCAGTCTGATTTACTGCCAGCAATGCGCACTAAACATGGACCGAACAGCTCGTATCAGAGGGTTCGGCACCACATACTCCCGAAGCACCCCCCACAGAACTCCTCGAGGGACACGGTCGAACGCCTCCTCCAAGTCCACAAAACACATGTAGACTGGCTGAGCAAACTCCCATGCACCCTCAAGGACCCTGCCGAGCTAGTCCACTGTTCCACAGCCAGGAGAAAAACCACACCGCTCCTCCTGAATACGAGATTCGACTTCCAGATGGACCCTCCTCTCCAGGACCCCTGAATAGACCTTACCAGGGAGGCTGAGGAGTGTGATCCCCCTGTAGTTGGAACACAGCCTCCGATCCCCCTTTTTAAAAAGGGGGACCACCACCCCAGTCTGCCAATCCAGAGGCACTGTCCCTGATGTCCACGCAATGTTGCAGAGGCGTGTCAACCAGGACAGCCCCACAACATCCAGAGCCTTTAGGAACTCTGGGCGAATCTCATCCACCCCCGGGACCTTGCCACCGAGGAGCTTTTTAACCCCCTCGGTGACCTCAACCCCAGAGATAGGAAAGCCCGCCTCAGAGATCCCAAACTCTGCTTCCTAATGGGAAGGCATGTCGGTGGAATTGAGGAGGTCTTTGAAGTATTCTCCCCACCGAGACACAACGTCCCAAGTCGAGGTCAGCAGTGCCCCATCCCCACTATACACAGTGTTGATGGTGCACTGCTTCCCCCTCCTGAGACGCCGGAGGGTGGATCAGAATTTCCTCGAAGGTGGATCAGAATTTCCTCAAAGCCGTTCGGAAATCGTTCTCCATGGCCTCGTCAAACTCCTCCCATGTCCGAATTTTTGCCTCAGCAACCACCAAAGCTGCATTCCGCTTGGCCAGCCGGTACCCATCAACTGCCTCAGGAGTCCCTCAGGCCAAAAAGGCCCGATAGGACACCTTCTTCAGCTTGACGGCATCCCTCACCGCTGGTGTACACCAACAGGCACCAACTACCTTACGGCCACAGTTCTGGTCGGCCGCCATTGTCCACTCGGACTCAATGTCCCCCGCCTCCCCAGAGACACGGATGAAGTTCTGCCGTTTAAACTCCTTCTGACAGGGGATTCAGCCAGACGTTCCCAGCAGACCCTCACATTACGTTTGGGCCTGTTAGGTCGGACTGACATCTTACCCACCATCGGTGCCAACTCACAACCAGGTGGTGATCAGTTGACAGCTCCGCCCCTCTCTTCACCTGAGTGTCCAAGACCTGCGGCCGCAAGTCTGATGACACGACCACAAAGTCGATCATTGAACTGCGACCTTGGGTGTCCTGGTGCCAAGTGCACATGTGGACAAACCGTGGTGAGCAGAGAAGTCCAATAACAGAACACAACTCGGCTTCTGATCGGGGGGGCCGTTCCTCCCAATCACGCCCCTCCAGGTCTCACTGTCACTGTCCATGTGAGCATTGAAGTCCCCGAGCAGAACGATGGAGTCCCCAGCAGGAGCGCTCTCCAGCACCCCCTCCAAGGACTCCAAAAAGGGTGGGTACTCTGAACTGCTGTTTGGTGCATCGTCACAAACAACAGTCAGGACCTGTCCCCCCACCAGAAGGCAGAGGGAGGCTACCCTCTCGTCCACCGGGGCAATAAGTATACCCACACCTGCTCGGCTCCTCTCATCGTGGGCAACTCCAGAGTGGAAGAGAGTCCAACCCCTCTCGAGAGGACTGGTACCAGAGCCCAAGCTGTGTGTGGAGGCGAGCCCGACTATATGTAGTCGGAACTTCTCGACCTTGCACACCAGCTCTGGCTCCTTCCCTGTCAGAGAGGTGACATTCCACGTCCCTAGAGCCAGCTTCTGTAGCCGGGGATCGGATCGCCAAGGTCCCTGCCTTTGGTCACTGCCCAGCTTGCAATGCACCCGACCCCTATGGCCCCTCCCACAGGTGGTGGGCCCATGGGAAGAGGGACCCACGATACCCTTTCGGGCTGTGCCCGGCCAGGACTCATGGGTGCAGGCCCGCCCACCAGGCGCTCGCCTTCGAGTCCCACCTCCAGGCCTGGCTCCAAAGGGGGGCCCCGGTGACCTGTGTCCGGGCAAGGGAAAACGCGATCCAATAAGTTTGCTCATCATATGGGGTTTTTGGAGCCGTGCTTTGTCTGGTCCCTCACCTAGGACTTGTTTGCCATGGGTGACGCTGCCAGGGGCATAAAGCCCCAGACAACTTAGCTCTTAGGATCATTGGGACACACAAACCTCTGTACGTCACATTGGGCAAAAAAAATCGGAATTGACCTGCAGTGTGAACATAACCTAAGCGGTAGTAATACGCCATGTAGTGTTTACACTACCAGAAACACCAAAGAAAAAAAGAAGAAGAAGACACCAATTTTTGGTTCCGTGGCAAGGTTGAGGCTCAGCTCGGGAGGTTAGAGTCATAAGCACATTCCATGAGTTTGCAAGAAAACCAAAAGACCAAGGATACCGGTGCATTGTGCTGAAAATGGTTGCGTTAAATGGCGTACAATTATGACAAGGGAACTGGGAAGCCCTTTCAAGGGTTTTTGGTGTGTGTGTGTGTGCGCTATTTTTAATTTCTGTGTCCATCGATTACCTTCAATGAGAACGTTGACCTCTCCAACATGGCCGCCACGTAGGCACGTTCTAGCTGGAGACTCATGTCTATGAGACCTATACTCCAGCACAGTAGGTAGCGGTAATGCACAGTATACCTTAGATGCCACAGATCAAGAAACAAAAAGAAGAAGAAGAACCATCATGTGATATGTCACGCCACAGTCAACATGGCAGCGACCGTCTCTGTTTTTCATCGAGCAAGACATGGCCAGTTCGATCAAGGCGTCAACATTATTCAGGTAAGATCATTCTCACCACGGATGGTAAGATGGTGAAGCAGACAGGCGAGCGTTTCTAAGCGCGTAAACAAGCGCCCCTAAACTGACATAGAAATAATTGAAAATCCTGTCACTCCAAAAGAAAATAAGTCGGTGTTTAAATTATAAATTTGGGAATAGTTCTACCTACCAGAGCAGGGTGTATGTAGAATTGATTACAACAATTTGAACCGTCGTGTGTGGTAAGTCTGAACTGAACGAACCGAAACCTCTCAAGGGTTTACCGTTCAACGATTTGGATTGTGTTTGTCGGTAATAACATCATTTTGCAAATGGCGTGCTGTACAGTAGACTGAGCTGCTGTAACTTATTTAATAACGTAATTTTGAGTGGTTGTTATTATAATTTAGAAGGCATGCAACTTAATCATCAGTCAAATGGGGGTGGGTACAAATTCTTATCCACAAAACAATTCCTTTGCAGCTTACTATTTATGACCCCCATGAAATGTTTGTAATTGCTCAGGGTAAGCTCATTTGCCGAACACTGAATTTAGTCAGCATTTATGGTCCTAATGAGGACAGCCTTGTCCTCATTGTGTGGCCTAAATATTAAAGGTGGGGATTTTAATTGTACTTTGAACCCCCTCTTAGATTGCTCTACAAAATCTGATCCCCATCAAAAACAATGTGGCAGGCCGTGCTTCCTCAAAAGCTGCAGGAAGTACATCCTCTGCTGGGCTTTTTTGAGGATGGAGTTGATGTTGATCTCCCACTTCAGGTCCTGAGAGACACTAGTTCCCAGGAACTTGCAGGTCTTGACGGTTGACACAGGGCAGTTCTAGTTCCTGTCGATACGCAGTCTCATCGCCGTCTTCAATGCGGCCGATGACTGTAATGTCGTCTGCAAACTTCAGGAGTTTGACAGCCGCGCGCGTTGAGGTACAGTCGTTCGTGTAGAGCGAGAAGATTAGTGGAGAGAGCACGCATTCCTTGGGAGGGCCCCGGTGCTGATGTTGTGTTTGGATGAGGTGGCGTCCTCCAGCCTCACCTGCTGTGTCCTGCCTGTGAGGAAGGTGTAACTCCACCAGCAGATGGCAGTAGTTTCGGAATGATTGTGTTGAACGCAGAGCTGTCCACGAACAGGATTCTTGCGTAAATCCCTGTGCCGTTCAGGTGTTCTTGGATGAAGTGCAGTCACATGGTGACTGTGTCATCCACAGTCCATCAATTGAACTGTAGCACATAATCTTTTAGGATTTGAAAAATCTTTTTATGTGTACCGGGCCGTAGCCCTTTATCTGCGTGAAATCTAATATTGTATGAGTAATGTTACCTAAGCAACGAACAATAATCAGATTAGTTAATTCGGGGCAGTTTTGTTAAATCCTTGCGCTAAGACTTCTTTGTTTTAGGTAAGTTAAGGGTACCATCATTTATGGCTAGGCCTGTTTCAGTAGTTTTTAAAATATGATTCTGTTGAACCACAATTTAAAAGCAGTGTCTGCTTTTTATTGTTTAATTTTCAGTATTTTTGAAGTTAATTGATAAGTGGAAGTGATAAGTGTGTGTATTTTCTTTCTTTAACAGAGGGCTTTTTTCAATTTTGTCCGTGTGTAGTTGCTTATCCTCACTAGGTTCACCATCTGACAGGGGAAGAGTCACTCAGTATAATTTGGTCTTGAGGTCGAAATCATTACAAAAAATAATTTTTATGTAAAAATCAAGAAAACATTTTTTTTTTTTTTTTTTTTACTCATTTCAGATTCAACCAGTAAAATTCATTTCTAAATAAAAATTTCCACAGCTGTCGAAAGAAAGTGCTGTACCACCGAAATAAAAGGTGTTACATAAAAGATGAACGCAAACAAAACGTTCAAGGTTTGGGTGATGTTTTCATACTGCTGTCTCGTCACCTACAATGTGTTTGTGTGTATTTATCTCATAGGTGGAAGCCTGGGAGGATGAAGAGCAGTGCATCAAGCTGGCGGAGATCCTTGAGCTTCTTTTAGCTGCGGGATATTTTCGAGCTCGCATCAAAGGGCTGTCACCTTTTGATAAGGTACAGTGCTTTAGGTTTCTGACTGGGGGCAAAGTCGGATCTTAAATTCTCTTGAGAGGTCCTTTAAATAGCCACTCTTATTTTTTATTTTTTTTGCTAACAATAAAAATGGTCACCTTCCCGAAACGTGCTGTGAAAATATTATTGTGCCATTCTGCCCAATCTGTGCCATTTGCTTTTTCGAACTCTCAAAATAAACTTAAATTTGTCTGTTTTGTTTTTTTTAAACTCTAAATCTAATATTAGACATATTGAAGTACTCAAAATGTGTATTGGCCCATCTCAGGCAACTTAATTTTGTTGTCATTGATTTATTGTACTGAAAGTCATCATTTGAGTAACAGGAGTTTTTTGCGGAGAATTAAAAAATGGATGAAATATAGCCAGATGGCATTTATGCTTATAATATGTTGACAAGCACTTTACAGTGATTCAACAAAAACAATTGTTTGAATAGGACTGAGCCGTGATTTTAACACCCTACTTATAGTTTGAATATCATTTAATATAGGTAAAAATAAATGAATGACTGTAATTTCTCGTGTAAATTTGCTTTTGTGTATCATGTGCACCCCCAAAGCCGTACCCATAAATCGATAAAAGTCTTCTACCCATGTACTATGCGCACTGCTTTTCTAACCATTCACATATTCACATGCTAAAAAATTGTGATTATCCACATTTGATAAGATGTATGCATGTTTCTGTTAGTAATACTGAGTTTTAATTACTCATACAAAATGTATTCAATATTGTCACAGTGGTGCACAGTAGCGATATCATTGTTTTCTACGGCTTTAATGAAGATAATCTCGAATTCAACGAGTAATAGACATTAGCCACATACTTGCCCAAGGTCGTGACAACGCGGCAGGTCATGGGTCGCGATGCGATGGTACAAAATCCTCAGACAGTTAACACACAATAACAACATGAAGAGGGAGGATAAACAATATAAGGTCTATTAACTCTATTTAGGTGACAATTAACACTTTCCCCCAAAACTTTCAAGCTAAACGATGCCACTGATATAATGATATGAGAGTATAATAAAGAATTGGACACATCTTACAACTATTGCCCTGGTAATCAAACATCTGAGCACAACTGTGTAATGTTCTCACATTTCTAAATAAAAGTAGGGCTGCATTTCACAATGAGAGCGAAGAAGTAAAAAGAGAACATTATGTGTTCAAACAAAGTGCTGAACCTAAGAAAAATAAAGTTTGAGTTTCCCCTTTTCTGTTTGGCATCTTGACACCACAGTTAAGTGTCAAACCATTTTACATATTTTAATTTAACAAATCCTAACTGAACTGTTTTACAAGTTGTGTTTGTTCAAAACTGTAGTTGTGTTCCGTAAAGTACAAACAACAATGACTCTGCCTCTTCCATTTTAAGCGCCATTTATTCCAAATTTTCGCTGATCTTTCGCCATCTTTAACTCAACTTCCACACTCTCTCGCTCTTTGTCTCTCTCTCTCTGTCGTTCTCTTTCTCTCTCTCTCTCTCTCTCTCTCTCTCTCTCTCTCTCTCTCTCTCTCTCTCTCTCTCCCCTGGTCTCTGCACAGTCAGAGATTTCAGTAATTACCGCCGGCCATGCGGATTTGATGGGCTGATAGTTATTTTTTTTGAGTAGCAGTTTTGCTAATCATTTTCTTCATTTGAGGAGCAACTTTCTAACTTTGAGGAGCAATTTTTTTGCAGCTTTATCGCACAGGGACCCGAAGCAATGATTTTATGAAACGATAAAATATGACAATTTAATGGGGGAGTTGAATGTAGGGCTGCAACTACTGACTATTTTAGTACTCGAGTATCTTACTGAAAAGTTTATAAAAACAATCGATTATTTGGATAAACTATATTTTTACTTGGTGAAAGAACAATTTTGAATACAAAAGAGAAAACGAGACCTTTCACTTAATAATGTAGGACTAATTAGTTTCCTTTTTTATATAACCGTTTTGCCACTTACTGATCATCAGATTGGCCATATGTCACACAGTGACTACACTGAGCAAAAAGCACAGTTTGTACTGCTATGTTTGCGTTATACGGTCTTTGTCACGGTTAAAAAAAGAAAGGCAATAAGTGTACTATGAGGGTCACTTGGACAACAATTATGAAAAAAAAAAACCAACCAGATAGAGCAGTGGCTCTCAAAGTGTGGTTTGCTGTGGGCTCCCTCTAGTGGTACCTGAAAGAATCCAAAATTAAAGGTTGAAACTCCATATTGTGATTGTTGTTGTTTTTTTTTTGTTAAGTACAATTCTGTTGTATTTAACTTCGAAGTATAACACATTTGGATTTAATCATGTAGGAATGTTTTTTTTAATGCAGCCCTATGCGGGGCACAAGCCAGTGCAAGCTGTAGGCCGGTCCCAAGCCCGGATAAATGCAGAGGGTTGCGTCAGTAAGGGCATCCGGCTTAAAACTTTGCCAAACAAATATGAGCGTTCATCCAAAGAATTCCATACCGGATCGGTCGTGGCCCGGGTTAACAACACGGAATACTGTTCATATTCATTGTAGGTTCCTGCCTCACCTAGTTTTTAAATGTATTTTTTTTTTTTTTTTGAATCTTTGATGAACTTTTGTCGGGTTTGCAAGATAATTAGAGTTGGAAATGCCCAGGATGGCCTTTTTTTATTTTTATTTATTTATTATTATTATTTTTTTTTAGCTATTCTAGTTGGACCAAAATGCCTAGCAGGTGAGACTGCTGGATTTCAGTATTTTAATAAGCTTTGCTCTGATTTGATCACTGTTCTCCTTAATTTGAATATGGAAAACAGCTTTGCTCTGATTGGTAGTAAGAGATATTTCTGCGTGTTGCGGCGGCCAAGCGTTTGTCACCCCGAACATTTAATGGTATCTACTGTCTGGCGATCTCAGACCAGTTGAGAGTTGACACCTTGGGCAGCAAAGGAAAAAGTACTAACAATTGAAAAGCTCAGTGCAGTTAATGGTAGAAAAAAGAAAAAAAAAAAAGATGCTCGAGTACTTTCTGACTTGTCAGAGGAGGCCAGTAAAAGTAAGCTTCAAATTTGGTAGAAAACCATGAATTCTGTTTGGAATTCCTCATTCCTGTTCAAAATGGGAAGTCATTCAGAACTCACAAGATTAGCTGAGAAATTATTTCAATGATTTTCAGGGCATTTTTTTTGTCACTAGGCATGATGTGTTGGTTTTTGTGTAGCCCCTTGGGAATGGACTATAATTCTGGGATATCTCAAAAGGCCACCAGTCCTGAACCTCCCTTTTCTTACATCTTGTTTCCTCTGGTTCTGCAGGTGGTTGGCGGGATGACCTGGTGCATCACCACATGTAACTATGACATTGACATTGATCTTCTTTTTCAAGAAAACTCCACCATTGGTCAGAAAATGTAAGTGGTTTCCCATCTGACCAATGATACCCATTTAGACCTTTAAAAAGTGGATAGCTTCTGATAACATTAAATTTGAGGAAAATACCAAAGTCATTGACTCAATTTGGATTCTGAAATTTTTATATAATTGCAGTCCATTTACCATATTAACAACCTTTAATGTATCCCATTTATTCCACGTGAAGATATTTACTGACTGAAGTTAAAGACACATCTTCAAACTACACACACAGAGAAGCCCAGTCTTATAAACTTATATTCTGGTAGGATAACTATTTAATAGGACACTTGAAACAGTCTCCATTTACGAGATCGCTTTTCAAAATCTGACGAAAGTATGTCACAACAGATTATACTCGGAAGGAGGATGGGGAGAGGAGGAAGAGCTTTACGGAATTATTAAAGAGACAAACTTCAGCTGTACATAATGACGTGTGTTTATGAAAATAATGCACTCACATATACAACCCCAATTCCAATGAAGTTGGGCCGTTGTGTTAAATATAAATAAAAACAGAATACAATGATTTGCAAATCATGTTCAACCTATATTTAATTGAATACACTACAAAGACAAGATATTTAATGTTCAAACTGATAAACTTTATTATTTTTAGCAAATAATCATTAACTTAGAATTTTCTGGCTGCAACACATTTTCAATGGGAGACGGGTCTGGACTGCAGGCAGGACAGTCTAGTACCCGCACTCTTTTACTACGAAGCCACGCTGTTGGCACACGTGCAGAATGTGGTTTGGCATTTTCTTGCTGTAATAAACAGGGGCGTCCATGACGTTGCTTGGATGGCAGCATATGTTTCTCCAAAACCTGTATGTACCTTTCAGCATTAATGGTGCCTTCACAGATGTGTAAATTACCCATGCCATTGGCACTAACACAGCCCCATACCATCACAGATGCTGGCTTTTAAACTTTGCGTCCATAACAGTCCGGATGGTTCTTTTCCTCTTTGGCCCGGAGGACACGACGTCCACAATTTCCCAAAACAATTTGAAATGTGGACTCGTCGGACCACAGAACACTTTTCCACTTTGCATCAGTCCATCTTAGATGAGCTCGGGCCCAGAGAAGCCGGCGGCGTTTCTGGGTGTTGTTGATAAATGGCTTTTGCTTTGAATAGTAGAGTTTCAAGTTGCACTGACGGATGTCACGCCGAGCTGTATTTACTGACATTGGTTTTCTGAAGTGTTCCTGAGCCCATGTGGTGATATCCGTTACACATTGATGTCGGTTTTTGCTGCAGTGCCGCCTGAGGGATCGAAGGTCACGGGCATTCAATGTTGGTTTTCGGCCTTGCCGCTTACATGCAGTGATTTCTCCAGATTCTCTGAACCTTTGGATGATATTATGGACCGTAGATGATGAAATCCCTAAATTCCTTGCAATTGTACGTTGAGGAACATTGTCCTTAAACTGTTCGACTATTTTCTCACACACTTGTTCACAAAGAGGTGAACCTCGCCCCATCTTTGCTTGTGAATGACTGAGCAATTCAGGGAAGCAATCATGGCACCCACCTGTTCCCAATGAGCCTGTTCACCTGTGGGATGTTCCAACAGTTCTTTGATGAGCATTCCTCAACTTTCTCAATCTTTTTTGCCACCTGTCCCAGCTTTTTGGGAATGTTTTGCAGCCATAAAATTCCCAGTTCATGATTATTTGCTAAGTTTATCAGTTTTTTTTTACATTAAATATCTTGTCTTTGTAGTGTATTCAATTAAATATAGGTTGAACATGATTTGCAAATCATTGTATTCTGTTTTTCTTTATGTTTAACACAATGTCCCAACTTCATTGGAAATGGGGTTGTAGAAATACGCATGCATATTATGTTAAAACGTAAAATAAAGGAATGGTTAAAAACATATTATTTGTGCCAGGATTCAGGGATGTGCTCATGACGATTCAGTGATCCGTGGTTTATCTCGGGGGTTGGGTTCCGGACCATGCTCGCAATCAGTCAATTCCGCGATGTATCATCCATGTTTTTTTTTTTTTTTCTTTTACAGATTTTTAAACTGTATGAATCTCACCAATCCCCCACTTATTAATGTTTCCCATACGCTTATGAACCTCTACCGTACTCTTTACCCTTAAACACTTTTTATACTCTTAAACATACATATTAACAACATTTAAAATGAAGGTAGTGACTTTTAAAGTTGATGCTGATTGTACTGCAGCAAGAGCATTGCATCTGTCACCCTGATATTATTTTCATACTTCTGTCTGTAGCGGACCAAAGATTCATTTATGCCATAATGGCTACAGACGGGCATAAACTTGAACTGGTCGAGAAGTTCCATCTTAACTGCGAGATAGCTTCTATTGCTATCGTCTTCCTCCGCCGCTAAATGCCAGCCAGAAGGTACCTTGTTTGGGCGGCATCGGAGGGCTCGACATCAAGTATTGTCGCATCTTCCAATGATGAGCAGCGAGACGTCAGTGTATTTAGTTCACATTTATTGCTAACGTAACGAAACACGGTTACTGTAAGACGTACACCGTCAACAAACTCTCTCTCGGCTTGCCCACATGCACGGAGAGGCGATGCGTTCATTTGCTAAAAACAATAAAGTTTATCAGTTTGAACATTAAATATCTTGTCTTTTTAGTGTATTCAATTAAATATAAGTTGAACATAATTTGCAAACCATTGTATTCTGTTTTTATTTGTGTTTGACCCAACGTCCCAACTTCATTGGAATTTGGGTTGTCGAAATACTAATACTGCAAGTCGCTGTTTTCCCCTTCGTTTTGTTGCAAAGCAATCAATGTACACCAAGAAAATCTTTAAATTTAAAGACCATAATTAATTTCAACTGGTTCCCTTACAAGAAACAACAGGAATCTTGGAACTTTCACCTGCACTGTCCAGTGTGCAGGTATTCATTTCACAGTCACACTGGTTCAATTTTGGGCTTAAAAGTTAGTGAATTGATTTCCAGCCACTGAATTGTTTCGGATCGTATGGTTCTAAATCAGGGAGGGGCAACTGGCAGTTGATTTTATAAACATATTTCCTCTACTACTACAGACACTGAACAATTGTACTTATAGCAATCCATCTATTTCTTCCAAACTCAAGGGATATGGATCTTATTTTCTGTTGCCAGCTAATGGTTTTGTTAATTCATCCCTCCATCCATTTTGTGTACCGCTTTATCCTCACAAGGGTCGCGGGCGTGCTGGAGACTATCCCAGCTATCTTCGGGCAAGAGGCGGGGTACACCCTGAGCTGGTCGCCAGGCAATGGCAAGGGCACATTTAGAACAAACAACCATTCGCGCACACATTCACACTTACGGGCAATTTTAGAGTCCTCAATCAACCTGTCCTGCATGTTTTGGGGATGTGGGAGGAAACCGGAGTGCCCGGAGAAAAGCCACGCAGGCACGGGGAGAACATGCAAACTCCACACAGGCAGGACTGGGATTTGAACCCCAATTGGTTTTGTTAATTAATATTGTAAATACATTGTTTATTCAGTTAGTGGTTTACATGGTTTGCAATATTTCTGTTTCCAGAGCTTTGACTGAGAAAATTGTGTGTGTTTTACCAAAAATGAAGTGTCCTCATCACCTGGAGCCTCATCAAATCCAAGGGCTTGATTTTATCCACATTTTTCCAGTGATACAGGTATTAATTTGTACTGATGGGCGGATGATAGGTATGTAGATCAATAGGTATTGCTTTATTGTTCTTTTGAAGAATGTTCAAATTGCTATTTTCTGGATCGTACGTTCTCAAATGAAGGATTATGATCGATTTGATCTATTTATCAAGTCAGCATGTTTCGTACCAAGTTAAGTACATGCAACTTTCGTTTTGTATGTACTGGCCTGGGTTTTTATTTCTTATTGTTTTTTGCTAGTGGCTAGTGAAGCGGGCCATAGAGACCAGAGAGCAAATGGGCGACTACGTGAGAGCCTACTCCATATCTCAGTTCCAGAAGGCCTACGACCTTCCAGAGGTACCAGTCTGTTGGAGTGATATCTGGATGGTGAAATTAAAAATGCCAAGTATGAAACAAAAATACAAAAAACAGCTACTTTAAAAACAAACATGGATCAGATGCATACGATCAGTCCTGTTTCCAAACAGCAGTCATACCCGTGAGTCACGCAGTTTTGTGTCCCAGGGAAACCACATCCTTTCGATTGACGATTTCTGTCTGGTGTCGAGAAATCCTTATTAAATCCTTATCTCTGGTATTCTGTAGAAAAAAAAAACCCCAGGTGTTGAAGAGCTGCTGTGGCTTGATTGTCAATGTCTGACGTTTTTTTTTTTTTTTTTTTTTTTTAAATAAGGACTTAAAATCATAAATGATGTACCTGACACCTATCGTTAGACGTTTAATCACATGCTTTTCAATCCTGCCAAAGACGACGACCGAAAGCCTAACCATACGTATGTATCGTTGAACCTCAAAGAATCACCGTCTGTTCCGAGAGCAGGTTGACCCCTGATTTGTTGATATTTCCCCAAAATTATTTCCGCATGAAGTAATGACTTATTCTGTCCTCGGGTCAAATGGTTGCCATCATTAAAACCTCCATTAAATGTATGAGCAATTTTTGAAGTCACACTTTATCCTTCTCATGCAAGTTAAAAAATGTAATTTTATTTGGATGAATTTTATTACTCATTTGTTTATTATAAAATGCTTTTTCATCCTTTGGTTGATGTGTCTGCTTTCGACGGTTTCCAAATTGTAAGACCTTTTTAGAGCCTTCAAATTTGGAAGTTACACTGTAAATGGCTCACCAGAAAAGGTCTTACCTCATGAAAATATTTACTTTTCTGTGTTGTGGACAATTTACGCATGCAACAGCATTATTAAAACCTTATATTTTATAATCTTAATGAATACATTTTTGTGTGTTGTACAAACTTTGCCACAATAATCTGAATTCCATTGAAAACATGTCTTTCACCTTGACAGGATGAAGAGTTTCATCATAGAAGAGGAAAGGCAGTAGGAGCAGTTCTTGATGTACTGGTGAGCTGCAAAGTCCCTGGAACCTTCTTTAAAGGAGAGTTTGACATTGTGTCATGCAAACTTTATTTTTTTTCCCCCGCAGGAAGTATACAAACCACAGAGAAAATACAGAAGGCAAAAGGAGGCAGGGGAACTACTGGATGAGGAGTCTAAGGTTCAGTCTACATTGCTGGAATATGGCAGGTAAGCTTTGTCAACAAAAGTGTATACTGAACTGTTGAGATAGAATTGTGTGAAAATTTTATGTCAGGATTGTGATGGCCAAATACAATATCACAATTATCTGAAGTATCCCGTTATTACTAAAATAAATGCAAAAAAAAAAAAAGCACAGATGAAAGTTACAAAGCCGAAAGCATTGCAACAATCAATACTATTTCCTTTTTGAAATGATAAACTGTAAACGGCAACACCCAAAGTTAATTTTCATCCATGCAAGACCCCACAAAAATTACTTAAAATGCCTACGATTGACAGTGATATATTTATTTTTGGTGGGACTGTATTACATCAACTTATTTAGTGACGTTGTAATTTATTGAATGAAATATTTGACAAAATAAACTAGGGCTGGGCCAAGCTTGTATCCATAATCTTGTTCTTTTGGTCACGACCCAAAGCGTGCGACCATGCAGTAGGTGAGGATGGGAACCTAGCTTGATGGCACGGTTCAACAAATCCATGGTTCGGTTCATATCTTTTGTGTCACGTTTTGTGGTCACGTTTGGGTTCAGTTCGGTACATGTTGACCCCTAGGAAAATCAATTATTTATTGTATGGTGAGGTTAAAAGTGAAAGAATGTTTACACTTCAGAGTTTTATGAATTATTATTATTGTTATTCTATTATCATTTTTGAAATCTTTTTTTATTAATCCGAAATATGTATTTGGTGTTCTATCGATGCCAGCGGCCTATAGTAAAATGGCACAATGTCATTTGATGGCAAAAGATGCAATAAATCTGTGTGTAAGTCATGGCTCCCTAAAAATAGACCAGCTTTTTGTTCAACGAAACAACCTCAGACTTCACACTGAGCCAAGTACATTTGTGACTAAACGAAGACAAGATCATTATTTCAGTATTCAGACTAAATGTGATATATTTGATTGCTTTTTGTTTACCGTGAGGTGTTTCGAATTAAAATAGGTGCCTTGGCTCAACATACTCAAATGGATGGATGGAACTGATTTCAATGAAAGCTTCCAAAAACGATATATAACAAAATAAAGGCATTGAAATAAAATCTTACTATTATGTCAATACTAATTAAGTATATATATTTGAATTCAGTCTCACTGATCGTGTAGTGGTACATTTGCCTGACTTTGGTGCAGGCAGCTTGGGGTCGGTTCCCACTCAATGACGGTGTGAATGTGACCGTGAATGGTTGTCTGTGTCTATATATGCCCTGCGACTCACAGTTCACGGTATAGTCAACTGGGATAGGCTCCAGCACCCCACGACCCTGAACGGGATAAGCGCAGAGCTGACAAATGTAACGGAACATCTATATTTTATACGGAAATCACTGAACGTTGACTTGTTACGGCCGTAACATTGACTGTTCTGGATATTGAAAAAAACACAAATAAATCGTCCGACATTTCTGGCTCGTCCACATTGAACAGCTGCTAGGTGCACGCTATTTCATCACGCCCCCCCCCAGCTGCTAAGCTGCGGAGGTAAAAGTTCTCTTTGCGTCTGGTGTCGTGCATTGTAAGTCACTGAGCATCGCTTTCATGGTAGCGAATAAGCGACACTTCTGACCATGCTTCTTAAAAAAAGTGTCATGGAGGGGAAACGCGGAGACGATGTCAAAGCCATGCTAATTGCAAAGCTTTTGTTACAAGCAGTCGCAAAAATCTAAATAAGTGATTTGGTGAAATAATACACTTGTCACATAGGTCTGGCTGGTACTGTCATCCGCCGTGTTTAGAGATAGCAACACAAAATAATAAACGCTCACACAGGACACTGGGTCCGAACCAGAAATGAATTACAACCCCAATTCCAATGAAGTTGGGGCGTTGTGTTAAACATAAATAAAAACAGAATACAATGATTTGCAAATCATGTTCAACTTATATTTAATTGAATACACTACAAAGACAAGCTATTTAATGTTCAAACTGATAAACTTTATTGTTTTTAGCAAATCATCATTAACTTAGAATTTTATGGCCGCAACATGTTCCAAAAAAGCTGAGAGAGGTGGCAAAAAAGACTGAAAAAGTTGAGGAACACTCATCAAACAGGTGTTTGGAACATCCCACAGGTGAACAGGCTCATTGGGAACAGGTGGGGCCCATGATTGGGTAGAAAAGGAGCTTCCTTGAATTGCTCAGTCATTCACAAGCAAAGATGGGGCGAGGTTCACCTCTTTGTGAACAAGTGAGTGAGAAAATAGTCAAACACTTTAAGGACAATCAGAATCCTCTTTATTTGCCAAGTATGCCCAGAAAAATACACAAGGAATTTGTCTCCGGTAGTTGGAGCCGCTCTAGTACGACAACAGACAGTCAATTGACAGAGAACACTTTGGAGACATAAAGACATTGACAAAAAAAAAACAGTCACTGAGCAATAAAGGGTTAATAGTTATCTGGTAATGCCGGTACATTTTTATATTTATCTTTTTTTTACAATTCTGCAAAAGATGCATAGTCCTCTAGCACTTAGAGCAGTTGGAATGACTAATATTGCAATAGTCCGGTTCAATGACCATTGTGCAAAGGGCGCCGAGACTTCAAGGAGTGTATGCAGTTTCAAGTGACGAGTCGTGCGATAATCTGGGACAATGTTGGTTGTGCAAATGTTACGGATACTCCTCAGTCAGTGTGCAAGTGGGGCAGATGCTACTCTGGCATGAGTGGCCAGTATATGCAAATAGTGCAGCGTGGCGAGACAACTACCGTGAGTGCACGAGTAATACATAATTGGCCCCGCAGAAATGTGACAACGAACTCAAGTCGTTCCTCAACGTACAATTAAACATTCTTTGCGAGGAGAAAACTGGCTGAACCAGTAAAATCATAGCTCAAATAATACAAGCCCAATTCAAATGAAGTTGGGACGTTGTGTTAAACATAAATCAAAACAGAATACAATGATTTGCAGATCATGTTCAACCTATATTTAATGGAATACACTACAAAGACAAGATATTTAATGTTCAAACTGATAAACTTTGTTTTTAGCAAATAGTCATTATCTGAGAATTTTATGTCTGCAACACGTTCCCAAAAAGCTGGGACACGGTCATGTTTACCACTGTGTTACATCACCTTTTCTTTTAACAAATAAACAATAACAATTTGGGAACTGAGGACACGAATTGTTGAAGCTTTGTAGGTGGAATTCTTTCCCATTCTTGCTCGTTGTACAGCTTCAGCTCTTCAACAGTCCGGGGTCTCCGTTGTCGTATTTTACGCTTCATAATGTGCCACACATTTTCAATGGGAGACAAGTCTGGACTGCAGGCAGGCCAGTCTAGTACCAGCACTCTTTTACCACGAAGCCACGCTGTTGTAACACGTGCAGAATGTGGTTTGGCATTGTCTTGGTGAAATAAGCAGTGGCGTCCATGAAAAAGGCGTTGCTTGGATGGCAGCATATGTTTCTCCAAAACCTGCATGTACCTTTCAGCATTAATAGTGCCTTCACAGATGTATAAGTTACCCATGCCATTGGCACTAGATTAGATGAGCTCGGGCCCAGAGAAGACAGCGGCGTTTCTGGGTGTTGATAAATGTCTTTTGCTTTGCATAGTAGAGTTTTAAGTTGCACTTACAGATGTAGCGCCGAACTGTATTTACTGACTTTGGTTTTCTGAAGTGTTCCTTAGCCCAATCTACCCAATCGTGGCACCCACCTGTTCCCAATGAGCCTGTTCACCTGTGGGATGTTCCAAACACGTGTTTGATGAGCATTCCTCAACCTTCTCAGTCTTTTTTGCTACCTGTCCCAGCTTTTTTGGAACGTGTTGGAGCCATAACATTCAAAGTTAATAATTATTTGCTAAAAACAATCAGTTTGAACATTAAATATCTTGTCTTTGTAGAGTAGTCAATTAAATATAGGTTGAACATGATTTGCAAATCATTGCATTCTGTTTTTATTTATGTTTAACACAACGCCCCAACTTCATTGGAATTGGGGCTGTAGTACGTCATTTCAAAACGTGGGCAGGTTAAAAGTACATCATTATTATTCAGAAATGTCAGCAATATAAGATAACCTTTATTAGTCCCACAATGGAAATTTGCATAGTTTCAGCAGCAATTGTGGATATAGGAAATATAAATATGTAATACAAATAGCATGCAAGAGAAGATTGCATTTATTCTTCCTACATGCACTTCTTGTACGCATACAAGTACATTGCACAATGTTGTTGAATTGGCAAAGGTGAATTAATCCATAGACAGATATTTTTGATGATGGAGCGTCGAAATCTCAAATACTGGTACTTTGATTCAGGCTGCAACTGCATCCACCATTACAAGGTTAATGTCATAAAAACATTAAAATGAAAAAAAATTGAAGCCATCATTTATTAACAATTATAATAGGACTGTTGCACGGAAAGGTTCTTGACAAAATCTTGAAAATATGGAAATTCAGACACATTTGGACAAATTGTTCAGGAAGTGAATTTCTACTCAGTAGGTTGGTAGCTCTGTAAGCAGTATTGAGAAACGACAGATGAATTTTTATTCAGTTAAAAGGAACGTCTGTTAAAAATACGAACGCTCTAAGCAGTCGTCAGGTCTTGAGGAAGGCTGTTACAGAAATACTTGTTTGGTAAAAGCATGTCTGATAAATTAAGTGGAGCAACAAGAACCTTAATAGCAGAAAGGGGACCTTATAATATCTAACAATTTTAATCAGTTTTCCCTTTCTTTTTAGTTTCTATTCCTCAAGCTTGCTTGATTAAAACACTTTGAACTGTTTCAAAACATTTTTCTCCGTCGACTCAAAGAAAATGTATTTACAGTATTTCCTTTTTTTTCCAGGCGATATGGATTCAGCGAACAATCCAAACAAGATCAGGTTGGTTTGAAAAAAATATGAAAGCTGGACTAATGATAATATAGTAATAAGTAAACTCTTTGTTTCTGAGATCTGTGGGATCCGTGAAAGAATTTTTCTTTTTTTCAGTTGTCTTATTTCCAATAATGGTTTGAATGTTGGCTATCTTGCAAGTTATTCATGATCTTCCTACTCTGAGATCTCTGGGATTTAGGTTTTCGATTCTTCAGTATCAGATTATCTCAAGACTTTTGAGGCCTATTTGCGTCTGGTTTGTTTGAACCCTGGACCATTTCTTGAACTCACTAGCCCTACAGCAGCAAACGTCTAACACCCCTGCAGGAGCTAGCTTCCACTAGCCCTGCGGTAGCCGGCTACTATCCCCACCAGCCCTGCAGTAGCTAGCCTACAGGTACCAGCCTCCACCAGACCTGCAGTAGCTAGCCTCCACCAGGGTACCGTCCTCCACCAGTCTTGTAGCAGCTAGCCCAAATGGTACCAGCCTCCATCCGCCCTGCAGCAGCTGACCTCAAGCAGGCGACCAACCTCCACCAGCCTTGGAGCAGCTGGCCTCCACCATCCTACCAGCCTCAACCAGGCCAAAAGCTGGCCTCGACCAGGCCAGAAGCGGGCCTCGACCAGGCCAGAAGCGGGCCTCGACCAGGCCAGAAGCGGGCCTCGACCAGGCCAGAAGCGGGCCTCGGCCAGGCCAGAAGCGGGCCTCGGCCAGGCCTGCAGCGAGCCTCGGCCGGGCCCGCAGCAGCAGCGGGCCTCGGCCAGCTGCGGGCCTCGGCCGGGCCCGCAGCTGCAGCGGGCCTCGGCCAGCTGCGGGCCTCGGCCGGGCCCGCAGCTGCAGCGGGCCTCGGCCAGCTGCGGGCCCCGGCCAGCTGCGGGCCTCGGCCGGGCCCGCAGCTGCAGCGGGCCTCGGCCAGCTGCGGGCCTCGGCCGGGGCCCGCAGCTGCAGCGGGCCTCGGCCAGCTGCGGGCCCCGGCCGGGCTGCAGCTGCTGAATTGTGTCTTATTTTTTATCTAACTTTTAGACTCAAACTTTGTCCTGTCAGAAAAGTCTCATCCTACTTGCAACTAACTATCTTACACTGTAAAAAGGAACCCACTACCTATTGTGATGTCATTTTGAAAATGTATTTTCTGTTACTTCTACTCCTGATTTTTGATATACAGTGGGTACGGAAAGTATTCAGACATCCTTAAATTTTCCCCAAAAAATATCTGCTGTACTTAAGGTTCCTAAGAGCACAGTGGCCTCCATAATCCTTGTCAGAGTCTTTGACATTTGACTTTTCGCATTGTCATATAGTGTCCTCCTTTTTGAGAGACGTCGCGAAAATCTTTAAGTGCATTTATGTCGAAAATTGTCTTTACCTTGGCTTTGTGACGCTTGGGGGCTTTATAAACTACAGTGATGCTTTAAATTTTGTTAGATTATTTTTAAAACCCTCAATAGATATTCACTCCATACAAGGCAATCCTGAATATTGGATGGGTACAGGGTTAAAACAAACCATGAAGTTAAAAATTATTTTTAAAGAAAATATAAAAAATTGGGGAAATTCTTAATTAATGTTTGTCCAGACTAAGATATTATTATCTTAATTAATTATTATCAGTAAGAAATTTCCAAATTGCAATTTTGTTGTTGCTGTGGTTATGCTTATTTTATTGTTTTACGTGGTCTCTTGTATTTTGTTATTTGTTGTAATTTTTCTTTGTTTGGATGTCATTCTGCTTTATTTTGTGATGTGTTAATGTGTTTAATAAAATAAAAAAATAACAACACCAAAAATAAATAAATCAAATAATTGACATCAGTCTGGATAGGTTTACAAAGCCATTTCTAAAGCGTTAGGATTCCTGCCAACCAGAGAGGCATTATCCTCAAATGGAGAAAACATGGAACAGTAGCGAATCATCCCGGGACTGGCCGGCCTGCAAAAAATTACCCCAAGATGACAGCAAAGACGCATGGAGGTCAGATAGTAACCCAGGAGAACATTTAAAGAACGGCAAGCCTCCATTGCCTCGGTGTTCACGATACAGCAATTCTGAAGAGAGCGGGCAAAAATGGCATCCATGGCAGAGTTCCAAGGCGAAAACTGCTGTTGACAAAAAGAACATAAAAGCTTGTCTTACTTTAAAAAGACAAAAAACATCTGGACAATTCCCAAGACTTTTGGGAGAATATCTATGGACTGACGAGACAAAAGGTGTACGTCCCGTTCCATCTGGCGTAGATGTAACAACATTTCAGAGAAAACAACATACTGGCAGTCAAACACGGTCTTGGGCTGCTTTGCGACTTGCTGGGATTGAAGGAACCATAAATTCTGCTCCGTCCCAACATTTGTGAAGGAGAATGTTTCGTCATCACTTTGTGACCTCAAGCAGGACAACGACCTGCTTTCTCAACACAGGCATGTCCAATATTCTGAATTTGCTAGATCATGCCGGAGACTAACAGGAGTTTTTTTTTTTTTTTTTTAATTGTATAGGTCTGTAGAATATTTTTTTCGTAAAAAATTGTCCATGGTATTTGAACATCTGTTGATATAGCTGTAAGTGTTCCCCACGAGTTGAGAATGAGGCTAAGATGTCACCATCTTTGTGTGTTTTATGTTCAAGGGAAGGTTTAGAGATCTGCACCCTAGACAGGATAAGATGGATAGAAAATGGACGAATAGATGGTACAGAACGATGGTTCGTTTTTTAGCCATATCGGCACAATTGCTCGCCTGAGGTATTCGTGATTGTCAAGGAAAACATCTTTTATTTGTTTTGTACAGCCCTTTAAAACATAAAAGATACTGTCCAGCCTTCAATGGATTGATGACATTCTTACTCTTGTGTTTTGTAATGTTCTCATTTGGATTAATTGCTCCATTTCTTAATCGTCAATATGTATGTTACTTTTTTCAGTCAGGTGAAAAAATGGCTTCGACGGCTAAGGACTCTGTGACACAGGTGTCAGAGGAAGAAGTTCAGTGGGCGGTGGAGGAGGTAAAAGCATTCACACCTAAACTTGAGATTTTGGTTCATACGAAAAAAGTGCCAAATTATAGAGTTACACCTTGATTAAAATAATAAAACTATTGAGCAACATAGCAAATGTTTACAATAAAGTCAACAACAGATGGGTGTGTCCGCCTGTGGTGGTCACAAGTTCTCCACTGGAAAACAATTGTGATAATTTCAAACGTTGGAACAGCCAACCTATCTCACTTTTAGGGCGTAAAGCTACAGTACAAATGAAAACGTTACCACAAATGAACTAATTATTTTCAATCATCCCATTCAAACCCACATTAAAATGGTTCCAAATGCTAGACTCTGCCATTTAAAACAATTGTACTATAAAAATAAGAGAAATAGACTCAAGCCTAGCTACCCTTCAGAAAGGTAAAGCAGAAGCCCGAGGACTTGACGCACCCAGATACCAAATACAGTACCTCATTAAATGGTTATATCGAAATGTTGAACAACAATCTTGTCTGGAACTAGAACAGATGGACTGCAATAGCATCAAACGTTCAGACCTCCCATTTATCGAACGCCACAATTGTTTTAAGAATCTGATTATGGCTGCCCCTTTATCAGCTTGGTGGAAAAGTCACATGGGAAGAAAGTGGAATTGACCGCCAACATCACTTATGAAAAACTAATGTATTCGTGTCACGTGAAAGCTTATTCCAAGAATTTCAAATTAGAGGTGGTAACTTCCTTCAATACAAGAAAGTTTGAACGACAATCTTAAAAAGATTCTCGACACACGCGAATACTTTAGAACTACCCGTTTTTCTTCCGTAAATAGTAGAACTAATTCTACAAAACAAAAAAACTCCTTTCAAAAGTATACAACTTAATCTCAAGTATGAATTTAACACACTTACAGTGGGTATGGAGAGTATTCAGACCCCTTTAAATTTTTCAGTCTTTGTTATATTGCAGCCTTTTGCTAAAATCTTTTAAGTTCATTTTTTTCCCCTCGTTAATGAACACACAGCACCCGATATTGACAGAGAAAAAACGGAATTGTGGAACTTTTGCAGATTTATTAAAAAAGAAAAACTGAACTATCACATAGCCAAAAAGTATTCAGAGCCTTTGCTCAGTATTTAGTCGAAGCACCCTTTTTGAGCTAATACAGCCATGAGTCTTTTTGGGAACGATGCGACAAGTTTTTCACACCTGGATTTGGGGATCCTTTACCATTCCTTCTTGCAGATCCTCTCCAGTTCTGTCAGGTTGAATGGTGAACAGCCATTTTCAGGCTTCTCCAGAGATGCTCAATTGGGTTGAAGTCAGGGCTCTGGCTGGGCCATTCAAGAACCGTCACGGAGTTGTTCTGAAGCCACTCCTTCGTTGTTTTAGCTAAGTGCTTAGGGTCATTGTCTTGTTGGGAGATGAACCTTCGGTCCAGTCTGAGGTCCTGAGCACTCTGGAGAAGGTTTTCGTCCAGGATGTACCTGTACTTGTACATCTTTCCTGTCCCTGCAGCTGAAAAACACCCCCACAGCATGATGCTGCCACCACCATGTTTCACTGTTGGGACTGTATTGGACAGGTGCTGAGCAATGCCTGGTTTTCTTCATACATACTGCTTAGAAATAAAGGCCAACAAGTTCTATTTCAAGAATCTTATTTCTCACCATCTTGGATTCCTTCAAGTGTTTTTTAGCAACTCCATGCGGGCTTACTTCAAACTTCATGTGTCTTGCACTGAGGAGAGGCTTCCGTCGGGCCACTCTGCCATAAAGCCCCGACTGGTGGGGGGGCTGCAATGATGGTTGACTTTCTAGAACTTTCTCCCATGTCCCGACTGCATCTCTGGAGCAGAGCCACAGTGATCTTTGGGTTCTTCTATACCTCTCTCACCAAGGCTCTCCTCTCCCGATTGCTCAGTTTGGGCGGACGGCCAGTGTCTGAATACTTACGGCTGTGTGATATTTTAGTTTTTTCTTTTTTTTTTTATAAATCTGCAAAAAATTCAACAATGATGTTTTTTTTCTGTCAATATGGGGTGCTGTGTGTACATTAATGAGGAACAAAATGAACTTAAATGATTTTAGCAAATGGCTGCAAAATTTTAAGAGGGTCTGAATACTTTCCGTACCCACTGCACCAAAATGGGAAAAAGACCACTGGGCACAAATCTGTAGAAACACATTCTCAATGACAAAAAACAGTCATTTACAGATAATCCAGTTCCAAGTACTCCATAGATCACAATTTTCATCCATACCTTATCGGAATAAGGTACCAGGAAATATAAGCATTGTCATTGAAAATGTTGCATGCAAACAAGTGTTAAAAAGTCATCCACCTTTTTGAAAAGGTATAAACTAGCGAGGCATGACGGCTAACAATTGAGACCCACTACCTTAATGTGACCACCCACCCAGGACACACCTGTTTTGGTCTAACATCTTCTAATATTTCTGTGTAAATTATGTTGTGCTTCTTTATGATTCCAAAGTGTCTTAATGTTTTTTATTGATTTATTTTTGTGTGTGTGTGCTTGCAAGTACTTGACCATGAGCTACACTTCTTTGTTTTCGATCTTTAGACCCGGATCCAAAGCTTGATGAACACAATGGCCGCCATGGGCAATATAGAGGTAGGCCAAAACCTGTTTTTGTTTTCCTCTAGAGCTCTAGTTTTTAACTCTTTCAATGCCAGCCATCTTCAGAAAATACACCCCCCCGAGAGAATTTTGACTGATCTTTAAAGGCCCACAAAATTTTGCTTTCTGTAAACATGAGATTACAAAAAGTTTGTTTCTACCTTTTCTGTTTTTTATTAATTTTGGAACAGAAAACAGAGAAAACCAGCTTTTTGTAAAATGATCTCTTTTTGCACAACAGTGACTTTTTTTTTTCTTCCAGTGACAGCTCAAACATCTGAACAGTGCTTTCCTTCTATAAAACACCAACAACAATGAAAAAGTGCTTTTGGTGGCAACATCATAAATTTAAATTCAACTGTGTGACATTTTTACTATTGACAAACTATTGGCACGCTATTTACTGTTACGTGTTCCTTTGGGGGCGGCACGGTGGGCGACTGGTTAGCACAGCTGCCTCACAGTTCCGAGGACCAGGTTTCAAATCCCGGCCCTGCCTGTGTGAAGTTTGCATGTTCTCCCCATGCCTGTGTGGGTTTTCTCCGGGTACTCCGGTTTCCTCCTCCCACATCCCAAAAACATGCGTGGTAGTTGGATTGAAGAATCTAAATTGCCCGTAGGTGTGAATGTGAATGCGAATGGTTGTTTGTTTATATGTGCAATTGGCTGGCGACCATTTCAGGGTGTACCCCGCCTGTCGCCCGAAGATAGCTGGGATAGGCACCAGGACGCCCGCGACCCTAGTGAGGATGAGCGGTACAGAAAATGGATTGGATGGAGGTTTCTCTAGGTGTGTGTGTGGGAGTTTTTGATTGCAAAATAATGTATTTACAGTCACGCCCATAAGGCGCACGTAAGTCTTACATTTTCTCCAAAATGGACAGGGCGCCTTATAATGCGACGCGCCGAGTTCCAAAATCTGTAAATGTTGTTGTGTGACTTTGATGAGCGGTCCGCTTGATTGACTGGGAGCATTTCCTGCCGACACGCTGCTTATATAGAGGAAAGGCGGATGTGAGTGAGGACAGCGTGCGGATGTTAAAGGGGGAAGGGTGCACGTGAAAGAGGACGCTAAGGGCATGCCCCCAGTAGGTTTGTAGCGCCGGTATGTGCATTGTGCAAAACAACATCGGTTTGGCTAAGGACCCCCGAAAATGGCACCTACGAAGAGACACGCTTACGAAGCACAGTTTAAACTGCAAGCTATCAGTTACGCGGAGGAACATGGGACTTGAGCAGCCGCGAGAGAATTCAAGATCAACGAATCCACGGTTCGCAAGTGGCGGAAGCAGGAAAACGAGCTTCGCCGAGTCAAGACGACGAAGCTGAGTTTCCGCGGAAACAAGGCGAGGTGGCCCGAGTTGGAAGACCAACTCGGGCAATGGATTAATGAGCAAAGAACAGCCTGGAGAAGCGTCTCTACAGTCACCATTCGACTGAGGGCAATAACGCTTGCAGAAGAAATGAAAATCGAACATTTACAAGGAGGTCCGTCTTGGTGTTTTCGTTTTATGAAACGGCGCCATATATCCATCTATCGCTGGGCGAGTTACGCCACCATATGTGAATGGATTGTGGATGCCTGGGCTAAGGTATCTGCTTTGACTGTTGTCCGAGCTTTCGCGAAAGCCAGCATCATTGCTGAACAGACTCCCAGCAACGAGACTGACTCCGACAACGACGAGAGGGAACCCGGCGTGTTTGATGGAGAACTTGCCCAGCTGTTCATTTCAGATACAGAAGATGAGGACTTTGATGGATTTGTGGATGAGGATTGATCAAAAAATAATGAGTACATTGTTAAATACTTCAATAAAGTACAACCGAACTCAGTTTTGCTCCCGCTGTCTTTTTAACAACATACGCTAGCGTTCGTTTTAGCGTGCATGCATGCTACCGTATGTTTTAAGCTAGGGTAGGTTTTACCATGCCTGCGCCCAATAATACGGTGCGCCTTATGTGTGTGTTAAATGCAGAAATAGACCACGTAACTGAGACTGCGCCTTTTAATACGCCTTATGGTCGTGAAAATATGGTACTTTCGTTTATTCATCTTCCGTTCCGCTTCTCCTCACAAGGGTCGCGGGCGTGCCGGAGCCTATCCCAGCTATCATCGGGCAGGAGGCGGGGTACACCCTGAACTGGTCGCCAGCCAATCGCAGGGCACATACAAACAAACAACCATTCACACTCCCATTCACACCTACGGGAAATTTAGTCTCCAATTCATGAATGTTTTTGGGATGTGGGAGGAAACCGGAGTGCCCAGAGAAAACCCACGCAGGCACGGGGAGAACAGGCAAAGTGACAGTTTCTTTTCAATGGAGGAGAGTTCTTGAATATGGACTTTGGGTGAGCTGAGTAGTAGATCAACCGCGCTAGTCGACGAATTAGCTTTAACGGGTTGCTACAGTCGCCATGGGACCCGGGGAACTAAGTCACTGCACAGCTCAAGTTCCTATATAGTGGGGGACGGGCGACTTCAGCCGGATGCCCAAGTGCATAAGTGGGTCTTGTTTTAGCCACCCCCCCCCCCCCCCCCCCCCCCAAAAAAAAATCAGGAAAACCTAAATTTTGAAAAACAGTTCCAGACTACTTTATTTATTGAGCACTTTAAAAGTCAATGGTAGCTGTAACAAAGTGGTGTACATAATAATAATAATAATAATAATACAAATAATAATAAATGATCTTTATTCATTGAATTTTACAACAAGAGCGCCGTTCACATTGCCATTTAGCAACAGTTTTGTTCTTGTTTGCATTGTTATAGTTATGGGTTTTTGACAAGCAGATATCTTTCAGGGCCAACTGACAGCAAGTGCGGTGGGGTATATTGTGGGACAACAGTCCGAGGAGATCAAACTGATTGCGTCCGAGTATGCTGATAAGGTGGGTACATGTCATCAATATACACAGTATACATTGAATATTTGTATGGATGGTACTATTCCTGTGATATGGACAAAGTCTTACATTACGACAGGTCATTTTATTACCCGATAACGATATACAGTATATCAAGATATATTTTTCCTTACATTTACATGAAATGAATGGCAATTTTCTCCTGTCTTTTTTTTTATTTATAAAACGCAGTTGTTCTTTTTCTTTTTTACATAAAATGCATTCAAATGAATAAAAGATGAATACAGGAAGTCCTCGATTTACGAACGAGTTCCGTTCCTACGATGGCGACGTAACACGATTTCCGTGTAAGTCGGATTTCACCCTTGAAAGTCGAAATTTACGGCGAAATACGTCTGTTACGGGTATTGTCCCACATGATTGTGACAGCAAGCTCAGTGTGTGTGGGCGTGTGCGTCGATGTGTGAGTGAGACGGGACTGCGAAGGAGGAAGGAGTGCACGCCGGTGCGAGTGTGTACAGTGGCAAGTGTAGCGACGGCGACCGGGGAAGAGTAGCGATTAGCGGAGGACCCGTTGACGTTGAACGCGCAGAGGAGCTAATAAAGCCATTAAAGCAGCAAACCGGTGCCTTTTATTGTTGCCGCCACCCAGCTCAGCTGTGCAACGAGAGAAGGGAGTTAACCCCTGCGTCTCCCGACCACGGTCCGGTGACCGTAGCGGGAAAGGTTAACGCTTCGTATAAAGAAACTCAAATGCATTAAAATAAAAATATAAGATGCTGTACTTACCATTACTACTGAGAGTGTGGAAAAAAGGAGGGTGAAAACTTACTTGCGTAACTCCTCATTTCTGTTCATTACAGCACGTGGAGGTATCAGAGGACTTTTCGGAGCGGTTTGGCACGCTTCACCAGCACCGCAGAGCTGTTGCTTCTCTGAACAAACAGATCCAGCAGAAGGTTAACCAATGTGGTGAGGTCAGTAGTTCACTTTACCTTTATCACGTGAGGCATTACTAGAATCTTAATTTCTAGCATCGATACAGAAGATTTGGTGACAATGTTGTAGAAACTAATTGGGATCTGGCATGTCTTTGAAGAGGTATGACAATTCAGTAATCACTCATTTATTGCGGGGGTTAGGTTCCGGACCATCCCCTGTATAGGTGAAATCCATGAAGTAGCATGAATGTACGTTTTTTATTCATCCATCCATCCATCCATCCATTTTCTTCCGCTTATCCGAGTTCGGGTCGCGGGGGCAGTAAATTTAGAAGGGAAGCCCAGACTTCCCTTTCCCCAGCCACTTCATTCAGTTCTTCCGGGGGGATCCCGAGGCGTTCCCAGTCCAGCCGGGAGACATAGTCTTTCCAGCGTGATCTGGGTCGTCCTGCCGGTGGAACGTGCCCGGAACACCTCACCAGGGAGCCGTCCAGAAGGCATCCTAATCAGATGCCCAAGCCACCTCACCTGGCTCCTGTCAGTGTGGAAATTGCAATTCTGAGGCCACCCAACCAGACCCCCTATATGCCTCAGCTGCGTCTAGAAGCGAGTCAGACTTACTGCCAGCCATGCGGACCAAACTCTGACATCGGTCATACAGGGACTCAACAGCCCAGGGGCTGCGGTACACTATACTCCCAAAGCACCCCCCACAGGACTCCCCCCAAGTTCAAACTTGAACTTGGTAATCCACAAGTTTTACTCACGTTGCCCTGATCAAGCTAGTCAGGCGGGTCGTTCCTTCCGATGCCTCAACAGGATGTCGAGGAAAAGAAGAACCACAAGAAGGAAAAAGGAAAAAATAGCGGGGGACCAAAGCACCAGGAGGAGATTGTATGCCACGCGTTCAGAGGGGAAATTGCGCACGTAAATTATTCCTGCCTGGACCAACTCGCTGGCGACTCAACTCATATGCTCGAAAAGCGTGCTTGAGGTATCATGCAGAGAGGCTATCTTTGGCCTTGGGAGTGTTTGAAGCTGCTGGGAAGGTTTTTGCTGGGCCGAGCCTGTGGGGCTCATCCACCCTCGTGGCGTGGGGGACAGGAGGGCCGCTTTGGCCCCAAGCCAAGGCCTTAACGTAGCAGGAAAACGAGAGAGAGAGGGAAGAGTTGCAGCTTTTTGTACCGTTGAGGGAGTTGACAAAAGACCAGCACGGGAGAATAGACCACACCTCTGATATTGAATTTCACCCTAAATTTGTCTGTGGGCTAAAACCCAGTGTATCTAAAATAAAATAAAATAATTCCCAGCTTTTGCGTTGTCTATACGTATATACCCTTTGTTGGCAATGACAGAGGTCAAACGTTTTCTGTAAATCTTCACAAGGTTTTCACACGCTGCTGCTGGTATTTTGGCCCATTCCTCCATGCAGATCTCCTCTAGAGCAGTGATGTTTTGGGGCTGTCGCTGGGCAACAGAGACTTTCAACTCGCTCCAAAGATTTTCTATAGGATTGAGATCTGGAGACTGCCCAGGCCACTCCAGGACCTTGAAATGCTTCTTACGAAGCCACTCCTTGGTTGCCCGGGCGGTGTGTTTGGGATCATTGTCATGCTGAAAGACCCAGCCATGTTTCATCTTCAATGCCCTTGCTGATGAAAGGAGGTTTTCACTCAAAATCTCATGATACATTGCCCTATTCATTCTTTCCTTTACACGGATCAGTTGTCCTGGTCCCTTTGCAGAAAAGCAGCCCCAAAGCATGTTGTGTCCACCCCCATGCTTCACAGTAGGTATGGTGTTCTTTGGATGCAACTCAGCATTCTTTCTCCTCCAAACACACAAGTTGAGTTTTTACCAAAAAGTTCTATTTTGGTTACATCTGACCATATGACATTATCCCAATCCTCTTCTGGATCATCCAAATGCTCTCTTGCAAACTTCAGACGCGCCTGGACATGTACTGGCTTAAGCAAGGGGACACGTCTGGCACTGCAGGATTTGAGTCCCTGGCGGCGTAGTGTGTTACTGATGGTATAAGTGGGCTGAGATATGAAAGTTTGGGCAGTCACAATTGAAGGTTTTTTTTGGCGTCTGTTTGTTTTTCCCGCAAAATGAGTCATTTTGATTGGCTCGCGAAGGTTCCGTGCGTGGTCATGTGACTGCCTTGTGTTGTCTGATTGGTGAATTGGAGTCAAATGACATTAGTATTGGTGCAACAGGCACCCGATGCGGATGTCGAAGAAGGAGTATTAAAATAGACGCGCACACGCAAGAATGGATAAATAAAAGTAGCGAACGGCATGTCGATCATTGTAACGGATTAATTATCGAACCTTCTTCACATAAATACTCAAGTAAAAGTAAAACGTACGGTGCATTTAAAGTACTCTGAAAAGTACAGTTTATCGAAAATGTTACTTGAGTAAATGTACCACATTACTACCCACCTCTGGTGTCATCTGTTCAATATGAATCTGGTAGGAGGTATCATTACATTATGCTCTAATATCACAATATCAGTGGCATGAAAAACATCGATACTATTGTCTCTCGTGATTTTTATTGATATGTTGACAAAGCTTTGGGCTGAGCAATAAAACAGCAAATAAGTGAATTCTCAGCATCATGCTCAAGTTTAAAAGAAAGAAGTTTTTCCCATTGTGGCCAATGATCAAATGTCGGCCGAACAGGCTTCAATGTCGGCTATATACTGTAAATATGAAGTGTAATCCACACCAAACATTATTTTCTTCTTCTTCTCTGGTTCACACAAGGTAATTGTGAGGGCTATGCAGTTCTTGCATAGCAACCATGGATTCTAAAGACAGCTGTTCCTCACTATATCGCAGTTCACTTATTCCATCGTAGATTATTTTTTTTAATTTTTTTTGAATGAACAGCTCGTGCAGTTACTCAGTCTCCGAAAGAGTAATCATCAGAATCAGAATCATCTTTATTTGCCAACTATGTCCAAAAAACACATAAGGAATGTGTCTCCGGTAGTTGGAGCCGCTCTAGTACGACAACAGACAGTCAATTGACAGAGAACACTTCTGAGACAGAAAGACATTGAGAAAAACAGTCACTGAGCAATAAGGGGTTGCAAGTTATCTGGTAATGCCGGTACTATTATTTATTTATGACAATTGTGCAAAACGATGCAGTCCTCTAGCACTTAGAGCAGTTGGAATGACTAATCTGGGCGCCGAGACTTCAAGGAGTGTATGCAGTTTAAAGTGACGAGTACTGCGATAATCTGGGACAATGTTGATTGTGCAAATGTTGCAGATACTCCTCAGTCAGTGTGCAAGTGGGGCAGATGCTACTCTGGCATGAGTGACCAGTATTGGTCAACAACAGATATGCAAACAGTGCAGCGTGGCGAGACTACTACAGTGAGTGCACGAGTAATATATAATTGGCCCGACAGAAATGTGACAACAAACTCAGACAAAAAAAATTAATTGGCAGCATGTTGCAACGAAATTGTAGGTTTGCTGTTTAAGAAGTTGATTGCATCGTTAGCTAATTGAATATAGTGTGGCACTAATGAATTGCACAAGTACAACTGAAGCTCTTTTAGCTTGCTGACGAAGCTTTAGTGAGCAACTTTCACATTTGGTGTGTCACCAGTTTACGTATATAATAGACAGTACAGTCGTGGCTAAAAACATTGAGACGTTTTAGCCATGAATATTTTTCTTTGTTGTTTTATTTTTTTTATTTTTTTAACTTCTTTTATTTTAATACATAATTTTTTGACTTGTTTCTAATTTATTTTCTGTTTTTTTTAAGTTATATTTAAAAGTTAGTTTTGATAATTAAATAACTACAAAGTTTTAAAATAAATGAATAATCGTGTTGATTAATCGTGATTTCAATAATATTCAAAACTAGAGCTGGGAGCAGCTATGAAGGGCCCTAGCACCCCTGCCCATGTTGGTGTACTGGCACATTGAGGTACTGGCACGTTGGGGTACTTGGACGTTGAGGTACTCTCAAGTTGGGGCACCGGCGCGTTGGGGTAGTGGCACATTGTGGATCAATTGAATAGAAATACGCACCGCACTTTTCAGATTGTAGTCTCATAAGACATTTTCATTCCAGTTTACAAATATGTGCGTCACAACACAACAGCGCTACGCACAGGATGTTGCCACAGGAGCAGATACGTTATGAAAAGCTTTTAGTAACTTTTCATCTTGAATATGTTTAGATGAGACACCCAAAGTTTGAAGTCGATCGGATAAAATCTGTTGGAGGAGTTTGTAAAAAGCCGGGCTTGATGTGTGTGCAACATCTCATGAGTTTTAGTGCATGTCTAGATCCTCAAAACAGCGTTGTTTTATTGGAGAACAGCACAGGGAACGGCATGTCGCCACAGCAACAGCGTTATATGAAATGCAAAGCTTCCGATAACTTTTATCTTGAACATATTTAAATGAGACACCCAAATGTGACATTATTGTTTGATTTTTGTTATTATTTCTCATTTGAGATAGGTTTTTTAAGAGAGAAATACACTCTTTATAATCAAATGCTGCAAACTTCTAAATGTAAATTGAATAGTAGAATGTGGTAAATGTAAGTACCTGTAAAATGAATGTTACGGGTAACCCTTCTGACAGAGAATGACTCACACCCCCTCCGCAGGGCTGCCTGACCCACGTTGAGAACCCGTGATATAAAGTGAAAATACCTGTACATGTGAACAAAAGCGAGAAAAAAAAAAAAAAAGTGCGGCCCTTGTTCAAAAAGTTGACCTAAATTTTAGCTGAGCAAAATCAATGTGATATTTGGATCCAGCACATCAAAATAGTCCTAATTCAGCTAAAAAATCTTGGAAAGTAAATTGTTTGTTGACCGCTATTATCAATATAAGGGAAATGATATGCCTGATTGTGTTGACTAATAGATATGGTCTCTGTCTTATTAGCTACAAGCCAAGCATACAGAAGTTAAGGAAGGTTGCGGCGAGGCCAAGATAAAACTGATTGAGGTAAGACATTACACAATTCAGTAATCACTCATTTATTGCAGGGGTTAGGTTCCGGACCATCCTCTGTATAGGTGAAATCCGTGAAGTAGCGTAAATGTACTGTTTTTTATTCTTCCATCCATCCATCCATCCATCCATTTTCTTCCGCTTATCCGAGGTCGGGTCACAGGGACAGCAGTTTAAGCAGGGAAGCCCAGATTTCCTCTTCACAGCCACTTTGTCCAGCTCTTCTGGGGGGACCCCAAAGTGTTCCCAGGGCAGCTGGGAGACATAGTCTCTCCAGCGCATCCTGGATCTTCAACGCAGCCTCCTCCCGTTGGGACATGCCTGTAACACCTTACCAGGGAGGCATCCGGGTGGGCATCCAAACCAGATTCCGGAATCACCTCATCTGTCTCCTCGATGCGGAGGAGCAGCAGCTCGCCTCTGAGCCTCTCCTGGATGACTGAGCTTCTCACCCTATCTCTAAGGGAGAGCCCAGACACCCTGCAGAGGAAACTCATTTCGGCCGCTTGTATCCGCAATCTTGTTCTTTCGTTCATGACACCCAGCTCGTGAAAAATAGGTGTGGGTAGGAACGTACATCGACCGGTAAAGAGAGAGCCTTTTCTTTTGGCTCAGAATCAGAATCATCTTTATTTGCCAAGTATGTCCAAAAACACAGTTTAATGTGACGAGTAGTGCGATAATCTGGGACAATGTTGAAGCTACTCTTTTTTGGAGGTGAACCTTCAGCCCAGTGTGAGGTTCTGAGCACTCTGGAGAAGGTTTTCATCCAGGATATCCCTGTAATTACCCGCATTCATCTTTTCCTCGAGTGCAACCAGTCCCTGCAGCTGAAAAACACCCCCACAGCATGGCATGATGCTGCCACCACCATGCTTCAATGTTGGGACTGTATTGGACAGGTGATGAGCAGTGTCTGGTTTTCTCCACACATGCCACTTAGAATTAAGGCCAATCATTTCTATCTTGATCTCATCAGACCAGAGAATCTTATTTCTCACCATCTTGGAGTCCTTCAGGTTTTTTTTTTTTTTTTTTTGTAACCTTGGCCAGATGTGTGCCTTGCCACAATTCTGTCTCCGAGCTCTTCAGGCAGTTCCTTTGACCTCATGATTCTCCTTTGCTCTGACATGCACTGTGAGCTGTAATGTCTTATATAGAAAGGGGTGTGGCTTTCCTCATCAAGTCCAAAAAAGTGAACTTAAATGATTTTAACAAATGGCTACAATATAACAAAGTGTGAAAAATTTCAGGGGGTCTGTATACTTTCCGAACCCAAATCTATATTTGAATCCCGGTCCTCAGAACTGTGAGGCAGATGTGATAACCAGTTGTCCACCGTGTGTTTGTGTGTATGTGTGTATATGCGTGTGTGTGCGTGTATATATTATATATATATATATTTTATTTATTTATTTTTTTTTAATTTTTTTTTTAAGTGATCCCATTTCCAGTTTGACCAATGTCACAAAATGGGTTTTGGTCCAACTTATGGTATTTATTGCATTTATATTGGGCTACAGACATTTTGCATTTTCTAGGTCACAGAGCAGTCGGACAGACTGATGAAGGAGCTGATGATTTTGGACGGCATGGAAGGGCAAGCTGACAGCAGGTAACTGATGAATGATGATGATGATGATGAGCTCAATTCTACTTTTCAATCTCCAGTACAATGCCTTGTTGTGTTTCTGCAAAACTGCATATTATTACAGTGAGATGAACTATGCATGTCAACATTCCACGTTGTCACTACTGATTTCGCTGATCATTTTAATCAGTCAGCTGTTGAATAAGGATCTTATCACTGAGCTCTTATGAACTCATATGAGTTCAAGTGCAACTTGGAAAACATGCAACAATTAAGAGCTTTTTCCAAAATCCCCTGTAAGAACACCATATTTATCAATCGAGGTGCAAAAGAATTACAGCCATGCAAGATGATAATCTTTTGCAAATGATCCAGTGTTTTTTAAAACAGAAATTGCTAAGTAAACATAACGCTATTACTATTATTACGAATGATATTTGTAGGGGTGGTCAGAAGTCGGTGTACAGATTGCAACTACTAATACAGTCCCCTCCAAAAGTATTGGAGCGACATGGTGAATTCCTTTGTTTTTGTTGTATACTGAAGACGTTTTGGGTTTCAAATCAAAAGATGAATATGAGACAAAAGTTCATAATTCCAGCTTTCATTTCATGGTATTTACATCTCGATGTGTTAAACAACTCAGGACAGAGCACCTTTTGTTTGAAGCCACCAACTTTTCAAGTGAGCGAAAGTATTGAAACAGACATTATTCAATTAATTTAAAGTGAGTAACATTTAATACTTAGTGGCATAACCCTTCCTTGCAATAACTGCATCAATCCGGCCACCCATTGACGTTACCAGACTGTTGTGTTCTTCATTTGAAATGCTTTTCCAGGCCTTTACTGCAGCTTCTTTCAGTTTTTGTTTGTTTCTGGGGCTTGCCGTTCCAATACTTTTGGAGGGCACTGTATGAAATAAGATTATCACTAAATGGCCTTTTTCATAGGACAGCAACAATATGTACAATTGTTTGTAATCCCTTTTAATACACGTGGACAAAACTGTTGGTAGCCCTATGTTAATGAAAGAAAACCCCAAAATGATCAATAAAATAACTTAAAACTGACAACAGTAACTTTTAAAATATATATATTTATATTACATAATTTACAAATTAAAATCAGCCGTGGTTTTATTTTGTTATCCAAAAGAATTATCTTAAGAAATAAACAATTAAAGGACTTTTCTCATGCTGTGAGCATTGACATTTATTCCATAGTTCTGGACTGAAATTGTTAAATAAGTAGTTGCTTTTGGAAGGCCCCTTTTTCAGCATGTCCCCATGTCTTGGTATGATATCAGTGGCAGAGGTGGAGGCCAAATTCACTGCGTAGCTGGTGTACTATAGTATAAGGTGGCAGTATCCATCCATGCATTTTCTACCGCTTATCCGAGGTCGGGTCGCGGGGGCAGTAGTATTAGCAGGGACGCCCAGACTTCCCTCTCCCCAGCCACTTCATCCAGCTCTTCCGGGGGGATCCCGAGGTGTTCCCAGGCCAGCCGAAGGATGTAGTCTCTCCAGCGTGTCCTGGGTCGTCCCCGGGGTCTCCTCCCGGTGGGACGTGCCCGGAACACCTCATCAGGGAGCCATCCGGGAGGCGTCCGAATCAGATGCCCCAGCCACCTCATCTGGCTCCTCTTGATGTGGAGGAGCAGCGGCTCTACTCTGAGATCCTCCCGGATGACCGAGCTTCTCACCCTATCTCTAAGGGAGAGCCCGGACACCCTGCGGTGGAAACTCATTTCGGGCGCTTGTATCCGGGTTCTTGTTCTTTCGGTCACGACCCACACCTCGTGACCATAGGTGAGGGTAGGAACGTAGATCGACCGGTATATCGAGAGGTTCGCCTTTCGAGAGCTTCGCCTTCGCGGAGTCCAACCCTCACTGGAAACGAGTCCGACTTACTGCCGGATATGTGGACCAAACTCTGACTCCGGTCATACAGGGAGCGAACAGCCGGTATCAGGGGGTTTGGTACCCCATACTCCCGAAGCACCCCCCGCAGGACCCCCCCCCCCCCCCCCTTCTGAGGGACACGGAACGCCTTCTCCAAGTCCACAAAACACATGTAGACTGGTTGGGCGAACCCCCATGCACCTTGCTGAGGGTGCAGACCTGGTCCACTGTTCCACGGCCAGGACGAAAACCACACTGCTCCTCCTGAATCTGAGATTCGACTTCCCGACGGACGCTCCTCTCCAGCACCCATGAATAGACCTTACCAGGGAGGCTGAGGAGTGTGATCCCCCTGTAGTTGGAACACATCCTCCGGTCCCCCTTCTTAAAAAGGGGCACCACCACTCCAGTCTGCCAATCCAGAGACACTGTCCCTGATGGCCACGCGATGTTGCAGAGGCGTGTCAACATCCAGAACCTTTAGGAACTCCAGGCGAATCTCATCCACCCCCGGGGCCTTGCCACCGAGGAGCTTTTTAACCCCCTCGGTGACCCCAGAGATAGCCCGCCTCAGAGACCCCAGACTCTGCTTCCTCATGGGAAGGTGCGTCGGTGAATTCAGGAGGTCTTCGAAGTAATCTCCCCGCCGGCTCACAACGTCCCGAGTCAAGGTCAGCGGCGCCCCATCCCCACTAGTGTTGGGACACAGTGTTGATGTTGCACTGCTTCTGGCATCTTCCCCCACCATCGTTTGGTGCATAGGCACAAACAACAGTCAGAACCTGTCCCCCCACCCGAAGGCAGAGGGAGGCTACCCTCTCGTCCACCAGGGTGAACCCCAATGTGTACAACAAGTGTACCCTCCAGCCACTTCATCCAATTCTTCAGGAGGGATTCCTAGGCGTTCCCAGGTCAACCGGGAGACACAGTCTTTCCAGCGTGTCCTGGGTCGTCCCCAGGCCCTCCTCCCACTGGGACCTGCCCGAAACACCTCACAAGAGAGGCGTTCTGGAGGCATCCTAACCAGATCCCCGAGCCACCTCGTTTGCATTTTCTCAATGCAGAGGAGTGGCGGCTCTACTCTGAGCCCCTTCCGGAGGGCCAAGCTTCTCACCCTGTCTGTAAGGGAGAGCCCGGACACCCTGCAGAGGAAGATCATTTCAGCTGCTTGTGTCCACTCTTTTGTTTGTTTGGTCACGACACAGCTCATGACTATAGGTGAGGGTCGAAACGTAGATGGTTTTCAGTTAAGCGGAAGAAAATGGATTGATGGATGGATAACCTCTACTTTTGCTTCATCTTGTGGACAATTTGTGGGTTTACATGGCTGGTTGACCTTAATTCTGGCTCTCTCTGGTGGGCATTTACTTACTCATTTCTGGCACCATCTGGGGTACATTTGTAATATAATATAATAATAGTAATAGTTTTCTGAATATTTATCTGTTTAAACATATTTTGTACCATCCATTATACGCATCATTTAACACACTATGCACAATTTAGGCATATTTTGTGCCACCAGTTCAATGCAATCAATGTTACATTATGTCACCACTTGAACTCCTCCACTTGGGACAGGATCTCATTCCCAACCTGGAGAGGGCAGTCGACCCTTTTCCGACTGAGTACCATGGTCTCAGATTTGGAGATGCTTATTCTCATCCCAACCGGTTCACACTCGGCTGCGAAATGATCCAGTGAGAGCTGAAGATCATGGCTTCATGAAGCCAACAGAACCACATCATCTGCGAAAAGTAGTGATGGTGAGGTGATGCTTCTCGAAACATCGTAACACTTCGGCCATTGGTTCAAGTCATTGTCCATTTCTTGTTGCGTCATGTGCACACGAGACCACCTGCTGGCCAGGTGTATAATCACAGGCAACTGTATCTTAGGCCACATAACGTGTGATGCATTGCAATATGCCGTTTGTTGTGGCGCTTGAAAATGACAGACAAATGTTTGACCAAATATTGTGGCAACATGAAATAATAAAATATTGCTCGAACGTATTCTGTGTGCGTAACTGTTTCCAAAATGGTAGTCGTCATATACAGGTACAGCTAAAAAAAATTTGAATAGAAAACTTAATTGATTTCAGTACCCATACATATAGATTCATTAAAAATTTGGCAAAATACTTTTCAGAGGCCAAATTCCTGCCTAAATTCTACATAAAAATAAATTCTATTGTTTCATAATAGTTTATGTTCTAGTTCCTAGAGATGGCGAATTTGTTGTCACTTGCTGTAAGCTATAATCCTCAAAATTATGTATAAAAAAAACTGTGAGGCACCTTATTGTGGTGCAGGGGTTTGTGTGTCCCAATGATCCTAGGAGCTAAGTTGTTTGGGGCTTTATGCTCCTGGCAGGGACACCCATGGCAAACAGGTCCTAGGTGAGGGACCCGACAAAGCACGGCTCAAAGACCCCTTATGATGACGACAAAAAATGGACTCAGGTTTCCCTTGCCCGGACGTGGGTCACCGGGCCCCCCTCTGGAGCCAGGCCTGGAGGTGGGGCTTGAAAGCGAGCTCCCGGTGGCCGGGCCTGCACCCATGGGGCCCGGCCGGGCACAGCCCTTCCCATGGGCTCACCACCTGTGGTAGGGGCCATAGGGGCCGGGTGCAGTGCGAGCTGAGCGGTGGCCTAAGGCGATCCGATCCC
Source organism: Phyllopteryx taeniolatus (assembly GCF_024500385.1). Lineage (NCBI taxonomy): Eukaryota > Metazoa > Chordata > Actinopteri > Syngnathiformes > Syngnathidae > Phyllopteryx > Phyllopteryx taeniolatus. The sequence continues at coordinate 24,371,935 of NC_084513.1, read as the reverse complement.
CAGCTACAGAAGCTGTCTCTAGGGATGTGGAATCTCACCTCTCTGGCAGGGAAGAAGCCCGAGCTGGTGTGTGAGGTCGAGATGTTCCGACGAGATATAGTTGGACTCGCCTCCACGCACAGCTTGGGATCTGGTACCAGTCCTCTTGAGAGGGGTTGGACTCTCTTTCACTCTGGAGTTGCCCACGGTGAGAGGTGCCGAACAGGTGTGGGTATACTTATTGCTCCCCGGCTCGGCACCTGTACGTTGGGGTTCACCACGGTGGACGAGAGGATAGCCTCCCTCCGCCTTCGGGTGGGGGGACGGGTTCTGACTGTTGTTTGTGCCTCTGCACCAAACAGCAGTTCAGAGTACCCACCCTTTTTGGTGTCCTTGGAGGGGGTGCTGGAGAGCATCGTTCTGCTGGGGGACTTCAATGCTCATGTGGCCAATGACAGTGAGACCTGGAAGGGCGTGATTGGGAGGAATGGCCCCCCCGATCAGAACCCGAGCGGTGTTCTGTTATTGGACTTCTGTGATCGTCACGGATTGTCCATAACGAACGCCATGTTCAAGCATAAGGGTGTCCACACGTGCACTTGGCACCAGGACACCCTAGGTCGCAGTTCGATGATCGACTTTGTGGTCGTGTCATCGGACTTGCGGCCGCATGTCTTGGACACTCGGGTGAAGAGAGGGGCGGAGCTGTCAACTGATCACCACCTGGTGGTGAATTGGCTCCGATGGTGGGGCAAGATGCCAGTCTGCTGTGGCCAGTCTACATGTGTTTTGTGTACTTGGAGAAGGTGTTTGACTGTGTCCCTCGGGGAGTCCTGTGGGGGGTGCTTCGGGAGTATGGGGTACCGAACCCCCTGATACAGGCTGTTCGGTCCCTGTACGACTAGAGTCAGAGTTTGGTCCGCATATCCGGCATTAAGTCGGACTTGTTTCCGGTGAGGATTGGATTCCGCCAAGGCTGCCCTTTGTCACAGATTCTGTCCATAACTTTTATGGACAGAATTTCAAGGCGCAGCCAAGGCGTAGAGTGGGTCTGGTTTGGTAGCCTCAGTATTGAATCTCTGCTTTTTGCAGATGATGTGGTTCTGTTGGCTTCATCAAGACGTGACCGCCAACGCTCACAGGAGCAGTTCGCAGCAGAGTTTGAAGCGGCTGGGATGAGAATCAGCACCTCCAAATCTGAGACCATGGTCCTCAGTCGGAAAAGGGTGGCGTGCCCTGTCCAGGTCGGGGATGAGATCCTGCCCCAAGTGGAGGAATTCAAGTATCTTGGGGTCTTGTTCACGAGTGAGGGAAGAATGGAACGGGAGATCGACAGGCGGATTGCTGCAGCGTCTGCAGTGATGCGGACTTTCTATCGATCTGTTGTGGTAAAGAAGGAGCTAAGCCGAAAGGCGAAGCTCTCGATTTACCGGTCGATCTACGTTCCTACCCTCACCTATGGTCACGAGGTGTGGGTCGTGACCGAAAAAACAAGAACCCGGATACAAGCGGCCGAAATGAGTTTCCTCCGCAGGGTGTCCGGGCTCTCCCTTAGAGATAGGGTGAGAAGCTCGGTCATCCGGGAGGATGTCAGAGTAGAGCCGCTGCTTCTCCACATTGAGAGGAGCCAGATGAGGTGGCTGCGGCATCTGATTCGTATGCCTCCCGGACTCCTCCCTGTTGAGGTTTTTCCGGGCACGTACCACCGGGAGGAGACCCCGCGGACGACCCAGGACACACTGGAGAGACTACATCCTTCGGCTGGCCTGGGTGTGGTGCATATCTATGATATGAGTTTCACTTTTTGAATTGAACTACTTAACTAAATTAAGCTTTTGACAGTATTATAATTTGAGATGTACCAGGATGGCAGCTTGTGTAACGTGTTTGTCACCTTTGGAGAATGGCATAAACCCACATTTTCATGGAGCTACTTGACGGAGCTTCTGTGTCAAAGTGTCACACATCGCGCCAAATTCTGAATCACTTCCTGAATCACTAGCAGACACTGTTCCACGGTCGCCATAGTTGTTGCTTTGTTCCTTGTTACGGAAAGGAAAGTAAAAACGGCTACCGGAAATGGCCACAAAATGCAGAGGAAACGCCACATTTTCAAAACAGCGAGCGTAGGTTGCGCTAGAGTATAAAGGCAAACTGCGTACGGGATAGCCGCAGTGGCGTCAGCGCTGTCACCGCCCGCGCAATTATAAAGAAGCCTTTAAGCTTTTTTTCTGTCATCAGCTCTGACGTTGGTTTGAAGACTAAAATAAACGCTAAAAATCCTCAGTGCAAAAATGCAAGCAACCGTTTACCTTGTTAGCTGCCTCAATGTTGGCATGGACGTATTTTATTGTTTCACTCACCCAATTGACTGAGCGTTTACTTCACTGACGCTCCACGAGGTGTAGGCTGAGGCTCGGAGCGCGTCAGATGCTACAGATCGTGAAAGCCTCCTTTGCACAATATAATGTTGTTCAAAGTGTTGCACTGAAGCGACTGGCCATTCATTTTACAAAGAGACACTTTTGTTCGCCGCCACCGCCATTGGGCACAAGCACGTCTTTGTGCACATTCTTATTCGTTGGTTTTAGCCGCTTCTTCAGTGGTTTTTGCCACTTCTTTAGGGTGGGCGGATTGTTGGCATCAAAACTGGGAACCAAATTTTTTTAATTTGAATGATTCCAGGAGAATCGGAACGTTGGTCTCTTTTCTCGATTCTCGATGCCCAACCACAGTCCTCGTTGACCCTTGAACAAAGCAAGGGAATGGAAACTTAGGTCCGTGTTTTAATGATCATGAAGCGTCAAACCCCTCCACCACAATCAGGCTCAGCGAGGGGGACAACTTTTCTGGAAATTTAAAATAAAAACAAAACGACAGCTTGCCCCAAAATTATGTTCAATCGCTAATTTAAATATCTTGAAAATCACTAATTTATTAATGTGTCATCGAATAGAATGAGGGAAAACACAGTGGTGGGTGCTACACAACCGTGCAAGCCTCATGTCAACCCAAGCAATTGTATACTGTTGTTTTGCACTCTGACGTCAACACAACAGCTATAGCACCCAAAAATTATGTTCAGTCGCTTATCTAATACGCTGGGGAAAAAAATGCTAATTTGTCACGCTGTATTGATTAAAATGCTACGAAAAAATAACTACGATAACATCCATGCATATCAAAGTCCAGCCTTGTATATCAAAGTCTGCAAGCCGTGCACATCAGTCGCGGTCAGCCGAATCCCATGACCAAACAAAAAGCATTTAATTTGTCACAAAATTGAACGCTTGTGTAACGTCTTCATCCAAAAGCTTTTTTCAAGCGCTCAAGCCTGATAAAATAGTTTGAACACTGCGCCGTGCTGGCAGGTGTCCAACGTGTTGACAGTCACCCATGCCCATCAAAGTCGGCCGTGAAATGATCTCACTGTTGAAACAAAAACTTAATTTCAACAAAACAAGCAGACACAAATTCATGTTTCATCCATTACTGTCTAAAACAGACATCCAAACTTTGAATGTAGGTGGCAATTACGCCGCAGGCTTGCTTGTGAGCTAACCAAGTACATTTACTTGGATGGGGAAATCAGACCTGCCTCTTGTGCTTACGTCACAGCTCAAGTAGGGTTTCCACCGAAATGTGGGCTAAGATCTGTTTAAAACCATCAGAAGATAAGCCTAAAGTAAATACTGTCCTTTGTTTTTCTCCGCCTCAGTAGCGAGCCACTGGTGCCGCTCGTCTGCCTTTTGTGATGATGCACATGCGCTGTCGTGGTAATCTGGATTGGCCATGATATAACCAGAAAAGATGCGTCAGCAACCTAGCCCAAACGTTTGAGCATATCACCAAACTTACTTAAGAGGAATGCTATGCAAAACCTGCGAGAAAGAACGTGCCTTTCATGGCAGAACGACAGGAAGCACATTGGTCCCTGATTCAATTTCTGAGAAACAGAGACAGCCATCTCAGTCAGCTATTTGGCTAGTGAGCTGCTTATATTAGCCATAGTGAAGCTACTTGCTTAAAGCTGTAAACGTTAACATTAGCTTAAAGCTAACGATGACTGTTTTATTAGCCGAAGAACACAGATTATGTGATTGATGTAATTTACAGTACATCCACAGATTGCTGACAGTAAATTAGATTTATTTCCAGTTAGGGTTGGACTTTGCCAAGATTGTCCTTTATCACCGATTGTGTTCCTAATAGTTATGGACAGGATGTCTAGGCATGGCTGAAGTGTTAAGGGTTTCTGGTTTGGAGGCCTCAGTATTACATCTCTGCTTTCCTGGGATAAGAATCAGCATCTCTACATCTAAGACCATGGTACTTAGTCGGACAAGGGTCTCCAGGTTGGGGACGAGGTCCTGGCCCAAGTGGAGGAGTTCAAGTATCTTGGGGAGATCGACAGGCTGATCAGTGCAGCTTCTGCAGTGCTACAGACTCTTTATCGGTCTGTCGTGGTGAAGAAGGACCTGGTTCCATTGATTTGCTTTTGAAAATGATTCCGTTACATCAAAATCCAAAAGTAGTCTGCTCTTCAGTGGTTAGTCAGTAAATTATTTATGTTTAAGTATTTAAGTTATTTCAGTGATTGTGGGTTTTTCTTTCATTAAGAGAGGGATAACAACAATTTTTTTCCATGTGTAATTGTCTTTCTATGTTTTATTATACAGTATGTATTTTTCAGGTTAAAGCGAGAATCCGCTTGTTCTGTCCCCCCACCCCTTCAATGGAGTTCAGCATTATAACAAAGTTAGTTGTCCCTCTCTTTAATATGGCCTAGACAATGCATGTTGTGCCACATTTTTATTATGGTTTGAAGAACAGCCGGTAGGGAAAAAAAAGATGGATTCTTTGCAAAAGGTAATTCTTGTAATTTCCCTATCATTACTAAGTTTTGTGGCCGCATTGCTCGGTGCTGAATTTGTATTTTACTTCAGGCACCTCGTTGGGCAGCTGCACAGCGGCTGAAATAAGTATTTAACACGTCACCATTTTTCTCACTACATATATTTCCAAAGGTGCTATTGATGTGAAAATCTCACCAGATGTTGAGAACAACCCAAGTAATCCATACATACAAAGAAAGGAGAACAAATAAGATCAGAAATTAAGTTGTGTGTAATCATGTGAAATGGTGAATTAGCGGCTCCTATGTCTAAACATTTAGAAATTCCATCATGGTGCCATTTTGAAGTTATACATGTTAAAACTCGGGCAAACTTTTTAGACATCTAGTCTTTGTTGTCAAATGCTTTGTCTTAGATGAAAGACATCAAAGTCAGCACCAAAGCGATGGTCTTGCGACAGGTCTTTGCTCTTCCCCATCATGAGATGTGTCTTGACTCACACCTTGGCAATGAGATCTTTTTGTGGGCCATCAATTAGGACTGAACCATCTGATATTCATCTGGATTGCTCTTTGATAATTGATAGATGTAGGCGTTGTCTTGGCTTTCCATGCCTTTTTGCAACTCCCTTTCTTCGTATATTCAATACTTTTTCCCTGTGTCATTTCACATTATGACACGCAACTTAATTTCTGATCTTATTTGTTCTACTTTCTTGGTATGTATGGATTACGTGGATCGTTCCCAACATCGGGTGAAAATTTCTTGTAAATGGCACCTTTGGAAATATACTGAGAAAAGTGGTGACGTGAAATACTTATTACAGCCGCTTTATGTCCTCGGGAATATGGATCTGAAGCGTGGACTTTGTGGCAGTTATTTAGTTTTTATATCGGAGCCTGTCTGCGTTTGTGATGAAGATAGAAATATCCCAGGCAGTAAATTGCAGATGAAGTAAGTCATTCCCAGTTATTGCTACTGTTTGTGCTTCGTATGCTTTACATCAGGGACCTTGTTGGGCGGCTATAGTTCCTTGGAAGATATATATATATATATATATATGTATTTTTTGTAAAGCTTTATATGAGCCTTGTAAGAAGTGTAGACTTAATTCGTGGCAGTTATTGTTTCTTTTTTCCATCGAACTCTGTCTGCATTTGAGATGAGGTTATCAGACAGGAATATACCAGGCAGTAAAATGCTCACAGAGTGCGTCATTCCCTATTATTGCTACCGTTTGTATATTTTCCGTCAGGCAATCTTGTTGGGCAACTAAGGCCTCGGAAAGACTTTGAGTTCATTTACACCAATTATTTTTGTTTTAATTGTTGTTTTCATTTGCACAGTAATTATTATTTTCTGCCACAAAACGCAAAATAATGTTTCGTCAGCTTTTTACAACCAACCGCGCTCCACTATGTCATTTACGGTGCGCCACTAATGCGGCCAGCATGGGAAATCAATTGGGCATTCGCTAAAATTCACCAAATAATAAAAAAAATACAGCGAGATGATAGAGGAGCTGACAGGCTTAATCAGCATTGTGTCATCTCTTCTCGTAGTGCCTTGGGGGAAATGAAAAAAGTGGATTACAGGTTTAATTAAACTTCAATTTATTCAGCATGATTAATTTGCATTTTGTTATGAATTTTTTTAAAGGAATGTAAGCAAGATTTTTTTCAGTAACAACAGTTCTGCTTAACAGTGTGCTGGAGAAGCTGAGGTGTCTGGTAACAATGAATGAAAACTTGAAAATTCAAGAACAGGAGTTCCGTACACATTGTCGAGTAAGTAGATTACCAAAACACATTATTCAGCTATCCTCTCATATTCAGTGCAGTAGAAACAGTATTGGTCCCCTTCTCAAATGATGATTATTGTTATTTTTTGCATACCTAGTTGCCCCACTTTAATTTTTAAGATCATCAAACAAATGTAAATCGACAAAAATAACCCAAGTAAACATAAAATTGAGGGTTTTCTAGCATTAATTGCCTTTTGCAGGTCATGCCACAACATTTCAATCGGATTCAAGTCCGAACTTTGACGAGGCCTCTCCAAAACCTTCATTATTTTTTTTTTTTAAGCCATTCAGAAGTTGAATTGCTTGTGTGTTTTGGATCGGTGTCCTGCTGGAGAAACCAAGCGCACTTCAGCTTGAGGTCAGTAACTGATAACCAAACATTCTCCTTCGGGATGTTCTGGAAAAGAGCAGAATTCATGGTTCCATCAATCACAGCAAATCATCCAGGTCCTGAAATGATGAAGCAGCCCAAATCTATCGCACAACCACCACCATAGCTGACTGTTAGTGTGATGGTTTCTTTTCTGAAATCCTGTTACATTTATGCCAGCTGTAACGAGACACACACCTTCCAAAAAGTTAAACATTCATCTCATCAGTCCGTAGGTTAACCAATGTTCCATATTTTCTCCATTTATGGATAATGGCTCTAACCATGGTTCTCTGGAGTCCTACAGCTTTGCAAATGGCTTTGTAACTCCCTCCAGATGTCAATTACTTTATTTCTCATGTGTTCTTGAATTTCTTTGGATCATGGCATTTTATTGTATTTTATTTTTGAGGTGCTTTTGCCAGCTTAATTTTGCCAAACATATTCTATTTATGCAATGTCTTAATTGAACAGGTCTGGAGGTAATCAGGCTTTGGTGTGGTCTGTGAAAATGAACCAAAAGTGTGATTACCCACAGTTAACTCATGAGTGGGGTCATTACTTTTTCACACTGGGCCTGGTAGCTTTGAATATGTTTTTTTCCTTAATAGATCAAATAAATTTTTAAAAACTGCATTTTTGGTTTACTTGTGTTATCTTTGTCTGATATTTACATTTGCTTGATGATCTTAAACATTAAAGCGGGGAAACAAAAAAAATACAGAATTTGAGAGGCAATAGTTTTTCATGGCATGGTACTTGACACACTCTTGTGTAACTTTGTTATTGCAATAAATTGGTACATTGGTTTTGCGATGCTATGTCCAGGATGAGATGATCCGTCTGCAAAAGAGTATTGACGAGTTAGGACCTGCATCTGGACTGGGTACAGGGGAGGACAAGGTATGTAGTGTACAAGAAGAGAGAAACCTACAAAATAAATAGACAAATAAAATTGGCTGCAATTACAAAATTATCAGAACCAATGAGCAATTAAAGGAGAAAATAACATATTTGGCTAAAAATCTTTTTAAAAAGATTTTTAAGGTCACGTTTATAAGCATTTAGAGTCTTTCGGATCCTGGAGGTCTGAGAAGGCTTTCCACAGTCTCGGAACTGCTGGGGTAGAATGCCTATAACCCGTTGTGTGGAGTTCTTGGGGCTGAGAGGGTAACATGAAGAATGTTATGCTCAAATATGAAGCTCTCTGTTAACACTAGCCTATTAGTTTTTATTTTTTATTTTTTTTGTACACATGCTATAGACATATAAGTTATCAAAGGAAACCGTTAACCCACGGTGCGGTCCATGCCTTAGTTTTTGGGCCCCTTTTTCTTTGTATTTTGAGCATGAAAAGAAAAACTTTTTATCCCTCAAATTTCTCTTTATTTTGCTTGTGAGCAAAAGTTGCATGTTGTATACTACTGAATAAAATACAGTTCCCTCCAAAGGTATTGGAGCAGGAAGGACAAGTCCTTTGTTTTGTTTTTTTTGTATCCTGAAGACTTTGGGGTTTCAGATCAAAAGATGAATATGAGACAAAAGTTCAGAATTGCAGCTTTTATTTCATGGTATTTACATCTAGATGTGTTAAACAACTCCAGGAGAGAGCACCTATTGTTTAAAGCCACTGACTTTTCAAGTGAGCAAAAGTATTGGAACTTGACTGATAAGCATTTCTGGTTGCTCAGATGTTGACTTTTAGATTGATTGCTTAAACATTAGATAGTGCTTGTTTTGGCTTTGTGTTTCACTTGAACCCAAGTGAAACTGCATTTGCTGTTTAGCAAGCTTGAATACCAGAGAGCCGTCTATGGGAGAAAATCAGAATCATATTTATTTGCCAAGTATGTCAAAAAACACACAAGGAATTTGTCTCCGGTATTTGGAGCCGCTCTAGTATGACAACGGACAGTCAATTGACAGAGAATACTTTTGAGACATAAAGACATTGAGAAAAACAGTCACTGAGCAATAAAAGGTTGCTTGTAATCTGGTAATGCCGGTACAGTTGTTTTTTTTTGTGACAATTGTGCAAAAAGATGTTCTCCAGCAGTGAGAGCAGTTCGAATGGCTAATAGAGCAGTTGTCCAGTGCAATGGCCATTGTGCAAAGGGCGCCGAGACTTCAAGAAATGTATGCAGTTTAAAGTGACTAATGGTGCGATAATCTGGGACAATGTCATTCTGCAAATGTTGTAGATACTACTGAGTCGATTGTGCAAATGGTGCAGATGCACATGAATGGCCAGTGTTGGTCAACAACAGATATGCAAATAGTGGAGCGTGGCGAGACTACTACAGTGAGTGCACGAGTAATGTATAATTGGCCCGACCGAAATGTGACAACAATCTCAAGACAAAAAAAATGGCAGCATGTTGCAATGGAATTGTAAGTTAACTGTTTAAGAAGTTAATGGAAAGAGGGAAGAAGCTGTCTGTTAGTTTTAGTTTGCATTGCATTGTTCGGTAGCACCTACCTGAGGGAAGGAGCTGGAAGAGCTGGTGACCAGGATGTGGAGGGTCCAAGATGATTTGGCATGCGCTTGTCTTAGTTCTGGCATCGTGCAAGTCCTCAAGGGTGGGTAGGGGGGTACTGACAATCTTTTCAGCTGTTTTGATTGTCCGTTGTCGGAGTTTGTCCTTTTTTGTAGCAGCACCAAACCAGACTGTGATGGAAGAACACAGGACTGATTCGAAGAAGCTGTTGCAATGTCTGGTTGTTTTAGTTTGCATTCATTGATAGCGCCTACCTGAGCGAAGAAGCTGGGAGAGGTGGTGACCGGGATTTGGAGGGTCCAAGAGGTTTTTGCATGCTCTTGTCTTAGTTCTGGCAGCGTGACGGTGAGCTGGAGAATTCGCCACAAGGTCACTCAAGACTAGACCCTGACAAATTACCAATTATAGTGCATCTCCGATAGCATGGTCAATATGTAGCCAATGTATTACTTGTGTGCCTCTGTCTGATTCTGTCCAAGTGCCTTGGCCCTCCCCCGTACACCCAAACACAGACCAGCGAAGTGAAGAGAAACTGCTTTTTTTAACTGCATGGTAAGCTCTGACTTTGTAAAACAATGGAGCACTATACTACAGTGCCCCATGACAATAATTTCCTTGCGGAAACATGCTATTAGGGCATGTCAAGGAGAGCACTCTAGTTTTTAGTTCTTTTAGTTCATTCAAGTTCTTCTAGTTTTAGAAGAGCGTATTACATCCTTTTACATAATCTAAGTCTGTGGTTCACAACTGTTGTCACCCTGGGATCTGCATTTCCTATTGTTGCAGAGTCACAACCTATTTTTATAGAAATTAAGAACAATAAAGCATTTATTTATAAGAAAAACATGAAATAGATTTAATTTTCTACGAGCTGTCCGGGACCCACCCAAAATTAGTCCATGACCAACAGTGGGGTAAAAAAGTATTTAGTCAGCCACCAGTTGTGCAATTTCTCCCACTTAAAAAGATGAGAGAGAGGCCTGTAATTTTCATCATAGGTATACCTCACCTATGAGAGACAAAATGAGGGGGGGGGGGGAATCCAGAAAATCACATTGTCTGATTTTTAAATAATTTATTAGCAAATTATGGTGGAAAATAAGTAGTCAATAACAAAAGTTCATCTCAATACTTTGTTATATACCCTTTGTTGGCAATGACAGAGGTCAAGTGTTTTCTGTAAGTCCTCACAAGGTTTTTAACACACTGTTGCTGGTATTTTGGCCCATTCTCCATTCAGAGCTCCTCTTGAGCAGTGATGTTTTGGGGCTGTCGCTGGGCAACACAGACTTTCAACTCCCTCCAAAGATTTTCTATGGGGTTGAGATCTGGAGACTGCCTATGCACCAGGACCTTGAAATGCTTCTTACGAAGCCACTCCTTTGTTGCCCGGGCGGTGTGTTTGGGATCATTGTCATGCTGAAAGACCCAGCCATGTTTCATCTTCAATGCCCTTGCTGATGAAAGGAGGTTTTCACTCAAAATCTCATGATACATTGCCCTATTCATTCTTTCCTTTACACGGATCAGTTGTCCTGGTCCCCTTGCAGAAAAGCAGCCCCAAAGCATGTTGTTTCCACCCCATGCTTCACAGTAGGTATGGTGTTCTTTAGATGCAACTCAGCATTCTTTCCCCTCCAAGCACCACAAGTTGAGGTTTTACCCAAAAGTTATATTTTGTTTTCATTTGACCATATGACATTCTACCAATCCTCATCTGGATTATCCAAATGCTCTCGAGCAAACTTCAGACGGGCCTGGACATGTACTGCCTTAAGCAAGGGGACATGTCTGGCACTTCAGGATTTGAATCCCTGGCGGCGTAGTGTGTTACTGATGGTAATGGGGATTATTGCTCACCGTTCTTGTGATCATTTTGAGCCCGCGGGGTGAGAGCTTGTGTGGAGCCCCAGATCGAGCGAGATTATCAGTGGTCTTGTATGTTTTCCATTTTCTAATAATTGCTCCCACGTTGATTTCTTCACACCAAGCTGCTTACCTATTGCAGATTCAGTCTTCCCAGCCTGGTTCTGGTCTACAATTTTATTTTCTGGTGTCCTTTGACAACTCTTTGGTCTTAAAGACGAATTTACAGGTCTGTGAGAGCCAGAAATCCTGCTTGTTTGTTGGTGACTAAATACTTGTATTCCACTATAATTTGCTAACTAATTGTTTAAAAATCAGACAATATGATTTCCCCCCCCCCCCCCTCATTTTGTCTCTCATAGGTGAGGTATACCTATGCTGAAAATTACAGGCCTCTCTCATCTTTTTTAAGTGCACAACTGGTGAATAAGTAAATACTTTTTTGTCCCACTGTACTTTTGGGTCCCGACCGACCAGTTGAAAATCACTGGTCTATGTTGCATCTTTGTGAAATAAATGACAGGAAAAGACATATGCAGCTGTATTCCCATGTCCATTTTAAATTTATGTCCGTGTAAAATGTAGAAAATTGGATCTCATTTGTATTCCATTTCACATTTCAGTGCTATGTGGTGTTGGTGTTTCACATAAAATATAAACAAAATACATTCAAGTATGTGATTATAAGTTCACAAAATGTGAGTAGTTGAAGGGGTCTGAATACTTTTGAAAGATACTGCACATACAGCAATAACATCAAGAACTTTTGATGTAGTTGGAGAGTTTGCCAGTAGGTGGCATAGGACAAGTACAGGAAATCATACAAGGAAAGAGGTTTGCTAAGAAGTTGGACACTGAAAGGACTGAGGAGAGGAGAAAGGAATAAATGGAGATGCGACGTAGGGGGAAGGTAGAGGTGTCAAAGGCCCAACAAGAGGCATATGATGACGTGTGTGCCAGGTTGGACACCAAAGAAGGAGAAAAAGATCAAGACAGGTTGGCCAGACAGAGGGATTGAGATGGGAAGGATGTACAGCAGGTTAGAGTGATTAACGACAAAGATGAAATTTGTTGACTGGTGCCAGTAGGGTGCTGGATAGATGGAAAGAATATTTTGAGGAGTCGATGGGTGAGGAAAATGAGAGAGAAGGAAGAGTAGAAGAGGTAAGTGTGGTGGACCAAGTAGCAATGATTCATAAATGGTGAAGTTAGAAAGGCACTAAAGAGGATGACAAATGGAAACGCAGTTGGTCCTGATGACATACCCTTGGAGGTATGGAAGCATCTAAGAGGAGGTGGCTGTGGAGTTTTTGACCAGCTTGAGCAACAGAATTCTAGCGGGCGAGAAGATGCCCGACGAATGGAGGAAAAGTGTGCATTTTTAAGAACGAGTGTGATGTGCAAATCTGTGGCAACTAAAGAGGAATACAGTTGATGAGCCACACAATGAAGTTATGGGAAAGAGTAGTGGAGGGTAGACTCAGGACAGAAGTGAGTATTTGCGAGCAACAGTATGGTTTCGTGCCTAGAAAGAGTACCACAGATGCATTATTTTCCTTGAGGATATTGGTGAGGGGCGGGACGGTGGACGACTGGTTAGCAAATCTGCTTTTTAACCACCTCGGTGACCTCAACCCTAGAGATAGGAGAGCCCGCCTCAAAGACCCCGGACTCTGCTTCCTCGTGGGAAGGTATGTCGGTGAAATTCTTTGAAGGTCTTTGAGGTATTCTCCCCACCGACTCACTGCGTCCCGATTCCAGGCCAGCAGCGCCCCATCCCCACTATACACAGTGTTGATGGTCCACTGCTTCCCCCTCCTGAGACGCCGGATGACAGACCAGAATTTCCTCAAAGCCGTCCGGAAATCTTTCTTTATGGCATCACCGAACTCCTCCGAGTTTTTGCTTCAACGACCACCAAAGCTGCATTCCGCTTGGCCATCCGGTACCCATCAGCTGCCTCAGGAGTGCCACAGGCCAAAAAGGCCCGATAGGACTCCTTCTTCAGCTTGACGGCATCCCTCAGCGTTGGTGTACACCAACTGGTTCGGGGATTGCCGCCACGACAGGCACCGACCACCTTACGGCCACAGCTCCGGTTGGCCATCTCAGCAATGGAAGCGCGTAACATGGTCCACTCGGACTCAATGTCCCCCGCCTCCCCCGGAACATGAGCAAAGTTCTGTCGAAGGTGGGAGTTGAAACTCCTTCTGACAGGGGATTTTCCCAGCAGACCCTCAGAATATTTTTGGGCCTGCCACGTCGCACCGGCATCTTCCCCCACCATTGGAGCCAACTCACCTCCAGGTGGTGATTGGTTGACAGCTCTGCCCCTCTCCTCACCAGAGTGTCCAAGACATGCGGCCGAAAGTCTGATGAACTGAACACGAACACAAAGCCGATCATCAAACTGCGACCTAGGGTGTCCTGGTGCCAAGTGCACGTTTGGACAGCCTCATGCTTGAACATGGTATTCGTTATGGACAATGCGTGATGAGCACAGAACTCTAATAACAGAACACCACTTGGGTTCTGATCGGAGGGGGGGGGCTCTTTCTCCCAATAACGCCCTTCTCGGTCTCACTGTCATTGCCCACATGAGCATTGAAGTCCCCCAGCAGAACGATGGAGTCCCCAGCACCCCCTCTAAGGACTACAAAAAGGGTGGGTACTCTGAACTGCTGTTTGGTGCATAGACACACACGACAGTGAGGACCCGCTCCCCCGACCCAAAGGCGGAGGGAGGCTCCCCTCTCATCCACTGGGGTGAACCACAATCTACAAACGCCGAGCCCGGGGGCAATAAGTATACCCACACCTGCTCGGCGCCTCTCACCGTGGGCAACTCCAGAGTGGAAGAGACTCAAACCCTTCTCAAGAGGTGGCATTTATTTATTTATTTATTTTTTTTATTTTGTCAATGTCGTTATGTCTCAAAAGAGTTCTGTCAATTGACTGTCTGTTGTCGTACTAGAGCGGCTCCAATTACCGGAGACAAATTCCTTGTGTGTTTTTTGGACATACTTGGCAAATAAAGATGATTCTGATTCCATAGTTCCCACAGCTCTGCACATCAACCTTGTTCTTAAAAATGGGCACCAGCACACTTTTCCTCCATTCCTCAGGCATCGCGCTAGAATTCTATTGAACAAGCTGATCAAAAACTCCACAGCCACCTCTCCTTGATGCTTCCATACCTCCACAGCAATGTCATCAGGACCAACTTCCTTTCCATTTTTCATCCTCTTTAATGCCTTTCTAACTTCCCCCTTACTCAACATTGCCACTTCCTGGTCCACCACATTTGCCTCTTCTACTCTCCCTTCGCTCTCATTTTCCTCATTCATCAACTCCTCGAAGTATTCTTTCCATCTATCAAGCACACTACTGGCACCAGTCAACATATTTCCATCTCTATTCTTCATCACCCTAACCTGCTGCACATCATTCACATCTCTATCCCTCTGTCTGGCCAACCTGTAGAGATCCTTTTCTCCTTCTTTAGTGTCCAACCTGGCATACGTCATTATATGCCTCTTGTTTGGCCTTTGCCACCTCTACCTTTGCTTTATGTCGCATCTTAATGTATTCCTTTCGCCTCTCCTCGGTCCTCTCAGTGTCCCATTTCTTCTTAGCTAACCTTTTTCCTTGTATGATTTCCTGTACTGTGAAGTTCCACCACCAAGTCTCCTTCTCTCCTTTCCTGCCAGAAGATACACCAAGTACTCTCCTGCCTGCCTCTCTGATCACCTTGGCTGCAGTGGTCCAGTCTTCTGGAAGCTCCTCCTGTCCACCGAGAGCCTGTCTCACCTCTTCCCGAAAAGCTGCACAACACTTGTCCTGTCTCAGCTTCCACCACATGGTTCTTTGCTCTGCCTTCGTCTTCCTAATCTTCCTCCCCACCACCCGAGTCATTTTACAAACCACCATCCTATGCTGTCTAGCCACACTCTCCCCTACCACTACCTTACAGTCGGTAACCTCCTTCAGATTACTTGGTCTGAACAAAATGTAATCCACCTGCCTGCTTCTAAATCCGCTTTTGTAGGTCACCCTATGTTCCTGCCTCTTCTGGAAAAAAGTGTTCACTTCAGCCATTTGCATCCTTTTCGCAAAGTCTACCACCATCTGTCCCTCCAAGTTCCTTTCCTGGCCTATTTCCTTCACCAACATATCCATTACAATCTGAACCAATCACGACTCTCTCTCTGTCTGGGATGCTCAGAACTACTTTGTCTAGCTCCTTCCAGAATTTCTCTTTCACCTCTAATCAGCCGCTAATCACATTATACATAACACCCTCAATTTCAGGTTTCAGCCTCATCACTCGATCTGATACTCTTTTCACCTCCAAGACATTCTTACCCAACTCTTCTTTTAATATAACCCCAACTCCATTTCTCTTCACATCTACACCATGGTAAAATAATTTAAACCCTGCTCCTAAACTTCAAGACTTACTGTCTTTCCACCTGGTCTCCTGGACACACAATATATCAACCTTTCTCCTAATCATCATGTCAACCAACTCCCGAGATCACAGTAACTGAATTTCCACCGGCGCCCTGCAGGTTGACGGCGCCGGTGGCGGACGTTGTTAACCCGGGCCACGACCGATCCGGTATGGAATTCTTTGGATGAATGCTCATATTTGTTTGGCAAAGTTTTAAGACGGATGGCCTTCCTTGACGCAACCCTCTGCATTTATCCGGGGTTGGGACCGGCCTACAGTTTGCACTGGCTTGTGCCCCGCATAGGGCTGCATTTTATATTGGTTTGGATAAAAGTGTAATTAATTTGGAAAAGAAGGCCGGAAAATAAGCGCCTGCATCTACTTCCGGGATAATTCAATCAATGTTAGAATGTTATAAAGCTATCTTTGTCTTGTATCGGGCACCACATCAGTTTTTATACTTGTAATTTTTTGGGAAAGTGACGAAAAACCTCTCAATTTCTGTCTCAAAAAAGATAGTTACATTAATGACAGTAGTTCTTGATTTCAGCAGTCTTAATGTACGCAAACACACACAGTACATAGGAGGTGGAATTTTCAAGGAAATTTAATGAAAATTACAGGGGAATTCGGGGAAAAATGAAGAGAGACTTTACTACAAAAAAAGGCTGTACTCAGGACGTGAGCGTGAAATGAGTAGATGTGTGTTGAGCGATGATAAAGCGGGTAATCTTTGTGACCGTTAGTCTAATCCCAAATTATTATTAGTCTAATCCCAAATTATTATTAGTCTAATTTGTACATGGTAATCAGTAAATGGCTGGCTCGGGTGGCTCGGCCCGCTCGTGGCGTGGTGAGAAGGAAAGGAAGGGGCTTTAGCCCGGAGCTCAGGGTCTTCGGCGAAGCAGGAAAACAAGAGGAGACGGACTTTTGTACTTTGAGGGAATTGCCAAAAGACAAGGCGCCCGAGAATTGACAACACCTCGGATATTGAATTTCACCCTAAATTTATCTGTGGGCTAAAACCCAGTGTCTCTAAAATAAAAAAAAAGAATAATTCCCAGATTTTGCATTATCTCACACGTAATGGTTAACATATGCAATGATTGTTTCAACCTTGTTTGGTGGCAAAGACCACTTAATGTCAATGATGTAACCTTTCGTATCATCTGAGATAAAACACAGTCATGTCATTCTTTTCAAACAGATTTGACAGCAGACCTGTGTCAGAAGAAACAGTCGATGACATTATCATGGTATACACATTTGAACATTCATGCAGGGTTCGGATTGTATGAAAGCAGAAATGTAACGCGCTAACTATGCAGTCTTTAAAATTCAGCTTGCAGTGACACTTAGCTCATTCACTACCAGCTGTTTCCTGAGCAGGGAACCCCTCGACTGCCAGGCATTTTCAAGCAATTTCACAAATTTTTCAAGCCCCACAGAATATTGTGTACTATGACTATGTAAACACCAAAACCACCAAAAGAAAGATCAGACTCTCTTCTTTCATCAGAAAAAATGTTTGTCTTTAGCTTACACCGTTCTTTCGTAATCAGCAGTCAAATATAGGCTGCTTTCAGCCAACTCTGTTTCTGTTTTCTTCCCCTTGAAGCACAACCTGTGCAGTTTAGAAACATAACTATGACTAAAAAATACATTGTTGAAATTGCTGACGTGGGGAACAAAAAGCTTTCAATTACCTTTTTTGTCAGCACTGCGTGCTGAAATGGGAGTCGAACGTCTGCTGGATGCATAACCTGTAAGTTTAAAAAAAATACATACCATTACTAGAGAATACGTTTTATGTGTTTTGCAATGGTAAAAAAAAAAAAAAAACCATCGTCGCAATCGTAAAAGACGTTCGACTCACGGGTGTTGAATTCCTGCAAGATGGGCGAAATGGAAAAATCAGTACACCAACTGGTTCGGGGATTGCCGGATTGGTGTAACAGATTTTACATTGTAATGTGAACTAGTGGGACTAAATTATTTTATGTAACAAGGATTGAAGGAGCGTGTTTGCTTGTTAAATGGAGCTAACGTGAGCTGAAAACAAGTTACCTTCGTCTCCATACCATCCGGAGGGATGAAGCTCTGCTGACGATCCAGAGGGAGTGCACTCATCTGACGATTCCTGGTCCGATTTACCCAAATCCTGGTCGGCAGACGATCAGCTGGCAAGCGGCCGAGGATGTCGCCATTTGGCCCGGCATTTTGCATGATAGCTTTGCAACAAAGCGATCGCTCGGTGCGTCGTTCTGACTCAGAGCGTCATCCCTTATTCCCCCGCATGATCTAAGGCGTCATTCCTGTCGGTCGCAGAAATAGTTTTCTTGCCTTGGCGCAATAAATTTCAAGTACCGAAAGCTTTTTTGTTACATTTTTTTTCATTTTGTCTTCTCTCTTTTCTGCCATTATGTTTGCCTTCTCTCATTGTCTTTTGCACCCCGTGTCGTCCTTCTTCCTCTTCTTCCTCTGAGGGAGGAACGTTTACCTCAAGGCATTGTTGCCCTCTACAGGGTGCCAATCCTCATTGCAGTTATCCAGAGGCTCAACGATCATACATAAACTGCACAAGGGTTCAGGAGGCAGGAATGGAGAGGTCATCAGTTCTTGGGGGGGTGGCGTCGACAAATATATTTTGTAGGGAGTATTCGTTACAGCTCCCCCCTAATATAATGAATTGGGAAAAAGATACGATGGAAGGTAAACACCTGCGTTCACTTCCGGGTTAGTCCGATTTACGCTTTAACGTTAAAATCAAATTAATTTGTGTCGTAAAGGGGCACCACGTCACTTTTTATATGTATACAAATTTAGAAGAAAGCGACGACAAACCTTTTATCAGTCTCATAATCTAAAGGTAGCCACATTTTATGAACTACAAGACAGAGGCTTCCTTAAACTCAAAACACACACAAAACACAACCAAGAGTGGAATTTTATTGAATATTTAATCAAATCTACAGGGTCTGACTAAAACAAGGAAACACGAATAATGGGGAAAGAAAGAAAATATGCGTACGAAAAGGGAAATAGAACCTGTGTTGGACTAAATTAGAAAACGTGAGCGTTTAATCCGTCCGGTCCAGACGAGAGAGAGAGACAGAGAACAAAGTTGGGATTTTGTGTGACGCTAGTCATTTCTCCAAAATTATTCGGCGCTAATCTTGCACATCATGGTGACAGTTGCTGTGTCTACTCACTAACGTAGATCAGCTGGTCGGTGGGGTGGTCTGTCTTAGTCGTCTTGAGATATTGTAGTTGTCACAACCTCACTACACCTTTTGCTGATGATCTATTTCAACTTTTGTTGATGAAATTTTCTGACAACTCTCTAGTCTTGGTGTTATACAGTTTAGTAAGAAATAGATTCCTACTGTCTTTCAGCTGTGCTTTAATACAAATCAGGAGTATTTAATGCAATCAGGAGTATTAGTAATTGGTTGATTGTGCTCATGGACACCAGCCAATCTGTGGGAGCCAGATTTCTTGAGTTTAAGGGGATCAATTAATTATTTCACTCAATAAAATGCATATTTTATAAAGTTGATAGTTTGTATGCTTTTTTGATGGATATTCTGTCTCTAACCACAATCAATAACCATACAAATGGAGACTGTAAATTTCTTTGTAAGTTAGCAAACTTAGAAATTCAGCATTGGATCGAATAATTTCCCCCATTGTATAAGAACATCCATCCATCCATCCATTTTCTTCTGCTTAGTCGGGTCACGGGTGCAGCAGCTTTAGCAGGGATCTCAAGGCATTACAAAGCCAGCCGGGAGACAAGTCTCTCCACCGTGTGCTGGTTCCTATCCCAGGGCCTTCTCCCAGTGGGACAAGTCCGGAACATCTCACCAGGGAGGCGTCCAAGAGGCATCCTAAACAGATGCCGAGCCTCTTGTTCTGGTTCCTGTCGATGCGGAGGAACAGTGGCTTGACTCTGAACCCCTCCTGGATGACCGAGCTTTTCAGCCTGTATCTAAAAGAGAGCCAAGACAACCTGCGGAGGAAACTAATTTCGGCCGCTTGGATCCGCAACCTTGTTCTTTCGGTTACGACCCACAGCTTGTGACCATAGGTGAGGATAGGAATGTAAATCGACTGGTAAATCGAGATCTTCGCCTTTCGGCTCAGCTTCGTCTTTACCACGACAGACTGATGCAGAGTCCACATCACTGCAAACGCTGCATTGAGCTGCCTGTCAATCTCACGCTCCATTTTACCCTAAACGAACAAGACCCCAAGATACTTGAACTCCTCTTCCTCTACTTGGGGCAGGAGCTCATCCCTGACCTAGAGAGGGCACACACCCTTTTCTGACGAGTACCATGGTCTCAGATTTGGAGGCACTGTTTCTCTTCCAAACCGCTTCATACTCTGCTGCAAACCCCTCCAGTGAGAGTGGGATATCATGGCTTGATGAAGCCAATATAACTACATAATTTGCAAAAATCAGAGATGCAATACTGAGACCACCAAACCGGACCCCCTCAATACCGTGGCTGCGCTTAGAAATTCTGTCCATAAAGTTGTGAACAAAATCGGTGACAAAGGGCAGCCTTGGCCGAGGCCAACCTTCACTGGAAACGAATCCGACTTACTGCCTGCAATGCAGACCAAACCCTGACACTGGTCGTACAGCGACTAAACAGCCCATATTAGGCGGTCCAGTACCCCATGCTCCCAAAGCATGTGGTGCCCTTCTCCCATGCCATCCTGCCAGGAGTGTAGAGCTGGCGAACTGTTCCTAGGATTGGTAAGGGTGCATGTTTCCCTCTGAAAATTCATTCATTTATTTTCCCTATCGCTTATCTTCACTAGAGTAGCGGGCATGCTGGAGCCTACCCCAGCTGACTCTGGGCGAGAGGCAGGGTACACTTGAAGTGGCCAATTGCAGGGCACATAACCAAACAACCATTTGCACTTACCTTCACACCTAAGGGCAATTTAGTCTTCAATTAACCTACCATGCATGTTTTTGAGATGGGAGGAGGAAACTGGAGTACCCGGAGAAAGCCCACGCAGGCACAAGGAGAACATGCAAACTCCACACAGGCGAGGCTGGATTTGAACCCAGATCCTCACAACTGTTAGGCAGATCTGCTAACCAGTCGTCCACCGTTATTTTATTTTATATAAAAACTTGTGCCTTGTTGTCACATGAGCTTTTTTCTCCAATGCTCTTTTTCCTGTTCTTCAGGAAAGAAACCAATTGATTGACCAACAGCATAATACAGACCGAGACAAGTTACACAAGCTCCGTCTGCTTATGGTAAGTAAAATTTGCAAATCCCTAGAAATTGGGTGGTGGTGCTAAGTGGTGGGTGTTACAGCGCTGTTATTTAAAGAAGCACTTTGAGAATAGAATGAATGAGGACTACATCAGTCTTCTAGCTTGAACATTATCAGAACAGAACATGTATCATATCAGAAAGAGACCTTGAGGCAAATCAGTCATATTTTCAGTTCATCATTCAGCCCTACAGCTTCACTTGACTCTTTTCTGTTCAGGCTAGGAGGAATCGTGACATCGCCATTTTGCAGAGAAAGATTGATGAAGTGCCTTGCCGTGCAGAACTCACACAGTACCAGAAGAGATTCATCGAACTGTTTTGCCAAGGTGGATCCTGGCAAATCCTCCCCTCACTTCCATTTTCAACTAATGACCAACAAGCTAAATCAATTTTTGATTTTTTTTTTTCTTTCAGTTTCTGCAACACACAAAGAGACCAAACAGTTCTTCACTTTGTATAATACTTTAGATGACAAGAAAGTTTATCTCGAGAAGGAAGTAAGTATTTGTAGCTGTAAAAGGTAATTCATTCTGAAATGTTTACTTTTCTGTTTATATGTCCAGTTTCAAATTCACCTGTTGAAATTTAATAAATGCTAAATCTTAATGACAATAAACACTTTCCCCATTAGGTTAATTTGCTGAATTCCATTCATGACAACTTCCAACTGTAAGTACATTAATGTTGTTGTGGTATTATTGTTGTAATCAACCATAAACTCACTTTATGAGATACACATTGAATGTACCAGGTTACTCCCCTTTGCCTATTTGACAGGCTTAATGGTTCAAGGCATTGGATTGACTCGGGATAGTTGCAAAACTCAAGTATGACAAACTCACTCTGAAGCCCTCACAAGCCCTTTTCAATAGAGCACTATCATCTACCATTAGACAGACCATATTAAAGGGGAACTAAACCCAAAATTGGTTGAAGTAAGAATCTATTGTATGTCCCAGCACTAGTCAAAGCAAGGTACTCTGATGAATAATGCATTTGTGGAATCAGAATTGGACAGAATCATTCATCAACATAATGGCGGTGCCACGTTGGGAAACATCATGATCAACTGGAGACCGAAAGTTGAAGCCAAGGATACAGTAGCAAGTTGTCTGCTAATACAGGGCGCTAATCAACTTTGTCGGCTGGCATTGCAGTGAGTGATGGATTTGATCATTCGGTCCTGTGTACAACATGGCTGAAATGGAAAACATGCGATCGTCAGAGGAAGTTTAGCGAAGAATAAAAGTGTTGTACATAAACTAGTGGCGGCACGATACCAAAATTCTGACTTTTGACTTTTTACTTGCATAAAATACCTCGATACCGGTACTGAAATGATACCACGGCAAAAATGTAAAACATCAGTAAAACTGACAGAATAACTAAAAATGATTTTAGTTTCATTTTTATTTATTCCAAATATAAGGATAATCTTGAAAAATAATGTCATAAAGGAAGTAGCCCATTATTAAGTTATTTTCAAAAAAAATAATAATAATTAGATCGAAGCCTGCATTATCATATGAACATTATATATCAAGTATGTATGTGTATAAAATTGTATATCTATATACAGTATGGTATGATGTATCTTCTTCTCTTCCTTTTGGCTTGTCCCATTAGGGGTCGCCACATCGTGTCATCCTTTTCCATGTAAGCCTATCTCCTGTATCCCTCCTCTCTCAGACCAACTGCCCTCATGTCTTCCCTCACTACATCCATCAACCTTTTCTTTGGTCTCCCTCTAGCTCTCTTGCCTGGCAGCTCCATCCTCATCACTCTTCTACCAATATATATACTCCCTCTCTCTCTCATCTGGGCGTGTCAAAATCATCGAAGTTTGCTCTCTCTAACTTTGTGTCCAAAACATCTAACCTTTGCCGTCCCTCTGATGAGCTCATTTCTAATTTTATCCAAACCCGGTCACTCCGAGAGAGAACCTCAACATCTTCATTCCCGCCACCTCCAGCTCTGCTTCCTGTCGTCTCTTCAGTGCCACTGTCTCTAATCCGTACAGCATGCCTGGCCTCACCACTGTCTCATAAACTTTATCCTTCATCTTAGCAGAGACTCTTCTGTCACATAACACACCTGACACCTTCCTCCACTCGTTCCAACCTGCTTCGACCCGTTTCTTCACTTCCTGACCACACTCACCATTGCTGTGACTCTTGATCCGAAATATTTAAAGTCCTCCACCCTCGCTATCGCTACACCCTGGAGCATGACTCTTCCCCCTCCACCCCTCTCATTTATCCACGTACTGTATACAGTACTCTGTATGACTTTGCCTAATCTTCATTCCACTCCTTTCCAGTGCATGCCTCCACCTTTCTAACTGTTCCTCCACCTGCTCCTTGCTTTCACTGCAGATCACAATGTCATCTGGGAACATCATGGGCCATGGGGACTCCAGTCTAACCTCATCTGTTAGCCTATCCATCACCACTGCAAACAGGGAGGGGCTCAGGGCTGATCCCTGATGCAGTCCCACCTCCACCTTAAACGTCTCTGTCACACTTACAGCACAACTCATCACTGTTCTGCTGCCCTCATACATGTCCTGTACTATTTTAACATACTTCTCTGCCACTCCAGACTTCCACATGCAGTACCACAGTTCCTCTCTGGGTACTCTGTTATAGGCTTTCTCTAGACCTACAAAGACACAATGTCGCTCCTTCTGACTTTCTCTGTACTTCACCATCAACACCTTCAAGGCAAATAATGCATCTGTGGTACTCTTTCTAGGCATGAAACCATACTGTTGCTCGCAAATACTCACTTCTCTCCAAAGTCGAGCCTCCACTACTCTTTCCCATAGCTTCATTGTGTGGCTCATCAACTTATTTCCTCTACACCTCTGTACAGCACCCTTGTTCTTAAAAATGGGCACCACCACACTTTTCCTCCATTCCTTAGGCATCTTCTCACCCGCTAGAATTCTGTTGAACAAGCTGGTCAAAAACCCCACTGCCCCCTCTCTTAGATGCTCCCATACCTCCACAGGAGTGTCATCAGGACCAACTCCCTTTCCATTTTTCATCGTCTTTAGTGCCTTTTCAAATTCCCCCTTACTCAACATCGCTACTTCCTGGTCCCACCGCACTCACCTCGTCTACGCTTCTTTCTCTCTGATTTACCTCATTCATCAAGTCCTCAAAGTATTGTTTCCATCTATCCAGCACACTACTGTCACCAGTCCACACATTTCCATCGCTATTCTTAATTGCCTTAACCTGCTGCAAATCCGTCACACAGTCTGTAACCTCCTTCAGATTACATCGTCTGCACAAGATGTAATCCACCTGTGTGCTTCTACCTCCGCTCTTGTAGGTCACCCTATATTCCTGCCTCTTCTGGAAGAATGTGTTTACTGCAGCCATTTCCATCTTTTTGCAAAGTCTACCATCATCTGTCTTACCTGGATGCCGAACTTACCCATCACCTCTTCATCACCCCTGTTTCCTTCACCAACATGTCCATTAAAATCTGCACCAATCACGACTCTCTCTCTGTCTGGGATGCTCAGAACTACTTCGCCTAGCTCCTTCCAGAATTTCTCCCTGTGGGGGCATAGCCACTAATTATATTATACATTACACCCTCAATTTCAAGTTTCAGTCTCATCACTCGCGCACACACTCCAGCTGGCTGTGAATGAAGGCTTGCTTGCTCAAAAATCTCTATGGGATGCCGTGGCCATAAAACTCAGGGAGAGTTCACGGTTGAACCGTTTTATTTCAAACAAATACTAATACCGAGAGAGTTGCTAGTTTTATTTTGCACTTTTGTTAATTTATTACAAATGAATCCTAACTCAGTGTTTTATTTTGGACTTTAACTCTCTATTGCCGAGGGACTGTTCTGCCTTTTATCAGAAATAAAAAAGCTCTTTTTTTCCAAAAGTATCTGTCTTTGTGTGAATTGAAATTGTATGTATCAAAAAATACTAGTACTTGGTATTGGTGAGTACTCAAGAGTTGAGTACTCATACCGGTATCAGTCTGAAAAAAGCGGTATCGAACATCCCTAGTATCTATATTAGCGACTTCTCCGACCCCTCGAGTGACGATATTAGAAAAAGTGACGAGCAACAATGGCGCCAGTATAGTCCTTATTTTAGCAATGTTCTTATTTCCTGCAAGGTGGAGGGAAGGGGGGATTAGCCCCCTTAATGATTTGGTAGTCCCAACTAGGAATGGCTAATATACAAGTTAGTGGTTGGTTTATTTTGAAAATATAACAAAAAAAAAATGATGCACACTGTAGACAGGTTTTTTGCGGATGCTACCAAATGTCAATTTTAACATTTCTATTTTCTAATCATAACATATAACAAGTACCACCTTACAAAAAGAATATAATTGAATGCATTATATAGCTACATTAATATGGAACACAAATGTGGTTAGCATGTTGGCATGACCCTAGGCAACCGTTCCTGTTTCTCATTAATTGCCCACCTGATTTACAAAACGGATTTTATATATACTTGGGTTGTCTTTGCATGCAAATTCCATGCACATCAATCAGGAAGAGTGCAGATAATCTTTCACGGCAGTGTATATATGCAATATAGTAAAACATACAAAATTTAAAATTGCACAATCCTAACCCTAACCATAAAGAGTGTGTTGTGACTTCATAAAACTTGAAAGCGTCAGCCAAGAATTTTATCAATGAAAGTACAAATGAACGCCCTCTCCAATGTTTTCTAACACAATTCAATTGAAAAACAAACTGAAATATTTTTAGGGGAAAGACTGACATTGAAATAGTAAGTGCAACTCAAATCTACAGTATGTGGTACAGTATTGTTGGGGATGTGGCATTTCGAACTGCCAAAGAAGTCACATTCAAACATGATAGCCCTCATCGTCTGTTTTGGGGTGATTTTTCAAGAAAACCTGGACAAAGTCATTCACGACTTCACACCCACCCCAACAATGCTGAAGAGATTGTCATTGAAATTGCCATAAAAGCAAATTCATCAGAACTGACGTTTTGATTTAGGAACAGAAAACACAATTAATGGCTAACTCGGTTATGGTTTTGTTCTTCTACCAAAGTACAACTTTGGGTTGCAGCACAAGTAAATGTTGATTTGATTTTTTTTTTTTGCCCAGAATTGTTGTCACGATAAACAGTTCGTTTTTTAGATAGTACCTGCCCTTTTCTACACGGTGTCTGTCAGCTGTTCTCCAATGTTTTTATCTGTATTGTATGTATGGATGTTTGTCTAGAGCCATGTCATCTTCAGCAGCAAAGGAACAGTTCCTCAGACAGATGGAACAGATAGTGGAGGGAATCAGACAGAGTCGTATCAAGGT
Source organism: Phyllopteryx taeniolatus (assembly GCF_024500385.1). NCBI lineage: Eukaryota > Metazoa > Chordata > Actinopteri > Syngnathiformes > Syngnathidae > Phyllopteryx > Phyllopteryx taeniolatus. The sequence goes on along the minus strand of NC_084513.1, from coordinate 24,345,467 downwards.
ATAGTTCACTTTTTTGAAGCGTAAGAACATAACAGTAGGTCTGAACCCAACCTGATATGTTTGATCTTTTTGTCATCATTCCAATTTTATTTCACTAGCAAGAAAACCCTTTTAACACAATTCCTAAAAACATACAAAAACAACTCTCGATTGGGCTATTTTTATTATATCAGTGTATGTACATCTTCAATGGTTGAAAATGTTTAAGCAGACTTCATTCCTGAACTATTGATTCCTGCTCATTGACTGTTGTGTGCAAATTAGTGTGAATTGTTGTTTATCACTTTGTGTGCTGCGATTGACTGGGAAACAATCCAGGGTTGTTGTTGTTTGCCTTTCCCAACTGTCATGGGTTAGGCTTCCGCTTCCCCCCCCCCCCCCCCCCCGTTAATTTGAGTTTGACACACCTGGCTTAGAGTGTACCTTTGAGGATGGAACAAAAGCCGATGTGGGAGAATAGACCATACCTCTGATGCTTAATTTTACCCTAAATTTATCTGTGGGCTTCAACCCAGTGTATCTGAATTAAAAGAATTAATTCCCAGCTTTTGCATTGTCTCACACATATATGGAATGATTGTTTCAACCTTGTTTGGTGGCATAGATGACTTAATGTCAGTGAGATTACCTTTCATATCGTCTGAGGTAAAACACAATCATGTCTGCTCTTTTCAAACAGATTTGACAGCAGACCTGTTTAAGAAGGCACGGACGGTCATTAGTGACATTGGTATCACGATATACACTTGGAACATTCATGCAGGGTTTGTATGGTTTTAAAGCAGAAATGTAACACGCTAAATAATGCAGTCTTTACTTCAGCTTGCAGTCACTCTTAAGCACTAGCGGGCATCGCTCATGCACTACTAAAGAGCCCAGAGAGTCCAGTGGGAGGTCATTGTGGGACGTTAAGAATGTCAAGAGGGTCTATTCTAATTCCTCTGGCGAGTTCATGTGGAGGCTGGTCACTACTGCCACATCTGGTCAGGAGGCCTCCCAGATTCTTGGTTATTGGGTCCCACAGAAAAATGTATTTGTTAGGAGAATCATTAAAATGGCTGGGAGGGAGTATAGCTATTTTTATGGGCCCACTTGAGTCAGAACAGATGTCCTGTGTCCTGCAAAAACCGATCTGCTGGCTGAGGGTTCAGGAGGCAGGAATGCAAAGGTCATCAGGTCTTGGGTGGCGCAGTCGATAGTCTTGTAGGGAATATTCGTTACACCAGAAATCAGAATCATCTTTATTTGCCAAGTATGTCCAAAACACACAAGGAATTTGTCTCCGGTAGTTGGAGCCGCTCTAGTACAACAGACAGTCAATTTACAGAACACTTTGGAGACATAAAGACATTGACAAAAAACAATTGTTCAAAAAGATGCAGAGTCCTCTAGCAGTTCGAATGACTAATATCGCAATAGTCCGGTGCAATGACCATTGTGCAAAGGGCGCCGAGACTTCAAGGAGTGTATGCGGTTTAAAGTGACGAGTAGTGCGATAATCTGGGACAATGGTTGTGCAAATGTTACAGATACTCCTCAATCAGTGTGCAAATGGAGCAGATGCTACTCTGGCATGAGTGGCCAGTATATGCAAATAGTGCAGCGTGGCGAGACAACTACAGCGAGTGCACGAGTAATACATAATTGGCCCCACAGAAATGTGACAAAGAACTCAAGTCAAACAATTGCCAGCTTGTTGTAATGGAATTGTAGGTTAGCTGTTTAAGAAGTTGATCGCAAGAGGGAAGAAGCTGTTGGAATGTCTACTCGTTCTAGTTTGCATTGATCGGTAGCGCCTACCTGAGGGAAGGAGCTGGAAGAGCCGGTGACCGGGGTGGGGAGGGTCCGAGAGGATTTTGCACGCCCTTGTCTTAGTTGTGGCAGCGTGCAAGTCCTCAAGGGTGGGTAGGGGCGTACCGACAATCCTTTCAGCAGTTTCGATTGTCCGTTGCAGTCGGAGTTTGTCCTTTTTTGTAGCAGCACCAAACCAGACTGTGATGGAAGAACACAGGACTGATTCGATGACCGCTGTGTAGAACTGTCTCAGCAGCTCCGGTGGCATTCAATACCATAAACCATGATATCCTATATTGATCGATAAATTGGAAGATTATAGCATTAGGGATATAGCCTTAAACTGGATAAGAACCTACTGAACAGAAAGGCAACAGTTTGTGAAATTAAATCGAGTCAGTGTTAGGACCAAAATGGTGTATTTTATATATTAATGATTTATGCAATATGCCCCATTTACTGAAATTTGAGTTGCCTGCTCAAGACACAAATATTTTACTTTCTAGTGAGAAAATGCAGCACATTCGGGAGATAATTTAATTTAAAAAATGGTTGAATAAAAACAAGTGCACAGTAAATCTTTGTACAGTCAATATGTAGTTTTTTGTCTATGTATTTGAAACCTTGTGGTTGGATGACTGAGTCCAGCCCTTTCCTGTCTGATAGACCTCAGCAAGTTGTCCGTTTTGTTTGGCAGATTGAATGTTCCCCTGATAAATAGTTGACATTAGGACCATGAAAGGGCAGTCGCAAAGTCTGGCTAGCAGCCCTCCTCGCTTGTCTCAAAGAGGATGTCTCTGGCACTGAGCAGGCTTGTTGTTGTTGCTGGTGGTGTCAGGGCCGGATGGATCCTCCCGGCAGTCGTGGCCGCGTTGGCCTGTCCGAGGTCGGCAAGTCTCACCGCCCGATTGTCAGCTTCTCTGACGTGGCCACTCACCTACGTGAAGCCGAACAGGGCATGCGGCTCACAAGTCTTAACATCATCAGGTCTGGAGTAACATGAAAGTCCAAAATCTCGCGCATCCTTAGCAGTCATATCCCACAGTAGCAAGTGTCTCAAAAACGAATACATTCGACACTAAACCAACTATAAAAGAAGCACAAGAGAACTCTTGCCATGCAGCGGCGGCGCCAACGCTCTTTTGACCATGAGAGACACCAAGACTCAGGTGTGGTATGTGGGCGCTACATGGACCAATGAGAGGTAGTTACTTTGGTCTGATGATAAAAATGTTTGTTGTGTGAATGCTAATTGAACTAGACCGAATTTGCATTCGATGTATCTTTTTTTTCTTTCTCTTTTTAATCTTTGGTCCAGACAAGAGTACAGTTTAACAACCCATCAACTTATTTGGCTCATAGAAAACAAGCTGAGGTGTGAAAGCGCCTGGAGACCGATTACTTCAACCAGACAACGGGGAGCGGTGGTACTTGTGTGGCTACCTCACATACAAATTATTTATTGTTGAATTATTTTACTAGAATATTTGTTCCTATTAAAGAAAATCCCAAATGTGTCAAATGTTGTCTTCATGGGCTCCGTTCGTGCATATTGGGCACCCGGGGGCTACCCCAACTTGTATGTGGTGGGTTTTGAAAACCTTATGGCAAATTGCAAAAAACCTGTCGCAAAAGTGCGACATTTGTTCCAATTGTGACACATTACCTCTCCGATATCAGGTAAGATGTGTGCTTTATGCTTGCGGGCAGATGGAGAAGAAGAAGCAGGAGAACAAAATGAGGAGAGATCAGCTGAACGACAAATACCTGGAGCTGCTCGACATCCGGAGGCTTTATTTCAAAACAGTCAAAGACTTCAAAGAGGTAATGGTTAATGCATGAGGCATATCAACTAATACATAACTATAAATGTACATGAAAATTGAAAATCCGTTTCATCAACGTGGTCAACTCCCAATTTTGTTCCACCAGGAATGTCGAAAGAATGAAATGCTGCTGTCCAAATTGAGAGCAAAAGGAGCATCTTAGTTGCTGCATTGCTGTGGTGAACGGTGTGCTTAGACAAAATATGCATCGGTGAAAATACAGGAAACCGATACATTGCTCATGTGCGTCTTCTGATCTCTTTCCTGCTGGTCTCATGGATGATACTCTTGCCTTGATTCATTTGATGCAAACAATTCTGACATTGTATTTTTCTGTGCCCCCATGCTGAATGGAAAAAAAACTCATTGACCTCTTTAACAATAAATTTGCTGCATTTTTGTGTTTCCTTTTTTTTTTTTTTTGTTTGGAAGTATTATGTATTGTATTATTAAGCTGTTAATCATGTGATCCCAATGTCATGATTTTATTTAGCTGTTTGACTTGATTACCCTCCACTCTCTGGATTGTAAGTAAATAAATAATATCTACAATATTACACTTCCCCATACAACGATTTAAATGACGTTACCTCATTCAAGATGAGATGTCAATCTAAAGAAAAACAATTGAATGTTACAAAGCTAATTGAAATCTTACGACATTGATTCATTAAAATAAACGTTATGCTAACAAATGTTAGCAATTGTTAATGGTTAAACGTATCAGCGGGAAAGCATTTCGATGTTACTGTTTAAATCCTTCGACCGAGCCAGACAAGTCTGGGACCAATGGTGCAAACCGAAGGCACTCTTGTTCAGACATTCGATTTGCAGTCTGTGGAACAAAAGTTAAGAGCGTATCCTACATGAGTCCTCAAATTCTGGTCGTATGTAAGCCGAAAATGTTTCTGGGTGATCGATGTCGCAAAATAGTCGACCGTTTTTTGTTGTTTTGTCCAAGTCGCTTGAAGGAAAATATGAGCGACACTTCAAAATGTAAGTCAATATTGTCTCCTATGAAGCAATCGATTGATCCTTCTATGATTATTTTGGGAGATTTTGGCATCAATTCCAAATAGCCGTTGTAAAATGGTCGTCGTTTGTTTACAGTTCTGAAATTGAGCGCACGGCTTTGACCGACAAAGTTACGAGCACGATGCCCATTTCTAATAAGTGCCTCTAAGAAATCTCGCCGTGGAATGTCATTAACTGACAGATATTGGCGAAGTGGTTGCATGATTTTGCTGATCGCTTTCATTTGTCTGGGCCTAAAGAGTTATTTAGTTGTGTCTGCCCCTAAACCTAACACTATAGGTAAAGGTGTGAAATGCAATGGCGAACTGGACATGATCCCACCACCCTGTGGCATCTTGCCAGCGGTTCGAGTCGCTGCCAGAGGTCTGGTGCAACGGCGTTAGGGGTCATCAGGCCCACAATTGGACAGGACAGGTTAGTGCAATAGAAAATGGATGGGTGGAAAACACCGGTGAACATCTGCCTCACGGTATTGAGGACCTGCGTTCAAATCCGGCATCACCAATGTATAGTTTGCATGCTCAACCTATGCCTGCGTGAGTTTTCTCCAGGTACTGGGGTGCTTTTGTTTTGTTGTGTTTGTGAACACTAATTATCACCCACACCGATGCCGTGTGTGTTTCCCAGCAGGTCACAAATGGTTTCAGAACACACACACAATTTGAATCAGAGTTTTGAGTCTCGTAAATGTGAAATTGGGACAAAAGTGCTGTAAGATAGCAAGCACAATGCCACAACGGGCAACCGAGTGGCATACAAAGCAGCTCATGCTGCTGCGAAGGGCAGCAATTTGATGTCCTGTTGTGTTGCATGTGTGCGTCTGAAAGCATTTGTTTATTCATGTTTGTGTACTGCTCTGATATGTTATACAATATAAAGACATGTTTTAAAGTTTCAATGTAGAAATGAACCCCATATTGGCCAAATGTTTTGTAATGTCCATATAAATCAACGTATATCCAACAGAATGATGTCCTCGCTTGACTGTCATGAACGGAACAGAGGATTGTGGCCAGTTGTTAAAGATGTACCGTTTTTAGAAGAACTTATGTAAATCATTTCTGTGCGCACGTGTATATAGAGTACATATTGCGGGCATTGGGCCAAAAATCTTCCATGTCCAGATTTGGTCCGTCCATCCATCCATTTCCAACACCGCTTATCCTGAAGCAGAATCGCCAGGCAACTGATGATCTTTTCCGGCCCCTAACCTCGACCGCCGCGTGTGAGGAGCTGCCGTCCCCCTGACTGTGGCGTAGGCGGCAAGGATTAGCTGTTTTGCGTTTCTGCATCCAGTGTCCACTGATGCGCCGGGCCAACGTGTTACCACGGTAACCGCGTTACCCATTTGAAGTTTAAAGCCAAAGCTTAGGGTGACTCATGAATCACTTAATGATGAAGATAAAATGTTTGTGTGCAACGTGTAACTTTTTGAAATTGTATCATCAACTTGTTCTGACCATATGATTGCAACGTGTATATTGGTTTTAAAAAGAAAGCTCATTGAAGGAAATATAGAATACTTTATATTCTAATATGTAATATAATATAGAGTTTCATGGTGTAACTAGTTTGGAAGGTAAGCAAGGATGTGTATTGCAGTATAATCAGATTAAGGGGGTGGGAGTTTATTGCAGGAAAAAACGTGCAATAAACGACACGTTGAAATATTTGTTTTCATTCGATTGTTTGCTTTGTTAATAAAGTTGAATTGGATTGGAAGCGATCTTGTCAATGAAACCTACCTGGGATTTCAAAATGTTCCCGTCGTTCGTTTGACTGCTGGTATGGGCGAGAAGCTCTGAGAGGGATATTTAAAAAAATTCCAGACCCACCTACAATAGGTACAAATTTGCAAAAGACCACGTAATTAATAATAAAAAAAAGTATTAGCCCTCCTCCATCATGTTTTAAACACAAGCTTATTAAAAACACTTTTTAAACACACCGTAAACATATTCAAGTAAATTCGGAAATTTGCAAACAAAATGTGTAGAAAATATTGTACATATTGTAGTGACACTGTGTGACGTCGGTGAGGTTGGCCAATTGGCATAAACCCTTAGACTGTCCCCCTTTAAATCATCTATTAGTAGGTGGAAACATTTTAGAGCTACACAGCACTTTCTGAATTGCGTGGACTAAATTGACTAAATTGTAACATGACGACCTATGTGATTTCGGCAGAACTTTTGAACCCTTAAGTTTGAGCTAGTGGGCTCACGTTCGACACACTCGGATCGTTGTGAATCCACCTTTCAGATGAGGTCTCTTCCAGAATTACACCTACATCGCCCCGGAAAGCAATTCTCAAATATCACTGGAGTACAGCGCATCACCAGGGACCGGCGAGAGAGGAGGGCGCGTGAATGGAACAAAAAGCTCCTTCTGGCACTACTACCACAGGAGGAACGTTTGCTAAAACAAGGAGGCAGGAATGAGTCGACGAGTAGGAAATGTAATGTAGGCTGGCTGTAAAAGTGCTGAAACTAGCAGGCCCAAGTGCAGTGTCTTAAGACAAATGTCAATTACTAGGAAGTGCTTACAGCAGAACAACCCAGTCCAGGTGCATACAGACGTCTCAAATGTCCGTGTATATGCGCCACCCAGAGCAACAGTAATCAGATGAACACACTCCGTAAGAGTGAACGTGAGTGTAGAACGCTTTTTTTTGGGGGTCTGGTATAGATGCCCTGCGACTGGATAGCGACCAGTACAGGGTGTACCCGCCTCTCGCTCAAAAGTCAGCTGAGATGGGATCTAGCTCACTCTCGACCCTGATTAGGACAAATGCTATCGAAAGTGGTTTCACAGGTGACGTTTCCAGTTGTACATCCTCCTTGTATTCAAATTATTCGAAAATAGAAATACATTTTGTTGATCTTCAAATCGCGTCATGATTTGCTATTTAATAACACTAACACCCTAGCTGAGAAATTAGAATATTACATTCAAAAAAAAAAACAATCTTCAACAGGAATTGTTTTCATATTTTCTTATGTTTAATGAGCCTCTTATTTTTTAGTTGCACTCTATGAAGTGAACTCATTTATGAGAGTGTAATTGTTTTCAATGCACCTATAACTTTTGAACTGTTTTAACTTTTAGTTTCCTACTCAATGACCATCTGCTACACTCACCAGTCCCCATCCTTTATGACTTAATTATATGTTTCATGTTAATTAAGCCAAGACGCCCGACATTGTTATGCAAATGCACGAGGAAATGAACAGATGATTACGCCTGTAACCGCTTTACAACAGCTATAGCATTGATAATCTAATGTTTTGGACACCTTGTTTACCAAACATAAGCGGGCAGAACAGTGCTAAGGTGTACCTAATGAAGTGTCCGGGAAGAGCTGCGTCATCATGGCTGCCACTGAGTGTGGGCTTGAAATAAATGAAATTACATTAAGTGGGACCTACGCCGTAACAATGCCTGCCCTCAGATGCCTTCTGGCTTACCTCTAACCCCCCCCCCCCCCCCCCCCAATATTATCTTTTGAGTAATATTGAAAAATAATAATACAACATTGCAAAGCTGCTGTAGAGAAAGCGCAAAGAAGAAACAAGGGTTAGGGTTAACTTCTGCTGCTGGTTTTAGTAGTATTTTATCATCAAATTAAGGATGGGTTTTGTTTTATTTTGAAGACAGGGTCACCACGCAAGCAGGGAAGTCACAGTCCCCCAATACATAATTTAAACCTCACTGCCCAAGTACAGTTCAGTTGTATTTAACTTGTATTTTCAGCACATTTGTGTTGAATATTTAACATGCGGTCTTTAAAATTTGCTACAAGTTTGATTAAACTCGGGCAATGCCTTTTTATTTAATCGTGATTGAAGTCATTTTTATTTCCCCATATTTAAAGTGTTGCCATATTCAAACTGTGCATAACGCATGATAACGTGCGTACTGTGTCGGAATGTTGCTCATGACATGAACTGCTGAGGCCATTTAAAATCTTTCGCTCGCCAAAACAGCAGCACCTAACAAAGGAAACAGTCCCTGAGATCAATCAAAGTGCGGATTCTTTACGATTTGAGAAAAGATCTTCTGTTATTCTGTTATTAATACTGTTTAGAGACCCCTCTTCCGATGTGCAGTTGGATAACTAAACGACCCCCGCCGTTATAATAAGCATCTATTGGATCATTGCGTCCCATTTCTTTCATAAATATAATATGGCCCGCAGTGTAAATGTTTATTTTGGAAGCCTTTTTAAAAGTATTCTGTGCTTCCTCACTTTCATTGTGTGTTTTTGTTTTTTGTTTTTATTGATGCAAAGGCGAGTGTGGCATCTAAAAATATCTCTTTGTGATATTTCTGCTTACAAGAAAATAAACATTAAACGTGATGCTGCAGTGTGCAATTAGAGGCGCAACTAAACATCTGTCGGCCTGTAAGAACAATTTATATTCTATTATCACAACTTGTTTTTTTTCTTCACACACTAAGTATGTTTAATTCATACCATTGGCAGCGACGCGGTTTATTTATTTTTTGCTCCTTCTGTTAGCGTAAATGAGATTACCGCAACACTAGTATGGCTGCTTCCTAAAATTTCCTCTCATGGATTTAATAACATTTTATCTAATCATTTTGTAGACAGGATTACATTATCCGGTTCGGCTGGCCGCTCAGGCAGACGATGATGCTAACCACTTGCCAACCGTGCTGCCCATCTTCTCAGGACTACATGTCCTTTATAAATTTGACTTGTAGTGTCGCCCCCTGTTGTCGGAAAGAATGCTCGTCCATTGCACTTTAGCATTCAGAGTCAGCTTAATACGAAACATGCAGGTTAAAAAAAAATAAAAACTCTAAAAAGGTCTTGTTGTGTATATTGTTAACGTGTTAAAACCGCGTCGTGTTTGCAACGAACTGCTTGTGAACGCTACACACCCCGACCCACGATGCCTTGAATTTAGCTGTACTGTACGAAACAACGTTGAAAAATAGGAGACGATTTAGGTGTCTTGAAATTCGAATTATGCTTCTAAATCGGCTACTTCCTCCACGCTTGTGCAAATAATCCCTAAATCGTCCAACGCGCTGCTTTTGCTCTGCTTTTAGAGTTTCTAAACCGCGCCGTGGCGATTTTTTTCTGCAACGTGGAGCTCGTGAACGCACCCCCAGCCTGCTCTCACAGCGGTTCATTTGATTGGCTAAACGGTCCAAAGCGTCGTCGGGCAAAATGGGAGACGACTTGGGTGACGAATGGTGGCAGCATGACTGTAAATCAGGTATATTACTTTTTTTATTTGTTAATATAACGTAATTGAATGTCTTATTTGGTTAACACTTGTGCGCCTACGTGGTTTCTGTATCATTGTCAGCACGCATATAGTTTTCGCGTGGCATGATGTTGCTCACTGTAAGCTAGCTTTAGCCATTCAACAATGGTAATAGTAGACGTAGTTATTATTTATACATAACGATAACAGATTATTACGACAGATTCACACTTGGGTGCAAAGAGTCTTTAAAAAAAAAAAAAAAAAAAATCCTCGAGGGTGACGTAAGGGTTTACTTACTTGAGGGACGTAAACACACGTGCGCATCCTCATGTAACACGCGTTTTAAAAGTTATACAGAATTCACAAACATAATTTAATTTACGTTAGATGTGTTCTCACATTTGGCTTTTCGCCAAACAGACAATTATCCGTAAAATTGACCATTTCTTTTCAGCCGTGCGGTGGAACGCCGGTTGGATCTTCCAGCGTGTTGCTTGCCAATCGCAGTTCTCGCCTTTGACCGACAGAGGGCAGCCACGCACTCCAGTGGTTTTTAAACATGTTCAGCGTAGAAGAACACGCTAATTTTACAGCATTATTGCGACAATTTTAAGGGAAAACTAATTATCAAAATGCAAAAAGTACACTTAAATTTGTATTTTAATAAATATAAAATGAAAATAAATATGTTAAAAATGTGTAATGAAATTGGACAACGCCCATGGTGTTTAGACAGTTAGTCGTTGTGTAGTCCAGACCAAACCTGAGCACAAGTTTGTCGTAATACTTCTTTATTATTATTATTATTAATAACTTGCAAAATTGCTTCACTTCTCCACTTCATAATTTTAATTCAAAGTGGATCAACAGAAAACCTGAAAGGGCACGTTATTGTCAATAAATTCAAATATCATAGAAAATGTCATTTATTTTAGATCAATTCAAAACGTGAAACTAATTTATTATAACATAAACGTGTCCTAAACATAGGACAATAATTATTGTGTATTGTGAAGTGCCAAATTTATTTTTCGCAAAATGTTTTTGACGACAATGCTTTTTACTAACCAACTGACAGGAAAAATCCTTATCAGCTCTCAGTCTCATCACATGTTTATAATACGACCGTATTTTCCGCATCATACGGCGCACCGGATTGTAAGGCGCAGTCTCAATTACAGTCTCCATTTCTGTACGTAAGCCATGAATAAGGCGCACCGTATTATTCGGCGCATGCTAAAACAAGGTAACGGAAGCTAAACAGTGAGTTTGGTTGAACTTTATTCTGCTGCGTATTTAAAAATACCCTTACATTATTTTTCGATCAATCTTTTGTCACAAATCCATCAGAGTCTGAATTCAACCGCTGGGCAATTTCGCCATCAAACATGCCGGCTTCCCTCTCGCACTCGTCGGAGTCAGTCCCGTTGCCGGGTGGCTGTTCAGCAATGATGCCGGCTTTCGTGAAAGCTTGGTTGCAATCCATTCACATATTGTGGCGCAACTCGCCCGGCGCTGCCTCCCAGTCTTAGTAAAGGTGTGTTCGCCGTCTCTCATCCATCGCTCCCACGCCGCTCGCAACTTCACTTTGAACGCCCCGTTTACACCAATGTCCAGCAGTTGGAATTGGCTTGTAGATGCTGCGCCACAGTAGTCCTTCATAAAACGAACGCACCAACACGGACCTCCTTGAAAGTGTTCGATCTCCGTCTTGTGCTATCGTTATTGCCTTCAGTCAAATGGTGACTGTAGAGACGCTTCTCCCGGCTGTTCTTGTGCTTGATTTTGAATTCTCTCGCAGCTGCTCTATTCCCATTTACAACCGCGTAACTGATAGCCTGTAGTTTGAATTGTGCTTCGTAAGCATGTCTCTTCGCTGATGCCATTTTCCTGAGCCAAACAAATGTTGTTTAGCAGCCTACCGGTAGTACAGTCTACCTACCGGAGGCGTGGCGGAGGTAAGCGTACGTACTATACGTAGCTTTACGTAATTTTCTATAATTGGTTAATCGCTGCCAGCGTACGTAGTGTACGTATTACGTCCCTATGTCGGCGGGAAATAGTTTGAGAGTCAACGAAGCGGAGCGCTTACCAAAATCGCACAACATTTTTACAGATTTTGGAACTTAGTGCACACACAAGGCGCCCCGGGTTAAAAGGCGCACCGTCGATTTTTGAGAAAATAAAAGGCTTTTAAGTGTGCCTTATAGTGCGGAAAATACGGTACTTGTTGATCATTTGTCTCTAAAATATTTTTTTCCTCTTTTTGTAGCCATCGATTTACAGTCCAACCTGAGCAACCGTTGTTCTTGGCTATTTATTAAAACATTTTATTATAAACTCTACCAAACAAGAAACCATTTTGTCACAGCATATGCTGACAATTAAGCCCGCTTAGTAAGTGAAAGAATGTCCACACATTCACATAAAAGCCACTGTATTGTAGTTTCATGTCGTTCTCATACAGGCAGTAGAAACAGCTGCACAAAGTATTATATGGAAAAGAAATACTAGCTACGTGTATTTTAGCAAACTATGGTGTGCCATTATAAAAAAAACAAACCAAAAAAAACATGTATCGATTTAATTGCATAGTCTAATAATACATTATGTACGGTAAGAGACATTCTGACATTTTTGACCTCATCAAAATGACCGCTGCTACATCGGGGAGTGTGAGGCGGGAGAAGTGGTAGGAGATATGGTAATACTACTGGTAATCTTGCCGACGCCTTTAACATGGCAGCCGTTGGCAAGCACTTGAGTCCTCTGCTCATGTCGAAGGTAGTACGGCCTTAGAGGCGGCGGCATGCCATGAGACGGGAGATACGGGTTCCCTAGGTGGATGTGGATCTTATTGTCCTCCGTGGTGATGATGCTAGGGCTGGAGTCTGGGCTGTTGGAGCACACGTGCTGCCAGCTGTTCTGCCGCTCTGGATTCATGCAGAAGGCGGCCTGGCTCCCGATGTCGGTCGGCTCCGGCGAACAAGTCCTGACCGTCAGAATCTGGATCGGGAGGTCGGGCGTCGCCGATCGGGATGAATTAGGACTCATAATTCGAGAGACGGGCGTCCCGTTAAGCAGGGAGATGGTACGGTCGGGACTCGAGGGCGGCGTCTTATTCTGGATGATGGTGATTCTTTGGTTTGGTGTGTTTCCGCCGGACGGGATGAAGGCTGTGCTGGTGAAGGATGCGGAGGCGTCCGCCGTGGGGCTGCTGATCTCAAGGGTGGCCGTGTTGAGAATGTGATGAGGCGTTACCTTGATTTGCAGCGGCTGCCCTGGCGTGTGCGTTAGCATCATGACGTCCCCATTAGCCGCTTGGTGCACATTTACCCCGTTGGCTGCGAGGCCTCTGTTTTGGCTCACGATGTTGTTGGCACTGTTCAAACTGTTCAGGTTGCTGACGATAGTTGAGCCCTGGCTGTCTATGACTTCGACGTTGTGGTTTGAATCCTCCTCGTCACGTTTCTTGCCAAATGTTTCATTTATTATAGAGGGCAGTTGGCAGTCAGGAGGCAGGCTAGCCGCTGGCTCGGTTTGGACCTCTTTGGTGGGGCGATAATGCTCTTCATTATCGCCTGGCGTGAGATTCTTTAAGTGTGTGTATCTGTCGAGTTCGCTGCTCAGGTACCTCATCTCTCGGGCGAGTTCCCGGTTCCTTGCTTCTTGTTGCGTCAACTTACCCTGCAGTGCAGAGTGATCCGTCTGGACCCTGCTAATGGATTTTTCTGTGCCCATCAGCTGCTGGAGTTGCTCTTTTAGGGCACTGACCTCTCTCCCGAGCAGCCTGGACTTGACCTGCTCCTTCTGAAGACGACAAAGGAGGAGATGTTCTTGGTTGACGTCCTGCTTTTCTGCCTGTTTGTATCCGGAAAGCTCCTTTTTGGCCACCTCAAGTTCTTTGAGTAGAGACTTGGACTTTATCTGTTCCTCTTTAAATCTCGTTTCCAGAGACTCGTAGTCGACCTCTACTTTCATCAGTTCTTTCTCCATCATCTCCTTGTCCTGCAGTCTTTTTTGGAGCCTCTCCAGCTCCCACGTGAGTTGTTTGGCTTTGTTCTCTTCCGCTTGGCAACGAGGGCTGGTGCTATTGGAGCCTTGCATGTACTTCTCCTCCTTTTCTCTGCGGTTCTCCAAAACCTGTAACCTCTTTCTCATAATGAGCATTTTGCTCTCGAGCTCCATGTTTCTCTGCTGCTCCACTGCGAGCCTGGCTTGTAACTCGTCCCTAGCCTTTGTCATGTCTGTTATCTTGTCTTCCACATCTGCCTTTGAAATCTCTGCCTCTTCTCTTGAAGTCCCTGCGGAATTTTTGCTCCCCCACCCGCTGAGCTTTTCCTCGGCCTCCTGAAGTCTCTCTGACATGGTCTTTCTGTCTTCTGCCAAGGCCGCCGTCAGAGACCTGAGGGTGGCCAGGTCATGTCTGATTGCCGCCTCACTCTTTTCGAGTTGGCCCTCACTCGCTTCCACCTCCCTCACTTTGACCTTCAGGGAGTCCACCTCACCCGAGAGCATCTTGCTGACATCTCTCTCTTTTTCCAAGCTGTCGCGCAGATTGCAACACTCTTGTTTGCTTTTTCCCAAAGTCTCCTCTATGCGGTCTAATTCACTAATTCTCCCATTGAGCCTATTCACCTCCACCTTCAGGTTCGAGCAATTTTTAGTCTCCCTCACCAGTCTGCAGTCCAGATCCCGGCACTGGTCTCTCATGCGGATAAGTTCTTCGTCTTTTCCTTCCATCTCCACCACCCTTCTCCTCAGTACCTCCACTTCTGACAGCGAGCCTTGCTGTCTAGATTCTCGATCACCGGGCTCCTGCAGTCCTTTGTCCTTCTCCCTTGCAGAACTTTCTGTTTCTTCCAGGGTGTCTATCCGGCGACCAACACTCGAGTGCTGCTGTCTAAGTGGCTGATTTTGAGCGGACCCGTCAGCAAGTTGAGCTGTCATGGCGTGACGGGAGCGGTGGACGTTGCTGGCTGAATTGTGCCGCTCCACTTCAGGATGCATCGAGTTGGGCCGCCTCTCTCTCGCCAGACTGGCGTCCTGGTCAATACCTTTAGCGATGGCGCTCAGTTCTTTGACATGAAGCCTGTGCTCCTCCAACAGCTCCTTCAAACTCTGATGCTCCTTTACCAGCAGCAGCGCAAAAGCTTTCAGGCGGTTCAGCTCCTCTTTAAGAAGCGATATGTCTCGCTTGCTGATGGTCTCCTTTAACTCCTGGTATTGTTGTTCCTTTACAATCAGGAGCTTCAGTCTGTGGAGAGTTGGGGGGGGGGAAAAGAGAGCATTAGTTGTGTTCAAAAAATGCCTTTGAATGGTCTTACGGGGTAACTGTGTAATTCATTCACCAAGGACATGAGGTAATGTTTAAACTTGCTCACTTTTTGGCCACGGTTGATAAACACAAATGATTTCCCTTTGTGGTTTGTTTCCAACATAAACATTTATTTAAATCCTAAGGAGAACTGAATCACTTTCCTCTCCTTACTCAAGAACATAGAACATTTTGTTCTCGCCTATGTATCGACCTGTAAACCCTAACACATGTCGCTGTGTCATCAGTGTGATTTAGGATATTTTCATTTTTAAGTGCGGCAGATGGTCCTGTGCCTTGGCGTGTGGCATTTGTTAATTAAGAATTGTGTTTAACCTCCAGTACCCTTAACATCACATCCCGTCGTTCCCCCTTCTATGCTGTGAAAATACATTGTGAAAAGACGCACGGCTCCGAAAGACGTGCGTTCCCGCTGAGTCACGGACGATTACGGACCAACTACGACTTTTAACGAGCCTGATCCAGGCAAGATCTATTGTTCTGCTTCTGTACAACGGATATTTTTCTTATCTTTAATGGCAATGGCAATTTTCGTACTTGTGTATTTTATGGATAGCTCTCCATCCATCCATCCATTTTCTGAGCCGCTTATCCTCCCTCCTTTCTGAAAATTCAGTTTCATTGTAAAACCTTCCCACTGTATCATAAATAATGTCTTGTATGCATTTATAAAGAATTGTGATGTGTTCTTTTGGTACCAAGCAACCAATTCAAAAGTCTGTTCCGTCTGCTACAGCAGCTTTTGTAGTGACAATCCAACTTTTTTAAAGCACAAGCACAAACTCCTCAAATCACGTCTTTCAAACAGTCCTACCTGCCGTCCTGTGTCCTTTTCCTTACAAATCCTCGGAGATTATTTGGCCCCAACTCTTTCACCTCTCCCCTCCCGGAGATCCCAGTGATGTGGACATTCCATGCGGAAAACCAAACATTATGAGAAGTGCTCTGCGCACGGACTGTCTCTCGCAGCCAGTGGCACCCATTACATCATCGGCCAATCCTTATATGGTTATAGCCTAGACTGCTCTGTGTGTGTGTGTGTGTGTGTGTGTCTCAGGTATTCCTCATGCTGCGGGACCATAAATCTGTTAACACACTGTGCAAGCCATCATTTTGGCGACGACGACAACGTGAATTAAAAGGTTGAGATTTGTCGCTATGGCATGTCGTGGTTATAGTTAGGGTTAAGTTTTCAGGAAAGTTTGTAATGTCCTCTGAAGTGATGGAAATACGACCGTGTGTATGCGTGTGTGTTAGTGCTAGTGTGTTTTTACTGGAGTTGAGCCCAGTCCAGATGAGCTCATTGTGCAGCCATGCCAAAGAGGCTAATGGGAAGGACAGAATGTGTTGGCATGTCCAAAGAGCTGTAGTTCATCTAAGTGTGTGCGTGCATGCGTGTGTGTGTGTGTGTGCGTGTGTTTCTCACATAGGTTTTAAGAAGCAGCGCTCTTTTTGTGTGCGCCGTAGCCGTTTTTGCTTGGGACCTGATAACCTGACTGTGAGATGACATCATCACTTCATTGGTTCACAATTACATCCATATGTTTTTCTGCTTTTCTCTCTCTTCCTCACCCAAACCCTTTAATACATCTCTCTTTCATCCAGTTGTAGCTTTTTATTGGATGAAATTATAAAATCTTAAACCGCAGTTTCGGTCGGTGGCGTCATTGCCGTCCTGTTGTTCGTCGAGCGTTCGACGCGCGTCTTTCTGTACAGGCGCAGGGGGAATTGACAATAAACAGCGATGCCTTCATCATTTCCTGTATAGGTCACGTCTGAAGGCAACCAGAAAGGGAACATTTTGGTTTTGCTCAATCACCAGGCACTACCAATAGTAACAGATAAACAAGCTGTGGAACAACATCCATTTATAGACATTAACTAAAGGACATGTACAGTATGCCACATCATAAAACCTGTCGGTATGTACATGCCAAAGGGGTGAGAATTAACGCGAAAATGCCAATTACTCACCTGTGAGTGCTTGGCATTTAAATCCTTTCTCAGCAGCTACAAATAATAAACGTAGCAATTTCAGAGTTGTATTGAATGTGCCCCATAGTTGACTTAGCTAGCTGGCAAGCATAACATATCTCAAATAAAACTTCACTATTGTTAGTTTTTATGCCTTCGCAGAAATACCAGCTGTGTTTTTTTTTTTTTTTTCTACAAGACAAAGTTTAATTGTTGATTTAACTGCATTTTGAAGCAATCAAGACAAAAAGGGAGTGTGCTACTTGGCTGCGGACCAGTAGAGGTGCGCCTGTTTCATGCTGAAGTAGTTTGTTGTCTAAAAAAGATATTGGAAGTTGTGCTACAGCCACAAGAATAATTGATTCATTTTCCCGTTATTCAATTAAGGTATGCTCATTCCCGGTATACAATATTTAGTTGTCAACCTACTACGTTTTTCTGCCTTGCCCCCAAATGCTGGACGTTAAACATTGCTCTTGTTGTGAAAGGTAAGAGACCTCCGCATTCCGATCCACACGCCCACAACTCTCACTGCAGAGTTCACAAAGTCCTCGTTCCCATAGCGGAGCTGACATCTGCAGCGCTCGTCCTCAATTACAAGCATGAGCCCATCCCGCAAAGACCTTTCCAAGAAAGCCTTCAAGCGTGGAATGATATGTAATACGTCCCCACGTATGAGGACGACCGAACGTCCTATTTTCATCCAGGGGTGTAATTTTACAAAAATGTAGTTTTTTTTTTAGCTTCTGCCTCTGACAAATGAGGCACGGCCAAACTTATGTCCTGTATATCCTCAAATTCTTGCCTGTGCAATAATGCCTCTGAATTTAACGAAGAATAAAACAAGAACCACAAAAGCCATGAAATCCTCCAGCAAAATCTATACTGCATTTTTATTTTATGTATTTATTTTTATTTTTTTATATAAAGACTCCTTTCATTTTTCTCCCATACTGTAGCGTCCAGAAGAAGCAGGGTTTATCCTTTGGACAAACCAGCCCATGAGAAAGGAAGAAATGGCTTAAAACGCATGACTCACAAAGTACACATCAGAATGGTCTTCCAGCAGTGCAATTGGCACAAAGCACCGGCGATTGGCTGAAAACTCACCTATTAGCATTTCTGGTGCTCTTTCTGAAGGATGCCACAAAATGGCGGCAAAGCTGCGTCTAATTAGGAACTGGAGTCGAGGAAGTATGTCAACGTGATCAATCTCGACCGACTGAGAGACTTTATGTCCGCGAGGAGCCAAGTTTAGCCTGGGCTGTTAGTGGAAGATAGAAACTTCCCGTGCATCTGTAAGCCATTTATTTTTAAGGGTAATGTTAATTGAACTATTAATATAGGCAATTATAAATCATGTTTATTTTCACTATTTGCGGCAGGGCTCAGTCTCTCCACCGCAAATAGCGGTACTCAACAATCCATCCCTCATCACAATCAAATGACATCAGCATGCCTTGCAGAAGCATTTGTACAATTGAAGGCTTCCTTCAAATGAAAACAGTGGTACTCCTCGCAGTTGAGTTAAAAAAAATAAATAAATAAATACAATAAAATAAAGCGAGAGAAAAAAATGCCTTTAATCCCAACTAGGGATTAAGATGCTTTTCATTTAGGGATAAGAGTTTTTAAAGATGGCTTTCAAGGAGTGAAGGGTTAAGTTTACAGTTTATGAAGTGAAGAGGACAGTCGATTGCACGCATGCCTTTTGTGAGTCGCACATACACGAGTGTTTAATGTCGTGGATGCCGTCGCCCAATGACAGACCATGACCATATGAAACGTGCGTAATCGGATGGCAAGAAGATGCTGGAACTACCACATTGTTTCATTGTGTAGTGCAGCGTAAGAGATGATGCGCAATGACTGGAATTCACGGTATAGTTTGCATCTAGCATAGGAGGTCATCTGTTTTGCACATGGGTGCTTGTGGAACTTCAAAAGTGGAAAAAAAACAAAAGCTGTGATGATTCTCTCTTTGTTTGGAGGAAACTCTTTGAGAAGAAACAGAAGCAGATTGCAAGGTTTTCAAAGGGTTTGATGTGTGACGTTTAGATCAGTTCGGCATCCAAACTTTCAAAGAATAAGAACTTTTGAAAACGAATAGAAGACAGTGGGTCCGCCACGCGATTTCTGTGCATTATTTTACCAAGGATCGTGCGCTGCTGCAATTCAGATTTGTTCGACTTTAGATGTTCTGGTCAATTCTAAACATCTGGCATTATTAACTGATTGCCCAATTTCCTTTTTTGATTGAATCACTGATACCGGCGGCAGTGGTGCACATTTGGATGAGACGTGTGCTATCAGTAAAGAAAGCAACAAATTGGACACCGGGAATCACACTTTGTTGGACAAATTACGTGACACTTCAATGTATTTTCAGGATATATTTTTTTCTTTTCACTTTCAGAGCCTGGTAGGAGGAAGTGAATGATCACAAATATTGGTCCTAGGTTCTGAAAGTATTCATATGCCATTTGTGCAGTGATGGTCCATCAATGGACCATCACTGGATGTGGTGGTGGCTGGCACGTGGATCTTTCTACAGGTTTGTCGAAGTGTGGTTTCTTTTTAAATATGTTTGTTAGCTAATTGTTCCGTTGGTATATTGCACTGAGTAGCCGGGGCCGAGAGCTGTGTACCACTTTGTCACAGTAAGACCAATTTCCAGCTTTATGGTTCTCCCCTTTTGTTATCACTGATACCTTTCTACGGTGGCATCGTATTTAAAAACAACAAAGAATGACAAAGAAACCTCAGGGGCGTTACATTTCACTGTCCATGCATCCATTTTCTTCACCGCTTAGCCTCAATAGGGTCGCGGGCTGCTGGAGCCTATCCCAGCTATCTTCGGGCGGGAGGCGGGGTACACCCTGAACCGGTCGCCAGCCAATCGCAGGGCACATAGAAACAAACAACCATTCGCACTCACATTCACACCTACGGGCAATTTAGAGTCTTCAAGCAACCTACCACGAATGTTTTTGGGATGTGGCAGGAAACCGGAGTGCCCGGAGAAAACCCACGCAGGCACGGGGAGAACAGGCAAACTTCACACAGGCGAGGCCGGGATTTGAACCCCGGTCCCCAGAACTGTGAGGCAGATGTGCTAACCAGTCGCTCACCGTGCCGGCAGGTTTCACTGTATTATTCATCGTTTGGCCAATGCAATGAAAACTCACAGATTTGTGTTTGTTTAGGGCATCCCTTTGTATTCATAGAGTTACAGTAAACAAAGCGTTTTGTTTCATGATTATTTTTGGTCTTAAATTACAATGTGCTCCTGTGGCGGATCACTTTGAGTTTTTTCAACCTTACCAACAAATGCAGGCTAGTCTTCCAAAAACTCCATAATTAGATTACAGAGTGGACTTTGGCGGTACTAGAGCCAGCATAGGCCTCAAATAGCATAGCTGCACCAGACCTAGCCATACCCAACAGACCTAGCCATACCCACAAGCCACATTTGAATGTAGTCACTATTTGGAAAGGAAAACGTTCTGGCCACCATCAATCTTTTGCTTCTGAAGAGGTACTGGCTGACCAAGGGTGCCAAAAGTGCATGGTACGTGTAATTGCATCTTTGTGTTTACAAGCGCAAGTAGAACTTGGACACACTCAAGGGTCAAATCAAGTCGGGGCTGCTCCAGACTGTCCAAGTGGAGGAACTTTGAATGAGCATTACAGATGAAGATGGGCTAAAAGGGCTCATGTGTACTGTACGTCAGAACGTCCAGCTGTTTTTTTTCTACAATGTGCTGAAACACTTAAATCACTGTACATCTTTCATACCAAGAGGGACAGGATGGATATTTACTCAAGTCATATGGTTTGAATGCAAGGATGACACTTGAATTTGAGCTGCAGTCTGTCGTTGTTTTTCCTCACAGTATAGAGTACTGTGCAAAAAATCTTATTCCAGTTATTTATTTATTTATTTATTTTTTGGCCATGCTGTCATGACCATCTGTAACTAGAATTTGAGTTGGATGGAGAAAGCTTGTCCAATTGTTAAACAAAATTTGGGAAAAAATGGCATGTCATATTTTTATCTGTGCATCTGTTAGCGGCAGGGACTACATTTCCTTAGTGCAAAAGCAACAAAGTCATTAATTGTTTTGTAAATATTTTGTGGCGGGAGACTCATCTTCTGTATATACTGAACTCTATGCTAGTTTTGAGCCTTAGTGAAGATCTGCTAGGATGTAGAAGTGTTGTTGTTTCGAACAGAGTTGTCAAACCCATTTTAGTTGGCGGGCCACATTCACTCCAGTTGGATCTGTTCTCAGCCCTAATATTGACATGAAAAAATAGCTAAATTTAATGGGTTCTACCACAATCCACAAAGGGTTTCAGAATTATTATTTTTTTGCCTAATTCTGTATGTCTTAATGACGCACTTAGTGACGTGATGCACTGACTAACCTCTCTCGGTCCTCCTCCAGTAATGCTACAAAGCGCTTCCTCTTTTCAACAAAATTCCGGTGGCTTCTAAGCTGCTCCTCACTCCTGCTAACAGCATCTCGGTAAGCGTTTGATACCTCGAGAAGCTGCTGCTGCATCCACTTGTTTGACCTTTTCTGGGACCGTATAACAGTAGTAAGCTGCAAAAAGAATTAAGCAAAGCACGATACAGTTAACACATCAGGCATGGAATACAATTCTCCAAAAATCAGGGTTAATATGAGGATTTAATTTTTTTCCCCTATTGTCTCAGCAAGTACTCTCAATCAAGTGAAACCAAAACAATCCAAGGGGGTCGCAAAATCATTACAGTATAATTGCTTCTCTGGCAGCACAAAATGACTCGACGTGCAGTGAAGCAGCAGTAATTAATCCGCTTTTGTCAGATGGCGCGATGTTCACCTCATTAAATTTGATTACCGACTCCCTATGGTGTCTGGTTTCTTATTATTGATACCTCAGCACTAGCTGTTTTGCACACATCCTGTGAGCGGCCCTGTTGTTGTGACTGCAGCGAGTCTCCATGCAGGGAACGTAGCGCCCCCTGTAGTCCAATAAAACCATAGTGGGCCTTCAGTAGAGCAGAGTCGGTCCTCTCTGATTTCAGCACTGCAATGACTTCATCTCTCGCCTAGCGTGACGAACAGCACAACAATGAGTTTGCACTTTTTTTCCCACAGTGCTTCACGATTGAGTCATGTTGTACATTTGGCTACATCCCAAAAATTTCAAGTTTATCCCACCTGAAGTTCTCCCTCCAGAACACTGAGCAGGAACAACATATCACCACGGGAAAGGTCTCCTCTCCCACGTCGTCTCTCACGCTTGCATCGCTCGTCTTTCCCGTTATTCATCGGAATGAGGATCTTGCGATGCCTGGCGGTGTTAGGAATTGGGTGGATGCAAGACTGTAAGTCGTGTTTCCTGGATTCCGCTTGATTCCATTGAGAATGCAGACTTTCACGAGCAGGATGCATTTCTAGGAGGAACAGAAGAGTAGATGAATGAGTCAAATGGGAAAGAGACGTCTACTGTACATTTTGCTTTTTATCATTTAACTCAAGTCCAAAAACCCGATTTAAAAACAGCATCAGCAAGCCTCTTGGATTAACACCGAGACTTTATCGGTTTTGCAGATGATACAATGAAAAATGTTTCAAGAGAAGATATATAATTTCTGGTCATGACGTACTTCATGACATATAGTTCCAAGCAGATGACCTCTGGACCAAGCCAGAAAATGATTACTTGGAGAAAATCTGAACTTTGGTGAAACTGGATCCATCTAATGGTTTGAGGTCTCAGGTTATCAATCAGTATATAGTATGTATTCTCCACTACCTAATATGATATAATTGAGGATGATATTTTTACCGTTTGCCCAAATTATTTTTATTTTTTTCGAACTGTAAACCCTGTTATTGTTTCCGTTTATTTTCACCCTTGGTGTGGTTGATTCGGCCCAGTGTAAATGTAAACCCAACAATTAGACTTTTGTTGTGGCCCAAATGAACCTGTTGATCCTGGATCGGTTGGTTTGTGTTAGTTCAAAACTGGTTCGGTCGTGTTGTGTTGAGAAAGTGACCAGGCTCCATCCAAGTTCAATCCATTAGCAAATTCTCAATGTTTGGTAATCAAGTACAGGTGCCAAACAAATCAACTAACTAATCCTGCACTGGTCGAGTTTGTCCACACCTGACTTCAGTTTCAAATTAACTCTGGTTTGGTGAACTCAATCGTAGTCCAACCCAACCAACAATCAGGTTTGTTTCATAACAGTAATTAAGACACAGTAATCGGACTCTGGTGAAGAACAAACAAACCAATACAAGACCAACCAATTGATATGGTCTGCACCGAAAAGAAAGGGTCAAGGAGATATGGTGAGAAATAATGAAGTTATACTGCTTTACTCTAATTTGAGGACTTTTTTTTTTTTTTTTTTTTTTTTTTTTTTTTTTTTTAAACCAGATTTTCTATTAGCGGTATTATACAAAAATATTCTACAAAAAAAAAAATTTCCCCCCCAACACAAAAACCTCAATTTTTCTGGACCCATCAACAGATTTTCTAAATTGTTGCTGCGTTGTTGGAGCCATTCCAGTCAGACTTTGCATTTTTACAGATTGTCATTTTTGACAAATCCCGCTACAGTGTAAACTGATAAAGCAGTTGAACATGTCTTCACTCTACCATTTGTCATCTGACAGTAAAATATTGTCTTTTGACTGTCTAAATGAGGTTAATTTGCTCAAGACGCCCTATTTAACAAAATATTTCCTGTTGTATCACACCACTTTGGCCATATCATTAATTTTTTAAATGTTTAGCGCTTTTTCTACCAAAAGTCCATGCACCATACTTTCATCCTCTTCACATTATGGTGACTAATAAGAGAAGAGAGCAATCTCACGCTGTTTTTTTTTTTTTTTTGTGTCACAATAATTATGGCTAAATCTGAACGTCTTAAAACGTTTATATTTTACTCTCGCAAAACAAAACTAATTTGGATTTTTCCAAATGTTGTTTATGGGGATTTTTGGCTGTAGGTGGTCTATTCATTATTGTATTTGCCCAGTTCCATAAATCACATGGCAGGCATCAAGCTGGAAAGCCAAACAATGACGGCGGTTCCATAATGTAATAAATATGCTCGACATTTTTGGGTTCTGATGTAAACTGTCCTCTGAGAATTTTTTTTTTTTTTTTTTTTTTCCCCCTCCCCCTTCTCTTCCCCTTAAGTTTTTTGACGGACGGTTGTGAAATTCTACTGTTTGATATTTAGTTTTTCTACACACACACGATGCTAGATTCCACAATTATTGCATCACTGTTGGAAGTGTTATTCATAATATGATTGCTGTCACTTGAGGGTTTAGCAGCTGTATTATGTCCAAATAACGATGAGGTTTTAAGAAGATGAAAAGCCTTGAATTAACTAAAATGGGAGGCATGTGATCAAATTGATCCTTATATAATGTCAAGTGCGGTTGCTAAAAACAATCAAACGCAAAAAACATAAAATCTGAAAATAGTAAACTAAAGTCTTGTTTCGACTGAGCAGTTCAGTTCAGTATGGAATGCGGTTTTATGTGTTTCTTTTGTCAGGATCCCAGAATAGCCAACCTGTGCCATTCCACTTTTTAGCATGCTTTTGAAGAGAGAGAGCAAAACTTCCTGTCTTTCTTATCTTGGGTCGGGCGAAACACACTGCTCTTCATTGATTGTTCGACACCGAATTGTCAGTTCTTCGTTGCGATAGAATGTTAACCCTAATCAAACTGAACTAAACTGCTTGGCGGAAACATGGCTTCAAATGGTCAAAAATCGAACGGGCTCAGTGTCATAAAATTCAGAATTTTTGATTTTTTTTTGGGGGGGGGGGGGGGGGGGGGTCCATCATTTAAGATATCCTCAGGATTTCCACACATCTTGGTCCATTGAACATCTTAATTTCAAAAGTGTGTTTTGCTTTTTGTCTTTCTGTGGTCCCACCTCAGTGATGGCAAATAGGACCACCACAGAATCAGAAATGGAACTTAATTACAGTGTACAAAAACAGTTACACAAGTCTCTGTCCTGGCCTCAGTGCAATAAGGCTTTTTTGTTGTTGCTCATAAAAACTATGTATAATCCTACTGTTTGTTTAAAGGCACTTCATGAATCATCTCACATGACAAGCAGCAGTAGCCACAGAAGACCAGCACTTTACTATGGATGGTGAATAGTCTACTCCAAAGCTTCCATTTATTAACTTGAACCCTACACTCAATAGTCCAGCCAATGCCTTCCACATGTCCAAAAACCATGGCGACAGAAGCGACATGCCATTTTAAATCTGTCATCGTCCGTCATCTGTATTTCTAGAATTCTCCGTCCTTTCCCCCAGTCCCCTGCACGGATGGTGTTGTGGTGGTCGCCATGACAGCTGCTCACTTTTAGCAGAGTCCTGATGTAAACTGTACGAGTGTGGAACACGCAGTGCGAACTGCCTACTGACATGGCTAATGGATGATTTAGTGTCCTTATTCCTCTTACAACCCGCTAATCTGAGGTCACGACCCATGTAATCATCACTAATTGCGAAGGTACAATGACACCACTTTAAGGCTAAAAGCAATTTGTCTGGAATCCCCCCCCCCCCCAAAAAAAACAAAATAACTTCCTGGAACCAGTCGATTGACTGTCATTGTATCCGTTCGGAAACCATTGAGTGCCCATTAAAACCAGTCACCTCTATTGATGGACCGGTTAAGAATGACGAGGCAAGAGCCATTTTCTGTCCTGCCGACCTCCTCCACTGCCATTGACTCCTATTGATTTGCTGTTATCTGACTCTTTGGCTCATAGGGTGGGGGTGTTGTTGGAGACTGAGTGTCTTGTAATTCTTTAGTTTTCTGGACTAGTTTTCCATGTGTGTTAACGGTTTGCTTTCCAACTGATGTGATGGAAACTAAATGGGTTTCTCGTAGATGACCACATTTGGACATTCGCTAATTATTGATGATGCTTTAAAGTAGTATGTTGTTCAATTGTCATTGTACGGAATTAAGAATTTATTTTCCCCGTAGTTATTCAAGGACATTTGTAGTCAACTTCCATCCCTAATGGTTATTCCTTTTTATTTAATTCCTCTCTTAGTTGATTAACGAAATGTACAGAAATGCCCACCTGTAATTATTGTTTTTATGAATAATAATAATTGATCAATAATTTCCCCCACAGTCAGTAAAAGACATTTCAAATGCAATCCCTAATTAATA
Source organism: Phyllopteryx taeniolatus (assembly GCF_024500385.1). Lineage (NCBI taxonomy): Eukaryota > Metazoa > Chordata > Actinopteri > Syngnathiformes > Syngnathidae > Phyllopteryx > Phyllopteryx taeniolatus. The sequence goes on along the minus strand of NC_084513.1, from coordinate 24,319,024 downwards.
TTTCAAAGTATGTATTTTTAAACCATTGGCTTTTAATTTTACATATTTAAAAGTATATATTTTAAACCATTGACTTTTAATTTTACATGCAGTTGATCAACAAACTTTTGTCAAATGCTCACACCGGTTTCTAGTGCCAATATTGATTTTTAAAAGTAGCTTTAATTACAACATGTTTTAACAAATGTGGTTTTATTTTAGTTTTTTTCAACGAAACTAACATTTTCTCCAAAAACAAGTGGTTCATTGTCAAAAGTGATCACGTATTACGATCCCACGCTCATCTATTGCCATTTTGTGTCAAACGCACAATTTTAACCCTTTAGAACTTATACTACTAAAATGTCATTGCAGAGCAGTGACAACAAAGGCACACAAAATGTCCTTAAAAATAGAAGTCATCAGAATTCAGGTGAGGCAGGGATCCGCACACCCAACATAAAATTAATAATAATACAGTACTATCAAGGAAAAAGTCTTACTTGCAAGGCATTTGTGGACGATGAATATTGTACGGTTTTATTCGTGATCCTTCATGTTCCTCAGTGTGTAACATCCCAGTGTCCTCACATCAACCTCAACGTAGTGAGCGAGGTTGTTGGCTTGCTCCATCAATGGGGGGAGGGGGGTCAGCTGATGGAGTGCACTTTTGGACGAATGACACGAGATAAGTCTGGCCGTGACGGAGTAGAAAAGGGGGCGGAGCTGCGTTTCAACGGAAAGCAAACGGGCAGCCAGAAGTCATCGTGAAACAACGATCCCGCGCTCATCCTTTGTCATTTTCTTATGCGGGCGGCTGACAGTAATGAGCCCGGCGAAGAAAAACACAAGCAGGCGGTGATGATGATGGATGAGATGGTGCTAATCCTTCAGGGGCGATGGAGAAATAAGAGGACAAAGATGGGAGTCAGATGTGCACCCATGGTTTATATACAGTCGTCGGGCCACAAGTTTAAGTACACCTGCACAGTCAAATGAGATCCAATGCAAGAATTATGCCAGAGACAATAATTCTCAATTTTGAGTGATGATGTCTGCCTGCGCGTTCTTGGAATTACAGTGCTAAATAAAAAAAAATATATATATTTTGTAATTCAGTTAGTCTTTGAAGCGTTAATAATAATTTACGCAATTGCAAAGCCTTGCTTTTAGTGACGTTAATATAGTTATAGCCATAAAATACATTTTACTGATAATTTGCATCATTTATTTCAGTGTATCACTACATTTTAGGCATATGAAAACTATTTTGTTGAAATCCAAATCCTATGATGTAAAGGGCATTCCATTTTGGAGGTTTCACTCTATTATATAATATCATTCCTATCCTTTTTACATAGAAAAAAAGTAGAGAACTTAATTTGCTTTTAGCATGGTTGCAAAACACAACCAGGAAATGTAACATCACAAAAATGACCACGGTGGTGAGGCGCTTGCTGTTTTTGTTGACGTTGTGTCGCGCAAATTACCGTTTTCTCTGACTTGGATGTTTTTTTAGACCAACGTGCTTGGGTGTAATTATGGTCAGAAAGAGTGTGATGTGAATTTGACGTCTTAACTTTTTTTGTTCTCTCCCACTGTTCCTTCATTTGTCTTCAATCTCTTCGATATGAGCCGACCTTTACAGGAATAATAAAGCTCCGTTTTAGCTTCAGAGGGATTCAGTTAACAATATGTTATTATTGTGGTTGTAGAGCTGCACTGTGTCACCCTGGCAGATGTTTCTTATGTAGCTTATCTGTGTTATTGTACATAACTTATTGATCCACATTTCAATTTCACCCTGAACACCTTCTGCTTTTCTATACATACATTATAGATGGTTCTGAGGTGGAGACCGAAGAGACAAAACGGATAAGAGAAAAGCCGAACATACAAAAGAAAGCAGAGAAGAGGAAGAAGCTAACGGAAAAAACAGTGACTGCAAAGAAGAAGAAAAAGAATGAAGAGGTATTACAGCCTAATGGGTTTTGGCTACTTGGTGCAGCTTGGAATGTTTTTTTTCTCTATTGGTAGGAGGAGTTTGCACATACTGTAAATATTTGTATGAAAAACACTATTTGAGGCCAGACGTAAGTAAACAATCAAATGAAAAACAGAAAGGCAGCCACTGCTTGTGCCGACATATTTTTACGCTGTTTCACAAACTATTAATTTATTTCGCACCGTTCCTTAGCTCGAAAACCTGCAGAAACCAAGTAAACCAAAGACCCTCTGTACTGTGTACTAAAAAAAGGCCTACCTTCAAATAGACGTCTTTTTGTTCTTTAACCTTTCGAAGAGAAATATAACCGGTGGTGCCACAATGTAGCTGTAGCAACCTTTGCTATTGCCAAATTTCACATTTGAAGTGTGTCATATTTTCCATATGGATTTCCATGGCATTCACACGTCTCGGCAAAACGCCACGCTCCGGGAATTACAGAAAGCCTCAAGACTTCAACGAGTCACGCCTCCTGGGTCCTTGCGCACAAATTACGCGCCAGCGCAAGGTCATTACGGGAGGTGCGCAAGTCAGGTGAGCAAAAAACAGACTTGTGCACCAATAAGAGAATAGCTGATCTAACAGCTTTGCAGCAAGTGCTAATTGGAATAGACTTGGCCAGAGCGCTCGTGCTTGTCGGGCATCATGTGCATCAATCTTAAGAACTTTTGAAGGGAACAATTAGCTCCGCTTTCAACACGACGTTATTGACAAAATTTAATCATAAGTTTAATCAATAGTCAAGTATTTCGAGGACAAAAAATGCTCAAGATTATTTTCTACCTCGGTGATCCGCTTATTTACCTCATTCATTCACTGCCAGCCCTCTCAGTTTGATATTATTTGTATATACAGTAGCTGCCTGTTAATGGCAGGAAAGAATTAATTGTTAAGCTCAACAGAGCAAACGCACGACGACAACGTGCTTACGTCATCAATGCCAGGTGCCCATATTTGATTCAAGGAGCGGGAAAATAGGGAAAACGCAGTATTATAGTTTGCAAACCGCGTTGAACACAACAAAGAAGAAGATGGCGATGTCATCAGAGAAGATAAATGCTTGGGGGGGTGAAATGCCAATGCCTGCATATTTGGAGTTGTACAACACTGCAGTGTGATCGTGGGCGTCTTTGATCCAAACTATTTAGTGACTTCTAAGTTTGAATTGTGCTCATTTGTTGCGCCTGTTTACTGCCTTTTCCTGGCAAATCATCCAAAACTAATAGAACAATAAACAATAAAATTGGCTCCTCACCAATTTGACTGACAGCTGCAGCTCATTTCTTTGTCCGTTACGCACCTAATGACGTTCCATAAGCGCAGCTTTGGTTAATAATGTGGTTACATTTCATCTGTTTGGAGCCTGGGGAGAAGCGCACTCCTCAGAAGTGGTGCGCTTGTTTACATGTTTGAGTACTTATTTGGCACGTCGAGTTCACTACAAGCTTGGCCCTGCGTGTTTTGTGGCATTCCATGACGCCTGCAGCAATAGTTGGCCAGCAATTAAGATTTTTGTTTCATGTCGTTCCAAGCTACGCATTGCTTTTTAAGTATGGGTTCATGTCATGCCGTTGTTTAATTTGTATATATTTGTGCTTCCTCTCAAGGTGTCTTCATTTGAGTTTAGTCAGCTGGTCTATAAGCTCATAAACGGACAGCCATAAACCTATACTGTTTTATGTCACTATGCGAGATGCGCAAGCGAAAGTGCACAACACATAGACTGTTTATGCCTTTTTTAATTCATGCCTTATGCTTTTTACATTTCCAGTTTAAACAGTTGATTATCCCAAAAATAAATACAAATTGGTCACTAAGTAAGTGAAATGGCTTATTTTTTTCTAGTGTTCATAATTACCGAGCAAAAAATGCAGTTTAATTGAAATTTAAAAAAATCATCGAATTTATCCGAATACTCGATTACGCAAAAGTTTTGGTAGGATACTCGAATGCTAAAATATTCGATAGCTGCAGCCTTAAGTGTGTCGATCAATCAACAGACAGCAGCCTGACCTCGCTTTCTCAAGCATGGGTGCGAATAAAAGCCTCCTCTTCAATAGATGCCTTATCCTCTCTTCACTTGAGCCAGCTACTTAAGGAAAACTCTACCAATTGGCTGTAAATTGCATCACACCTGTGTTGTCTCAGGTGTCACAAATTCCGAAGCAGCAGAGCGTGAAGGAAACCTCAACAAAATCCCCCAAAAAGAGAAAGGTATGCCAAACCAATGTGGCTAATTTCCACGGTCAGCGGTTTGTCATATTTAAACTCTATTTCCAGAGGAAGAAAAAGACCATTACAGATGTGTTGGCCGCTTCTGACCCAAAACCAGGCTGTCCCGCAGACCTTCAGAACTTCCTGGCACAGTACTTCTCAGACAAGCGCTCCGTGATCGAGCAGGAAGAGCTCAAACTGCACGGTGAGCCCTCGCAAATCCACATTCGAACATTGAATTTAAAGCCGCCGATCGTTTGCCTTCTGACATTTCTCACGCATTTTTCCAGATTCGAGTTTTGTGACCTGCAACGACCTGACACACAGCGTCTCGTCCTATCTGAAGCACAGTAAGTGTCGTTGTCATGATTTTGCTCACAGTAATTTACAAAAAATAGCAGCAGATGGTGGAGACATCTATTATGGGGGAGGCCATTATTTAAAAGCATTATTGAAATGATATTAAATGATATTAGTACGCGCAGTACAGTTCAACTGAATTTAACTTCAGTACAATACATTTGCACATTAATTCTTTCAGGACTGTGTGCGTGAAAACTTTCTCGGTAAAAATTGTATTTAAGGTTTATTATTTGCGCCAGGGCTCGGTTTCTATTGACTGTTTTGCTCATATTAGCCTTGCTAAAACTGCAAATCTAATGGTGTTAATGAATGTTTTCTCTTTGATTCTTTCTTTTTCTGTCAGTTTGTCCCAAATGGGCAAAGGTTCAGAAACAACACACAGAAAAAAGTTCAGTGGTCCTGCTGATCGTCTGCAGTTCTGCCCTCCGCGCCATTGAACTTATAAGGTCAGGTTTTTTTATGTTTTAACCCTCATAATGGAACCAAATCTGAAGTATGATCAGCCAAAGTACTGTTTTATTTTATTTAATTTGTATTATTTCTTTCCCAGACATCTGACAACATTCAAGGGTGACGCCAAGGCTGTAAAGCTTTTTGCAAAACACATAAAGGTTGTACAAAGACTGGCTATCATTTGAGTGCAAGTGAATGTTCTAGAACAGGGGTGGAGAACCACTTACCAGGAACCAGCATTTATGGGTCGAATGTTATTATTAATAATATATATATATATTTTTTTTGTAATATAAGAATGCGTCTCTCGGGTTTGTTGTTAAGAATTGCGTGCCAATCAAATGCTGTGGTGGGCCGCATATGGCCCACAGGCCTTAGGTTTCCCACCCTTGCTCGAGAATGATTGGAACTGTGCGAACCAACTTTTTCGCGCTTGTGTGTTTTGGCGTCGTGAAGATTGAGGAGCAGGTGAAGCTGCTGCAGAAGGGAGTCGTTCACATTGGAGTGGGCACACCTGCTAGGATCGGCGCTCTTATTAACAGAGGTAAGTGAATGCATCCTGCCTTTCACCACTTAAAAAAGAAGCAAAACAATGTACAGTAATGTACAGTGTTTTCTCTCTCTCTCTAGAGGGATTGAACTTGCAGGCGTTGCGATTTCTGGTTCTAGACTGGAACTGGAGAGACCAGAAGTGCAGAAGGATGATGGACATTCCTGAGGTTGGTTACCGCCCCATGCTGGTGAAAAAATGACACGACACGGCACTGCGCTGAACTACATTGCTGTGTGAAACTTTAGTGATGAGCATTCGCCACAAAAGGATTGTGTGTGAATTTGAGACGCTAAAAAAATAATTTGTCAACGCTGAGAGACCAGCATTGACTCATGATTTTTCACTTGTTTATTGTTCTATTAGTTTTGGATGATTTGTTATTTTTGTGCCGTGTATGAGTTAAATAAGCAGCACAGAAAATGGATGGATGGATCCCAACTCAAAAGTTCACAAAAGCGGGATATTGGACTGTCTCGAATGCAGCCTTGTAATCACCAACGGCTGCAGTATTCTATTTATTTCTTCAGCTTTCAATTTTGTACATTTGAGCAGTTGTGCATTTATTTATTTATGTGTACAAGTGTTCCTACTTTTCTTTCAGATCAAACTGGATCTTTTGAAGCTGCTCGAGAGCGGGATCCTGGACCGATGCAAAGCGGATCAAGTCAAAATCGGACTGTTTTGACTCAAGTTTGTCAACTTGCCTCTGCGCTGATGCTTACGGGTGCAAAGCTTCGTCCTGCGGCCTCCTGCTGTTTGTTTGCCGGCGCTCAGCTTTTTTTTTTTGCGATTGTCAGAGGGTGCTTCGAAATGCGCGATGTTGTTTGTTCAAACACAATGTCTTGGCAAGGCCTCTTCAATAAATAATTGACTGTCAAATGAAAGCGATGACATTGTTTCTTTCCCACGGTTTTAGTTTCTCCTGCTGAGAACAAATGTCATTGATTTGTTCCAAATGCGATGACCCCAACAGCAAAGATCTTCAACTTTCAATTGCACAAACAGGCACCTTGCTCCAAATAAACCTGGTAATAATGTATGTTGAGGAATTACATTCATTACAAACGTACTGTGTGTGTTGTCCAATACCAAAGAAAAAAGGCCAGGAACAGAAAACAGGAAGAGGCGGTTTATTGTGGTTAATTAATAACAGAACTCAACCGTCTCGCCCCACAGTGAGAGGCCCGTCGTGTGTGCGTGTGTCTTTACGTAGCGATACCACAGGAATAGAAACAGGAAGCGAGTTCAGCCGCCTTCACAAAGAGCGTCAAGTCCCCCGCGCCGCCGCCGCCGCCGCCATGGCCAAAGCCAAGAGCGGACCCCTGGCCCGGAGGCCCGACAACTCGGCCTTCAAGCAGCAGCGTCTGCCCGCCTGGTCGCCCATGCTGACTGCAAACACGGTGCTGCCTTTCTTCTACTTCATGGCTGTCATATGCTTGCTGCTGGGAATTTGGCTTCTGCTTACCGTACAGAGCGTACGGGAAGTCCGCGTGAGTGTCTAGTGCTCGTTTTCTTTTAACATAACTGTGGGGGATGGGGAGGAAAATGGGTCTTCGTGTGCAAATTTAAGAAAAAAAAAAAAAAAAACGGCACGTCAAGGAAAGAAGAGGCCAAAGTTTATGTTGTGAACAAGCGTGTGTTCTATTTTTGAATCTTTTTCGTCATCCTAGGTGGACTACACAGAAAACGGAGCGTGTGCCATTTGTCACGACATGCGGAAGAATGCCAGCAACGCGGCGTTGACCTGTCCTTGTAAATTGCGCTTTACCGTGGACAAAGCCTTGAAGGTAACGCGCAACCCGGCAGTCGTCTCCTACAGTGTACGTCTCACGTTCTTTATCTCGTCTGTTGTGCTTTGCTGATGTCGAACATAAAACATTAACTAGAACGGCCATCAAGAGACAGATAGGGTAATGAGACCGAGCCCTACCAGGGAAAAAAGTGCCTATACAGTATGAATACAGGGAACATTGCATATTTGTAGTTTGGCTTTACATGATTTCTGATTTCGTATATTTGTTAAAAAAAAATCCATCTCATTTAGGAGGGATCCACTGTCTTCACTGTTTTTGTGCTCAGGCTAAAGTAGTACTTTGGCGCCATCAGGTGAAGTCATGGAGTTGTTAGATTTAATAATTCCGTTTTTTCATCCACACATTGAAATGTTCTCTTTTGTTGGCAGTCCTTAAATGCACCTCGTGCTCAGTCAAGTGATCCTGAACGTATGTTTGTGCTTCCCTCCCAATGTGAAGTAGTCCACCTCGCTGATACAATTTGTCTGTATTTTATTGAGAGTCAATCGCCCGCAACTTCTCTTCTGCCGTCTCAGGGAGACGTCTTCTTCTACTACAGCCTCCAGAACTTCCACCAGAACCTGCGCAGGTACATGGACTCCAGGGACGACGCACAGATGGTCGGCAGGAAGACCAACTTAAAGGTGCTCTTCGCAATATTGTTTTTAATGAAGTATACGTCGTGTGAATTCATTCATCTTTACTGCACTTGGCGCAGAAACCCAGTTCGTACTGCAAGCCCTTCGCCACCAATGACAAAGGACTGCCTATCGCTCCCTGTGGCGCTGTTGCAAACAGCATTTTTAACGGTAAACCGCCAATGCCCTCCGAAGTGATTATTCGTGGGATGGGGAAATGTCTCGAATGTTCTCCATTCATGTTTGCATGTCAGAGCTGTGCCGGAGTGTGGATGTCGCTAGCTGACATGGCTCAGTGTTATTGTCCGTCCTGTTCAAATGTTGATGTCTTGGTGAAGCAGCATGTGGCTCATTGCCCAAGGTTGCCACTACATGGCTCATGTTTTGATTCTTAACGTCTGTTTCCCCACAGATTCCTTTAAATTCCAATATCTCGCTTCTGGTCGCTCCGAGTATGCTGTTCCTCTGTTACGCAAAGGCATCAGCTGGTACACGGACAAAAACATAAAGTACCGCAACCCGCAGACCGCCAACCTGAGCCTGGCTGCGGTCTTCCAAGGTATTTATTTATTCATTTTAAATCTATTTTGTCTCATTTAACCTCATGGCGGCTAAGCGGCGCGTGAACCCGACAGGCACGGCGCCGCCTCCCTACTGGCACAAGCCCGTGTACGCGCTGGACACGCACGACGACGTCAACAACGGCTTCATCAACGAGGACCTCATCGTGTGGATGCGGGAGGCCGCCTTCCCCAATTTCAAGAAGCTCTACGGCGTTTTGGACCGCGCCAACAGACCCTTCCAAAGCGGGCCTCCCGAAAGGCAACTACACTGTGGAGATAACCTACAGTATCCTTCTTAAAGAAGATCCTTTTTCCACACTTTTATACTGTTCCCAGGTAATCTCATAATACCCCAAGGATCAAGAATTATGGCAAACATTTTACACATCTTATTTTCTATTGCACTGATATAACAGTAATCCTTAGCTATATCGCAGTTCATATATATTGGCTAACCTTCGGTGTCACGATCATTTGATTTGCTGCCTTGACTCTCGACCCTTCCCTCCAGACTTCCCCGTGCAGTACTTCCGAGGCAGAAAGCAGGTGGTCCTGACCACGCTGAACTGGTTCGGCGGTCCCAACCAGTTCTTGCCCATAGCGTACCTGATCACCAGCAGCCTGGTCCTGCTGGCGGCCGTCGGCCTCACCGTCGTCTGGTGGAAGTTTGGGAAAGACGGGAAGAACATGGATGAGTGATGAGTGAGTTCGCACCACGGATGAAGTTTTAAAATAAATTGCACAAAATATTTGTTGATACAACCCTTGTATTAGATCTCGTTAGATTCAGATGTGCCTCATGTTGCCAGTAAGTGGAAACTAATTTCATGGCATAATGTGTACATAGTTACGATTCATCATTTTGTACTAATGTATATATATATATTTTTTTTTGTTTAATTTTTACCTTTTGACACTGAAATCCTGCAACATGAAATGTGATTACTGTATATGTTAGAAAGGGAGGGTTACCTTTCACATTTGAACTAGTACGGTACCGATTCATGGTACCTGGGCATCGATACCGGTACTAAGCGGTACCGATTTGTTTTGGTACTTTTGTGTTTGTATATGGTAATAAATAATTTGTTGATAATATCGTGAACATTTTCAATGGAACATTTACTTTTCAATATATATACTTTGACAAATATAACAAAACAACATCCTGAATCTAAAACGAATGAGCAAATGAGGATCCAGGAACAATATTTTATTATTAGAAAAAAGTATTACAAAGTGCAACGCAAACTTATGAACGAAGATAAACATGAATTGTATGATGATGTATGTATTGCCATTTGGTACATATTTTCATTGATTGTCTCATATGAACGTTGAACTTGAAACGCATTTATTGGACTCTGCTTGCTCGTTCTAATACTCTGCGACACCTAAATTATTTATTATTTATCATTTTCTGTATTTAAATAGCCTTAAGGTTTCTTTTTGTGCTGTTTTCTGCTGCTTATTGCCTCCCTCGTTAGCCGGAAGCTAGTTTACCAGTGGGGCTAACCTGTAGTGGCTCGCCCCCGAATCGGACAGCTGCTGGACCCGGGCGGCTAGCTTGCTGCTAATTCCCAAGCGCCGGACTTTAACCCCTTTTTTCAGAAGGCTCCGCTCCTCTGTCTCCGCCGTGGTTGAAGGTCGCTGCCGCTATCCCAGCGTGGGGATAATTCATCTGTGCGTTTTTGCGCCGCCTCCGCTTCTCACCAGTGTCGCTCCGCGGCTTCACTGTGGATCCACGCTGGTTTGTTGTGAAGGGGAGTGATGAACCGGCGCCAGTGACGTCATTGGCATTGCTGCGTTCAGGCGCCTCGTGGAAAATTAGCAAACTCTGCTTCTCCCGCGCTTATTTGCCGACATATGGTATCGATTGATTTTGCCTGAATCGGTACTCGGTAAAATAAAGAGGGATCAAAAAAATACATTTGACAAATAATAAAATGGGGAACAAGAATTTAAAAAAAAAAGAGAATATAAAGAAAAAAAGTATAGTAAAGGGCCAGAAAAAAATAATGGAAATGTAAAAACAACAATTGGAAACAAATAAAAACCATTGTAATTTAAAAAAAAGACTAAACATAATTAAAAAGCAAAAAGATTATTTTTTTTAAAAAGTATTATAAATATCAAGGAGGAAATTACAAGGGATAATAGGGATAATATAAATATTTTTATCCAAAAGGTAATTACAGAAATAATACGACTTTAAAACAATTTAAAATTTTAGGGGGAATAAATCAATAATTGTGACTACTGGCCATAATAAAAGTGACAGTGTCTTTGATTACCACCACAAGACAATAAACGAATCTGACAATTAGCCAAAAACAGATGCCACACCTCTTTCCGTCTTTAAAATCTTTGCTTTATTTCTCACATTAAGACTTTCAAAAATTCTGCTGAGTTGCAACAAACAAACACAAAAAAGGCAACATTTGGTCTGCGCAAGCGGCGTGGGGTGGGCAGCGGGTGGGCTTCTCGTCATCAGCAGGATTCAAAAATAAATATCAGTAAAAAAATCACTTGGGAATTCTAAGAGGTTGGCAGCGACGGAATCACACGAGCTGCAGCACAAGTTCAAGTCACGCTTTCAAAGACGACGCGTACCGTGGACAACTACGCTAAGGTGGAATTCATTGTTTTCCACCATCACGTTTTTAACAAAAAAAAAAACAATCACAGTTTCACAAAAGCAAGAATCACAGATTTTGAAAAACAGTAGTCGGCGCGCTCATTTCGTGAGCTCTGTACGCCGCGCGAACAAAACATTCATTTCTGCGCTTTCAGTGATCCGACTGGAATGGCGCCAACGCGAGCGGATCGTACTCGCCGTGTGTACACGACACAGACGTCTACGGGTGACGGTCCGGCGATCACGCGCCCCCTTCGGCTCTGTTGGCGCCGCACTGAGGCACCTGATAAGTCAGGTCCTGTCCCGTGGCATTTTTGGGCGTGTCGTACGCCGTTTGGCCGCCCTCCGCCCGCGCCAGCAGCAAGGCTCCGGGCGCGGCCCCCGACGGGTGGCGGCCCATGTCCACCACGATGGGCGTGGCGTACTCGGCCCCCGAGGCGGGCAGCGGCTCGGCGTACGCGTGGTAGACGTCTGGGGAGATGGGGGCGTCGTACAAGTCGGGGTCGCTGTACCCCGGGTCGGGACCCTCGTCGGGTTTAAAGGTGGATCGGGCGCCCAATGTTGTTACGCCGCTCACCAGGGGCTGCGCATATTCTGTGGAGATACAACAAATTGAATGTATTACAAAATCATCATCACTGTCTTATGCATCTACAAATCAGCTTATTCGGGTGCCCCTCTCTTCACTTTTGCAAGAAAGACAAATGCAGAATACTGCTCCCTGCCGGTTGGTTTCCTTACTGCAAGCTGGTCCACTGCAAAATGTACTGTGTCGCTCCAAAATGTTTCCAAATTTTTCAACAATTTTCAAGTCATCGAGATAGGTGGACCAGCCAGGACACACGTGCGCGATTCATACTGTTAAAATGATTTTCAAGCTGGTTTTTTTTTTTTTTTCTTTAATTTATTTTATTTTAAAGTACCTGAAAGCAGTACCTCCAAACGTATTAGAACGGCAATGTCAATTCCTTTGTTTTTGTTGTATATTGAAGGCATTTGGCTTTTCTCCGGGCACTCCGGTTTCCTCCCACATCCCAAAAACATGCGTGGTAGGTTGACTGAAGACTCGAAATTGCCCGTAGGTGTGAAGGTGAGTGCGAATGGTTGTTTGTTGCTGTCTGCCCTGCGATTGGCTGGCGACCGGTTCAGGGCGTGCCCCGCCTCTCGCCCGAAGATAGCTGGGATAGGCTCCGGCACGCCCGCGACCCGCGTGAGGAGAAGCGTATTCGAATATCTTCAGACAAACTGTTTGTAGCGACTTTTAAGCAACCCATAGATGCTTAACAATGACTGATTGATTGGGGTTAGCAAAATGTATACATTTTGTATATGTGCGTCTATATTAATTGGTCAACTGATGTAAACTAGGAAAGTAGTACATTTTGGTGTCACAAAGTATGTCGAAGTGACATATTTCGACCGAGGGACGAATATCTTTGCATGGGGACTCGAGGGGTGGAGCTAAATATAGCCTGGGTTGTTAGCGGAGAGTCTGCCAAATGTGTACAATGACTTCGAGTGCATTTTTTTTCCCCCTTACTCAAATCATCTCTTTATTTTGAAGGCTAATCTCGTAAAATGAGTGTTTTGGGATAGAAATTTGCAGTATATTTTGCGTTTAAACTTGAAATCGGCAATTATAAAAGTTTTGGGTGGGGGGGGCGGCAATGACTTTTACTCGTTTTTTTTTTTTTCGCTACTGGCAGCACGGCTCCATCCGTATTACCGTACCAATGAACCAGCCAGGACATCTCCCTTGTCGCGCTAGCGCCAGTGCTAATGTTGCCGTTTCGACTTGCGTGTCGCAGTCTGTCCGAGGAGCACGGGAATAGCAAAGACCCCGACTGCTGCCAGAAATCTGACGGTCGTTACGGCAAAATCGCGAACCGTCACAAACGGTACCTGCGGGTTCAGCGTGCAGTCTCGTAACGGCGCCCCTCGCCGTGAGCCGGCCCACCTCGCTGCTGCTGTAGCGGACCGAGTCTTCCGCCTCCACCATCTTGGACGGCAGCAGCTGCTTCATACTTTTCCACCAGTCTGCAACGAAGACATCACGGCCAATTAAAACGGGAAGTATTTAAAGATGACAGTGAAAAGAAGAGGAACAACAATAGTGCACCAGTGCGATTCCAGTGAGGAAGATCGTACGTTCCTTCGGAGCTCTTCTTCCTGTAAACGGAGATGCTGAGTCATACAAAGGATGTTGTTTTTTTTTGTCAAGTCACGATAAGAGGATACTTGCCGACTCCTCCAGTGCCGAGCACAAACCACCAGCAAGATAAACGCTGTCAACACCATGACCAAGACGGGCACCAGGACGGCAGCCAGTGCCACCTCTGGGTCACACAAATAAGAATAGCACAAATTAAAGCTCCCACCCCCCAAAAAAGGTGATTTCCTTGTAATGGGATGAATTTTCTTTTTTTGGGCCGCTCACCTTTGCCAGTGACAGGCGGCATGGTAGTGTTTCTGATGTCAGGAGGTGAAGTGGTCTTGCCGAGCGTAAGCGGGCGTTTCGTGGCTGCCGGGCGAGGGGTGAAACGGGGAGGCGGGAACATCCTGGGCGTCATACCCTCCCTCGCTGGGGAGAACAACGCAGCTTCAGCTCATTTAGAACCAGGTGCTATGGTGCAATTCAAAACCAGGATTTCCCACTGCCTGGTGTGTCGGCAATCCAGAAGACCACAGGATTTTTGGGGGAACCGTTTTGCCTTCCAAGTTCCTGTCCCAGCCGACGGACTGCAGGTTTTGAGCGCCACTATGATGCTACCACAGTTTGTACCCCAAAACTAATTTAGTGTGGAGCAGTTCGAATTGTGTACCATACCGGGCTACATAACATGCTTCAAAATGTTTCTTGACTTCTCTTCCCTGCACCAAGCATACTCAAGGTTGGTTGCACAAAAAACTAAAATCTGTGAATAGGTGAACCCACGGGTGCTAAACTGCGAGTATGCGGGCGTCAACTGTATACCAATGCAAACTATACCGATTGGTGAAAAAGTAGCTCAACAAAAAGTTACCAAATTGAATCAAACTGGAACATGGCAACCGAATTGAACCGCTTTTTGAATGTGTTACGCTGCTCACTTTTTAATTTTATTTTTTTATTTTTTTTAAATACAAACACAAAATAATACAGCAGGCGTACCGAACTGAATCGAACTGTGCCGTTTCGTAAACGCGGCAAAGTGAGCTGGCATCAAAATAAAACAACCACTCTCACCTGTAGACACTTGGCAACCGAGCAGCTCCACCTTGATCGCGATCCTCTGGTGCCACCAGGTTGGATTTATCCTCAGGTAGCGCGCCTCGATGGGAGGGAGGAAATTATTCCTCACCTCGTCCAGGTAGTTGATGTTGCCTTGAAAAATCTGCAATTCAAAAAAAAAGAAAAAAATGTAGTTTCCAGAATCCCAAAAGATGCCATATCCAATCCATATCCATTCATTATTAATGCCCAGCACTCCACTCAAACCACTCATTTCCTCAGATAAACATCCCTCAGTCAATACCCGTTGCTATGGCGATATTCTCCCGCCCCCCCCCCCCCCCACCCCCCTCTCGATTTTCTCAACATGGACGCCGGTGACGTCATGGATAATCTGATTCTCTGCTTGTGTTACCATGTCTTGGGTGGAGTTGGCCTCCTTGTAGCGGAGCCAGCGCTGGCCGTCGTGGCTGTAGAGGACGCGGTACGCCGCCACGTAGTACGGGAACTCCCGCAGTGTCGAGCCTGTGCTGATGATGCCTTCATGGGACGACAAAAAAAAAAAAACCTGAATCAAAATGATCTTTTTTTGATTGACACTGTTAAATACTTAAGACTATTATTATTATTTACCTTTTAAACAGGATGCCTTTTTGCACCATCTTTAAGCTTTTTCAAAATGTTTATTTAAGATTTTTAAATGAATTCAATGGTACATTTCTATTTTAACGAAAGGTAATCACCCTAATAATCTGCTTTCTCCTAATGGACGGCAAACACTGCTTGCACTTGTGTAAATAAACAGCCCATATAGCAAGATCTTAAAGTTTAGCATTATGGTTGTATTTTAGAGACACTGTAGAATTGAAACGAAACACACTAGGAGCCGTTTCAAATATTTTGGACCGTATCCACCCTAAATCCAAGACACGGTTTACGATACCGCGACTAAGTGGTGTTCCTAATATTTTGGTGGAGTACCTGTGATCCGCTTCTGTCTTTTCAGGTCCACCTGCAGCCACTGGTACTGGTCACTCTGGGACGGCGCCCATGGCAGGCCCGCCTTTTTTAGCCGAGCCCCCGGCGGCGCCCACACGCTGCGCTGGCCCGCCACGTCGTTCCACTCCCACACGGACGAAGCGGAGATCTGAATGTCCGCCACGCCGCCGGACTCTAGTCCCAGCGTTCCGTAGCAGCCTTAAAGCAGTCATTTTAAAAATAAATGTCTTTTGGTGTATCTTTTTACAAGTCACGGATGACACCTACCATTCGTCCTGAAGGTGAAGAGACTGTTTGACAAAGTTCCTCTGAGGGGCGATTAAAAAAAAGTCAATTAGACTTCAATGCACGTTTTCTTCCATTTTCTGGACGGCCGGGCCGCCCTGTACGTCCGACTCGCTTTTTTTTTTTTTTTTTTTTCTTACCCAGTGGATGTGACGTTGTTGGCCAGTGTGCCCTCGTAGCGCGGGATACCTTTGCTGCTCACCACGTGGATGCTGCCCCCCACGGCGTTGGACACCACGCCGGCGTGGACGGCGGCCAAACACAGGGGAGACGACTGCACAGGTGTCCCCACCCCCCCCGCAAAAAAAAAAAAAAAAAAAAAAATCTATGAAGAATGTTATCATTCACACATCAGGCTTGATGAAACCAAAACCATCAGTTGTAAGACACTTACACTTGATCTGCAAACTGTTTAGGTGCTGCTGTTTTGTTTAGCAATAGAATCGAAACGAGCTCAGCAGTTAACGCTGTAATGTGCGCGTGTGGACAAAAGCATCTCCGAACTGAGGTACTTACATTTATGACCCGTTTTTTACTGATGGGAAAAGGAGAAGCATTTATTTGCCTTAAATGGATGACACAGCCAGCGACTTGTCAGGGGAAGCGCTTCGATTAGAGCAGTGCTTCTTTCTTTCACAATCACTATTTGAGGAATTTAATATTATAAAAATCCTTCCCCCTTACTGCTAATAGAGGCCTGATACTCATTAGAGAAACAACAACAAAGAAATGCCCAGTAAGCACAACCTGATCTAATAAAATACAGTCAACTTTGGTTGATTTGTTACATTTACACTGCGCCGAGCAATTTGGATCAAATTCAGATTAAATTGAGTTTGCCAATACTGCTTCTGAACTTGCATACACATTCAAATCTGATTAGAATGAAAGATTTCTTTTTTTTTTTTTTCCTTACAGGGTTTGGCCATTTGGAAAGAAAACAGATTTTTTTTTTTTTTAAATATATGTTGTTTTCTCTTTATTAATTCTATTCATGATTAACAGAAATGAATATAAAATAATAATAAATTTAAGCACAATCAAAAACTAAAATTACACAAAATAATAAATAAAATTAAATGAACATATAAATACACTATATAAAAAAATGAACAAATGTAAAATAAATCTAATTTACAAAAAAATAATTACTTAATAATTACATGTAATAAATAAATAGAATTACAACAAACTGATACAAAATGAAAATAAAATAGTTCAATCGATTCATCAGAGCGTGGCATTAAAAACCGAGCATTCTCTTTGTAATTCGTCAAGCGTGCCACGCGTAGGCCACGTTGCATTCCCAGCGCAGCAGACGTCCGGGACGCCCATGAGTCGCCGTGACGTCACCGCAACGTCCTGAATCACCCCGCCGGCTGCATTCCGGCTCAGATGTGCTGCCCTGAACACAACCGACAGCCTTCCCGGGAACAGCTGGGATCGCACCGGTGGAATTCGGCGCTAAGGAGCTGTGCGGCGACCCCGCGGAGTGACGAGCGTGTTTGCGCCCATGTATTTATTCACATGCACACCCCAGGCAATCAACACTCGCCCCGAGACTGATTCAAATTTCCCATCAACACACACACAAGTTCCGAGCAAACCACTTGGGCCATGTTTCCAGCAAGCGCTGGTTTGCGTCAGCCGGCTGGCCCTCGCCGCATTAGCTACGGAAACGATGCGACATCGTAGCAACGCCACACGATCGCGGGGTCCCGGTTCAAAATGCTGCAAGTCAGAGAATCCTTCCAACGACCAACCGGATCACGCGATCCATTTAAAAATACAATCAAATTAGCATAGTAATAGCATGGATTTGATTTTCACGGGTGGAGGCAGCACTTCATCACCAAGCTGCCGGATTACACTGTCATTTCGTGGCGCCGCATCCGCATGTGGCGCATGCAGCAGACACTCGATCACACTCGCCCTCGATCACACCGACGACGTCAACGAGTCCGCACAACAATTGCGTAGGTGCCGCTCATCAGAAGCAAACACTGATCATGATCTTAACCCAGTCGAGCTGCAAAGTCGTGGACGGAGAAATTCTTCTTATGCTATTAATGTAAATTAGACATTGTGACATCACAATACAGCAAAATTCAGAAAGACATTTTGGAAATGGGCAGTGGTTCAATTCTGTTTTTTTTTTTTTTTTTAGTGTCAGGCCCCCACAGTCATCATAACAACATGATGGTGTTGGGATGCGCGCACACACTATATGACACGCAGACAGCGAGGTGTTGTTCAGCACGTCAGCTGCACTGAGTCACCCTCCGAGAACACGCTGCAGCTGCACCGGATTAGGAGCTCTTTTCTTCAGGGCCAAACTATTATCTCACCTCCCTTTCACCCCTCTGACCCCAACCCTCCTCTGTTCCCGAGGGGCACCCCGCTCGCTCAGAACCCGCCACCGCCGCCGACCCCTCCCTCCCTCCCTCCCTGCCTCCGCCCGGCGACAACCCTCCTTCCTCACGCGAAGTCATCGAGTCGTGATGACGTCATCCCACCCCCGCAGAGTTCCACACCAAAAAGAAGAGGCCGCGTTATGCCACAAAAAAAAGACAAGGGCTCCTGAAATGGACCACAAGGTCAAATTGCGATGGAGGTCGGTGGAGGGCAGACCTGGGCCTAGGTCAAACGACAGTGCAACAAAATCAAAAGGAAACTAGCAGAACCGAGGCTATCGGGCCGATATCGGCCTTATGTGCTCGTGAAGGCTGCCGATACCAGCCACTGATACTGAAGGCAAAAAAACTAATTGTTTTAATGTGGCAGAGTAAGTCCTCCTCGCCAGTAGTTGGCGCTACACTGTGGCGGTTTGACACAATGGTGAATCAGCATGCGTGTCAGAAAGAAAGCCAAGTCTTTTCCACAATTATCTGGCATTGTGTTCATTAGAATTTTATGGATCCCCCCCTTAAACTTTCCCCTTTTTTTATATTGCAGCCATTTGCTAAGATCCTTTAAGTTCATTTTTTTCCACATTAATGTACACACAGCACCCCATATTGACAGAAAAAAACATCCATCCCATCCATTTTCTGAGCCACTTCTCCTCATTAGGGTCGCGGGCGTGCTGGAGCCTATCCCAGCTGTCATCGGGCAGGAGGCGGGGTACACCCTGAACTGGTTGCCAGCCAATCGCAGGGCACATAGAAACAAACAACCATTCGTACTCACAGTCATGCCTACGGGCAATTTTAGAGTCTCCAATTAATGCATGTTTTTGGGATGTGGGAAGAAACCGGAGTGCCCGGAGAAAACCCACGTAGGCACGGGGAGAACATGCAAACTCTACACAGGCGGGGCCGGGGATTTTAACAAATGGCCACAATATAACAAAGAGTGAAACATTTAAGGGGCTCTGAAAACTTTCCGTACCCACTGTATATGTGGTTGTATTGAATACACAGATTTCGGAAGAATTGTTTACTATCTGGAAAAAATATATATATTGCTTTCTGTTAGTTATATAGTTTAAGAAAAGAACGATTTTGATATAACAATTTATAACAGGTAATTTAATATTTGTGAGTCATTTTGCATTTTCTTGCTTCCCAGGCCAAATTGTGACGGTTAGCAGCCTAACGTGATTTTGCAGAGGCGACAGACATGCAGCAACCTGTCCTGAAACAGCCAAGTGTCAGCTGCCGTTTGAAAGCGCCGACTGCGCGAAATCGCATCAGCCCCGGCTTATTGCGTTAGCTTTCCGGCTAACTAGATAGTGAGCCGAATTGGAATTGGTCAGCACCATCCAAACAGACAGAAAGCTAATTAGCGTGGGAGCGACGGCCACTTTGAAATAACAAAAAGAGGCCACTTTCGAGCATTTCAAGACGCGCTCAATATCAGATCAATTTGGGCCAAGTAGTAGAATTTGCACTGAGCTTTACATTAAACACGGACCTACCGGAGACAAATTCCTCGTGTGTTTTCGACATACCTGGCAAAGAAAGAGGATTCCGTTTCTGATTCTGATATGCGGTAGCTTGATCGGATCAGAATCATCTTTACTGGCCAAATACGTTAAAAGCACACAAGGAATTTTTGTCTCTGGTAGTTGGAGCTACTCTCGTACTCCAGCAAACAAGTAATTGTAATTTCATTCACCTCTCTGTATCCATTCGGTATCGTTCCGGAAACCTCCTCTGTAGATGTCAAACATCCGGCTGGACAGTATTTGCTTGGGAAGAGAGAGAAAACTGAAACTGAACATCGGACACAAACAAACAAAGGGAGTAGCCGTTATGCAAACGTGGAGGATTTACCTAAACTCCGCCTCGGGGAAATCACTTCCTTTGTGCAGGCAGGTGATGAGATCTAAAGTAAACAATGGCACAACAGGTTCATGCAACCTATCAACAACAAAAGCATTATGTCGTCTTACAAGCAATTAGTGGCTTTAAGGCAATTGCGCTTTGGCCAGTGTAGAACAAATGTGCCCTCCCAGGAAATATTTTATGTAGTTAGCCGCAGAGCCTTTTAATTTTTTTTACATTTTCTTTTTTTGCTAAGGGTTCACTATCTGGGATTTCCCTTCTAAATGTCAGAGCTGGTGGACTGACTACCTACGATGGCTGACAACTGTGTGTGCGTTACTCGACAACGGACGCTACAGTTGCTTGAACCCAAACTCTGACATATCCACGCGGCTTCCCGTGAATTTTCCAGAAATCTCGTAGCGTGGTCAAATTTATCTGCTAATCCAGCCGCTGAGTCAAAGTGACTAACACGACTCCCCCAACGTCGACCGCGAAAGGTCGCTATGGTGACTGTTCGTGTTTGCCCAAGCAGGCGAGAGACGTTTGAGACGCAATGCACAACAACAAAAACGCACTAAAAAAAAAAAAAACAACCACAAAAAAATGCTACTTGTAAGAGATAACCACCGTGACTCGATTTAATGGACGTCACCGCTTCCTCTTTCTGTGGCGTAAAAGCAAAGTCACAACAACAACGGCCCAGTAAACAATGGAACATAAGGTAAACTCTGATTTCACGGAGACAATTTGTTTCCACATTTTCTGAATGAAAGACAAACACAAAGTCGGGAGTGGCTGTTAACAGTCATTATTTTAGCATCCAACTACTGTGTCATGCTAACAATTTTATTGTCAAGACGCAGAAAAGATTTAAGGTTGTAAACGCTCTAGCTATGAAATGTGGTTGAAAGTGTGGGCTATAGCTAGCATCCAACTGTTATCTATAATCTGTACAATAGCGAAGATTTTAAGTTTTATAAAAGCCTGCATGCAAATTGATTTTTTGGGGGGGGGCTAGGCAGAATTTTTGCATTCAACGGTTGTGTAACTTCTATAAAGACATGCTAACAATTTGTCTTTAATACAAAAGATGGCAACGCTTTAAGGTTTAAAAAGGCGACCAACATCAGATTATTTTTTGGGTCGGAAAAAAATGTGAACCGAAAGCGCAAGCTCTGGCTATTAACAGCTAACAGCTAGCATTTTAGCATCCAAATGTTGTTGAACAACTTTTTCGACATGTCGAATTTACAATTTTGTCATCACAATAAAAGATAAAATAGTTGCCCCAAATGTTTTTCTTTTGTTATGAAATAAATTTGGGGAAAGAGTCGGCTGGGGATGCTAACAGCGAGCATTTTAGCGTTTGTGGAATTGCTTTTTTTTTTCTTTCCAATGCTAACAATGTTGTCACTAAGAGAGATAGCAAAGATTTAAGGTTTCAAAAGGACTAGCTACAAATGTCTTTTTAAAAAAAAAAAAAAAAAAAAGAAAACGTGGTTGGAAAGTGTGGACTAGCTAGTATTTTAGAATCCATCTGTTGTCTAACAACTAATTATACATGCTGACAATTTCACCATCAGAGAGAGCAAAGATGTAAGGCACATTTACTTTTTGTTGTGAACATTTTCTTTTTTATCGGAAAGCGTTAGCGGCATGCATTCTAGCATCAACCATCATCATCATCAACAGTTTTTAGACAGACAAATAACATTTTCATGACTACAACGGATAAAAGAGATTGAATAAAATATTTCTTAAGTTTTGGGGGAAAAAAATATGATGGAAGAGAGCAAGATAGCAAACTGCAGCGTCAAAGCGTTTTGGCAGATGGCTAATAATTGTACACGTTGCCCTTGATTCAGGGTTACCTGTGTGTTCTGTGGTGGAGTAGGACAGGTAGAATCCACGTCCAGTGCGATGGCTCCCGCTCATGAACTGAACAGTCACCCGGTTGCCGCTGGACTCGATTAGCTCGTTCACCTTCACATTCAAGCCGCAGTACTTCGCTGTAGCACGACAAACGTAACGTTAGTGAGAACTTGTAAGCGTTAAGGGATCAAATTCCGATTAATCGGCGAACGGAATTTTATTCTGCCAAATATCGGAATCGGCCTAAAAAAAAATCCATATCGGTCAGGCCCTAGCCTACGATTAGGCTCGAGCTTTTTCTTTGGCTTTTTTGCAACACTCATCACATGCATTCACGCTAACGGGTTCGGCGTCCCGCTCACCGATTTCGCTCCTGTCGAGTCCGACGCCGTTGTACAGGCGGAGGTAGTTGACCTGGCAGTCGCCGTCGTCGATGTCCAGCTCGGCGAAACAGAAGTGGACCCGGTTGCCAGGGGGCACGCCGATCTCCCACTCGCACACCGTGTTGTTGGGGTACGACCCCGGATAGCCCGGGGACGACAGCGTCCCGCTACTGGGGCCCAGCACTGTGGGGCCGCAGCCGTCACCTGCGCAGGAAAGACGACACAACGGACAGCGGACATTTTTCTGGTTGTTATAGCAACAAGCATCAAATGATTTACTCTAAATCTGGGGCACCTGTTTCGGACAGTCTGCTTTCAGTCTTGGGTAACATAGCGGATCAAACCGCCGGTGAGCCTCCTGTTACACGTCAAATCTGGCGAGACTTTGACAAATCTTGCCAGACTTCAGCTCGTCAATTTGTGCACGTTTTGCTCCCTTCTTGGCTTTTTGGCAACATTTATTTCAAAAGCGAGACATAAGCAAATCTCACGAAACGAAAGCGGAAGAGCTCAGTTCAGTGAGCATCGAAGGATTCGCCCGTACTTTGAACTTTTTCTTTTTCTTTTTGCATCACTTGCCAAAAGATGGACCGCCATCAGGGCACCTTTTAGACGATACACTTTGGTTAACTTCTTTTTCCGCTTGACAATTCAAAATAACTCACCTGAGTCATGAACGTTACACGTGTTTTGTTTTTTGTTTTTTTTGGGGGGGTGGGGGGGGGTTATCTTTTCCAAATAACAGTGGCGAACTAATTTTGACACCGCTGCAAACGATACTTTGACCCAGAAACTATTTGATTTAGAAGTCAAAGTGTTGCTTTGGAGCGCAGAAGATCCCCTGTCAATCCCTTTTGCTGCTGCGAAACCCTCGCTAACCGAAAGCGATACATCCAAAAGTGCAACTTAAGTCAACTTGTGACCTTACAGATTTTTATTTTATTTTTATTTTTTTTAAAAGGGGGGGGCTGAAGTGTGTTTATGTGTGTTACGCAAGAGCTTCCCGGTGGACATTATCCAGCTGAACAGGACAAAAACAAAAGGCTCTTTCCCTGCTCTGAGTCACCGCAATGTTGAGCAGCAAGCAGCTCATGTTCCCTTCCTAAAAACTCACCACAACACATCACTTTGACATCAACTGTCCTGCCTTGAGCGCAAGCCCATTAAATATCAAATGAGAAGGACTTGCGTGATGTTGGAGACGTAATTACAAGTTGTTGTGGGTTTTTTTATTTATTTATTTTTTAATGACAAAATTGTCCACGTGTTGCCAGTCATGCCCCCCCCCCCCCCCCCACTGTTTACCCTAACCCTAACCCCCCCGCCCCACAACTTCACGCACCTGAGTTTGCATGTTAAAACTTCTCCCACTTCGCTCAAATGCACCGAATGTTTCAAATACATCATCCGATTGTAGAAACATGCGGAACTGGCGTGATTGGAGCGAGGGGAAAGGCCACGGCATGCCCGACATGTGCTGCCGTCTCGTATTGGCGAAACCGCAGCCATGCTCCTTTGAGACTTGTAGGATTTTAAAAGAGCCTTCCTCCATTTGACCTTGTAATACGAGCAAAGATTGCGCCCGCGCGCCTCAAACTCTTGATTTAACGCTTTGCTTTAAATCGGCGGTGGTGCGATTCCTCAAGCGGTCCGCAGGCCGAAAGGAACGCGCATAAACAAAACCGGTTCCGCTGGTTTTAGCCCGACGAATGCATGGCGGCGGGCGGCGGCAAGCGGCGAAAAAGCAAACGGAATTCCGTGCTGGAAAATGGCCATGTTAAGAACCGACACAACATTTCATCGTGATAGTAAGAGCACATTGTGTGCGTGTGCAACGTTGACACCGCTCATGGCGTGCTTTGGGCACCCACCTTTCTGCGCCCTGCAGCCTTCCGCGGTGAGGATGATGACGAGGATCGACAGGACGAGAACCTCGGCCCCTGTCGGCCCCCTGCCCACCATTACCGCTCCTTCCGTACTGGCAGCCTGCAGTCCAAATGCATACTGCTCGCTCAAAGTGCACCACGCGGGCCGACGTTCGGGTCCGGGCGAGCGGATCCGAGCGCGGCTCGTCCACGCCGCCCCCCCCGTGGATGTTATTCGGCGATCCGGTGCTTCGCGACGCTCGCTCCGGAGGTAAGTTAGCAAACACACACACACACACACACACACACACACACACCGCGGCCGACGAAGGGGCGACTTCCTCCGTCGAAGCTCCTCCCCCCCTCCCGCACACGCTGAGCAACGCAAATTTGCACGTTTCGCACCCCCGCAAGTCCAAAGGGCAAATCCACATTCAACCCTTTTTTGCCCCCCCCCAACCCCTCCGGCACCATTTCAAATAAGAATCAAATATCTCTCAAATTCATTGATCAACATACAGAATTACAGCATACTCAACATCCACATGTCACACGCTGCTTGAAATCACTTAGGTTTGGGGGGAGGGGCGGCCGCGGCTATTGTTACCATGACGACCGGAGGCGGAGTTAGGCCGCTACTCGGTGTTGCCAACGTTTAGCAACTTTTACCTCCCCTCTAGCAACAATTTTTTCGGGATGTGCCGAGGTCCGATATCAGCAAAAAATAAAAAAAGAAATCTGAATTTTCCACCAAAAACGCTGAAAAGAAAGTCACGATCGTGCAGTAATAAAGTCAGAGCTTCATGAGAATAAAAAGCTGAACATTATTATTTAACAAGAAAAAAAGATCTTGAAAAAGTCATAATCTCACAAGAATAAAGTCGTCATTTTATGGAATAAAAGTTATAGTATCGCAAAAATGCATTCGTAAAATTATGAACGTAATACTGGAATTTAACAAAATAGTCATTTCAAGAGAATAACATCAAATGACCGGGGGGGGGGGGAATACATGAAATAAGAAAAACATTTTACTAAAGTAATACAATGTAATATTAAGAAAAATGGTCATACTTTTAGAGGAAAAAGTATTATTGCCAGAAAATAGATATGCGTATTAGGAACATTTTGTCATAATATTTTGAGAAATATGTCGCATTTTACAAGAACAGTCAATATTAAAAGCAAAGTGAAACCATTTTAAGATTAAAAAGCTGTAAAATCACAAGAGAAAAGTCATCATCTTTATTTATTTGTATTTTTTTTCAAGATAAACGGCTAACTGTGGCCACAAATAAGTTGAAAGTTATCATTTGATGAGAAGAATTCCATTTCACATTTCGTGTCGCGCTGGCGTTTCATCACCGAAGAAATTACCGAAAATGATCGTGACTCATTGTGAGGATGGGCCTCTTTTCTTATTTTGATTTCTTTCTTTTTACAAGATGACATCATGACATGTTACAGGCTGGATTCCATTCAGCTGCTGTCACAACATTGGCCTGCCGGCACTGGCGAAACGGATTTATCACTCAGAAAAAGGAACACCAACAAAAAAATAAACACCCAAACGTAAACAAAATGATAACAAAAATCAACTGTGACTCTGATTGAGATAAAATAACTTATAAAGAAAATTCCGGCTGACTTTGAACGAGACGCAGGACACGTTCACAGCCACGGAATTTTGAAATTCATTTTGGGTTTTTCCATTCAACTGAACTCTTTATTTTGAACATGTTAGAAAGTAACAAGATTTTGGACCAAAACAATCAAAAATAAAGTTCAATTCGTATACATATTCGAAAAGAAGTAGGAAAAAGTCCAATTTATTTACTCCGATCCCTATCGCTAATCCCCTTTAATCTATAGAACATCAAAAGAGTAAAATAATTATAAACAGAGTAAGGATAAGAACAACAATAATTTTGAACACGCAGATTGTGACGTGATTGGCTGACGTCACATGAGCGTCAATGAAATCACAATGAGTCTTCTGACACATAATGAGCGAATATCTGACGTCACGGTCTGTTTCTAGGGTTACCGGCGTAAACAAAACAAATCAGCAGCTGCAGTTAATGTCTGAAAGTTATTATTTTTAATACGCTTTGTCCATCAGGGTAAAAATCAAAGAAAATCGTATTGTGAGGCATGCAAGCAAAAAAAAAGAAAAAAAAAAGTATTACATGTGGAAGACAATACTTTTACTTGTGTGTTACTTTTTTTCAAATGGAGATGTTAATTATTGGACAATAATCCATTCTGTTGTTTTTTTTTCCCCCCTCAGCCGCTTTATTCATTGGGGGGGAAAATGAAGCAAATGGTGACATCTGGTGGTCATAATATAGAACTGCTTCACATCTTTAAATACATAAAGCTCATGATTTCAGTTTATCTGCTCAATGAAAAATAATTAAAAAAATAAAAAAAAAACAATACAAGCAGTAGTCATGGTAATAACAAAAAAAATGAATTTGCTCGGTTTTGGATGCGTGATAGAGCAATGACATGAAATATTTAAACCAGCGGTAGATGAGCCAAAGCTTTTATGGATGAAATCCAGCGATAGTGTGTCACTTAATGCGCTAAAATCAATTATTTGATGAGAGTGCAGCCTGTTGGGAAGATGACAGTTGTTGAGAATGAGGCATTTAGTTCCGCACCGCATGACAGGTTCATGTTCCAACGTCAACATGTTCATAACGACACCGATAGAAGACACAATACATAATAATTCTCAACTCATTTTTTATTCTTTTATCCACTGATTTTGTTGGGATCATTGTTTTTGTTCTATTTTCGTTTTTCTTTTCAAAATTTCAAGCATTATTTCTTGCTTTTATTCTATTTTATTCATCAAATGTTTGTATTGGTTGTTTTATGTTCTTACCTTTTTTTAACTTGTGTTTTAAGGATTATTGTTTTTGAAATGTAGTTTTATTCATGTTTTCGCATTCAATTTAACTGTAATAAATTATCAAATTTCATTGAATTATACAGTATCAATGTATTCATTTTGCTGATTTTTATTATTATTATTTTTGGTGCAGATTTTGTAGGAAATATGTTTTTTATACTGTCTATTTTGAAGGGATTATTTTTTTTGTTACTATTTTATTTTGAGGTAATTTTATTTGAATTGTACCAACTCGATGTTAGCAATTGTTTGTTGAAATACATGCGCAATAACACACATCACCGCCAGAGGTAGCTAAAGCGCACCATTTTTCACTCGTTGCCATTCCCAAACCTTACAAAGTCCTTTCTGGAAAGATCATTTAATATATTACAATTATACATATTATTGACAGTCGACAGTAGCGTGTTTACTTTATTTATACACGTTGGTTTGAGTTGTACAACATGTAAAAAAAAAAAAAAATGGTCAAAAGTACTTCAATGATAATATTTTTATTTTTCCCCAAATAGATAAGTAAATATGAACAAAATATATGAAAAGGATCGACCCAAGTTGATACATCCCATAGTTTATGTGGGAATGTTGGTACGTACGCTTTGCATGCAGTCCTGTGTGTAGTCCCGCTTGCTCAATGAGCTCACATGTCAGGACTGAGACGCTGCCCCAAGTGGAGGAGTTCAAGTCGCTCGGGGTTTAGGTCACGAGCGATGGACGGGCGGATCGGTGCAGCGTCCGCAGCGAAGCGGACTCTGTATCGGTCCGTGACGAAGGAGCCGAGCCGAACGGCGGAGCTCTCGATTTAGCGGTCGATCTCCGTCGCAACCCTCACCTTCGCTCACGAGCTGTGAGTCGTAAACCAAAGAACAAGATGGCGGATACAAGCGGCCGGGAATGAGTTCCCACCGCAGGCTCTCCCTTAGAGAGCGGGTGAGAAGCCGCTGCTCCTCCGCATCGAGAGAAGCCAGATGAGGAGGGCCGGGCTTCTGGTTAGGATTGGCGAGGTGTTCGGGGCACGTCCCACCGGCAGGCAACGGAGGCCGCCGCCGCCACCTGTCTACCATTCTCGCGCTGTACATTGCTGATCATCAGCATTTTTCTGTCTCGCCCGCCCGACCTGATGAGCAACGCCATCCGTCTTGACGGCCCGGCGGGCGTCAAGGCCGGCGGTCCCGGCCGGCACGTGTCCACAAATACATCGCACGCTCGGCTTCCTGTACACTTGCACAAATAGACAATTTCCAAAAAGCTCTATTAAGGTGGCACATTTCCCCTGCAGGTTGTCAGGGAGGAATAATAATCTCTTTTTACAGGAAGACTAAATAATAAGCAGACACACTCTGACCTTTCCGAACCGCGGGTGATGATAAATGACGAGAGGAATTTATGTCCCTCCTCCGCTGCGCAGTGTTTTGGTGCCACTACAGAGTGCGAGACCATAATAGACTGGCTCGACTTGTTGTCTGGCATCCATGATGAGTCCACTATATGTACATCTGGATTTAGTCGTGGTCCACCTTGTCAGCAGTTTTGTGTCTGGGCTCCACTGGTCACAACATTTTTTCTTTTTATTTTGCATTTAGGTTTACTTTTCTTTTTTTAAATGTCTTTTTATGTATGTCTTATTTGCCTTGGTTGTCTGACCTTGACTCTGTTGCACACGTCACCTGATTTTTGGTATTTGCACATTCAATTAATAGTTTTTAGACTGTATATACCATAGTTTTATTGAGCTTTTCATATTGAGAACCGTCATTTCAATCCTCTGTGTTTTACTCATATTGAAGAATTGACAATAAAAGTACCCTGTACATTGTATTTTTATTGTGTTAATTAGAGATTAATATTAATATTAATTTTCTTCTTTTTATTTATGATTTTCTTAGTCTATTGGGATTTGTTCTTTTTATTAATTAGTATATTATTTGGTTATTCAATACGTATTATTTTTCTTCTTTTGATTTATTTGCATTTTATTTGTTAATATTTACAGACTATTTTTCACCCTTTTATTTATTAGTAGTTTATTGGTTTATTCTATAAGGATTATTTTTCTTTCAATTGATACTTTTTTTTCTTGGATTATTTGTCTTTTTATTTATTTGGATTTCAGCTGTTTATTTGTAAAAGCATTGTTTTCTTTGTTCTTTATTAATATTTTATTTGCTTATTCGACAAGAATTATATTTCTTCTTTTCATTTGATTGTATTTTATGATTTAATATTTTTTTCTGAACGAGCTGCAGCTGTTAAATGCTCTTGTCCAGTCAGAAGACCATTACAATAGTCAAGTCTACTTGAGATAAAAGTATGGATGAGCTTCTCCTGGTCTGCCTGGCACATGCAAGAGCCTTCAATCTGGATATGTCCTTCAGCTGATTGAAGATCCCGTTAATTATTGGTTGTAGCAATAAAGGTCTGAAGAATTTTACCCAAGGGTAGCATATTCAGGCTGAGCAAAAAGGGTCCAAGAACAAAAGCACCACTGTCCTGTTCTCACACCGTTACGTCTGTCAGGTGTGAATAGTTCGATAGTTTTTCATTATTGAAGTTTTATGCGGTTTTACCATTGAGTGCATAACACTTAAGAACGCTATAATGTTCAGTTAAACAATGTGTGTGCGGTAAATAAATGTGTTATGATGGTCACACTTTGACCCTGGAACCAATTATTTGTATTTCTGTTATTTCCTAATCTGGTTTGAAGCCTTCAGACCTTCAAGTGCGGCCTGGTCTTCTGTCCTTCCTCCCAATTTGGATCCAAGGTCCTTTTTTTTTTTTTTTTTTTTTTTTTTTTTTTATTGCGTTCTCGCGGCTCAGTCTCGAGCGGCCATCATGCATCGCTCGGTTATCTGCGCACATTCCTCGGCCAGATGCTGTGTATTTTCCTTTTTTCTGCACGAGCCTCAAATGTACACAGCGACAATCAATGCATTTATTTGTTCAAAGACTAAAAGCAGAGAAGATCCATGTGTCTGGCAAGCGGCTTCACAAACTCATCAATCCGTTCGTGCGTCGGGTGTGCAGTGAAGGATGGAAATGTTTAAAGACATCATTGGAAATGGATAACACTCCCATTTCAGACTACTTTCTTTGTTGTCCCCCTCCAAGTGACGGAATGAATGAGAGACGCAATGTGGATGTGACTGCACATGCGTGCATATGCGTCCATTATTCATTCAAGGAAATATACATTTCAAGTCATATTTTAATATTGTCTTTTTGGTTTATTTTACCATTCATTTTATATTTTTTTTATTTATATTTGTATTTAATTTAGTTATAGAGGGGTTATTGTTCTTGTAATATTCCATTTTATAATGTTTTATGTATATTTTCTTTTTAAATTATTTTTGGGAATGTTCTGTTTTTTTAAAAGCTCTCCTATTGATGTATGTTTTAGGGATTTATTTATTTTAGGGATTATATTTCTTTAAATTAAATGACTGCCTCTCTTCTGGTGGATTGTAACTTAGTTTTTTTTTTTTGGGTGTGTATATCACCAAAACTTGACTGCAGTTGTCACTGCTATAACACACTAAAGGATCCTGTTGTGTAACCGTGTTATTTTACTGATGTGCTTTTATTTCGAAGAGCTGTCTTTACCTGCTAAAGGATGTGTTACGGAAATGTTGGCTGCTGTATTTTATTTTATTCAGTTTTATTTTTGAGCTGACGCCACCATAAAAAAGGTATGAGCTAAATTATACTAACTGAATTCTTTTACCAAAGAAAGGCACTGTCTAGTTGACATTTACATTGATCAACTAGCATGTGGACTACCCCAGGGCTCTGTTCTATACCTCCTTTAGTTCAACTTTGACTTCGGGAAAGCAGTCCCAAATGTGACCATAAAACTTTGGATTACATAGTTGACTACATATTTCGTAAACCCAACAAGTTTGGGTGGATAGAAGAAGCCTTCATCATAACCATTTCCATTTTCACTGCTAAAACACGGCTGAAATTAACACAAATATTTTTTACCATTTCCAGTAGTGAGTGTAAACATGCTAATTTAGCATGCTATGAAACAAACTTGGTAAGCGCGGCCTTTATTTTACGTATATTGAACCTGGCATGCTGTTAGTTTGACATGGAATAACACTTCCAGGCTTACGAGCATTGCCAACGTTTGTGTCACAGGGTTCACGTACAACTATAGCTTTTGTGCGCGCTGAAAAAAAAATCATGATGCTGCTTTCCGTGTAGGGAGTGAGCTCATTGTAAGTAAGCAGTCTCTATTTATACTATTTAAAAAGAATAACAACATTTACAAAAGTGCTTCACACACCATCAAGTGTAAGTAAGAACAGCTAAATGGTTCATTGAGTGTGGAAACACTAACAAGAGAGCAGGAAGTGAGGTCGTTGAGTGCAATGGGAACAAACTAGCATCGAGGGAGGTTGAAAGATTCATCCGGATCTTCTGTCGGATCCAATGGAACTGCCGTCATAAGCAAATTTCAAATTGATCCAATGAGATTTGCCTAAAATAAGCATAAGAGCGCATGACGTTATTTTATGTTGGGTTTACACTGTTTACAAAGTTGCAATCTGGATCCAATCTGGATTGAATCTGATTTCACATCACCGCGACTCGACCTGTTTACACAGCAAATTTTATTGAAAAGGGACTTTGTTAACTAAATAAATCTATCCACTTAAAGCTTCCGGTGACTGGAATCTATCCCAGCGGGTTGTTGCGGGGCGGTAACGAGGCGCTCTAAAGCGTTCACGCTAGCGGAAAGCCCCTGTCCACAAGCTGACTGTCATGTCGCATTTTGCCCCCATCCCCCCCCTCCTTGGTCTCCTGCCTTTCTCTGTGTGATGCGCACACACTCACGGCCAACAACGAGGCGCTCTAAGGCCGCAACGTCAGAGGATTATCTAAAGGGAAGATGCATTTTTTTTGGGCGGTGTAGGAATATTTAGCTAGCTAACTACATGTTGCAATAGCGCTAGATAACTGAACAAAGGCCCTCGAGGTGGGGCGGGGTAACTCATGCCGGGGCCAAAGTGTGTCGATGCCCAAAAAAAATCAGGAACACTGAAATTGTGAAATACAGCGTAACGCTATAGCGCCACAATTCAGTACTACATTGTTGTCAGTCTCTGCACACGTTTTCGGCAGTTATCTTCAAACATGTATTTAGAGACGAATCTCTGAATTCACTTTTCAGGGTCTTTGGGAGATTTTAGTCAAATCCAAGACCCCTATAGGTTTTGACGGACGCCAGTAAGATTGATGTAGTTGTCGATACTTTAGTGCAATTTTGTTGATTCTCTTGAAACTTTTCGGGGATTGTTATTAGTTACAAGGAACCCGAATGGATTTTGGTTAATTTTTAAAAAGCTCCTCTTCTCTTGCAGGCCATATGCCGCGTGCATGCGTCCCAGCATGCCATGCTGTGTGTGCCGGGTCAACAGTGACTCTTGTGAGCATTCCTGGAATTGCTCACACCTTCCTGCAGAATAGCCAACCCACAATGCCGTTCTGCAAGCACCTGTGTTTATGGTCCTGGGCCGGTACGGAGACAACTTGAGGTCTGTCGTCGAGGAGCGGAAGGAGAGCGAAACGTAGACTACTTGAATGCTAGAGAGGAGCTCATGTGGCAAATTGAAAGGGGTGACTTTTACCATAGTGTTGCCTGACAGGCTCATCACTGGGGCATTTGGTTTGACAATGTCTGTCCGCATAAGACACATGTAAATAATCAATCATCGCGTCGACGGAGAGACACCATTGCTCACCTCGCAACAAAATGCAAACGCTGGCACGATGGTACAAAAAACAACTGGTGACACGCAGGCTAGTAAATTTAAAATCCCATTTGCTGCTGCTTGTTTCCATTCTTGCAAAGAAGCGGAGAAATTGTACATAGCAGACCAAGGAATGCAGGAGACAAGGTCCTTCGACAAGACGACTTCGGAAATGTAGTCAGTTACAATTACTAGTTACCCTGTTGAAAAAAGTAGTAGTAGTGTTCCTATTTCAATTACTTTTACTACTTAGTAATATAACTAATGACATTTTGATGACTTTTCTGATTTTTGAATGAATGCCTCAACATGTTTTTTTTTCTTTCTTTGGGGTGAGGCAGGGCCGGATTAATGACTTTTTCATGCCTGCTCCAAATCTAACGTGTCATGTCAACGTCGTTTCTCCCACACGCTTAAAATGAAGCATCCGTCAAACATGTCAGGTGTCTACAGACAGCGTGTCTCACTATCTGTATGGAAGTGTCATGTTGACAAGTTGCGAATGCAGCACAGGAGGACGGCGAGCGCGGTTGGCGCTTCTGAACATACCTGTGATATGTGCCAGTGGTTTAGGGTTATCCGCCGCGTGGGACCCCAACACATTCAAATAAATCACGTAGTACAGTAATATCAATTTTGGTGATCAAAAACACAAAAGGTACGTGGAACTCTCTGGGTCCACTAATCCAGGGTTGAACTTTGG
Source organism: Phyllopteryx taeniolatus (assembly GCF_024500385.1). Taxonomy (NCBI): domain Eukaryota; kingdom Metazoa; phylum Chordata; class Actinopteri; order Syngnathiformes; family Syngnathidae; genus Phyllopteryx; species Phyllopteryx taeniolatus. The sequence goes on along the minus strand of NC_084513.1, from coordinate 24,285,554 downwards.
GACCCTTTCGGACCGCCGTACTTTAACGACGCGACTCCGGTATGTTTGTACTTTTTGCAATGTGCAAATCCACCCCCCCCCCCCCCCCCCCCCAAAAAAAAATAAATGAATAAAATAAAGTGAACAAATTCTAGATATATAGATATATATATATATTTATGAAAGTGGATGGATAAATTAAATGAAATTGAGAATATTATTTAAGCATGAAATAAAATAACAAACATGAGCACTGGCATTAATATTGTCAATCAAACATGAGCAATGTTCTGTTCGAAAAGGCCGAATTTTCCATGAAATTGTTTACATGCAATTGTACAGGTGTACCGAACGAGTGTCTGGTCTGATGAGCAGTTTTTGCCCCGAAATATAATTTACGGTTGTTAAACACCCCAGACTTTTTCCCGTCACACGAAAGACCCCCTCGTGTCTTGCTCCGAACGGTGAGCGGTGACGTCACCGGCGGGCGACCGCGAGACTGGAATGTTTCAGTCTGTTGATGGAAGCAAAGGATTGTGGGTACTGGCTCCGTGTGAACGGAGAGAGCGGCATGCACGAGAGGCATGTGTAAGCTTGTGTGCATGTATGCCGCGACGCTCCCGTGTGAAGTCTTGCCCGAAACCGACATGCGGAGGAGGAGCTCACGACCTCGCATGTCGTTGATTTTAGCGGCTAATCACGAGGGATTGCGCTTATTATGTCAAGCAATCCCAAATGAGCCATGACGTCAGTGACATGTCAGAAAAAAGCCTACTTGAACAACTGCATTTTATTTGTGGTTAAGCAGAGGCACTTGAAATGGTGGCAGGTGTGTGCGGACTCCATTTACCATGAGTTGGAATGTGATTGGTTACTTCTAAACACAGCCAAGTCTGAGTTATAAAAGGGTGTGCACACTTGTGCAATCACATTGTCCATCCAAGTGTGCCAAGACTGGATTCCAGATGGAGAAGAATAGGATCCCTAAAGCCAAGAGCAGGGGTCACCAACATGGTGCGCACAGGCAGGACCCTTGTAAAAATTGCTCACTTGTGATGGGACATTGGAATTTCCTAGAATAAAATATAAATAAACAAAGTGTGGCTTACTGATCTCTATTGTGGGAAATCTTTAACGTGATCAGTGTCTTCACATAGATAAATATGATAAATATCATTATTGTTATTTGATTTTGGGATTTTTTTTTTTCTTCCCCTAATGGAATATATTACACGAGGACAGCCAGCCACAAAGACACCTTTGGTGATTTTTGGGGAGGGATTTCTAATATAACATCAATACACAGTTTTGACCCGATCCTGTCATGTTCGTGGATTACTGCCCCGTGTCAGATTTCAACAAGACCTTCTCCTTCCAACTGTCTGAAAAAGAAGACGATTCAAGTTCTTTAGCGCTAGCCATCCTGGTCCTGCTTTGGCGATTCCTTCCTTTTAGTGCCCTCCATTGTTCCTGTCGGTTGGTTCAGGGTGACCCCGGGGTCAGAGAGGGAAGGCCACTGTTGCGGCCAGCGGGGTAAAAAGTTCAGAATTGTAAAAGTCCAAATAGTGACAAGCTACACACAGACACACACACACACACACACACGATGTATGTATACTTGTGGGGTCAAAGGGTACGTCAAAAAACCCGTGTTCGGTTATTTTGCTCGGTTTTCGGTCCACTTCACATCCATACAACATGAAAGTGCCTATCTTCTGTATAATCTGATTCAATGACCTTTGAAATGCAACTGCAATAAATTAAAGATTCTGAAATAAACAAAATCATGTACAGTGTAGTACATTTCAGTAAAATAAAAACAACAACAACACTCTTTTAAATCCTCTTTTTTTGTAAAGTGTAACATCTTCTTCGTCTTCTTTTTAGGAAACGAACAGTCCCGACAAGTACAACAGTAGTTTCCTAAACCACGGGTCTCAAACTCAAGGCCCGGGGGGGCAGATCTGGCCTGCCACATTATTTTATGTGGGCCGCGAAAGCAACTCATGTGGATCAACTTCTACGATTTTACTAAAATCTGTACAAACATTTTGAACATTTTGAATTGCCATATATAATAAATAACAGTACAATATTTTTTTTTTTAACCAAACACCTTTTTTACCATAACCCAAACAATAACTGAACAAACTATTATTCTGGACTTCTGATTTGAAAACTAGTTATCCACGAACTTGTTGTGTGCAGTATATGTAATATTATGAGGCGATTAAACAGTTATGTTTTCATAGTCATAACAGCCCTCTGAGGAAAAGCGTAACTTCAATGTGGCCTGCGACAAAAAATGAGTTTGACACCCTACAAACAGTCCGAATGATTATGCTTTAAAAAAAAAAAAAAAAAAACATAATCTGGGGAGGATGTTTAAAAGCTCCTGGAAGTTTCTTTTGATTTTCACTATTTCATGCGAGGCGACACGGAGATCAAATGGTTAGCACATCCGCCTCACAGTTTTGAGGTTGCGGGCTCGAATCCGGGCCTGTGTGGACTTTCTCCGGTGGCTCCCGTTTCCGCCCGCAATCCAAAAACAAAACATGTTAGTTTCACTGAAGACTCGAAATTGTCCATAGACGCGAATGTGAGTGTTAACGGTTGTTTGTCTATATGTGCCCTCCGATTGGCTGCTGTCCAGTTCAGGGTGTACCTCGCCTCTTGCCCAACGTCAGCCCACCTGCTAAGTTTAAATGAGTGATGTCGCTATCCATGACGTTTGCGTGCCACAGGCTGAGCTGCGCTGTGTTTGTTTACAGAATCGACGTTTGCCTGCACCTCCTGTCCCTGAAACTAATATGTTAATATGTTATCATCATACTGTACATATGAACCCAGGTCATGTGTAGTTTATGCAGTGACAATTCTGAAGAATTTGCATGCAAGTGAGGCGCCTTTCCTGCATGAGCGAAATTCCAAAGCGCTTTGTCCCTGCAGGCCACTTTGTCGTGTTTACTCCCGTTCACACTACAAATTCCAACGTTGCGAACGGGGACCAAGCCAGGAATGCGGGGACTCCGATGTCGTAAAATCATCTGAAAATGGGAGTGCGCGTACAATTACCGATTTGTTGCTACGGCGACGGTCCGATTGTCCCTCCGTCTTCGCGAATGTAAAATGCAAATGTTTCGAAAAGCAACCACAGTTGCCGGGACCCCGTTGCCGTTATATGGTGTGTGCGTTTAGCGCACAAATCATGCGTTTCAGCTTGAATAGCAGAGGTCACGCAAAATAGCGCGTGGAAGCTGGTGGCCGGTAGCAACAGATAGAAATGTAACAGGAAAAAATGTGGAATGCACTTGCTGGATGATGTCGAGTGCTATAATATGCTGCGATGTGCCCTTCTCATTTCTTTCTGCCCGGCGACAATAAAATAGTTTTCATCTCCAGAGGTGACTGTGCCACAAACACGTTGCATTACGAATGCATAGGAGAAAAAAAAAACAATGAAGGCCCAAGAAACTCTCTCACGCACACACACACACTTGGCGGCGTAGTGTGAAAGGTACACGATAGGCAGAAGGTAACGAGCTGTGTGTGTTTATCCTTGTGCTTCAATTCTCTTCCTGTTTCGTTAATGAAGCCTGATTGGCCGTACGGCTACATACGGGTGGCTGCTGCACGGTCGTAGCTGGTCCCACGATTCAGTCCCTTCAGTGAACTCTTCGTAACTCGCCACCCGATTTCACAGCATGTAACTTCTTCAGTGCACTTCCAGACTTTGTTATCAACCTCAATTTCAAACATTTGGCGGAAATGCTGAGCGAGGCTGTCAAGCCGCCCCGAAAAGACAACTAAAACTAAACCAAACTGATATTCTTGTAGAACATTTCTCAAGAATTCTGAGATGCAGTGGACAAGTTGGAAAGAAGAACAACAATGAAAAACAAAAGCAAGGTTCTTTTTTTTTCTCCAAATATTTTTCCACATTTTATCCAAAATCCCTCAACTTGTGGCCAAAAATCCCCAGAACAAAAACAAAATCAAAACAGTATTTTTTTTATTGGTGTTTTAGTTGGAAATGAAAGCACATAGTGTATCTCCAGAAGGTTTTTTTTGTTTTTTTTGTTTTTTTGGTCATAAAAAAAAATGCAAAAATTATTTTATTTCATGATTGCCAAAACATCACAACATATCATATCAATCCCCAGAAAACATTTTTTATGGTCATGACAGTTTTTATTGACACGTTGTCCGGACCGGAATGACGGCTGCGTCGCAAATGGCGCGATGTGATGGCGCGCTAACAAAAGGCTGACAGTGCAAAGTTCTTCGCTAAAAGCCAGTCAACTGACTAACATGACACTTGGCTGTTGCAGACGGAACAGGACATCCACCCTTTTGCACCGGCGTGTCACTTTCAAAACCGCACACACCCATACCGGCTTCCATTTTAGCCTTGACTCGCCGGATTAATGGCCGCTAAACAAATGAGATGATGAGGGAGGTGTGCTGCTCAGTGCTGTAAATTGCACACAACGAATTACCATGAGTAGTAACGGTGGGTGGCTGGGCCAGTGATAGGCCTCAAAAACTAAACAAGAAAAAGTGCCCTGGAAAAAAAAACGTCTGTCGTCACAGAAACGCTCTGAGGAAGGAAGATTTCTTTTTAGGGCCGCCGCCGCTAACTACGCTCTTCACACTTTTACTATGACAGGTGTGAGGGCACCCGCGTTGTTCTTCCCAGAGTGACGGACACACCCATAGGAATGTTAGTCACATGGTGGTGGTGGGGGGAGGGGGGGGGGGGGGGTGGACGACAACCAACTATGTTTCGACTAAATGTAGGCATTCAACATAAATATTGAATTCAAATTCAATTTAAGATAAACAAATATTAACATTGTTAAAGGCTTGTGTATTTGATAAAATAGTAAAATCAAGATATATCGGTGTAACCACACAGTTTCAGGAAAAAACATAAATGTATTAAAAATGTATATTTAAAAATGAACAATGAATTGATCGCTTATGGATCTTAGCATGCAAAAAAATGGCATTGTAAAAACTAAAGATTAATGATGAATTTCAATATATATATATATATATATAGCTTGACAAGCATTATAACGTCACATACAGTAACTAGCTAGCAGTTAGCAGGTAGCTAACTAGCGGCGATAGCCAGCAGCTAATGATAGGTTAGCTTACTGGTCACTGGTCATATTAGTTAGTTGTTGGTTGTGTCATGTTATGTCATGTTGGTTAGTCTTCCCAAATGCTACTGCGCTAGTCCACCTATATCTTTCTTCTTCTTCTCTTTCGAAATTCTTTTTCTTTACACAACGAATGTGCAGCTAAACTACGTATTAGAAAAACATGCAGTTGGATGTTAGAATGTCAGTCATGTCAAGTGGCTAACCTAAACAGTGTGATAGTTGAGTGTTCACAATTGTCAGACTTAATGGCATTATCAAATACTGCTACTCTGATTTGGTGAGTACTTATGTGTAAGTATTTGTACTCTAACTGAAAAAAAAGTGGTCTTGGTGCATCCCTAGAGAAAGCCAAAGAAAAAGAGTTGTCTCTTTGTCAGCTGAACTGAGGTCTTATAAGTTACATTGATGTTGTGCGACCTCATTTTTTTGTGTGAAAAGAAAAAGCAACACGTGCAGTTATTCAGTTGCTACCTTAACCAGGGTTTCCTGAATTATGCCCAAATTCCCCATGTGACTTCAGTTCAAATACGAGAACATTTCCAGAAAATTCTGGAAAAGAAACATGCAGTGATTAAATAACCTGATGATGCGTGCTAAACCGAGGGCTAGTGTTTTAAGTCTACACTGTGTTTTTGCAACTTTTGAAATATAAAGGTGAAAAAGCAAAACATATACACAGTTAGTAGGTAGGTAGCAGTGACGTGCGGTCAGGGTAGGCAAGTGAGGCAGAGCCTCACTGCCCCCTGGTGGTCTTTCAGTTCCAATGCATGTGAATAGTTAAAAAAAAACCTGATGATTACATTAAATTGTTCCATTTTAGTTCTATGGTCCGTGCTTTACATTGATTTTCTTTTTCATTCCAATTTCATTCAATGATGTCATCATTAAAATAGCTGAATTTACATATTTCCTCTTCAAATGCATAGAAAGCGCAGTTACGAGTCACGTTGAGTCATCGCTCCCATGATGCTTCAAGAGACCGCGCGCACATCCATTCAGGCAGGCTGTGATTGGACCGTGGCTTCGCACAAGAGACATTGGTGTTTCCTCATTACATCGCCAATAATATACGTTTGATCACACGTGTACCGCACTTACTGACGTTTAACCAACTGTCATGAACGTGTGTGACATTTAGTCTTTCTTATCGACCAGAAAAGCCACTAAAAGTGCACAGTGGAGTCTGGGATGTACGCTGCCACAAAAAGCATGTGGCAGTGTTGAGTTGAGCTTCATAGAGCTTCAGACGTCACGTGATTGTCAGTCACGTGACGTAGTCAGTGCCTCACCAATCATGAACCTCATCGCACGTCACTGGCAGGTAGGTAGGTAGCTACGAATCTGGTGATATATCAGTTTTAAGTGAGCTGGGTTTTGTGAGAAAAAGACAGACAGAAAAGTGAAAAAGCCAAAGAAAAATCCAAATACACCAGCAAAATGTAACGATGAGCTTGAGAGAATTTCTGCAATTTTTCAGGAAAAAAAGCACCCTTGATGCTCACTGAACTGAGGTCTTGTGAGGTTGCATGCCCCATTTTTTCAATGATACAACCTTAAGGCACCACTAAAATGATATTTATATTCTTCCACTTACATACAGTATTAATTATTTCTCGTTGAAGCACAGCAATCTGGGATTTACGACTATTTTTTCGGGTCCCACGTGTCTGTGCCTTAATTACAATAACACATCACGTCACATCGCAACATCGGATTCTTTAATTCGATTTCATTTTCAAACTCCTCCGAGTATATACACACAGTACGCCAGGACACACGCTTGCTTGTCGTCTGTTTGGGTTTTCCTTCGACGTTAGCCAGAACAGGTGAAACCCTAACAATGCCTCCACTGTGGCTCATTTTAATGCATTCAGTGCATTAGATCACTTTAAGCGGGCCACAAAAGGACTCTTTATTCTTTATTATCTTTGTGCGTGCTCAGCCGACAAATATGTTTGTGTGCCACTATAAATTGTGGAATAGTTTTTTTTTTTTGTTTTTTTGGTAGCCTCCTAACCCTCCCTCCTGTTCTTCCGAGCAGGGTCTGACTGGGCTGCCCACCCCGTGTGGCCCCACCCTGCAGTGCATATAAAGTGTGTCCACAAAGGTGGTCATCTGTTATGAGCACATGCGCCACAGGAGGGCTCGTCCATCCCGATTTTGCAGCTTTTTACTCCCCCACTCTCTCTCTCTCTGAGTCCCCCTGCTGTGATTATTTCACGTTTGCACCTGACCCTCAAAGGTAAGCCATGCCCTGCTTTTGTGTAGTCTTGTATTTTCAATTTCAGGTCTAATTCCTATTCGAAATCAATTCACGTGTTAATTGGATGTTTGCACAAGAACGCATAAGATTGTTGTGTTTGTAAAATTGATTTCCGCATATTCTTCACTTACAGTTTTTATATCGCATCCAATGAAAGCATGTACAGTGTCTCCATTTTTTTCCACAAAGAAAAATTGTAGTATTACTATATACAGTATATTTTATATTTTGTAAACCAAAAATATACATTTTAAACAGTCAGTTATGTCACATTGTGTTCTTTTTTGTGTGGCACTATTGCGTCTCAATAAAGAACATGTATTCAACAAGTTCTTTGTTTTGTTTTTCCAAACATTAAGATTGTTTTCCCATTATCCCCCTAAATGACAAAATATTTGTCTTTGCATTTATGTTAGAAATTTACTTTTTTTGTGTTTTTCTCTATAATACTAAGTTTCCTCATGTATTATTTCTTGCAAAATGTACATTCATTTTGACACAAAAATCTAATTACACTTTTTTTTCAACAGCTATGTTTTATAATGATGAGATTTTACTTTGAAATCATTTTCTTACTGTTTTTTATAAATTGCCATATTTTAATAAGATGCTACTATGGTATATTTTATGAAATAAAAATTAAAACTGTTAAAAAAAAAAAATAATCCTTCATATTAAATTGACATAGTTACACATGTTAACATTACTATATCACTATTTAACATTCACCCAAAATAACATGTCAGTGTCCATAATTGTTTCAATATTTTTAAAGTGTGCTGAAATTATGAGCAACTCGTCATAACTCATATTAGCCGTTCTTAGTTAGGACTCCCAAATCATTACCTGGGCAAATTCCTTTCTTCCCTCCACATTGCAAAAAAAGAAAAAAAAAGAAAAGAATGTTGCTAACATGAGGACCGCAGGTGCCGTTTTTCCTATATGTTTTTTAGAATAATTTTTTTTAGTAACTGTGCAAATGGTCGGAAAAGTCACTAAATACAGCGACAGAATTTATAAGTTCGGTCTTGGTCGCTGCTCTTGTTCACTTGCATTGTCGACACACGTTCACATCAAAATAAAAGCAGTGTATACTTTGTTTTATTTTTACTTCATAAAGGTTGCGAGGGCCGGTCAGAGACTGTGGATATGCCGGATGTGGCCCGCGGGCCGTACGCTGCGTAGCTGTGTGACAAGCGGTGTAGAAGTAGATGGATGGATCGTTTGCTTTTGTTCTTTCAATGATAAGTCAGACAATGATATTATCGGACTGACTGGTAGAAATCGCATGGCCTTTATAGTGAGCCATGTGGCATCCCTTTTGACCCCAGTTTAGCTTACCAGATATGCTTCCTTGCCTTATGAGGAGCTACAGTTAGCATGTAGAGTGACTGTTGCACATCATTATGTTCCAGAGCAACCCTCTCAAATTTGCGTACTCTGTCCCCGGCCTTTTGGGATCTGCTGTGTGCGCCACATGTGCGTATGTGCGTACGACTTAATGCAAAACAAATATGCATTGAAATGTTTAGTGAGCGCGCAGGAAGCTGAAGCCAAACTGTCACATGTCCGCCATGGGGGCAAGAGCAAGCAGTTTGGTGAGAAGAGAGTGCCGAGCAAACACTTCCTCAATTGCTTTGCTGTGCGCTCACCGGCACGCCGCTTTGATACACTCACTGGAATGTACCATCGTGCAACCGCCGTACGGTTCTGCTCAGTGAGAACGATTTCATTGAAAAAGTGAGCTGGGTGGAATTGTCAGAGGTTTCAGGTTGAATTGAATTCATGGATCGATGAGGCACATCTTTACGAGACAATGTGAGTATCATCTGTACAGAGATGCTTCCGCCGTTGAACGAATCAGAGTTTCAACCGAAATACCAAGAAAAATCTGCTTCGAAAGTTGAACAAGAGTCCACATCCTGAACCAGAACGGGGCAAAGTCCACGAGGTTTTGGTCCCTGTCAAAAGGATGTCAATGGTAATGATTGCAGTGCAACTGAAAATATTACCGGTAAATGGAAGGTTTGCTATAGGTTTTAGTAATCCCACCAACTATATATTTAACTTAGTTTTTGCACTTGTACATCCATCCATCCATTTAAATTGTTGTCATTAGGTTCGCAGATGAGTTGACTTTTGGCAAGAGAAGCAGAGGCAAGCTAGCACGGGCAGAACATGCAAACTTCATGCATGAAGTCTGAGATTCCAATCCCCGAACGTCAGCACTGCGTGGCAGAGTTTCTAACCACTGTGCTGCCCACTCACCTGTAATTTACTAAAATGTTACTTAAAACCTTAGATTAGGTTAACTTGATTTTATTGCAACTGTCCAAGTGACAAAAATTGTCTATTACGTGCAATACCATCGAATTCAGTTATCAGTTAAATACGAATGTATTGAACTCACAATTTTATGAGCATTCTTTTGTAGACACACAACATTTGTATGTTGTGCAGTACAGTTGAATTGAAGAGTCGCAAGTTTGAGAGGGGTATGGCAAATTTCAACCTACAAATGATGCACCACTTTGGGGTTTCTCAGGGCCCACAAATGGCCCACAAACCACACTTTGAGAAACATACGTACATCGTTTTATGGGATTATTATTATTATTATGGCTTCCTTATGAAAACCAGATAATACTCTTATTCGCGCTCAGTTGTTTTTCAAAAGGGGGATTCTTCACATTATTTATTATGCATGTGATTCTATGCTATGCAATGACATCTAAAGAAGACATTTCTTAAATGTTGTTGGTTTCACACTTTGAAGATGCACGTTTAAAAAAAAAAAACAACAACATTTTTTTTTAACCTTTATTATTCTCAACCTTTAATCCCTGAATCTCACTTTTCCCCAGAAGCCGAAACCTGGCTCCTAGCTGCATGAAAGATGCTAGCCTTAGCATTGCTGACCCCTGTGCACAACAGGAAGCCTTTTCAATGCAGTGTGTGTGTGTGTGTGTGTGCCCGTGCATGCAAACAGTGCTCCTGCACACATTATACTGCAAAGTAGTGTAGCTGTCCGTGGGACAAAAGGGCCCCAAGAGAATTATTATGTTTGTGTAAAGGAGAGAGGCAGAGGTAAATACTTTGGGTCATTTAGCTGCACAGCTGTGGCACCGTGTGTGTCTACGCCTGCGTGGAAGTGCGCGTGCGTGCTCAAAATACAGCCATCTTAAAAACGACATCTTAAGTCACATGTGAGCATTCTTAACGGTCATACAGGTGTAAAAAGAGTCAAGCGATGTCTCGTAAAATGACACTAAAAGAAATAAAACACTCTTTGACGACGCCTGGAAAAGAAGCAGCCGGAAAGTGTTGTTGTTTGCTTGCTGACCCATTAGCCATTAGACTATCAGCTACACCAGTGCTTCTAGTAAAACTTTTTTTACACCGAATACCACCTCAAAAAATACGTAGCTCTCAAAGTACCACCATTATGGCTGACATTAAAAGTACAGTAATGTAGTTGGCTTAAGTGTTCATCCAAAATGCTGAAAGGTATTTCGGCTACACATATCATATATCATTTATTATTATTATTATTATTTGTTACATTATGCAACAGTTTGGACAGTAACACTGTGCTTAGATATAGGAAAATAATTACTTAAATATACTTAAAATAATTATTCCATTAAAATGTTTTGAACTGTAGTGTTCTATTGTCCTGTACTTAAATTAAAAATAAAAAAAACAAACTGAACTGTACTTAAAAAATGTTTAGGAATTTACTTGAGAGTTAAAAAACAAAACAATTTATTTAAAAAAATAATAAAATCTCTTCCATGAAAAGTAAAACAAAAAAGTTTGAATCGTCTGTTTGCATAGCGACAAACTTGCTTCCAATTTCTTTGACTGTATTTGTATTGTTATTCAGTGATTCTTTCGCGTACCACCTGTGACGCTCGTACCACACTTTGACAACCTCTGAGCTATACATGCTAGTTTGCATCTGCTGGCTCAAAATCATTTGGGATATTGAAGTTTTGGTTGCGTTTTGATGTGTTTTTGTCCAATCAAATGTCAGGCTCTATTTGTTGCTATGCCATTCGAATCTGTCCAGGGCCTTCAGAATCAGCAGTACTGGTTGTTGTTTCTTTGACCAATCAGATTTCAAATGTGTCCTTACAGAGCCAACTGGCACTTAGTGATGTCAGCATTTTTCTGTCCTCTGATTGGTTGGTCAGAGCAAAACTTGTTCCGGGCCATTTCTATTGGCAAAACAGTACTGATCTGGACACACTGATGCATTTAATTAGAGTCTCTGGTAAGTATGGTGTAATTCAATTAATTGCTTTACGTTTGTGTCATGCTGTTAAATGAATGTTAATTGTGATGTGCTCCAGATGATGTGCATTGTAAAGCTGTATGCTGTTATATTGTGTGTTTTTTTTGTGTGTTATTGATGGTTCTATAGTTGTGATGTGATCGTGGTAGCATTAAGAGTTTAATTTAGTTGCATTTAGAACGCCTGGGTCCCAAATGCATTGCCCTTTTCGTAAAGTTTTCCTTTTCGTAGTTTTCCTGAAAATTGGAGTTGAATTGTACCCCTTTTGGGGCATTTGTGGGTTAAATGTTTGATAGCAGTTTTCACGCGCCCTTTATGCATTTGTGATGTCCCGGTGCCTTTGCTGTTAGCTCATTGGGTGTCTTCGGGTCACTGCCCTGGGATGTCTCCAAATATGAGGGGAGGCGGGTTGGTGAAGTGGGCCGCCAGCAAACAGACAGGAGAAGACAGGGTGAAGATGGTGTGGAACAGACGCGCCTCTGTTCGCACAGACACGGCGCAAGGGAAAGAAGGCAGACGGCGAGAAGAGAGTTGTCGCCATCTGACAGATGATGGATGAACCGTGACCTTCTGCGGGACTTTGTAGGCGAGGCCTTGATCGACACCGTCCGAGCAGGATTCGTTTCATATTCGTCATAATATTCTTATTATTATTATTAATAATATTTATTAACATTGGCGGCACGGTGGGCGTACTTACCTACTGTACTTATTACTCTTCACAATTAGCGGTAATGAGTCCATTTTAAACGCCGTGTTTGTGTGACATGTTATAAAACGATGGACATCTGGAAGCAGTGTGGCAAAGACACGCGCACACGCGTGTATTAAACACAGCAGACGACTCGGGGCTTTGCTTATTTTTAGGAGTGTCTGGCACGTGTTTGTGTATGAATGTGGACGAGGTTTATGGACGAGGCAGCACATGTTCAAATGCCCTCAGTGCTAATATCGTTACTTTTGTTGCACTAAAAATGATTCTACCATTTCATGGGTTTGAATCGCAGGACATCCGTTACAGATGGTGGGTTGTTAAGGGATGTTAAATGTGGACACCAAAAATCTATTTATTTCTACATGTAGTATTTTACATTCGCTTGACCTCGGTCAAGGTCAAGCGAATTATGAACAGGTCCAAATAGCAGTTGGTGTTAGCACAAATCCTTCTGGCTTCTGGTAGAAAGCAAGCGGCAAATGTCAGGGAAAGCCTACTAGAACAGCAAAACCAAATGTCTTTGGGGTTATAATCAGACGCACCACTTTCAATAGTGGCGGTTCGAATGTGATTGTTGAGTTCTGAACACAGCCACAGCACGAGTTCCAACAAGGCGCGCACACTTATGCGACTACATTCTCAGTTGTTCATGTTTTCATTTCCCCTCTCTTAAAGATTTTCTAATTGAGTTATGCTGAATGGGGATCAAATTATAAGTGGGAAAAGGTTTGTAATGACTCACTGGATCTTTGTCTCATTTTTTTAAACCCCACCAAAAAATGGCATTAAACAGGGGTGTGTAGACTTATTTAATCCACTTTACTTGCCTACCTGCCTGCTTACTTACCCAGCGAACCTACCCTACCTACTTATTTATTTACATGCTTACTGACCAACTTAATCTACTTATCTAGCATCATCAATACTGTACAAAAATCAGAATCAATATTTTGATAAGAACATGACAAAAAGACAAGACATTTGAATGAAATGTATCTGTACGCACTAGCATGCGAGTCATAAAATGTTACCCTAAATGCCAGAAACGTGACAGACTCCTTGCACGCTAGGTGCGTTCCATACACGTGACCTCACGTCTGCCCCCTGAATGGGCAGCCATTGTGCCATGGCACAGTGGCACTTTGGAAGCCATAACAAACTTCTTTCTATTCACGCCGCTGCCGTTTCCTCAAATAACAAATCACAAGTTGAAACGGTGGAAATCGCTGGTAAATTGTCACGGTGAGCGAATGAATGAGGCGCTCGGGAGGCGAGACCTATGTTCAATCACACGCCAGGAGGGGGAAACCGCTCGGCAGGTAGCGTCACGAGGTGTTTCCGCCGCTCCCTGGTTACCGTGACAACGGGGCGTTGCTATGTAACAAGTGAACAGGCGATCGTTGTGTACTTGGCACGGTATTTCCATCCTTTTAAAAAACACACACTCACTTACTTTATGTATCAATAAGGGGGTGGGGGGCACCCTCGCTGCAGGTCATAAAATGTCCCACGTTGTTTTCTAAATATTTCTGAAACATTTTAAAGGCTCCCTCATTGCTTTTGTCATTCATTTGCCTAGAGGAAAACCATGACGTTAGTTTTGTTTTGCATGCACTTGACGAGGGATTTCCTTCATCGCTTTATTAGCACAACATTGCTTAAATGCTTCCTCTCATCCTGACTCCATACCAGAAAAAACATGACGTGTGACAGACATGTTTATGTTTGTGGGCCAAAGCGGAAAAACAGGCAAACGGGCACGTGCATGGCATCCAATAATACGGCATCTCAATAACTTGCATTTATAAAGCTAATCATGCTCAGACACTGTAAAGGTATTCATTGAACAGTATGTTGATTATTTGTGTGTATAACTAGAACCGTGAAAGATCACCAGGGGGTGCCACAGGAAATTATCCAATTCTATAAAACTTCAGAGCAGGGGTGTCCAACGTTCAACCCACAGGCCAGAACTGACCCTTCAGGGGGTCCAATCCGGCCCCAGGAGAACACGGAACACATTCGCTGCTCTTTTTCAAGAAAAGTAACTTGTTGCTCGTTTTGTCCACTGGAGGGCGTACTGACGACCACTTACCACTTAAATGACATTCTGAAATTGGCTGCTACTCAGTTCGGTGAAAATTCTAAAAGTACCTCATGTAGAAATATTTTAAGCCACTGAATATTACTGCCCCAACTTGTAGGGACTGTATTTGTATGTATACATTTACAAAGTAGGTGGTTAACAGTGTAAGCGCTTTCTGAATAGTTGCCACTTGTTTGTATGGTGTGATGATTCAGTTGATACTGTCACGATTTCAAGATGAATGCAGAAATGTATATACATTTTAAATGATTTCTAGAGCTTAACAAGTTGTTTTATTAAGACTATTAAGAGAAAAGGCCAGCGATCCGAAGGAAAAGAGCATCGGATGGCGCGAACGATGTCGGGATCTAGCTGGAAATTCTGAAAACGACAGTCAACGTGTCTTGAGTAAAGCAGGGATAGGATTGAGGCGGAACCTTGATGACAGGATGGAAATCGGTGGTATGACGAATGATTTCACACAACAACGACTCATTCATGGACCGTGGAGTCACGAGACTACACTGTAGAAACCGTGTAGGTTACATCATGGCGGGAGAACATGTAGGAGGACATGCTTCATGTTCAGGCACAAAGCCAGCATCTGCGAGGCATACTCTACTTATTTTGGCTCCAGACCAACACGTTCGCACTAGGATGAGAACAAAAGTACAGCGTGCTTTGACCCATGTTCCACTTTATCCCCATCAAAGGGCCATTTAAGTCCTTTGAAGGCCATACTAAGTCCATGAAAACATATCAGAATCAGAATCATCTTTATTCTGCCAAGTATGTCCAACGAACACACAAGGAATTTGTCTCCGCTAGTTGGAGCCGCTCTAGTACGACACCGGAGAACACTTTTGAGACATAAAGACATTGAGAAAAACAGTCACTGAGCAATAAAGGGTTGCTAGTTATCTGGTAATGCTGGTACAATATTTGATTTTTGATTTTTTTTTTCGACAATTGTGCAAAAGGATGCAGAGTCCTCTAGCAATTAGAGCAGTTTGAAGAACTAATATTGCAATAGTCCGGTGCAATGAGCATCGTGCAAAGGGTGCCGAGACTTGGACTTCAAGGAATGCGTTCAGTTTAAAGTGACGAGTAGCGCGATAATCTGGGACAATGTTGATTGTGCAAATGTTGCAGATACTCCTCTGTCGGTGTGCAAGTGGTGCAGATGCTACTCTGGCATGAGTGGCCAGTATTGGTCAACAACAGCTATGCAAATAGTGCAGCGGGGCGAGACGACCACAGTGAGTGCACGAGTAATGTATAATTGGCTCGATAGAAATGTGACAACAAACTCAAGACAAAACAATTGGCAGCATATTGCAATGGAATTGTAGGTTAGCTGTTTAAGAAGTTGATGGCAAGAGGGACGAAGCTGCTGGAATGTCTGCTAGTTCTAGTTTGCTTTGATCGGTAGCGCCTACCTGAGGGAAGGAGGCGGAAGAGCCGGTGACCGGGATGCGGGGATATCTCCTCCAGTTAGCTACGTGCAATTAAAACACTATGAAAATAGTAATTATGAGTAATAATTTTGAGTGCATTTCATTGAACCACCTCCTTGTGTATCAACCGTACTTGTATTATAGTTGTCTTGAGGAGGTTGCCTTGAGATGACCCAGTTTACGAGTTTCTCGGGATACAAGTCGTCATTCGGCCAAATTTTTGCTTTGACTTGCGAGCACAAACTCAAATCAACTCATTTCACAATAAACAGGAGTTTGGCAAATACTGAGCATTTTGTCAAAAAAAGAGGTTTTTAGCCATTGATAGTATATTTAAAACAACCACAGTCTTAAAGCCTTAAAGTCCGCTAGCTCAACACTAACAAGCAATGAATGAATGGAAAATGCCATTGACATGCTAACATTAGCATCGATAGTCGTGATATTATAATCCTTTTAGCAATGGATATTTGAACGCATATGGTGGAATAACACATGCAGACCGATATCATAACAACACTCACAGGCACATGTGCTTCATCATTTACACTCACTGAGTAGGAATACAGTAGAAGAAGTCCATTCTTCCTCATTATAGAGTACTGCCTCCCAGTGGCCAAGGTGGGCACACCAGAAGGTTCAGCACACTGAATTCGACACGGCATTCGATTGTGATGCACAATTTGTTTAATGCTTTACATTCTATCTGGCGGCGCCATAGTGGGCAACTGGTTATCACATCTGCCTCACAGTTCTGAGGACCCAGGTTCAAATCCGGCCTCGACTGTGTGGAGTTTGCATGTTCCCCCCCGTGCCTGCGTTTCCTCCCACATCCCAAAGACATGCGTGGTAGGTTAACTGAAGACTCTAAATTGCCCAAAGGTGTGAATGTGAGTGCGAATGGTTGCTTGTTTATATGTGCTCTGCGATTGGCTGGCGACCAATTTAGGGTGTACACCGCCTCTCACCCAATGATAGCTGGGATAGGCTCCAGCACACCCGGTAAGCGGTACTGAAAATGGATGGATGGATGGATGGATGGATGGAGTCTGCACATGTGGCTGAGCCACATGTAGTTCAAGCTGTTGCGCAGCCTTGTCTAAGTTCTATTCTCCTTTGTCCCCCTTTGAAACAGGCCTTGGCTATGCCGTCCCTTCGGTCCCCCCTCCCCCTGACCCTGCTGCAGCTCGTCGTACTTACGTGTGTAAGTGATGGGAAGTACTATGGACACAATCAACACCCTCAAGCATACCAGCAGCAGATGCAAATGCAGCACCTCCAACACATGGGCAATGAAGGCTACCCCCAGCAACAGTACATCGGCGAAGATGTGCCCTATATGCACTATTCCCACTATCGAAAGGAACTCCCACAGGTGCCCGTGGTGAAGGGCAAAGAGAAGGCTCGCAAAGGAGGTGGCTATAATGGAGGACAAGACAAAGGTAAGAAATAACTTGTTTTTTTGGGGGGTTTTTTTGCCCCATTGTCATAAAGGCAAGATTCATTGAAGCTATTGTGATCCTGGTATTCCTGAGCTACATGAAACAGGTGGTTTGCCAGTCATGCACTATTTATTATAATATCTGTATCATTGATTACAGGTCAGACAATCCCAAGTGGTGCGGAGGGAATTCCCCAAGGAGAACCTGGACTAGTTGGGCCACCTGGGCCTGAAGGACCTATGGGTCCTCCTGGACCTCCAGGCAATGGCCAACAAGGGCCAGCAGGGCTACCTGGACCTCCCGGTCAACCAGGGGTGCCTGGGATGGGAAAACAAGGGTTGTCAGGACCACCAGGCAGACCAGGAGGAATCGGTCAGCTCGGGCCACAAGGAGAAATGGGCCCTAGGGGTGGACCGGGTCAGCCCGGACAACCAGGACGTCAGGGTCCACCAGGACCACCTGGGCTAGCTGGAATAGGTAAACCAGGTGTCCAAGGACTGCCGGGCCAACCAGGGATGAAAGGAGAGCCGGGTCACAAAGGACTGCCAGGACTTCCTGGATTACAAGGACCCAAAGGCGATAAGGGACTGGGACAGCCAGGGCTACCAGGTCACAAAGGTCTTCCAGGACCCCAAGGCCCTGTTGGACCAAGAGGACTGCCTGGTTTTGGAAAACCAGGTTTGAATGGGATGCCAGGCCCACAAGGACCTCCGGGAGAGAAGGGACATCCAGGTCTAAAAGGACTAGGTGGGCCACCAGGTGAAGCAGGACTACCGGGCCCGCCAGGTCTGCCCGGGCAAGGAAAACCAGGTCAAAATGGTCTGCCAGGGCAGCCAGGCATGCAGGGTGGTAAAGGTCATCCAGGACCACCTGGTTTGCCAGGAAAGCCAGGACTACCTGGTTTTGGTAAACCAGGCCTCCAAGGACCAAAGGGTGATAAAGGTATGAATGGGCCACCTGGCCCCATAGGACCAAAAGGAGATAAAGGCCACGCAGGATTACCTGGTATGACCGGACCTGCTGGACCAAATGGTCAACCGGGCCCACCAGGACCCAAGGGGCCATCAGGGGGTGTAGGCTTACCAGGTCCAAGAGGAGAATGTGGAGAAGGAGGACCTAAAGGGATTGATGGAATTCGGGGTGACTCCGGTACACCTGGATTACCTGGTACTGATGGTTTGCCTGGAGAACGTGGAAGTCCAGGGCCGAAAGGTCCACAAGGACCAAGTGGTGCCAAAGGAGACAATGGACATAAAGGCCTTCCCGGTCCGCCAGGTCTGGCAGCACTTCCTGGGCCCAAAGGAGAAGGGGGATTTCCTGGTGCAATGGGACCTCAAGGTCCTAAAGGAATCCCCGGTATGGATGGTGTAGCGGGCCCAATCGGATCACCTGGACTTCAAGGGCCAAAAGGAGATTTCGGCCTTCCTGGTCCGCCAGGCATCGCAGGTGAAGGCATTCCAGGTCATCCCGGTCCTATCGGACCTCGGGGGAAAGAAGGCCCGTCGGGACCCCAAGGACAGAGCGGACCACCTGGCCTTCCTGGACCCCCTGGCCCACCAGGTCTGTCTCCGGACTTGGCTGGCGTGCTCTCTCATATGGGCCCTGGACTGGATGGTGAGAAGGCTGGTGGCTACGGTAAAAAGGGCAAATATGGAGGAAATGGAGCAGAAGTCATGGGAGTCAGCGGGCTGGAAATGCCAGCATTCACAGCTATAGCGTCGACTCCATTCCCACCCGTGG
This sequence comes from Phyllopteryx taeniolatus, assembly GCF_024500385.1. Classification (NCBI taxonomy): domain Eukaryota; kingdom Metazoa; phylum Chordata; class Actinopteri; order Syngnathiformes; family Syngnathidae; genus Phyllopteryx; species Phyllopteryx taeniolatus. The sequence goes on along the minus strand of NC_084513.1, from coordinate 24,266,404 downwards.
GCACTCCGGTGGTGTTTGAGAAGCCTTTGTACAACGGTCGCCAAAACTACAACCCCGAAACGGGAATTTTCACCTGCGAAGTCCCTGGCATATATTACTTTGCCTACCACGTCCATTGCAAAGGAGCCAATGTGTGGGTGGCCCTGATGAAGAACAATGAGCCGCTGATGTACACGTACGACGAATACAAGAAGGGGTACTTAGATCAAGCATCGGGAAGTGCAGTCTTACCTTTACAACCGGGGGACACTGTGTACATTCAGCTGCCCTCAGACCAGGCCGCAGGACTTTATGCTGGGGAGTACGTGCACTCGTCTTTCTCTGGATTTCTACTGTATCCGTTGTAAGTGAAAAGTGAAGTGTTGCCAAAAAAAGTGGACTTTTCAGTGGAAATCTGTTAACGTCATCAATGCAGAAGAGAAGTCAGTTTGGTTATCACAAGGAAGTAGGATGGTCTGTATATAAAACCCATTTTACACCACAGAGCCATGAGTCCATGTGCAATTTTATAGCTATAAAGGTATAGAATAACCTATGAAAAGGTATTCACACAAGACCTGAATGACTTGTCGTACTGTATGTCCTCAAATTGTGGCCGATTTGAATAGACGCCGTGTCTCAATTAGTTGTCAGGTGCGTCGCCAATTTGAAGTTCGCCAAAACAGCAGCACCAACAGAGGGACGTCAAACAGTCTCTCGGGTAAAAGTGCCACAGTCTTGCTTGTTGTAAACAACTATTCACGAGGAGCTTCCGGTATGTGGAAAAAAAGATGAACATTCCAGTAGCGCTGACATTTCGCTCCACAATGTCGAGTGCGTCCATGTGTACATCCCCGGGAGCGATGCGCCATATTTTATCCACCCAGTCGGTTTGATTTCTTTCTGCATTTTCTTCATTACGACAAAAAGGATATACATTTATGAATACATCGTTTGATATTTTTGTTCTAGAAATTGCATTTGTGCAAATAATAGACGACATCTCCGCCCATCTGCAGTCGAGTAGCCAAACGCTCCCGGCCACAAGATGAAGAAAAAAAGGCTAGTTTTGATATAATTTCAGCAAGCCAAGTGAATGCAGTTTGTTTGTAAATGACAATGTGAGGGCATGAAGGGAAATTATAAAATATGTAATAGAAGAAAAAACTTGTTGCAATAGGTTGTTTAACAAAAAAGAAGAAGAAAAGTGGCAGCTTCTCCATGTGGCAAAGAATGTAAAGTTCAGGAAAAAACATGAATATAATTTGATATTTTATTTTTTTCCCCCTTCATCCATTCCTACATGGGTAAATACCGCCGTTGCCTTCATCAATCATGGCAATACAGATCAGAGATTTATGTTGGTCAAGATTCAAAAAAAATAAAAATAAAAAAAAAATAATAATAAACTACATTTTGCAGAGAATAATATCAAATTAATGATGCTTTTTTTTTTTTTTTTTTTTTGCTTGCTCATGCTGGCTTTGCTGTAATTCTGCAAGGGATTTTAACAGATTTGGTGATATGATAATTACGCTGCAGAGAATATAAAGCTAAATGCAATACCACTCACTACGTACGACACCAAAATGTGTTTTTCAAAAAAATATTTCATTCCTATGCAGTGTCACAGTTTTTATCAGATTTATCTTTACTGTACTGTCATTTTATTTATGTTGTTGTTACTACCAATGTGAAATGTGTATTGGCAGTAAAATTACACATAAAAGGGGGAAATGAAATTAAATTTGATGTCAAGATGTGTCAAAAGTGATGGAATATGGGAGAGTACTTATAATGTTAGTAATTTATTATTTGGACCGGAAACCTAGGGGGGAAACTTTGAAAAGGAAAATAGAAATGCATTTGTCCTTCCAAGCATGGTGCTAATATTGTCAGTTTAACCTGAGAGTTAATGTATTTCTCTGTTGTTATAATAATAATTATTATAATTTTTTTTTTGTCTATGCTGTTTTTCTAAATAAAAATCTCGCTGAAAACTATCACAGAAATCTTTATTTCTGATCCCATTGAAAAGCATAAAAAATGCATTCATTCATTCATTAGGTACATCTGGACATTCATAATTAAATAAGAGTACTCAATTTTGATTGACACTCAGACAAATATTAATTGATGTTGGTTACCCTGCAAATATTTACAATTGTGCTTCTGCAAATCAAAACGCACTCCGCTTGTGTTTTATGAATGTGTTTTAATAATACCCCTCAGAAAAGGTCCATATATTCATTCGTTCATTCATTCATCCATTTTCTTCTACCGCTTATGCTCACTCGGGTCGCAGGCGTGCTGGAGCCTATCCCAGCTATCTTCGGGCGAGAAAGGTTCATATAATAAGATTTTATTCCTATATTTAAAAAAAAAAATCTCCAAAACATATTTGGTATTTTATAGTTATTATTTTAAATATAAGAAAATACATTTTCTACAACAATAATTCAAATATATTCATAATTTCTGATTATTTAAAATATGTATTTGTATTTATTTTATTTTTATTAGTGAGAGCATTATATTTTTAATTTAAAAGAATTCCAACTTTATATAATGTTTACATATTTATTATTTTACAAATATTTAATTCTATTTATCATTCACTTCAAATATTAATAATAATGCTTGCTCTATTTCTCTGTTTCTGTGCTATCCTCTCGACTCGACATCATTGAAAATGAGGGCTTACCCTCAATTATCCTTCGAGGTTAGAAATGAAATGAAATAATATTATTTAATTTTTTTATGACTTACTAGTACAACATTTTATTCATCATTTTAAATATTCTTATTGAAAGAATGATTATGTAATGATATATATATATATTACCCCAACAGCATTGTTTACATCGATTACACTATTATGATTTTTTATTTATTTTCTATTTTTTTTAAATCCTCAATGCTAATGTACGTAAACGTGAACGTGCGCCAGACGCCCCGTGGCCACGCCCATAAAGAAAGAGATGCTGATGTTGCCGTCGGAGGATCCTATGCGCATGCGCACAGCTGCCGGTCGGTAGCCCATCGATTCTTGACATCTTTTTGTTTAGAAGTAGACCGATTTTTAGCCACGAAGCGGAGCAGCCGGTAAGCATCGTTGCTTATTACAAGATCACACCACACTCTTTTATCGCAACAAAACCACTTGAATGTTTACATTTTGTTTAGTTGGAGTGAAAACGCCGAGGCTACATATTGATTTACGCTAGCAGCGTTAGCAAGCCTGCCCAACCCAAAAACGGCAATTTGTCATATAAACATGAAGTTGATAAAAGTACGTTTTGGCAATAGGTGTTTTTCCTCAATATGACGTCACGCGTTGGCCACAAAGCTGCTGCCACCAATGGAAGTGATTTGAAATTCAAAGAGAAGGTAACTTCACACTACCAGATGAGGTAAGTGATTCGTTTTGAACTTGTTGAATATACTGTATTTCCTCGTATAATGGCAAAGGGACTTCAGAGTACAAGGTATCAACTAGGAGTGAGGCCAGTATTTGGACAAATATGATACTTTTTTTTTTCAGATAGAAATACAGTAATATATATCATAATATCCGTTCTGGTTTGTTCTATATTGACCGCTGATTTCTTTCTTCTATCGATCCATTTTCTATAGCACTTCCTCATTAGGTTTCCATGTTGTGAGCTTGGAGCGTATCGCAGCTGACTTTGGACAAGAATCAGAAAATCAGAATAATTTGAAGATGCCTGCATATTTTTTGTTGGCTAGCAACAATATAGTGCAATATGATATGGTATATAATATACAGTATTATACAGCTTCCTCTCACATTCCACAAACTATTGTGCCCAGCGATTGGCTGGCGACCAGTTCAGGGCGTACCCCGCCGCTCGCCCTGTTGTTGTCTTTCTTACCGTTTTGATGATGTCCAAGGAACAGGATGCTGTGACTCCAAAATGTAAAAGCGAAACTGATAAGAATGCGAACATTGAAAAAAAAAATGGTGGCGGTGTGTCGTTCATGTTGCAGCACTTCCTTGAAGTCGGAGGTGCGTCGCTTGAACGTGATCCACCTCCTGGTTTGGTTGCTGGTGGCCGCCCAAGTGGCCGTGAGTCACCACAAGCTGCTGTCGCACGACACCGTCGCCATGCCTTACCAGTGGGAGTACCCCTACCTACTCAGCGTGGTCCCCCTGCTGTGCAGCAGCCTGTCGCTGCCCAAGAACAACATCAGCTACCTGGTCTTGTCCATGATCAGCGCCGGGCTCTTCTCGGTGGCGCCGCTCATCTACGGCGGCATGGAGATGTTCCCCTTGGCGCAGCAGCTGTATCGCCACGGCAAAGCGTACCGCTTCATCTTTGGCTTCTCGGCGGTGACTGTGATGTATCTGCTCATGCTGGTGGCCGTGCAAGTGCACGCATGGCAGCTGTACTACATGAAGAAGCTGCTTGACTCGTGGTTCAACGCCACGCAAGAGAAGAAGAAGAAATGATTGTTAAAAAAATTCTATATACTTTGTTTGTATTTATGCATCATTTTACTGGAATCACATTATTGTTTTATTCTGCTAATATTTAATTTTTTAATATTAAGTAATGCAACTTTATTCTATCAACTTTAATTCTATTGCTAATAATTATTTATGGAATTAATAATATATAATAACTTACTAATTTCTTGCGTCCTTATCACTTTTGTTCCATTTCATTGTAGCTTAAAACTCCTTTCCACTCCTGAGCAATGAAAAGCGTGTATCTTCAAGTGCAATTTTTGTTTGTTTGTTTGTTTTTATCCAGGCGGCAAGGTGGACGTCTGGTTAGAGCGTCTGCCTCACAGTTCTGGGGACCGGGGTTCAAATCCCGGCCCTGCCTGTGTGGAGTTTGCATGTTCTCCCTGTGCCTGTGTGGGTTTTCTCCATTTTCCTCCCACATCCCAAAGACATGCGTGGTAGGTTAATTGAAGACTCTAAATTGCCCGTAGGTGTGATTGTGAGTGCGAATGGTTGTTTGTTTATATGTGCTCTGCGATTGACTAGCGACCAGTTCAGGGTGTACCCCGCCTCCTGCCCAAAGATAGCTGGGATAGGCTCCAGCACTCCCGCGACCCTTGTGAGGATAGGCAGTGCAGAAAATGGATGGATGGATCTCAAAATGTCTCAATTTGTCAATTTGGATAAGCAGAAGGGGATGTGTGGATGGAATATAAATACAGTTAATAATTATTTCATGAAATTACCATTTTTGTATAATAATATTACAGCTTCTTTATTACTCACATTTGACTACATAGTTGTCTATCTTTATGACTTTTGTCGCTTTTCAGTGCACTCCAATACAATGAAAAGCGTTTATCTTTGAAGGCAATGTTGAGTTTGTTTTTATCCAAAAAAGCTCAATTTGTTTGGATTTTAAAGGGAAAAAAAACTCTTATTTAGACTATTGGGCGAGCTAACACTAATGATGAGGCAGCCTGACGTGATGGTGGTTCGTTAGTGTTGTATAACTACTGAATACAATCGTTTATGGAACATGGGTTCATGGTGTACATGCTAGATGCATGGTGTTTGAGATTTATGGTCCTCTGTATTTAAATTGCTTTGCTGTATTTAAATTGCTTTGGTATCTAGACATTGAGGACACAAAAACACAAGTACGGAGAGTCATTGAGAACTGTAGGTGTACCAGTAATGTGAAAATAATAATACTATGGCAATTGGTAAATGGCAAATTATAGAAATTCACATTCCATACATTTTGTGTTAAACGTTGTGTTGAAATGCACGGTGAATTAAAAAAAATGAATAAAACGTTTTCTTGGAAGTGATTATGGGTTGACCATTATTAGGCTATGATGTCAGTTAGTGCGCATGCGCCGTGTGACTGCCACGTACGGCTTGACAGCTGAGCACTTCCTGATGCTGCAGCTGGTACCCGGCTCTTGCTAGCCTAGCAACCCGCTTACACCTTTCACGCTTTGGGAGCAGCTAGTGAGATACAGCGTGGTCACGTCGTCGGGATCAGGTAAAACACATTCTCGGGTTTGCTAACGAGTCGGTCAATCGTCTGCCTCTAACCTAATGTCACGTGTTTGCGGTTTATTATGTGAATGTGTGTAGCTAGCTTGCATGCTAAGTAGCTAGCCGGCTAATGTTGCCTTCGTATTTGGGCGAGCTAACAGTTTAGCTTGCAAACGCAGGTGTTTGGGATGAATTCATTCTAGGTCAACGAAGATATCCCCGAGAGTGTCAGTAAGACTTGGATACGTTCCACCTCGCACATCTGAGGCATTCTAACGCGTGTTTTTGTCTGCAAATTGTCTGCTTTGACCGAATTCTTGTTTAATTTCACGTTCATCACCGCTTACTAATAGAGCACGCATTCATTCCGAGCTTTCTGTTGTTCGTCACGTTAATACTCCCATTTGTGTCAAATCAAAAGAGTTTTCGCTGTGTCATCGTTGGCATTGCAGCGCAAACGGCCTAGCAAACTTTTCGCCGTCACAAGTTGTTAGCAAATTTGCTCTACTGTCAGGTGACTTAGCCTGTCCTGTTAAACTTTGGGCGTCTCTGTTCATAACTGTCGGATTGCCGATCGCGCGTTCGGAAATATTTAAGATCACGCGGATGTTTAGAATGGACGTCGGCTGTCCGCTGCTAACGTCCAATGTTAGCCACAGACCAATCCTTAGCATCCAGCCAATTATTCATCTGGCAAAAACACAAAGTAAGTCTCCCTACAGATGAATGGTGGATGAATGGATCGATAGTTCACCATCCAGTTTACAACGCCACCATGAAACCAGTTGCCAACTGGTCACGTTGTTGGATAACACCACCACTCGTCACGAATTATTATTAGAAGTTTGGGGTCAAAGTCTGTGAATTAGCATATACTAGTCCCTGCCAGCTCACATAATGATGCTTGACCCTTCGACTCTTGTCTGTAGTCAAGAGCAAACTTGACCTGCTTCTTTCCCAATCTGATGAATGGGTTAGTACAATTGACTGTACTCTTACGTTGTGATCTCACTTATTTTTCTGTCAAGTTGCCCACAGGCGTCTTAAGAGCTTAAATACGCATACTGATTTTTTATTTTTTATTTTTTATTTTGTATTTTTTTTTATACATCTTAACCAATGTTTAAAATATGAGACCGCACGCATGGTGAGGGTAAATCAGCATTTGTTCTATAGGGTGTAATGTACTCGAGTTGACCTGCACAGCACACACATGACCATATTACTTCCCCAATCCGGTATATGCTTTTCATTAGATAGCAACAGCATTTAGACTTCCCGGAAATGTGCAGGAAATTTTCCACCCTTTTGCAACCCGATTTTATTATTAGAACCTAATTGTTTGTTATAATACAAAACAATCATGTACTCAAATCCGGCCCCGCCTGTGTGGAGTTTGCATGTTCTCCCCGTGTCTGTGTGGGTTTTCTCCGGGCACTCCGGTTTCCTCCCACATCCCAACAACATGCATGGTAGGCTAATTGAAGACTCTAAATTGCCCGTAGGTGTGAATGTGTGCGTGAATGGTTGTTTGTTTATATGTGCCCTGCGATTGGCTGACGACCAGTTCAGGGAGTACGCCGCCTCTCGGCCAAAGATAGCTGGGATAGGTTCCAGTGCGCCCGTGACCCTTGTGAGGATAAAGCGGTGCAGAAAATGGATGGATGTATGAAGTTGTCATTGTTCCGCCATTTTGCTGTGCTGCTGATCTGTAAACGGCACCGTCTTTTCTCGTTCCTACCCTGTCGGGAGGTGGGAGCAGCAGCGTTAGGACGGCACCATGAACGGCCAGCTGGACTTGAGCGGGAAGCTGATCATCAAAGCCCAGCTGGGCGACGACATCAGACGCATCCCCATCCACAACGAAGACATCACTTACGACGAGCTGGTGCTCATGATGCAGCGTGTCTTCAGGGGCAAACTGCAGAGCAACGATGAGGTCACCATCAAGTACAAGGACGAAGGTCTGTCACGTCCTCTGACTCGGACCCATGATTGTTATTTTCCCCTAAATGGGCATCTTTCATTTCACCAACAGAACTAAAATGTCTCTCAGTAACGTCAACCGCTGTGATGGCAGAACAAACCTAATTTGAAATCTTTTTTTCTGACAGAATAAGTAAGGAAGAAAAAAGAAAAAAAATCTATTACAAGAAAAAAGACATCTTTGCTTAGAGAGCAAAAGGTACAAGTCGTCACGAGTCGTTACCCCTTACTGAAGCCCGACCAAAACGTCACCTTCGTTATAAGTGAGAGAGCGAGAGAAGAAAAGGGAAAAAAAAGACATAAATGAGTACTGCGCTTGTTAAGAGCTACGGAACAATAAAACGTAAATATTATATAAAACTAATATTTGGTATATATAAAACAAAACCTTTCCAACTCATGTTTTACCTGGAGGTAACATGCTGGCACAGGGACACATGCTTGCATGGGTTTTCTTCAAATGTGTCAGACTTTTGGAAAAAATGAAAAAACCCAACTAAGGCATGCTCCCGTTTGCGTACAAATGTGGATTAGGCTGATGCCGCAACGTCAGCCAAAAGCCCTACATTCTGCAGAACTTTGTGCAAACTGACAAAACAGGAAATCACCAACACTTACTATGGCTATGATGTCAATGTTGTTTTGGGTATGATAACATGTTGTCATTTTGCATTCATTTGCTGCATACACACTCATCATCTTCACCCTCCACACTTTTTTTTCCCCCCTTCTTTTTATAGACGATGACCTCATCACCATCTTCGACAGCTCTGACCTCTCCTTCGCTATCCAGTGCAGTAGAATACTCAAGTTAACCTTGTTTGGTAAGGTCATATAGTTCCAATTAATGTACTGTATTTGGTCACTAGAGGGCAGTTCAGCTCCAGCTTCAAATAATTGCTCACAGTCAAACAATCCTTCTGATTTCAGGGTTTGCCTCCGAGTGGCTGTATGAACAAGTAAATAATGGGAGAATTTGTGTGTAGACGTTCACAACAAAAAGCAGAATGCGGCCACAATTATTTAGCAGGTCATTTGCTATGTTTTTTTAAAAATATATAGAAACCTCAAACTCTTAAAGCTCATTAAATGTGCAATTTTCTAACATTTTCAGGACAAAAATACACCTTAAATAAAAATAAATCTACTGGGAGTTAGCATATCGTAAGCGGACTCATTTAAAGCAGCAGTGTCAAAAGTATTTTTGTCCAGCGCTTAGGGAGTCTTGTGGTGATGATTGCCAGTTGTCATGTGACTGATTGAGCACAAATGTTGCTTCTGTTAAGCCATGTTTAGCACTGCCGCTGCTTTGAATTGTGTCGTTTGCAACTGCTTGTTTTTCTTCAATTGCCGTGAACAAAAGACTTTGATATGGATCTTGTCTGGTTCGGTGTATTTGAGTGTCATCTGTTTGTGATGTTTGACAAGGAGTACTAAGAGAAAATGCTGTTCAGCACTGTTACAGATTTTACTTTGATAGGTTTCTACTTGAGTTGTGTGTGTGTTTGCGTGTGTGTGTGTGTGCGCGCACGTACACCCTGCCACTTGCCCAAAGTCAGTCGGGACAGGCTTCAGCTCCTCCGACACACTGAACTGGATAAGTCGTAGAAGATGGATGGGCACTTCAAACATTGCCTCTTCCGTTAGTATTATGATGTCAAGGATTGTGCTCAACATTTGAGGTAGCACTGTACAACATAAGCAATTGGCCAAATGTTTTTATAAAAACACAATAAAAGCAATGTGCACTCGCAGTTCTCCGATGACAGAAATGTGTGCATGTTTGTCTTACTCTGCTTCCAGTCAATCTGTCATCAAGCGACCGCCATTCGACAGGAATTATTTTTTTTGGGGGGGTGGCGGTTGTCAAAACGTTTCGCTTCCTTCCAATCAAAGCGGAGCCCTGACTCATCACATGTCGCGACCTCACGTGGAAGCGTGCTCCTCTTGCACGCGTCAAACCTTGGCGAATAGTCACCGTAGGCCGGCATCTGGGTGCAGTGCCTTCTGACCTTGAATATCTCTGTTCAGCGTTATCCACTCAAAAAGAGAGAGACAGGCGTGTGAGCGAGCGAGCAGAATGTCCGGCAGTCTTGGCGTTCACATTCATTCTTTCTTAGTGGAATTTTCCCTCCATTATCCGCTATTAAGTGGGGAAAATGAGGGTGCTTCAAAGTTGCATGTGGTGCAGGTGACAAATTGTCACTATGCACAAACCACAATCACTGGTTACCTTTTAAAATAATCTTTCCATTAACCAGTCTTGATACCAATGAGATTGAAAATAAAAACAAATCTCGGATACTAAACATCTCAGCTTTTAACGTTTTCCTTTTGCCCAAGTATAACATGAAATCAATCACTGATGTAATGTCAAATGTTAAAGCCTAACAAGCGCGTTTAACATGGCACCTTTTGATCATAAGTGACAAGCATATGGCAGCGGCTAGCGTAAGAAACTAACGTCGCAGCCGACATCTTCACTTAGTCTAGGGGGGGGGAAAAAAATATTCACTTAGAGCTCAGAAAGACATTCACTGCATGACACCAGTCACGAAAAGAACTAAAACTAAGTCCATGTTCACTAAAAGCTGCTCATGCCAGCTATGGAGGTGAATCCTATCAAGCCAATGGCATGGCAGTGAGTTTAAAAAAAAAAAAAAAAAAAAAAGCCTGATCAACTACAATTAGTGACATGACAAGCGTTGGACAAAAGTATTTGGGCACCTGGTTTGTTTGTGCTGTAAATGTGTCAACCTTTGGTGTATAATCTTGTCGTACAACCGGTGTCTTTAGAAAAAGTGTCAGATACTGTAAAACAGCAGGGAGGGAAAGATAAGGGCAAAACACACACACAATCGCTGGTTGAAATTCAGTCAAGTAAGGTAAACTGGCATCTCATGCATTATGATATTTCATGTTTTCTTTTTTCCCAAAATCATTTGTCTGTGTGCCCTGTACTTTCGCAAGAATAGCTGTCAGAATGTGTAATAATTGTTTTAATTTCAAGATAAAGTATGCACAGTGTTGACTGTCATAAACATTTCTATTGACGCCGATGGACAAGTTAGACAACTTCCTTGTGTTGGTCTGGATGTTACCAAGCCACTTCAAATTCAGCACCGTAATCTGTTGTCGTCGACAGTGAACGGTCAGCCAAGGCCTTTGGAGTCCAGTCAGGTGAAGCACCTGCGCAGGGAGCTCATCGAGCTGAGGAATAAAGTCAACACCCTCCTGGATAAATTTGAGCCCCCCACAGAGCCCGGCGTGGCCGCCACAGCACCGGAAAGCGGTAAACCACACGGAAAATCAAGCCTCTGAATTGTATATTTACAACTCCCCAGTCCCGAATGTCATTGAGGCTGACGATGCAACATGAGCAGCTGCAGTTGTGTCCAGAAGCCATCACGTACCCATAGATGTCGCTGTGTCATTGGTTTCGGCTAGGGTCGGAGGTCAGGTCATCTCAATAAGAAACCCTTATTTGGCGTAAATATTGATTTTATTTTTGTCCCTAAATTATGACAATGACCTCATCAAGAAATGTGCTGTTTCAGTAACAGTAGAAACTAATAGTATTAAAACATTTAAAATGCTGCATATCCTCCATTCGTCACAAGAACTGCAAAGTACCAGGTGTGTAATATCTGTTTATCTCTTTCTTTTAGTAATACTATATATTATTTATTTTAATAGTTTAGTTTTTTCTTTTGCCATACAGAATTTTCATCAGACTGAGATGGTTCCTTTTATTATACATGCAGTATTGTTAGTATTGTTTATTCCTTGTAAGCAGATAAATGTACAAAATGTCCTTTTGAAGGGCTGACATGGTGAAAATCATTTTGCTTTGTGTCATTATTAATTGTTCACCTTGTGTGAATAAGCGTTAAAATTGGGTTGGTTCTGCTCGCCACCATGAAGCAAAATCTACTTCGTCTTTGCAAGAAATTTAGTCTGATCCACTTTCCGTGTGGAGACGGCGTCGCTGACACTGAAAACAATCTGCATGAAAACCATCTTGCTTCTTTGAGCGGAGTGCCAAGCAGGGAGTCTGCATCGCCGCATAAAAAAGCGTGCATTATTGTTGGCTGCGACGCATCACGCAAACCACTGCAAATGTTATAGACAAGAGGAGGATTTTATTTTTGGAGGCCTGCCTCGACCTGTCTGAGTCACACTTTCCACCAAGCGCAGCTGTAAAGAACAGCAGGACGCAGAGAGTCACAGCTATAGGATATGCTGGATTAACGCAGGAAATATAAACAGCACTTTGTGACAGTTGGTGGAACGATTTAACAGCATGTGTTTTACATATATTTTAATCGTGCATTAGAAAAAAATCGGTTCGACCTGCAGTAAAAAGGAGGAATGCATTTTTTTTTTTTACAAGCTGTGTGTAAGGGGTTTGTAATTACCTTAACTGTGACTGATACATGTTTAATTCTACACCCTTGTCCTGGTAATTGTGGACTTCCCGTAGATGCGTGTCATCCATCCTTTGTTATAACTGTGATACTACCTCAAAAGGGGGACATATGGTGGGTTGACTTCGTCCCCACCCATGCATTGTCTGTGCAGTTTATGCAGAGCAGGCGAATGACTGCTTTTCTACACAGGGGCTATACGAACATGCATTGCCACACTACTGCACTACATTTTTCCCTTTGTGGGCCAGTACTTGCACATTTTTGTCCTGTTATTAGAAACTGTTGACGGACGTGAAGGCAAGGTGGCGACAACAGATCCTGCTGCGAAGCACGTGACCCCAGTCAGTGCGGCCAGTATGTCCGCCTTTGACCCCTTAAAGAACCAGGATGAAGTCAACAAGAATGTCATCTCTGCTTTTGGTTTGAGCGAAGACCAGCCCCCAGGTATTGCACAAGGTCCTAATGACCTATCATCTCATGCAATTATCCAGCCGTCTCTGCTGGATGACGGCTGTGTAACAACAACATTCATTTTACATTGATGAGCAGTCTTAACAGCTGTCGTGAGCTGCGGTTTTGTTTCAGCTGTCTCGCTCTCTTTGCCATCTGTAGCGCCGCCAGCAGCCGCCCCAGAGGAGCGCTCAGGGACCCCTGATAGCATTGCTTCCTCCTCGTCCGCAGCCCCTCAGCCAGGATTGCCTCCCCAAGTGCAGGCTCCCTTTTCTGGAGTGCAACAGGGACCCCCAGCTGGCGTGGATGGTAAGATACCGTTCAATACGTTCCGTAACGCCGGTCAACTTTCCTATTCAAATTGAAAATCTATTTGGATTAATTTGGCTAGTTTGAGAAGCTAACGTAGCAGTCTACATCTTCACTCAGTTCTTTCTTGGCAAACAGTACAAACATAGATACTACTCACCGAAGATCTAAATCGAATTCCTGTGTTCACAAATACTTACCCCTGAGTACTAGCCTACAAGGAAGGAAAACGAAAATTGGAAGTAGGAACCTAGCGAAATCAAACTAGCGACAGAAGTAACACAGGGAAAAAGCAATCAACGCATGCAGAGGTAACCCTTGGATGGTGGTTGAAAGGAAGGTTAATGAGGTGGACTCATGGCTCACGTGATATGCCGACATCAAGCATTATGACAGTTCCCGGGTCCAATATTTGTTTCACACTTAAGGCATACTTTTCCCAAAATTTTGTACAACGAATTTGACCCCGTGAACGCATGTCACATTTGAAGACAAAATGGCGCCACGTCATGCTCAAGAAATGAACAATGGAATGTTTTTGTTTGTTTGTTTTGGGTTTCTTTTTTTGTTCGTTTTTTTTTTTTCACACATTTGCTCATTTGAGCTGTGTCGAGAGCACGAGGTGCGAAGTTCACTCTGGTCCCTTTGCGATCCAGATGTTCAGCATCACTTCCCACAATCTTCATGGGAACTCTTCTGTGCATGAAGACAGTTTCCTCCCTGATTCTTGTGGTAGTTTGTCAACGCGAGGTTCCTTCCTCGATCTTTGTTGCCTCCTCAGCATTACGACAGGCTGCCGCACAGAAATGTAAATGATACACTATTTTAGTTGAAGCCTTTAGCTCGGTTGCTTTGTTGCGTTTAGAACCCTGCTAACAAGATCAAAAAGCTGAGTGTGTAATTTGATTTGAACCTGTTGTCAGACAGATGCCGGTGGGTGGACCGCATGGCAGTCATTTACATCCGTGCATGAAATGAAAGCATAAACATGTAAAAATGAGGCTACCGCTCAACCCGTCTGTTGCGTGAGGACGTTGATCCATTGTATGCGGTTAGTGTTAAATGTTTATTTTAAAATAAACTCATGCGTTCGCTTTCTCGCAAAGGTATGTTCAAGCCTTCAGCACGAGGGAGCGTTAGAAGAATCCACAGAGGATTTTCTTTTGGAAACACTTGGCTGGAAATGTGTCATGCTTTGGAGATGATAATAAATCTTGTAGATATTTCCAGGAAGCTCAAACTACATTTCCTAAAACCTCATTCAATACACATTAAAAAATAAGCAAGCATAAATATGTTTCAATTATACTGGGCATTTAGTGTCATTCACTCATAAGTTGAATGATTGATTTGAGCTTAGTGGTACATCGAAATATTAGCTAATTTGAAGGGAAAAGCCTTCACACAAACAGCCGCTTTGAGTCTGCCGGTCTGGCGTATTGCGAAGCAAAAGAACTGACATTCATTCGCCTTTCACAAAGATGCGCCGTGATGTCTCGGACACAATTGCGCTAACATATGATACAATCCGGTTTCGTGGACAGTAGACATGGCATCTGTAAAGCGGACGTTTACAGGTTTTTAGTGATTTTATTAGATGTGGAGCCAACACAGAACGTTTGTTTGATACATTATATGAGGTGTGTCAGAAATGTGTTACAAAAAGTTCGATTTCAAGTCAGAACAATAAACTACAGGGTTTCCTCTTCCAAGTAATCCCTGTGGAATCTAATGTACTTTCCCAGTCTTCCCTTCTTTTGGGATCCTGCGCAGCTCTGTTGTTGGGGCCATTTTGATGTCCACGTCTACAAAGTGGGTCCCCCTTGAACTTGATGAAGAGGTTTTTTTTTTTGTGGCACTGCTCATGGAACTCTTCTGAGACACCTCATGGTGTTTGTGTTATATTTATTATAATACGTCTTTGTGTGTTAGGTAGGGACTAAAACCTTCTCATGGCGACAGGGTCGTAACAGCCACTCATCCCTCTATAGCGATTACATAACAGCAATGATGGCGCGCAGGCCACGGAAAGGATGAATGGCGGCCAAGTTCACACACACGTTTTCACATGTAATGAAGACCATGCCGGTGCTCATGTTGAACTGTGCAACACATGGCTAACACATCGGTGCTCTGCTCCTCACTTTTAGAAAGATCTGCTTGCTTGTCTTGTCGTAGTGTTTGTTTGTCGGGAAAGGCATGCGCAGCTTATCATAGCTTATCTGACAAGTACAGCAGTGACTAGAGAGTTTTTAAAGTTGCGACTTTCTCTGCTTTGGAAGCAGCTGATTATCATGGAAACTTCTCCATGCTAATTCAAATACCAAGACAATTTTGCACTTTTAAAAGCCACTGCCCATCTTGGGCTGCTCTCATCTGTCACTTTCAAAGAGGCACGCTTAACTTTGAGACGGCTGCAGCACGGCTGGTCGTCCTCCTGCACATGTGCACGTAGGCAGTGTGGTCTGGTGAAGTCATGGCTAATTCAAGTGTAGCAGGAAGTCACTGTCTGCAAATGTAGACGTGTCTGCCGAGGGAGATGCCACATGCGAAGCAGACAGTGTCCGTGTGTGTTCCTGATAGTGGGTACACGCATCCCTCCAATCATTATCTTGTGGAAAGAAGGATTGTTTACGTCTACAAGAGCCACCTGCATGCTACTCGCTAGCTTGAGGCCACTTGGTAATGTTTGTGGTGTGCGCACATTTATCAACAAGATAATCCCACAGCGGTTGAGCTGTCAAAGAGACGTTCACCACTGTTAACCACATGCTCATATGCGGGTTGTAATAAAACAAAAACACAGTAAAACTACTCACCCTTCAAGGCGCCTGACAGACATAATCGAGAGGGAATCAGAAGGTATTTTCACAGCGATACTGTCACGTAGCGGTGTTTTGCAGAAAGTAATGAATTAGTGTTTGTAATTAATTGTATTGCCAATGTATTTAACATCCAACGCATTACTGTTTCGCAGTAAGTTGTGGCATCACATGAAATGCGCACAAAAATGCGTGTGGAGTCAATTGTTTAGAAAAGTTTAGTATCCCACGATCATAAGAATTTTTAATTTTTTAAGTGAATGAGCTGTGGAAGCCTCAACAGGATGTCAAGCTTGAGTGCGCCAATGTCGAGGAGGTGTTCAAAGTTGACAGTTTTCCACTTTGTGTTGCAATCAGGTCAGGTATACCCGCAGTACCAGGCCCCAGGTGGATACCCTCCACAGCAGCCGGGTGCCCCCCCTCAACAGTATGGAATGCAGTATCCTGGTAAGAGTGACAATGGTCCATTGTAAAAACAAGCGTTCGGACACTTGCAGTTCAGTACTCTGCTTCTGACCAAAGTACACAAAAAAGTGTTTAGTATTTAGTCTGCTTCACTCAGCGTTCACGCGTATTTTCACCATCGGACCAAAGTTGCCTGTAAAGTCACATGATTGGACCATGTTTGTGACAGAGCATTATGAAACTAGTTTTCCACGCATAAATGCTGTTAACATAGCTTTAACAAACAGCTTGTCTAGTTTAACACCAGTCTGTGACATGATGAAACTGCCGCCATAAACTGCTGCTTGCATTGCTTCATTATTTTATATTGTATATTTTAATACCAGTTTGTGATATGATGAAACAACCCCCCTCCACCCCCCACAAAAATAGTTTATTGTACACTTTTGAACACCGGCTGTTGTTCCAATGATAGCGTTCACACTTGATTTCTCAACACAACCTTTGTCGCTTTCTCAACATTTTCTCAGCGGGGTACAGCCCCCAGCCAGGAGCCCCCCAACCTGGTCCACCGCAACAGCAGCAGTTCCAGAACTACGCGCCCCCCTCCTCCCAAGCCCCGGCCCCGGGTCCACCGGCCCCGGCCCCCAGCTTCCAGGGTGGCCAGCAGCAGCAGCCTCATTCTCATCCTCCTCAGGGACCCCAGCAGTACCCGCCAGGAGCCTTTCCGCCCCAAAACTATACCTCCCAGGCATCGCAGCCGGCCAACTACAGCATGCCGCCCAACTCCCAGGCTGCCGGGTACCAACCTCGTCCGGGATACACCCCACCTCCGGGCAATACGGTCACCCCTCCGCCCGGGGCTGCTAACCCATACGCCCGCAACCGGCCCCCTTATGGTCAGGGCTATGCCCAGCCAGGCCCTGGGTACCGGTAAAAGGTGCGCGTGAATGATCCAGACACCAACCCTTGTGGCGCAAACCGTTTGGACTGGTTTACTGCTCTGAATTTTTTCCCCATCATATGAATATCAAATCCAAATATTAAACAGGCAAAAAGCCCCTGCCCAGCCCAGCCCACCCCCCGCCCCCCGTCTGATAGCTAGTGTTTATGTGCGGTCTGACCAACACATTGCTGGGCTTTTGTTGCAGTAATTATGATTTGTTTGTGTATTATTTTCCATCTCTCCACCCTTTTTCCCCCTCTTGTTTTTGCCATCGACCAAAACAGGCTGTTTCTCCTTCCTTTCGTGTCACGCTCCAATGACATTCGTATCCTTAAAACGTAATGCGCCGGGCCCATTGCGCCCTAACTGACTTTGGATGTTTTCTCTTTTTCTTATTTGTCACCACTGTATCTGCATTAATCACGATGGGCACACTAGCTAATCGAAGGCGTACGAGTGGGGTCGATCCCAGTGTAATATGTAAGGTTTCCCTTTGGTCACCACTCCTTCCCCCCTTTCTCTTATCAGATCACCAGTTTTTACTAATATACAAAAATCAAATCACACCTTCATGTCAGATTTGTCGTTTAGTGTGTAAACTGTAAGATTTGTTTTTCTTTTTCTTTAACACAATAAATGATTGATACCCAGCTGAGTTGTTCGTGTTTTCCGACACTTGTGTTGCTATTGAAATTCATGTATTGGGCTTTTTCTTTTCCACTTTCCTCCCATGCTGATTTGGGAATACTGATGTAATGCCGGTGGTATTATATTTTGTTTTCCTGTTTTGAGGCTTGCGGCGGCCTGGATGTGTTCTGAGGGAGCGTGCGGTCTTTTCTTCCATGTCAAACTGTCTCAGCGAATGAGAGGGAATCGAGCACAAAGCGTTTATTAAAGAACATTTTCAGAAGTTATTGAACACCCGCAGGGTAGTTGCTTCCAAGCCCAAAATCGCTCATCTTTGATGGATTTGACCACGTAATGGTTGGGGAAAATATGAGCGAGTTGTTAAATACGGACCGTTTACATCCAGAGCTGATTTTGAAACTTTGCAGCCTGTGTCTAATTCAAAGGAGACCATAAGCTTCATAATAGCGCATACGATACCACGCATATATGTTGACAGTTTGAAGCAATGAGCGCCCACCAAATCTTAGCTTTTGTCTTCATATTGCTTACCGTAAAGACTTTGGCTTTATTTTGCTTGGCATGCAGACTTCGGCTTTAGCAAAGGCTAAGGTATCTTAGTCTTTACATTAAGCCCTTATCCTTTGTGTTTAGAATAAGGACCTTCGCTATAACATTTGCGTAGCTTAATGTAAAGGCCTTAGCATTTACCTTGCTTAGCGTAAAGACCTTAGCTTTAGCATTTACTTAATTTAGGGGTAAAGACCTTAGCTTTGGCGTTTACTTAGCATAAAGACAGTCTTAACCTTTGACCTGGCTTAGTGTGAAGATCTTGGCAGTGTAAAGACTTTGGTCTCAGGCTTTAGCCTTTCTCTCGATTAGCGTAAAGATCTTAGCCTTTACCTATTTTGCGTAAAGACTATCTTTAGTATTTAGCTTAGGTTCGACCTTAGTTTTAGCCTTTACATTGCTTCCTGTTAACATCTTAGCATTTACCTCGCTTATGTTAAAGACCTTAGTCTTAGCATTTACCTTGCTTCGGGGTGAGACCTTAAAGCCGAGCTCGGTCTAAGATCTTATTCTTGTCCTGTGTTTAATGTAAATATTTAAAGGTCATGGTAAAGCTTTTGAAATCACACAGAAACTAGCAACAGTTAATATCAAAACAAGATTTAATGCTGAAATACAGTTTACATGTTGCAACACAAACGAAATAATGGGAAAATTATGTACAGTGAGCAAAATGTTTCAACAAATCTATTTCTTATGGAATAGCATTATTGGCGAAAAGTTAGCATTCCAAAACGACATCATATAGGCTCTTTGTTTTTCACCAACAATTTGCACTTCAACAACCCTCTAACAAACAAACTATCCCTGGTAGACAAAAAAAATATTTCACGCCATATACATATATAAACAAAAGTATAATACTGTGCAAACTGCAACTGCTAGCAGTTCCTCAGGAACAGCAAGCGGTCCGTCTCGCATGTGTCACGTGTGCTTGTATTTTACATTGTCCGACTGTACAATCATTATATGAGTGGCACCTTGTTTCTCTATACAAATGACCGACGTGTGTGTGTGTGTTTATAGCCATGCAAATCTATGTCCTCTGGAATGTACCAGCACGCACTATAATCCTGTAACGATCCCTTGATAAATAGTATCATACATTTTGGGAGCCAGCTTCCCAACAATTTTCAGAACAATGACTATATAATCAACATTTTGGCCACTCGTGCATCCATTTTGACACTTTAACAACATCGGGAATTTGTTTCCTGAACCCGTTCATACCTCGTAGCAACCTTAGACACACCCCCATTCTACAGTGTCTATGGCAGGGGCTGGGAACCTACAGCTTGTGAGGCATATGTAGCCCGCGATAGCATTTAATCCAGCCCACCATGTAATTCTTAAAACAAAACCTCAGCGGAACATCTAACCAACAAATGCTAATAATATATAATAATAAACATTTGTTTCATCAATTTAGTGTGGCCTGTGGAGGACTGTCTAGATGGGAGGGGGGGGAGGTTCTCCACCCTTGATTTATGGTAACATGGAAAAGAAGCCCAACTCTCCTCAGGTTAGGCGCCTTTGGTACTCTTCTCCCAGACCTTCTTCGGGACTGCATTAGAGGTGTTACCACTTGCCGGGAATGGGCGTGCCGCATTCGTACCACCCCACGTAAGTCACATGCGACTTGCCCCCAATCTCACCAAAGCTAACCGGCTCTTGTCTCAGCGCTCGGAGGTAACCTGTGTTTAAAAGAAAATGTCAATATTTCAAATGGAGCAGTTGTTAAACAGAAAGCAATACACGATGTGTGAACAACACAAAGGTTCTCGGGGGTCCATGGTCCTGTGTGGGGCATCGATGGAGGATTTGAGGCGGTATCCTTAGAGCCATGTAGCTTGGGTTTTGTGCACCACGCCTGGTCCAAGTTGAATTGAGGCAAGTGGACTCTTGAAGATGTTTCACCTTTCATCCAAAAGTCTTCTTCAGTTGAAGTAATACCGAAGCTGAAGACGAAGCCTTTTGGATCAAACTAAAAGGTGTTGAACAACACAAACGAGCCCAGTTGCCTTGATTTAACTTATGCCGATTGCCACGACCTGGCTGACTGAGAAACTGCACGGTCGTAACATGCCTAGAAATATGGCTGCCCCTCGAAGATTGTTGGGTAATTTCTTTCTGAGAGTTGTCCGTTGCGTGATCCTTGACCGTTACATCAGCAACCACAAATTGTTGTTGCGATCATATATGTGGCCGCCACATTTGTTATGGTGTCACTCTGGCTTTCTGCCGAAAGTGATACATGTCAAATCAGTACACTGCTCATAAATACCTGGCCTGGATGGTAATTGGTCAGCAAACAGCTGCGTCCCAGTCCGCCCGTCCAGGAAGGAGTCCACAAACTGGCAGTGGTCCTCGCCGTGACCTGATTGATCTCCGATGTTGTAAAACTTCCCTAGCGAGAGAGAAGGAAAACATTGTAAGTTTGTTTACAAAACATTTCACAAAACATAGGTGGCTCGCAACACCAGGTGGGACTAATGAGGTAAACACACACACGCAACAATGTGGAGTGACCTCATGTCTGCTGGAATACTAAACAGCCCTAAAGATGAAGATACTCTGTAACACTGAGCACCGAATTTATTTACAGAATGACTTGAATTTGACCGTGAGACAGTTTGGGTGCTGCTGTTTTGGCTAACAACGGCGTGCTTACCATTGAGCGAATCACTAAGGTAGATCTTATATCTCAGGGAGTTGCACAGCTGGATGCCCACAAACTTTCGGTACCACGTCCTCTTCACGTATTGCTTCCCGTTGCATTCGGAGTAGGCGTCTGTCTTAAATGGGAACTGTGTCCAGATGGCATCTTTTCCTGTTGGGAATGTTAACAAATATGTATTGGAAAAAAACAAAAACAGAAATATGCTACATTAGAATGATGTTAAGAAAGGACAATATTTACCTGAAACGTTTTCACTCACTCGAGGGTCCGCTGCATGTAGAAGGAAAATGATGTCATTGTCATGCACATATTATTATTGACACCATATTATTATTATTGACACTTGAATAATATGATTGATGTCAGTATTATTATTCAATTATTCAACAAAAAAAAACACTTTTTTTTTTTTTTTTTAGTAGCAGCCCTAAATATACAGATGTTAAATAGCTTACGATGCATTAGTTTGTGCAACGGTACATATGGGATTCGTAGAATGTTTTTCTACGTGTAGCGTCCGGTGCAACTCGCCTGACTCGGTGTTAAACGACACAGGCTCGCTGGACGGTCCCGTTCCCAGCTCGTTCTTTGGTGTCACTTTGAACTCGTAACTGAAACAAGACAAACGATCAATCCGGGGGATAAACCGACTTGAAGGCCCATTTTTTTCCCCCCCCCCCCCCCGTCGAAATTCCCCTCTTTCCAGCCCGGGGGCTGAAATTGTCCCTATTTCGGAGCCAACGTCAGTCGCAATGACTCACTTGCCGTAGTCCAACAGCTGATGGTTATTCCACGTGCTGAAGGTTAGGATCTCCTGGCAAAAAGCGGCCCCCGGGGGACAATTCTGGTCAACTCTTAAAAGTCCAGATGCAGAATGAAAAATCCTGCACCTCCTCCACCCTTTCTGCTTGTTTCTCTGGCTATTTTTGTGTGCAGTAAAAATGGATTGATTTCTGTGATTTGTTGGTTCTCACTCCTTCTAAATGAAGTGGGTTTTTTTTTTTTTGTGTGTACGAGTATACATTCGACTTGTGTGCTGGCAAGAGGTTGTGCTCGTTTATCTGCATTGGCAGCTTTCACACATTCTTCAAATCAAAGTGCCGTAATCCATCACAGTGATGGATGAATGGGACATTTCGGTTAAAACAGCGGGATTGAAAACCAGCAAAATACGGCAATTCAACCGGTAAGCTCCCCTTTCAAATGGCATGCAGTTTATTGCCGTGATCAACAGCGACGCCGATTACAAATCTCTCCATTTGCATCCCCAAGCCTTTGGTTTTTGTTTGTCTTTCTTTTTCTTCCAATCCCCCTGTACAAGCAGCCACATGTCGAACATGCAACGCGGCGGCCTGACTTTTATGTTCTCCTTCCAAAGTCCGGTCAGCATCCCCAGAGCAGCGCTGATTTTTTTTTTTTTTTATTGTACTTTTTAAGCTACATTTCATGTCACTTCACTCTGTATGAAGGACGCATTGGCAAATTTAGTGCTAATATACCTGCCTGACATGTTTGAATTACGTAGATGATTTTTTTTTTTTTAATCCAGATGGGCTTTAGATGGTCGCCTACCTGCTTTCTGGTTTTAGATTCTCCACTGCGGTGTGTGTCTGGTTTGTTGTTGTCAATATGGACACTTCCTCTCCATTGGGTCCTTTAGCTGTTGACACTACCTCATACTCTGAAAAATGTAGAATAGTATAGTCATTTCAATTTGGAAACAAATAAACGGGTGACATGATCAAATGAAAACGCAGCTCCAAAGAAAAACAATCTGTCCTAAAATCACCTCTGGTTTCGTTGTCAGATTTCTGCCAGTCAAGGATGACGAAGGACGGGCACCCTTCGACTGTGACCACGGTGAGGTTGGAGGGCGGGATACGGGGAGCGGCCGTCACGTTCTGATCACCGCCGTCCTCGTCGTCTGGGAAGTACGCCAGGGAGGACGTGATCGAACACGGCTCGTCTGGCTTCTTATCGGTTTTGTAGATGACGTGAGGAGCTGTGGATATGTGGAGTGGGAGCATAATATTATGAATGACTCATTTGGGGTAATAAATGAATGGTTCGGTTCATCAACGTGGTCAGTTTTCCCACAGCTTTGGTGTCTTTTCGCACCATAGACAATCCAAACGGGAGATCTCGCTCCTCCCATTGGGCGCAAGTACCGTCTGTGAGCAAAAAGGAGGAGGGTTGCATTAAGAGTTGCTTTATATGCGTAAATGTATTGTGCCGTTGATTTGATTGAGATGTGCATCGCATCTGCGTCGGGGATGGAGAACGATCTTAAAACCGTTTTGCTTATCGTTGATGGTTAGTTTCTATCGATTGTTTGTATCATTGATTTGCTGGTTTGGAGCGGTTGACCGGTTGGTTTATATTGGTTGCCGCTTGAACTTTGGGTTTGTATAGTTGAGTGATTCGTTACGGTTGACAAGTTTGATGGTTGGTTTGTTCCAGTTGACTGTTGATTCGTATGACATGAATATTGGTTGAAGTTGTTTTTTTTTTATTGACGGAGTTGGTTCTTATTGACAAACAGTTGGGTCGTATCAGTTCATGGTTAGTTTGGTATCGGTTGACTTGTATCGGTTGATGGGAGGTTTCTGTTCTTTTACAGTTGGCTTGTATTGGTTTGTATCAGTTGATAAGTTGGTTTGCACCGGTTGATCGGTTGACCATTTGGTTTGTATCGGCGAATGGTTGGTTTGTATTGTTTGATGGGTCGATGTTTGGTTTGGATCAGTTGGCGAATGGGTTGTAGCGTTTGACAGTCGGTTTGTATTTGTTGACCCGATGGTTGGTATTGTTTGACCGTTTGGTTTCTATTGGTTGCCGCTTGAACTTTGGTTCGCGCAGTTGACTGATTCCCATCGGAAAATGGTTGGTTTGTATCAGTCGGAAGTCGTTTGATGACTGGTTGCTCCGGTTACTGGTTACGGTTAACCGTCTAGTTCGGTCAGCAGCAGAGTTCAATATTGTTATTTGTTTGTCTTTAATCTGACCCAACGAACGAGAGATTTCATAGTCTTACCCACATAGCGCTTCTTGCCCATAATGTCCACATCGGAAGCGGGCAGGGGCCTGAATATGGAGGAATTTTCATTGATGTCAAAGCGGCTGCCTGTAGAAAGGAAGCCGAGGAGTTAGTTCGTTGCGCTGACAGTCTCTGGTAGAACGATCTGTCAGCATTTTTCACTTCTGGCCCAGGTCAACATCGAGTCTGCCCAACACCTGCTTGAGCGTTCACGGCGACTCAAAAATCACACGTGTTCTCTTATTTCCTTCTCCGATTACAACCTCGTCATCCATGGAAACTCTGCAAACGTGTACAACCTCATGAAATCCCGACTACATTAAACATTTACAGTCCAATTCAAGTCACTTCAAGATTCATTTTCAAACTTTGACAAAGTTACAGTTGTGCTCAGTTGCATATTAAAACAAATATTCAAATAGATACTCAAAACAATTACGATGAGTTAAGAAATCTTTTATTGCTCTCCAGAGGGGAAATGATGGTACTTTATGACCTCAATAGTCATTCTTGGGCTACAAAACAAACAAAAATTGTGATTGTTTTTTTTTTTCCAATCCGAAAAACAAAAATGACTCATTTGGTATTCAGATATTATCGAAACAAACATCACCAAATTTGGAAATGTAAGATTTTTTTATGTTGTTGTAAGCATTGAGTCATAATAATGTGATTTTTCTTTTTTTTTTTGTAGCATGTAAGCAAATTTTCAAAAATGCAAAGAAGCTATGATAAAACAATTTTTTTTTTTTTGCCCTTTTAAGCTATTCATGGCCACTTTTCAAAGCAACATCAGAGTTCTAAAATGCAAAAACATGCTTATTGTTGCTGTAGTTTGTCGTGTGGAGCTGAAAAGTGTAACCCGAGTATTAGGAAGATTTTCTCAGTATGTTGCAGTGCAGTTTTACCATCAAATAAGACCTCCATGACAAAAAGAAAAAAAAGTGTCGTTTCCTACTATTTAATGACGGGGTCGTGGTGGCTGTCTGCTGTCGACGATCCTGCTTCGGCTTGGATGTGACCAAAGGGAAAGGCTTCAAGATGGACTCCTTGTCGCCTTGTTTGAGGTCCATGGGTTTATCTGAGGCGAGGGAGGAGGAGGAGGAGGAGGAGGAAGAAGAAGAAGAAGGGCGGTCAGTGCATCATGTGACTCACACACAGTTGTGTTCCATCTGCTTTGGCTGTCCTTTTTTCCTTTCTTTTTTTGCATCAGAAAGTGAGAAGAGAAGAATGTACGCATAGTTGCACTCCATTAAATTTCACAACTTGAAGTTTCGCGACTACGGGTTCTATTATTTCATGCCGTTGCTTCACTTTACGCTTCAGATTTACGTCAGAACTCAATTGAGTGAGCGTCAAAGGATTACAATTGTGCATTTGTTGCCTTTTTTGAGTTATATCGTTGTTCATGTCATGCGTTGCTCCTTGGTCTTACCCTACTTTAGGCTAGCTTACATTACACCTACTTTGCGTTACTATATTCATTTTCATTACGTTACACTAGGTTATAAAAGTTAAGCCAGTGTTTGTTCTTTTACTATTAACAGTGGTTCATTTTTTTTTTTTTACACCCGTTTGAATTTTAAAAACTGGCATGCGTGAGGCACCTTACAAATGAGCTTCACATGATACCATAATCTGTTGTTTGTACGTGTTTTAATATTAAAAGCGGATACATTATGTTTATCTCTACCACCGTTAAGAGTATAACATTACACCTAATATTGTCTGTACAGTTAATGTACTTGTTTTATGATAGTGGCAGTCAACATTTTTTTAAAATCTGAAAAAAATTCCGCTGTGAATAAAATCCCCTTCATTGAGTCATGAGAAACATATTTACGACCGGAAGTAGCTCGAGAAGGCGCTTATGCGGCGCAGCGTAGCGTTTGTAGCCGTCGCCCTCACCGTGGTCGTTCGGCATCCCCACCAAGTTGGGTCGCTTGTTGACGGGAACAGATTGGCGCAGAACTGCAGGGATGAATGGGAAACATTACGTACGTTAGAGCATTACGACGGCGAATTCGTACAGAGCAACAAAGGTGGTCTGCACTGTGGGACAAGACGTTCACAACTGGAAACAAAATGGTGGCGGTTTCGGAAGCTGACATTTATGCATAAATGGGTACTATTAGTAGAGATCTGTAAACAAAAATCCGCTCACGCACAAAAGCAACAATACAAGCTGGGGATGGGCATAATAATCAATTAATTTGATTGTTAATTAATTGTGTCAATATGCACTGATGGGCTGCAACCAGCAGAGGCACTGTTGATTTGATTTGAAGAACAACATGGCATCAGCTGCAGCCATGGCACTGCCAACAAAACAGGAGTTCAGAACATTCAGAGCGACTCTACCTTTCATTAACAAATATCTAGCCATCCATCCACTGTCTTCCGCTTATCCGAGGTCGGGTCGCGGGGGGCAGTAGCTTTAGCAGGGACGCTCAGACTTCCCTCTCCCCAGCCACTTCATCCGGCTCCTCCGGCGGGATCCCGAGGCGTTCCCGGGCCAGCCGAAAGACGTAGTCTCTCCAGCGTGTCCTGGGTCGTCCCCGGGGTCTCCTCCCGGTGGGACGAGCCCGGAACACCTCACCAGGGAGGCGTCCAGGAGCCATCCTAAACAGATGCCCGAGCCACTTCATCGGGTTCCTCTCGATGTGGAGGAGCAGCGCCTCTACTGCTTTTCACCCAATCTCTAAGGGAGAGCCCGGACACCCTGCGGAGGAAACTCATATCGGCCGCTTGTATCCGGGATCTCGTTCTTTCGGTCACAGCTTGTGACCATACTTGAGGGTAGGAAAGTAGATCGACCTGTAAATCGAGAGCTTCGCCTTCCGGCTTAGCTCCTTCTTTACCACAACGGACCGATACAAAGTCCGCATCACTGCAGACGCGGCACCGATCCGCCTGTCGATCTCCCGTTCCATTCTTCCCTCACTCATGAGCAAGACCCCAAGATACTTGAACTCCTCCACTTTGGGCAGGATCTCATCCACTCTTTTCCGACTGAGGACCACGGTCTCAGATTTGGGGGTGCTGATTCTCATTCCGGCCGCTTCACACTCGGCTGCGACCCGCTCCGGTGAGAGTTGAAGTTCACGGCTTGATGAAGCCAACAGAACTACATCATCTGCAAAAAGCAGAGATGCAATACTGAGGCCATCAAACCGGACCCCCTCTACACCTCAGCTGCTTCTTGAAATTTTGTCCATAAAAGTTATGAACAGAATCGGTGACAAAGGGCAGCCTTGGCAGAGTCCAACCCTCATCGGAAACGAGTCCGACTTACTGCCAGATATGCGTACCAAACTCTTGACACCGGTCGTGCAGGGACCGAACAGCCCAGATCAGGGGGTTCGGTACCCCATACTCCAGAAGCACCCCCCACAGGACTCCACGAGGGACACGTTCAAACACCTTCTCCAAGTCCACAAAACACATGTAGACTGGTTGGGCGAACTCCCATGCACCCTCAAGGACCCTGCCCTGGGTGTAGAGCTGGTCCACTGTTCCACGGCCAGGACGAAAACCACACTGCTCCTCCTGAATCTGAGATTCGACTTCCCGACTGACCCTCCTCTCCAGCACCCCTGAATAGACCTTACCTGGGTGGCTGAGGAGTGTGATCCCCCTGTAGTTGGAACACACCCTCCAGTCCCCCTTCTTAAAAAGGGGGACCACCACCCCAGTCTGCCAATCCAAAGGCACTGTCCCTGATGTCCATGCGATGTTGCAGAGGCGTGTCAACCAGGACAGCCCCACAACATCCAGAGCCTTTAGGGACTCTGGGCTAATCTCATCCAACCCCCGGGGCCTTGCCACCGAGGAGCTTTTTAACCACCTCGGTGACCTCAACCCCAGAGATAGGAGAGCCCGCCTCAGAGAACCCAGACTCTGCTTCCTCATGGGAAGGCGTGTCGGTGGAATTGAGGAGGTCTTCAAAGTATTCTCCCATGGGCTCACAACGTCCCGAGTCGAGGTCAGCAGCGCCCCATCCCCACTATACACAGTGTTGATGGTCCACTGCTTCCCCCTTCTGAGACGCCGGATAGTGGACCAGAATTTCCTCGAAGCCGTCCGGAAGTCTTTCTCCATGGCCTCACCGGACTCCTCCCATACCTGAGTTTTTTGCCTCAGCGACCACCAAAGCCGCATTCCGCTGGGTCAGCCGGTACCCATCAGCTGCCTCAGGAGTCCCACAGGCCAAAAAGGCCCGATAGGACTTGACGGCATCCCCAACGGGTTCGGGGATTGCCGCCACGACAGGCGCCGACCACCTTACGGCCACAGCTTCGGTCCACCATCGGAGCCAACTCACCACCAGGTGGTGATCAGTTGACAGCTCCACCCCTCTCTTCACCCGAGCGTCCAAGACATGCGGCCGCAAGTCCGATGACACGACCGCAAAGTCGATCATCGAACGGTGACCCAGAGTGTCCTAGTGCCAAGTGCATTAACAAATATTTTTTTTAAAAAACAATTAATCGATTATATGAGCGTTAATGTCGTCAAATGCCCATCTCTGATCAAAGCACATACAAGCCAGGAAGATCACAAATGCCGCCACGGTCTACGGCAAATAAAAACATTAATCGGCCCTGAAAATTGTTTTAATGATCTGAGGAGAGTCAAGGACGACTTCATTTTTAAAGAGTGACTCATTTCTATTTCGAAAAAAAAAAATAAAAAATGCTTGAACCGATGCTTATTTTCCACAGATATCTACAAGCTTCAATAGTCCTCGCCAATGAGTTTCAGACCGAGCAGCTTTGATTGATCCAATGAGGGAATTATGCTGGAAATGTAATCAGAAGTGAGCAAATGCGAGCAGGCGTGTCATGGAAACAGCTTCGCAAAAAACTCACATTTATTATTGCGACGCGTAAGAGCACACAGCACTAAATCTTTTAAGAGGAGACGCTGCG
Organism: Phyllopteryx taeniolatus; assembly: GCF_024500385.1. Lineage (NCBI taxonomy): Eukaryota > Metazoa > Chordata > Actinopteri > Syngnathiformes > Syngnathidae > Phyllopteryx > Phyllopteryx taeniolatus. The sequence goes on along the minus strand of NC_084513.1, from coordinate 24,237,234 downwards.
GCCTGAGGGAGTTTAAGACTTTAAGACTTTTCCTTAATTGGAGTTGCTCGGCTGCAATGCATTTCACATTGCACTGTGGTGATTGTTCATTCCCTTATCACGGAGATAATTCCGTTCTTAGTCTCACGACATGCAATTGTCATTGATCCAAAGCAGCTTCAAAACATTTGTTTTCGGGATCGTTTCCGTCCCTCCAATCAATGACCTCGGGCTTAAACTCCCTGGAGGGATCTGCAAAATGATGATTCTCACTGATGAACCCCGAGATTAACCGCCGTATGACAGACAGCTAATGGCAAACATGCGCCGATATGTATCGAGCGAAATACTGTATGTCCGTGTGGTAATCCTATGTGATTATGTGAGGCTGACGATCACAAAACGATGAAGTCATGCTTAATTGGGTGAAGGATCGAGGTGCAGTGATGTATAGCATGAGCTGTCAACCTAACATATGTCTTGCATCATTGCAGTTTTATACAGCAGCAATGACATAACTGCAAAGAGCAGAACCTCAAAAGTCGAACGCACGGTTGTACGATTCGTAAACGGACCCAGAAAAAAAATAGGCATCGAAACCGACCTGCTGTGGCGCATGACCCTCAGTTCGGTTTTGCTTTTTTCCTTTAAGTCTTTTATTTGTTTATTTATTTTGGGATGGGGGGGGGGGAACTCTTATTTAAAGAAAATCCTCAAGTAGTGTAAGACGAGAAAAAGAATATTCGGGAACGCCACAAATTGTGCGAACTACAGGGACTCGCATTTACTACACTTATGACTGTTATGAATGTTAAAATGTTACTTACTGCCCAGACAATTTGACCATAGAAAGGACTATTTCTATTTTTGTTATTTCCTATGGTTTGACTGATTTTGATTAGCTGAGACAATGTGATGGGCCGAAGAAAAGGGGGTCTCTGAAACGTGCCCACCTTTTACACGCAAACATTATGCTCGACATAAACTCTAACTAAGGATGGGCATTTGAAGAAACATCTTTTGTCGATCATCAGGCACATTAAGCATGAGATTCCTCAATCTTTGCAAAGTACAAAACAACTGTGTTGATTCTGGCTTCCTTCACGCATCCATTTCGGATAGCGCTTATCCTCATTATTGTCGCATGTGAGCTGGAGCCTATCCCAGCTGACTTTGGGCTAGAGAGGCGGGGTACACCCTGGACTGGTTGCCAGTCAGTCGCAGGGCACATACAATCAAACAACCATTTACACTCACATTCACACTGATGGATAATTTCGTGTCTTCAATTAACCTATCGTGCATGTTTTTGAAATGTGGGAGGAAGCTGGAGTATGCGAACTCTTCAGCCGAGATTGGGACCGAGGACCTCACAACTGTGAGGCAGATGTGTTGACCCCTTTCCACCGAGTTGTCGATACGAGCTTCAAATGGATCAAATTGCATATGATCGACAAAGTTATTCATCTTCGATCAAGTTTGAATTGAAGCCCATCCCTAGCTGAAACCGCAAACGTATTCTGGGACGGGGCATATTCAGTAACAACAACAGAGCCACAAAAGGTCAAATAGGCAGGTCGAAGCATTAGTGGACTGTGACAAAAAGCGCATGATGATGTGGGACAGAACATACTGTAACATTGCCTCATGGGTTAGTGCGTGTGGAATGCTGAAAGGTGATATTTCTTGTTAGTCTTTACCAGGTTTCTCTTTGGACCATGCTCCAGGTTTAGGGAGAGCATTGCTCCTATGATGAGCTGTTGGAGGGAGAAGAAGGTCGGTTATGAAGTGTTCGGTGTCACTGGTTTTGGCAGTAACCAGTCAGGAAAAACAAAGCTGGAAATGTGTCCCTTTGACCTAGTTTTTAGCGATGAGCTGTCTTTAAAACTCTGCGACATTAATCTTATATTGTGGCCTTCCTCATTCTCCATTCTCTAAGTCTTTTGAGGTGTCTGTGGGTATGTTTAGGAAAGGATGATACAAACAGAGGAAAAAGAGACCAGCGAAACTGCCTGCGCTATGCTTGGTTTGGCATGCTAGGTGTAAAATGTGGCGTGTCCTTGCCAGCGCTGTAGCCAGACATCCCACATGGCCCGGCGAAGAGGGACTGTAAATCATATTAACGACGCCGAGGCTCAAGCCGCCAATGCAGCTCATGGCACAGGTGTGAAGTACACCGCACGAGAGCGCACGTGTGGCCGAGCGCAGGGAGTTTCGGCACTGGTGAGGGACGCACGAGGAGCGCAAGATGGTGCAAGAAAGCTTGAAAGGCACAAGCTTTTCAAGGTGTATGCAAGACGTATCCTGCGCTAAGCCGGGAGCCTTCTGTCGTTGTCTGTAAATGCAGAGCTGCAGATAAAGATAGGAAGTTTGAATAAAAGAAGAGGAGAAAGGGGGAATCAGAGTAGAGGAAGAGAATTCTCCATTACCCCCAGAGATCCTGGAGCTGTGGGAGGAGGTGGAGAATGATCTGACGCCATTGCGAGGCGATTGAGGAGGAGGCTTTATGCGTGAAAATGTTGTGTTTCTTCCTGCCGGAATAGCTGAGGAGCTAGTTGGGGGACGAGGGGTCTCGACTCTCCGGTTGGTGGTACCTAGATAAGAAGAGAGGCATTCGGGAAGGTTAGCGATCATCCACTTGCGAGCTAGAAAGGCTCTACCTAAACGGAACAAATGACAGTGCACATTGGTGAAAAGAATGTAGGCGAGAGACCAAGGAATGAAATGACACGAGACATGAATGGCACACTGCGCTGTTTGTGAGTGGGTGGGGGTTAGGAGGGTCTGCTGGGCCGCGGTTGACAGCACACATGGTGACAGGGACGATGACGTGGGTGTGAGGATGGAGATGGAGATGGGGAAGCAGTGATATCATCCAGTGGTTTGAGTTGCAACTGGGTGTCATACAGTTGTGACGAAAAGCGGTGACGGTAATGCGAGCAACTTGCCGCGGTGTTTACCAAGATTGTAATTATCAGGCTTCTCTGCAGCCGGGGCTGGGATTGGCAGAGGCTTTCCCTTCTCCCGTGGACTAGGAGCTGTATGGGAGAAAACTCATGTATACTCTAAAGGGTATTTGTTGTTATTGTGACATTGAACATTACGTGTTTGAACATACGAGGTGTGGAAAGTAGGTGTTTACCGGTGGGAACTGCCTGCAATGGAGGGACCTCTACAGGGCCAGAGTGAATCCTGCCCTGAGGCAGAATCTCAATTCCAGGTTGCAGTTCTGCTTGGGACGTTGATGCAGGATTTGCCTTGGTTCGTGGTTCAGATTGGGGCAGACTTTGTGCCGTTGATGGGAATTTGGAAGCAGGTTTCCTTTGGGGTAGGGTATCGGACAAAGGATGAGACTGGGGCTGTGGCGGGGCCCTACCTAAAGGTTGCGGTTGGTTAATATTATGCTGTCCGGTGATGGGTTGGTTTTGAGACTTGGCTGGCTGACCTGGCTGTGTTTTTGGTTGGGATTGTGTTTCAGGCCGTGCCGTTTTCTTAAATAGAGGTTGGGTCATGGGGATCAAAGAATGAGTCCTTGGTTTTAATGTTGATTGAACTTTGAACTGTTTTTTTGTGCTTGGACGAGCCTGCGTAGAGTTTTTTAGTTGAGTGAAGGGCTGGAATGTTGTCTGAAAATGGATCATTGATTCAGATGTTGTTTGGATTTGGGGCTCAATTGAAGATTGAGATGGTTGTTTAGGTAGGACGTGAGATATTGTTTGAATTTGTTGCCTTTGAGTTTGATGTCGTTTAGTTGGTTGAGATGTTTTTGGATGTGCCTCATCTGCAGGCTTTGTTGTTAATTGTCTTGGGTGTATAGACTGGGTTATTGGATGATGTCTTGGTTCAGGCTGACTTGTGGTTTGAGGCTGTGATAGGGGTTGTGGTTTTGTCTGAGTTTTCGATTTTGTCTGGGTCTTGGGTGTTGATCTGGTTTCTGACTGGGGTTGAGCTTTGGGTGTAGGTTGGGATGTTTGATGGTAGTGTGTTGGAATTGGGTTATGTGTTACAGGGTGGAGCTCTAGCTCTAGATCTGAATATGATTCACTCTGGGGTATAGGTTGGAATGCTAATTGATGTTGAAGAAAATGGGCTTTTGGCTTAGTACCTGTTTGGGGTTGTTGTGGTCTGGGCTTGGATTGTGTTGGTGGTTGGTGGAGATTTAATGGAAGTGGGGGATGACTTTGAGATTGTCCACCATTTTGCTTTGGGACTGATACAGAAGATGTTGGAGCTGTAATCTGAAGTGGAAGTTGGAGATTAGGAACTAAAGGGACCTCGTAGATAGGAGAAATGACAGATTTGGAGAGGCCTCCTCCTGGGTGGCATGTGAGAGGGAGAGAGAAAATATGTCCTGTAAAATACTTATTGGTTTAAATGAAAACAAAAACATGGACTGAGCTGGCTACAAAAAAACAGCAGAGGTGCAGACAAGGACCTGGAAATGCGCATTGTAATGCTTGGCCTAGTGTGACGTTACACAGGATCGTTTACCTGATTCAAGTTTCGATGACTCATTCAGCCTCAAAGCAATCCAGTTTCTCTACCCAGGATTCCTACGGTTTGATTCCAAAGGCGGTCTCGCTAAGACACTACGATAGGTTTGATTCGGTGTGATTGATTGGCTGCCTTATAGGCATTCCGAATTGGTTCAACCTCCAATAAAAGGATATCAGAGAGAAAGTCCTAAAACGGCATAGGCAAAGCCAATACAGTGTACTTCTAAGATTAGAATAATATAGGGACTAAAATTTAAGACCGTCCATTGTTTAAGTCGTCAATCAACTCCATGCCATTCGATCGTGTTAACAGTCCGGCTTCAGCCAAACAAACCGGTCACTGATAAAAATACATTTGAAACATAACAAGGCCCTAAAATGCATCATTAAAAATGGCTTCGAGCTATCGTATGTTGTGCTAAGCCTACCTACTTTAGCCTTGTTAAACAGCTGACATCACGTATGGAGTGTAAACTAAGCACGCAACGGTTCTTAGTTAGCAATCTGCCTGCCTCTCAACTAGAATAGGTCCAGTGTTTACGTTCTGAACAAACTTGAATCACTATTTACCAATTGGCTGTTTGGTAGTCGCAGGTGTCGCAGGTCCGGGGGTAGACAGAGGTTCCTGTCTAGTAGTTGTGGTGGGAGCTGACAAATATAGTGCACATTAGATCATGTGAAAGAAGTGTAGAAAGTAGACTAGATGTTGCATCTATTCTTAAGTGATAGGCAAAGTTGCTTAGTTGTATGTTTTTTTCTGACCATTACGTAATTCCTGAGATCATGCTCAGAAAAAGAATTACCGAGCGTTGTCTTTGGGGTTATGTGGCCGGAGAGGGGTAGTCTGCCCTGCGTCCTATTGGGAAGAACTAGCAAAGAGTAAAGGAAGAGCGGTTAGATTGGAGAGAAGTCAGCACAAAGGCTATCACGGTCCTGAAAAAGAAAGAGGAAAGTTAAAGCATTTGTTGAGTGCAAGTACATGGTGACAGCTTTTTCCCAAGGGTGATCAGGGTATACTCGTTCACAGTAATGCTTTCTTCTTTCTTTATTGATATTACGCCATCGGCATTGTACATGCGAACGTGACTTGAACCTTAGAGACAATGTGATGTTTTCTTTCAGGCACTGTAAAACACGATTCAGTACTCAGTACTTCTGGAAAGAAACTCATTGTGAGGTAGTCTGCGTTGAAATGTGAGATGCAATTCTGTTGCATAATTTCAAATGTCTTTCCTTTGCATCATAGCGTGCTGTTTAGCATCAAGGTAATTGTGACTGACGTGAATTGTATTGCATTGAAATAGGAATAAATCATATTGGGTCGTAATTGGAGTGGATTGTGTCCCATTGTAATTTGCGTTAAATGTATAGTGTCACGTCATAATTGGAGTGAATCCTGTTGTATCGCATCGGGAGTACCTTTACGCATTTTGGGAATGTATTGTAGCATTGTAGCAAGGCCATGTGGCCATGCAGTGACGGAAATGCACATCCCTTGCATTTACTATTTGTACTGAGATTTTGCTAAACCTTGTATGAAAACAGCTTTCTGATCACTGGAATCTGTAACAATGTTTAAGTAGACTTTTGTTGGTCTAAAAAGCAAAGATTTTTCCAGTGCTTAGACTCACAGTCCAAAGCAGAACAGAGATTTATTTTATTTTTCTTAACAAACATCATGAAAACTATTATGCATCTTCTATTGGCGTAATAATTACAATCGGTTTTACCAAGGAAACGCAGTCTGTGCTGAACTTACCATGACGAGGAGTAAAGGGGAAGTGAGGACCTTGTGCTTGGGGTTTCTAGTGGGTCAAACACAAACACAAAGAGGAATAATCAGTCAATAATATCGTCGCAATGATCACGACTAATAAATTACTGAAGCAACCGAAGAGGTTGCTCTTAGTATCTCCTGCTGGCACGAATGGCCTTAAGTTGGAATAAACAAAGAGGCTAGCACACTACAGACGGACTTGGCTTGTCGTACCCTGGCTGTACTCATGCCGTTTCCATTCGGCAGCTGGAAGGGAAATTAACGAGGCAAACAACCCTGAGAATAGCATACACATATAAAAAAATGTACAACATACTCTCCAGGGCATATTAATTCTTCCGAACGCACACCCTGTTCCCGAATATGTTTATTATGAGCCGAGCTGTTCGTTCTCATTTGCTTCAACAACTCTTTCAGCATATCCAATGAACAGAGCTTGTGTTGATGGAGTGATACAATAAAACCCTCATGTAATAAATGATGTCGTCATGACATCAAGTCAGAACTCTCAGTATATTATTTTATACCGTATTTTAAAAGATAAAGATACGTACCACAGGGCTCATGGGACGTTTGAAGATTTTCCTGATGACTTTCTCTGTAAACAAAAAATAAATTGTCAATAAATGACATTTTCAAACTGAATGTCATTCGGTTATTGAATGCATCATGGTTAAGTATCCTAAAAGATTGCAGAGAATCGGAAGGTTTTAATGCACGTTACGGGTCAAACCTACCTTGAACACCCCCCGAGCTGATGTTGTGGATGACGGGCTTGCTCCACGATCCGGTCTTGTCCTTCGAGCTGGGCTGGACACCGAACTCGTAAACCGCGTTGGGTTTGAGATTGTCAATGACCGTGTCGCTCGTCGGGCAGGTCTGGTAGTTCCACTTCCTGTTCCTCTCCCTATAACGCACTGTGTAGTGTCTGGACCAGAGACAGAGCAGAACAAACTATATACAGTAGCGAAGAGAATATTTACACTTAAAGATGCTTGGTAAAAATTTTCACAGAAGTTTTCCTGACATTTTGTGGCGTTTGAGAAATTCTTAACCCTCGGTTTTTAAGGACAAATTTCCAAGGCCAGTTCCCACCAAGCGCTACGATTCGGTTAGGTTTGGCACATTTTCCTTTTTCCCCTTCTAAAGGGTCACAAAATATCCAACCCCAAGCAACCCACAGTTGTTGGGGTGGCGGTCTATGGTATGCTTGCAGCGGGTGGAGCTAGACACCTTCCACGCGTTCCGTTGCTTCACTCTCTAGTCATTTGCTTTCTAAAGAAAGACCCCGTGCATGAGCTAAGGCCAAATGTATGTAAGCATACCCATCCTCGAGACAGTCGTTCATGATGTTGCCTTCGTAGGGGGTCTTCAGTAGGGTCCCCCAGGAGAGCAGAACTGAGGTGGGCGTTACCGACCCGATAACCAGGTGGAGCGGCTTCTCCAATTCCACTTTCCCTGCAGATGAATGGTTATTAACGTACAGTATCTTGAATGGCACTTTTAAAAGCCGTCATTTTAACAAGTCATACCCGTGCAATGCTTTTTGACATCGTTGGTTGGGATGGGCTGGACGGCGATAAGGTACTTGGGCTCCGCGTCTGAAGACACGACATTTAGAGGCTATAGAAAGACACAACCTTTCACGAAATAAGTATACACGTATGCATGCTAGTCATTGGCCACTCTCACCGAATTCGGTCTCGTAAGGCTTCCCGTTCTCCGGTAGAGGAATAAACTGTTTGGAGAACATGCTGCTGCCGTAGCCCAGGATGTAGCCCTCCAGCTTGGTGTCGGCGTTGGGACGTACAAACTTCATCACGATGGTGTCACCTGTGGCGTTGATGCGGACCTTCATGTTCTGCCGTCGGACTGATGGGACAGGAGAGGACGCCATTATTATTATGCTTGAAATTGCTCTGTTCCTTTGTCGTCATCATTGTAGATTTTGAGGGCTTTCCTTTATTCTCAACCCGCAAGTTCATCTTTTGTTGTTGTTCTTGTTTTGTTTTTTGTTTTTGAATTCAACCCTGAGAGCCAGTTTTATGGCTCTCAGGTTTTAAAAAAGGGCATTGGAGCGACAGATGAGCCAGTAGAAGCTGCAACCTCCCTTCCTTTGTAGTTAAGACTATAAACAATCGACTCTCCAAAGCACATGTCTTTGGCTTCGCTCTCAGCATCAAATGAAATAGTGGAACTTTGCATGCCGAATAGCGCTAGCAGCTGCCAGACCCAACGCAGACACTTGCAAAGGGGGAAGCCCTGGATTTGAAAAATACCCTCTTAGCTTTTCCAGCTCTGTTCTCTCGATGAAAACCTCAATCCAAAGCGTTTGTTTTTGCATCGCCCGTCAATATTCTGCACAAACGCACAAGTGAGATTGGCTCGGGGGAGTAGGAAACATCAGGAAACTTCTGGCAGCGTCTTGTTAAAATCGAGCACGAGCAAAGACTGGCTCGGACCCAACGACCACGCCACGCTTTGACCATTTGGCTCTTTGATACTTAGCAATATTTCCCAAGTACAGTCATTCGATCTAGATGATCTGACCCAATCGCTGGCCTGATCAACAATCCATCTCTCAGCTACAATTCTCACATTGTTGCTGTTTGCACAAACTCTCGGGGCTGTCTGAAACCTCGACTGGCTGGCGCCCAAATTGCCTTTCAGACTAACCAGTATTTATTACATGTCATAATTTGAGTGAATCCTAATAGTGTGAATTTTAGTATACATGGTCGGCTGCCTAAGTAGAAAGCCAGTTTATCGAAATTATATTTGCCTCAGTGGAACATTTGAAGCTGTTTTATTTTAGATTTACTCAGGAAACATCTGTTAGTACCAAAAAAAAAAATAATAATAATAATAATAAGAGGGGGGTTTACCAAAATTAATACTATGGGGTAAAAGTCATTCAATTATCTGAGTAAAAGTTGAAGTGTTACAAAATAAACCTGTGCACTCAAAAGTTGCAATTTCATAAGGGAAAAAAAAGTGTGAGGATATTTTCATAGTATTGTGAAAATTCAACTAATTTAAGAAATAAGTAGTAAAATAGTCAGAAAAAGTGTTGCAATTATATATGGGGAGGTTGTAATATTGAGGAGATAAAGAAGAAAGTCGTCATTTTTAGTATTAAGTCATAGTATACTGACTAAAATACTAAGTTGCAGTTTTACCCCCCCAAAAATTGGTTTCATGTGAATGAAGTTTTAATGTTGAAAATCATTGCAGTTTATGAGGGGGGAAAAAAAGGTTTCACATTGAAAGAATAAAATTGCAGTGTTGCAAGAATGACGCAGTAATATTAAGCCGTGATATTGCAAGGAAAAGGTTTTTGAGAAAAAAGTCCGAATGTTATGTGGTGAAAGTCGTACGTTTTCAAAAATGAAGTCGTACCATTGCGACAAAAAAAGGTTGCAATTGCTCGTAATACTAGGAAATGTTACATTTTTAATATATGGAGCCTCTGGCTGATGAACTCTTGCTGGAATCTTCACATTCAACTTGTTCCATGTTTATTCTCAGAAAAAAGAAGACAAACTTTTTTCGTGCTGCGTTTGGACTTGTTCCTTGTAATTGTACCTGTTGCCAGTGGGGGTCCTACTATCGACGACATGGAGCAAAATTGTCTGCTGACCTCTTTTTAATTTGATTTTTATCCGCCACGTCAAATGTCGTAACGATAACCTCCGCGCTCTCCCAGATGGTCATTTAGCGCACTCATTCGAACAAAAACAATGTGTTATATGATGCTAATTAAGATGAGTCCCTTTCAATCAAATATAATGACTCCGGCCGTCGGGCTCCAAATGTCGAACCGGTAATTCCCATTAACTGCGTGTGCAAATCCTTCAAAATGCTATGAAGTCACCAATCAGCACGTGCCGTTGCCCAATAAATAAAAGGCCCAGAATGGGATAAACATTGACTAATCGTCCTCTCCGTCTTGCGTTTTGGTGAGTAAGCCGAGGAGGTCACGCTGTTGGCTCGAAAAGCAGCAACACCCTCGAACTGAAGACTTTTGCTTGGCTCCAAAGTGGACGTTATCGCCTGCTGACGCGCGGTCCTCCGGGAAAGGGAGTCACAGAATCACGGGGAGGAAAACACGCTGGCGTCAGCTTTGACCGCCAATTTCCGTGACACCTTGAAGCACCGCCGTACCAAAAGTTATTTTGGATTTGACACCAACATTTTGTTGGAACCGTCATCGTGTCTGCGATTTGCTTCATTCCTGCCAGCACCAAATGTTTTTCCTCTGAAAGACCAAACACTTTTTTTGTACTTATGAAAGTTGATACTTTTCTTTCCACTGCTACGCTAGCTTTTCTTGCTATATTTGTCACTTATGATCAGAAGCTTCTACTTGAGCGGCACTTAATGGTCAAAAAAATGATGTCGGTACATTGTTTTCTTCTTTTAAACAGAAAGGTTCACTTGCCATTCTTGTATGACAATTAGGAATGGAAAAAAAATGTTAGTTAAAACATCGCCAGCACAGTTAATACATGTTTAATATTCGCGACAGTTTTGGACTCTGGAACCAATTATTCCAAATATAATCAATCTCAATAGACAAAGGGCTTGTGGGTCATACTTCAATGTACTACTGTACATTAACTGTAAACTCCTGGATTTGGGATTTCCATGCTGATTTCCTCGCCTTGTATTACCAAACCACCAATTAGCGTCAGCGAATTTGTACCGCTTGAAATGGTCTCAGTATCGCACAAGAGGTGATGTCGAGCTGGAGTCGGGGGGGAGATCGGGGGGGTAGAGAGAAGAGCCGAAACAGATGTTTTACGGCGCACTCCATTTAGGGCAATGGAGTGTGAAAAATCTTGCCGGGGCTCGTGCCAGCCAGTTGAAAATCATTTAGATGGTGACAAGGCAATGACAGCTCCAGTGACCTATATTAGTTAAAACGGGACCGAGGGAATATCGGCTATAAATCAGTGGGAGTCGATTGTGGAACAATCCCCCGTTCCAGCGGGAGATAGTCACGCCAGGGATGGCACTCCCCAGACTTTCCTTGGCGGCCTCCGTGCTGTTTTCGCACGACGAACGGCTTGGGGTATATTTTGAACGGAGCCGCAGCTGCTTTGTCTTCCGATATGTGGAATCGGCCGTCTTTCCGTCCCCCCGGGATTCCGAGTGCGTCCGGCAACCCTTCCTCTCTTCGCCGTCTTCGTGTTTCCATCTCAATCATTCATCCGCGCTTGACCTGCCGTTTTGGTCTGGCTGCCTCCGACGCTCTTCCCAAGACATTTATCGTCTAAATGTGGGTCAGTCGTAAATAATTCAACGTTGTGATCGCAAACAGGGTGATGTCATACGTTGTTTTCTAGGATACCATTTTTTTGTTGTTGTTTTTTTTAGCTTCTTGGAATTTAGAAGTGAGATGTAACTATCCATCATGCGGGCTTACGTGCCAGATTTTCACCTGCTACAGGTGACAATATGTAATATACAGAGACCATCTCCAAAAAAATTCATTCTCCTTTCCCGCATGCGAGGCGCAATACTGTAAGAGTCCTGCTGGAAAAACCTCAAACTTTTTAAAATGAAACTCAAAATGCACAATTTCAGTCATCCGTCCATTTTCTTTACCGCTTATCCTCACAAGGGTTGCGGGCCAATTTCAGTCAACGTACTCACATGTGCACCAAACTTGTGCGACCAAATTACTTGCAAAAACTGGTTGAGGGGGAAGAAGAGAAGGTTTGAACCGCCCTCAAGCATGTGTGTGTGTGTGTGTGTGTGTGTGTGAGAGAGAGATTTCTGTAAGGTCATGGTGTTCCTACATGTGCAGTGCGCCCCCCCAGGGGGATTAAAAGTATAATAAATTCGATTTATCCAATTTTTTTTTTTTTTGCTACAATTTACACTACTGCCTTAGCGTAGAATATAATAAATAGAAACCTGCGTGTGCGTTGTTGCATTTTTTTTTTTAAATAATTTTTTTTTTTTTAATTTGGTCATGTTTTGGCAGCATGTTTGGATGACTGGTTAGCACATCTGCCTCACAGTTCTGAGGTTGCGGGTTCAATCCCCGGCCGCGATTGGCTGGCGACCGGTTCAGGGTCCCTCGTGAGGAGAAGCGGTACAGAAAATGGATGGTCACGTTTTGACCATGTTTGCAGGATTAAACGTGATGCCTTGGCTCCAAACAGGCTTTGGACAGATGTTGACGGGGTGCGTTGCTTCAAAAGTTGGCGCAGGCTGATGGAACAGAAGTCGCCTCCTTCTGGTCAGTGGACAACACAACCGCTTCTTTGCATAATGCGTTTGACTCTCAGATCAGGCGCCCGAGCCAAGAAAAGCTCAAACGAACCTGCCTTTTCCCACAGAAAAGAAATAGAAAAACAAGCCAACTTTTGCCAGCAGCGTTAACCGCGTGCAGGCTGGACTGTGGGCTGCTCCCCTCCAATCACTTTTACAACCATTCAAGTTTTCAAAGGGGCTCCAACACGCAGGACAAAAACAGCATGATTGCGAATGCCCCAGTAGGCAGCAGAGGGAAAAAAAAACGGCCTTCGGTCGGTGTGTTTGTGCAATGTGAGACAGGAAAATTCCCAATCAGCAACTCAGTTATCTGATCTACTGAGTCTGTGTTATGACTTCTTTCTTCTTTCCTGTTGGAAAGAGAGACAAAAAAAGAAACTCCTGCAAGGAGCTCGGGCTCAGTTTTTGTTCAAAGTCCCAAAAGGGGGACAACATGTATGACAACATATTTGTCTGCTATGAAAAACTGTGGCGATAATGTCCCACGCATCCGTGCTGCTGGAACTGCTGTCGATGTTTAGCGTGTGGTCTACGTGTTAAGTCCGGTACGTGACTTCACCGCTGCGGGTACTTTGATTAAAGTCAGACCGGTGCAACTCAGATTGGAACAGCAACAGCAGAAAGTCGACACCTCTTGCCGTATTGCTTCCAGGGACTTCATCTCGTGAGGAAGTCTTGCGAGTTTAACCTGTGAACTTCCTAACCTGAGGACACCGCCAAGTAAAACCCGCGACGGACCAGCTGTGCTCTCTTTGTTTCAGGGAAACGTGATTGGTTAAAGAAAAATTCGTTCTCGAGGTAAGTCGGACAGGTGAGGGACGGCCTCCCCTTTTGGGATGAACCTCATTGGCATTCGTCAGGACCGAACAGATGGATTCATACAGTTTTCAGGCGCAACGGTGAATCGACCGTCGAAGATGTTTGTACGTACGATACGGTAAACCACTAAGATATTCTTTCAGGGAAGACTAAGAACCTTCAGATCTCTGTCTCATACGGAAAGGGTTTCCGTATGAAGCTTTCGATAGCAGGTGGGATCTTAAACTCCAGACCACCAGAATTGCATGCGAGGGGGCACGTGCCGAGAGATGATGACCAAGCCTTTAACCAGAGACCCATCCATTCACTTTCTAGCGCTTATCGTGTCCAGGTGCCACAGGTAAGCTGGACCCTATCGCAGCTGACTGAGATGCACCTCAAACCGATGAAGCGGCACATGGTAACGTGAGCATGTCCTACCTCTGCTCCTGCGTGGTGTGGAGGGACCCGACAAAACTATCCCAGCGACGAGGACCACAAGGAAGAGGACCAGAAAGCTGGGCGAGCGCTGCTGCGTCCTCGTCATGACTGCGGCGCTCGGCGTGGGGGAATCTCGGGAGGGACGGACGAGCGCTGATGTCTCGAGGTTCGGACGAGGCTCTCAAGTCCCGTAGGCCAGCAGGCGCAGGTATCAGCTCGGTTTCTGCGAGAGGCTGAACGACTTCTGCGAGCCGCTCACGACTTGCGAGGCACACTTGACTGCAGGTTCGGATGCTGCTGCACCTTCTATACCTCCCTGATGGAGGGGAGGGGTCACACACACTGGCTTTTTCTCCAAAAGGCGCTTCAGCCAAAGCTCCCGCCCTTCTCGTCTGTTTTTTTTCCCCTCCCTGCTTAGTCTGGTGGGTCCACACCAATTCTGCTTTCCATCTGCAGCAGAAACCCTCTGACACGAGTCATTGTTTTCACTCTCCCTCCTCTGCGCTTCTCTCAGTGAGCGCTCGTGTGCGCAGTCACATCCAGAACACCTCCAATGCAAACACGATCTACAGCTTCCCTTGCATTCAAATGGCTGCTTTATTGATAATGCGCAGGAAGATTGTTGTCATTGCGGGCGTGTCAATAAAATGTGAGGTTTGGAGTTCAACCCGTGATCGTAATGGATGCAGCAGCCTTTCCCAAACTCGGACTTAGGGTGTTGCCTTTGCCTTTCGGTTTGCGTGACAACAGTGTTCCAGAACCCAGAAACAAACAAATAAACAAAGTAACATTGGAAAAAGTTTGAAAATGACCCTGTTATCGTAGCCAGCTTGAATACTCAACTGAAAACCTAATCTCTGGTTACAAGTGACATCACCGAATGCATTTCCCGTAGTTTTTCATTAATAACGTTGTCATCTGTACATGACACCTTTCATTTGGGATTTCGGAGATGCGTCCGCTGCATGCGCCGCCTGTGTGGATTGCACACTACAATAACTTGGGGATGAAGTGCCGCCTCCGCAGGTGAAAATGCAAATGATGCTTCTCAGTCGTCTTTACAGTCGCTTCAGACGCCGGGTTGTTTGACAACCGGTAGCCGCTCGCCTCTTCGCCACGGTAACGAAAGTGAGCAGTGGCTCTTTTGCAAGAGACAGAACCACACGCTGGCAAAAGTCAATTGTAAGTGTGCGTTCCTTCTTCACCCTTGGAGGAATGTCACAAAGCCTTTATCAACTACGTGTCCCCTTTAAGCAGACCCCACACGATTTCTTGGCAAAGGACTTTTTGCATTCAATCTATTGTCAGTATGATGCCAAGAGATTGTCTATTCGTCTGCAGCGAGGGACCAACTTTCCCCACCCTCGTCGCACGCTGGCGCAGTGGACAGATTTCCAGCCCCCTGGGCAAGCAATCAGCGTTAAGTGCCTCGCTCTGGCCACGGATCGCGGTTCTTAACCATTTAGCCGCGGCCAACCTTCCGATTTTCGCTTGCATACGAGCACCGAGAGGGGATCGGTTGCTTGTAGTAATTCGGGACTTGACTTTGAGAGCCCTGGGTTAAGCTTCTAATCGTGCTGTGTCCATTCATCCATTCATCTTTTTCAATTCAATGACTCCTTCTGTGCATATTGAAGGAGACTACCGAGTTGCAACAGATCCACCAGAGCCGCATCAAATGAAAATATCCTTTCTCAGAAAATGGAGTGACATTCTGGAATTCTCACATCCCGAACGTCTTTACCGCTATTTCTTGTATCTGTCCCAAATGAAGAAACCTAACCCGCGACTAATTACTGTATTATTTGTTTGTTTGATATTAACGGGCTCGAAACCTCGTAGACCAGAGAGCCCATCTACTTCACGGCTCGCTTTTTCTACCTTCTCCAGGGCAACAAACTGTTCAGACTGTTTACTGAGATGTTTACGGTCTGTTGTGGACCTTGGAGCACATTGGCTGAACCCGAAGGAGGCGCGGGCCATGCGAACGGCGTCCAGAAAGTTTCACCAAGCCGTCCAGATTTTGAAAAAGAGTCCGATCTCGGCATCGCGCTTGGGCCCAATAAACACACACACGCACACACTGAGTCAGCTATTGGTCGCCCCCAAATCGTTAAGGGCTGCCGTTATATTCCATGGAAACATTGTCTCTCCTCATGCAGTCTATAAATATATTCTCCGGCGATGCCAAGGAGACACACCGAGGTCAAATGTAGCGCAAACGTGCCTTGTGACAGCTCGCTTACATCTTGTGCTTTCTTTTAAGTGTGAAGCGCACAATATATCAATGTTTACAACCGGTCAGGTAACTGGATTTTTTTGGGGGGTTTGGTTTTTTTTTGGAACGTGTTTGTGGACAGTTTACTCGTGCGCGTTCCTTCCCCTTTTGAAATGGTGGCCGGCCAAGACTTTCTGGTGGGCCTCAAGGATACGACGTGTGCGCTAAGTGCGTGTGCATGGCGCGCACATGTCGGCCCGCACGTGCGCGTACGCGTAGTGCGGCGTCCCCGCCCTCGCTGGTTATCCCACATGTCATTGCACGAGACAGGAAAACCGAGGGCGCACGCCAGCGGGGGCGTGTCCCCCGAGGAAACAAGACTTTGCGATGGAAGCACGCCTTCAGGGAGCCCATTAAAATATTATAATAACAAGAAGAATAATAACAGTCTGCTTCAAGTGATGAACGAGCACGGCGAGTAATCAACCTGACCCGGCCCGCTTGTCGACTGGGGGGGGCAGTTTCATGACATCATGTTACATAACATAACAAAAAAAAAAAAAAAAAAACAGGAAAAACGATATATGACCGTTCCTATCTTGAACTACAGTGGACAAGCACAAATGGATTTTGTTTGACATCATTTATTTCTTAAATTTCTTGGGCGCAATAAAGAGCAAAATGATTGCTCTCGGGCAACTTCAGCACCGCAAACGTCAATCTTTTTGCAGCGATGTGGACCTTTAATGTTTTCCGAGTGTTTAAGCAGATGTTTTCGGAATGCCGGCAGGTTTCAACCTGCAAACGGCAAAATTCAACCAAAATTTCAACCAAGGACATCCACTTTGGTGCCTTTCTGTGACTCTTCCGGTCTCTCTTTTGGTGACACGCTTAAGATCAGTGCCGACGTCCCTCTGAACAGATGATGATGACGAGTGTTAAAATAGCACTTCAAGTTGAAGCGAGACATTTTATCGGTTGTTAGCGCCGTTGTCTGCGCTAGCTGCAACATGTTTGCATCTTTGAGGCGCTTCGGTGACAAGCGGCGTCTTTGCCGCACAATTCCGTTTTGTCACTCGGCGCATCGGTGTTATCGCTGTGCCGGGAATTTGATCATTGAGAAACGTTATTTGTCGCTCGGAGTGCATACATGCAAAAGTGTTCCATCACGTGCGCTCGCTCGCATTTGCTTTCTTAGGACAAATGAAGTACGATCAGTTCTTGGCTTTTTTTTCTTCGAACTGATACAGTATGTGTGTGTTTGAAGGACAGTTCTGGCGGCCCGCGTTGCAAAACACCTTTTGACCGATACTTTAGCTACGCACAGATTTTCTGTTAAAAGTCCAAATCTCCACGAGCAGACGCGCGCCGCTTTCTCTTTGCATCTGGCCTTTCCACGTAAACCTCTCCTGACGCCATCCTCTCTTCTTTCCGCACGGTTCTTTTTCTGTCCTCTCGGCGATTACCCGATTCCAGAAAGAGGCCCTCCGAGCCCGGCTGCGTGGAATTCAGTCTGGTTTGTATCAACATGCAGAACAATCGCGCCATACGACGCTCCCGCTACAGCGCTGGATCCAGTCAGAATTAAGCCTCAAACTCTCAAATCGTTTTGATTACCATGTGTTGCGGTTCACTCATCGCTGTCTTTCACCGTTACGTTTACGCAACTTCTTTTAATTCCCACTTGGACAGGCTAGGAATCAAAACAAATCCAGAGTTCGAGTAGAAGTTCCGACGTTTCCTGATTATTTCTCGTCACGGCCCGAATGGACGGCCTGCTTTGCTGAGTCCAACGCCGCACGAGGGGGCCGAACCCCCTTCTCCCTTCCGCTCATCAGTCTCGAGTCAGCGAGGTTGTTGTCCCCCCCCCCCCCCCCCCATTATGTGTCGAAAAAAAAAAAACATCTTTCTTTGATTTCCTTTTGGGTTTAATCGCGTTCAACAATCATCGTCTTCCATCTCGCCGTCTTCGGCTCAAACCCCGGCTGCGGGCAAGTCTTCATCCGTAAAGCTCCTCTTCCGTCGTCCTCTTTGCCTCCTACCTTCACGGCGGCTCAGTTTTCAGTACCCACCGTCCCTGGTCTGAGAATCCAAACCATCTCAGTCCAAACCGTCTCATCAGCTCATTCTTGAGCTCATTGGGGATGTTCGATAGCACTTTTTTGGAAGACAAATTTCGATGCCCGGTTTTGATATCGGTGGCTGGTACCAGCGGCCTTCACGAGTACCCGATACCTTGAAATAAGACCAGTATCGGCCCAAAACTGCTAATACTAGTACTCGCATATTCCTAGCGAAAACAATACCCGAAAACAAATCGCCACTGGCTTTATGATTGTAACTGCAGCAATTTCACAATTTCTGACAACAACAACTAAACCCAACTGAACCGAAGCGCTCGGTGCGATACGGACGAACGTAGCGAAGTGTCTGGGGATCTTTCGAGTCTCTTTCGCAGCCCCGAAATATGAAGCGGAGGATGGAGGACAATGGGTCCTCGCTCTGCTTTAGTCATCATTCTTTTCCGTCTTTTTATGGCTTTTCAGCACATCGTCAGCCTCGCCCGCCAACACGCGCCCGCCACGCAAGCACAAATCTGTGTCGCGGAGAGACAAAAAAAGAAAAAAGTGACAAGGTCTCGTAAAAGAGCAACATTTCGTGCCAGTTTCCGTAAGCCGGATCAGACTCAATGAAGAAAACCTCCAGGATTTGTGTCCCCTCTCATCCGGCCACCAAACTCCCAGAAGAAGAAGAAGAAGAAGAAAAAAAATCACCACTGAGTGGAAAACCACTCGGCAGAAATCCCTCCCAGTGTGACATTGGCGTGTTCGGACATGAAGCTCGCGACTTGGGCAAGGGTCTCCCTGTGGGCCAAGAGCGAGAAGGTCTTTTCACAGCTCGGCTTTTAAGCCTGCCTGCACTTTTCCACTTTCGCATGGAAAAAAAAAAAAATCATAATAAGATAATTGAGATGATTTTTCCACTCACGGACGCCTTGAACGCAGCGGCGCCTTATTGAGTTGCCGTGTTCCAGTTTGACAACGGCGAAAACGCTGCAGGGGTTCAACGTCGAATTTCGAATCGATGACCTCTACGCCGATTGTGTTATTTCATGGATTTGCTCCTTTTTGTTTTCTTTTGTTTTGTTTTTTTTTCCCAACCAATTTGTAGCATGTCAGATGTCACATCTCAGCATTCAGTAGCAAGTGGAAAGTATGACTGCATTGATTCTTAAACTAAACAGTGGCTGGTGTGCGTGCATGCGGTTGTAAGACCGCCGCCAAGTCTCCCCATCGTTTGCGTTTCACTAGCGGACCAAATTGTTCAGCGCACTGCTTAATAGTTTGGTTTCAAAGCCTTGGCGGAGGTAACCTTTTGACTTCTTACCTTTTGGAGGGATTACAGTAATCCCCCGCGCTTCACTAATTCACAAATTCAACGATCCGCGTTTTTTTTTCTTTCTGTGGAAACGATGCCCAGCTCTTCTCTGAAAAACTCGCCCATTTGCGTTTTTTTTTCGAAAGCAGCGTCCGATGCCAACGAAGCCCGTCGAATCGTCAGGTTTCCTGGTCCAGCTGCTCCGCTCCTCTTCCCTGTCCGTCCTCTAGTGTCAATGCGCCCGATCCTCGTGACCTCTCTTTCGAATGCACCGCGTATATACAGTACCCGCTAAGGGGGGGGCGGGGTGGGGGGGTTTGTGTGGTTCGGGGTCCTGTGGAGTTCCGTGTTCCTTTTCCCCACCTGCCTCTCCAGATTTGAATGCACCACAGATATGCAGACTGGACTGTCAGGTCTATATTTGTCAAATAAGTTTGGTGCTGGAAGGAATTCAACTTTTGAAGTGAAGGTAGCAGCCCGCTTGCGTGTTGTCGGTCAGCTCGTCGGCAGGCGCGATTGGTTCCTTTAGATTTGCTCGACGCTAGGATGACACGTTTCCCCGTTGCGTCCAAGTTTGTGTCGAGGGGCCGGGACACTTGATGGAACACGGAGGCGGTACCTGGCTTCTTTCTCCCGGCCGGTGACGTCAGCGCTGATGACTTGAACACTTGTTGCGGTCGCTGCTCGACAACTCAAACAGCAGCAGGCACCGCTAAAGACTTCAGGTGAACAACATGTTCATGCACATTAGTGTGATTTATTTCTGTTTCATTTTTCAGATTATTTGAATATATATATATATATATATGTGGAGTTTGCATGTTCTCCCCGCGCCTGCGTGGGTTTTCTCCGGTTTCCTCCCACATCCCAAAAACATGCGTGCTAGGTCGATTGAAGACTCTAAATCGCCCGTAGGTGTGAATGTGAGCGCAAATGGTTGTTTGTTTCTGTGTGCCCTGCGATTGGCTGGCGACCGGTTCAGGGCGTACCCCCGCCTCCCGCCCGAACACAGCTGGGATAGGAAAATGGATGGATGGATATTTATGCTAAACTACGCTAACTGGTATCAACGTTTTGAAAAGTCTCAACTGGGCACGGCTGGTTTGACTTCGGGGGGAAAAGGCATTTGCGAGCAAACGAAAAGAAGTGCAACCCAACGAGGTGCGTTATTAAAAGTGTGTTACGGTATCAAGTGCATTCTTCCTGGATTTCAAGGATTCCACCACCACGTTTAGCATCCGAATTGGAAATGCAGACGAGCGTCTTAGCTCACTCAAGTCCCTTCGCAGACGTCATTTTCAGCTGGCGACACCCTGAAAATGATTCATCTCGTGTTTGCTTTCGCATTGAAGACACTTTCAGGTTTACTAGCGGAAAGTTGGACGGGGGGGGAGGTCCACTGTCAGATCCATTGCGGTGTCGCGTTCGGACAAATTCGTCAAAAAAGTCAAACCAAACACCACTGGACGGAACGCTAACGAGAAAACCAAGTCAATCAAATAGAAAGAAGACGTGTTTTCTTGGTTTTGTCATGTGATTGAACAAAAAAACAACAAAAAAATCAAACATTTTTGGTTTGGTCTACGTCAGAGTCCTCCGGTTGATTAATATAAATAAACGTGAAGGCTCCAACGGCGACAGAAGTTTGGGGGACGGGAGCGATGTGGACACATTTGGGACAGCCAGCTCACGAGGTGAGATGGAAAATAAGCAAGCGCCGCCTAATTTCACACTTTCGGGGATGTCAGTGACACACTTTAGCGAAAATTATGTAACAATACCCCCCCCCCCCCCCAAAAAAAAAAATACAAAGAAATAGTCATCTCTAGGCTGCACAGAAGAAAAAAAAATGATGAGACAAAAACTTTTAGAAGAATGAAACCATCAAATTACTCAAAATTGTATGACAATAAATAAATGAAAATAAAATTAAGAGAAATATACGTGAAATCAAACAAAAATACAATTTTAAAAAAAATACAAATCTGACTGTCATTAGAGTAAAGTGGGAATAAATGTGCCGGGGTGGAAAATGCAATATTTTCACAAGAAAAAAAAGTCACAATTTTACAGGGAAAAAAACTTGAAATCATAAAATTAAGAAAACCTTGGAACCAAACACGAATAAATTGCAAAGAAAATAATTTTACTAGAATAAAGTCATATTATAATATGGAAAAAAAAGATTGTAAAACTAAGAGAACAAGCTTGAAGTTTTGCAAGAAGGAATGAAAATACTTCATCCTGAGACAAAAAGGTCGGGTCGCGGGGGCAGGAACTTTAACGACTGCTTTCTTGCCATGTTGCAAGATTATGATGTGATCGTCGACTTGTGAGGTGAGGTGAGGTGAGGTGAGCCTCCGCGCCGGGGGGGGGGGGGGGGGGGGGGCGTGTTAGGCCTTCATTGTGTTTCATTTGAGGCAAACGGTGACATCATTCCAACAATAGCGAGACACGACTGCCGCGTCACGTGAAAGTTCATCCCCGCCCGGTCGACGCGGAGAAATGTGCTGCAGGTGTTCGACATTCCCTCCAAAAAAAAAAAAAAAAAAACTGGGCCAGCGTCTAATTAGTCCTAGAAACGCAAAGTTGTTTTTTTTGTTTTTTTTTATGATTCTGTCTCGCTGTGTTTCCCATTAAAATAGTTTCCAGTGACAAAGCCTCAGGTAATACCTGCTGAAGTTTCTGCCAGAAGGTCGGCCTGAACTCCAGGCATCCTTTCTGCTATTGTTCGCTCAAGCCAAAAGGAGGCATTTTAGTCCTGCTTCCATCCAAAATGGAAAAACAAAAGAGTTTTTTGTGGTCGAAATCCGACAAAAAAAACAAAAAAAAAAACTGGACTGGCATTGGACGACGCTGCCTCACGTGTATCCCGACACATTAAGTTAAATAATAGAACATCTAATACAGACTTTGGAGTCGAAACATACCAAATAAAAGCCATCATGGCGATCATCTCCAATGATCGCTTCGCTCGAAACTAGTCTTGAGCGATGACTCGCCCGAGACCAGGACTCACAGAAACCGAGACTTTTGGGAGTCGAGACCGAGACTATAAAACGCTGTTTTAAAAATCATGGCAAGGTTGAGCAGTTCGAGAGCAATCGTTCTCGTTCAATCGAATTTTCTTCGGAATACATTTCAACTTGCAAAAATCTCCAATCCTAACAATTTCGGTGAGCTAAATCCTTCCAAAAAAAAGAAATGATTTTATGTCATTAAAAATGAAGATTGAAAAAAGATCTTGATTTTGGGAGTCGAGCTGCGACCAAGGCCACGCTGACCCGGCAGCGGTGTGGCGGCGCCCTAGCGCCCTCTGTGGAGAGCTGCCGCTGTGTTTGTTTTTTTTGTTTGTTTTTTTTTTTTTTTACATCTTCTGTTCAGCGGTAGTAAGCTTCTTTTTGCACTTGTGCGACATTTAAAAAAAAAAACGTTTACACCTGGAATTTGTGCGACGCAGCTTTTGGTTAGCTCAGTTTGAATTTGCCGAGTCAAAGATCAAATTCTTCGGCATTCCGTCAAGTTGTGAAGCTTGTCGAAGCGGTGTGACCATCACGGTGCATTTTTGTGTGTGTGTGTTTTGTTTGTGCGCGCTTTGCGGTCCTTGACATGATTGAGAGGCGCGCGTCTGGACGTGATTAAGCGGGCCAAAGCGCTGAAGACATGCAGGTCTAATTGTAAGCAGCTGACACAGTGGACACACTGGAAAAAAAATGGAATGCACCTTTCGAATGCCACAAACTGGCTTTTCTCCATCGGAGGCTTTTCTAATTTTCCACAACATTCCATAATCCACCTGCACACACGCACACTTCCAAGTGTATTCCCAATAGACGGGAACAGTCTTCGCTACATGCGAGGTTCGATGCATCGTGTTCTAATATAGCACACGAGCCTGGATTGTTTATTGTCATTTGACAGGTTAGTGTGTAAACCGCAGCCTGCTGATTACATCGACTTTTGTTTGGGCGAAAGACCATCTGGTTCCCATCCGACTGTCAGGAGTAACTTAGCCAGAATTTAGCAGCCGGGACGCCGAAGGGCCCGCTCACTAATCTGCGAGATTCCCCACGCAAAACAATGGACGCTTCATCGTGGCCGTAAAAATCAGGGCAGCCCGCGTTTTTGCGCCACTTAGCTCTTTCCAAGTGCACCCAATTGTATTTTCAATAATTCCAAGACTCCAAAACTGTCACGATCTGAAAAAAACTTTTACGAAGTGTACCGGCAACAGTCTTCGTTGTCGTACAAGTGTAAGCAGACGTCAACCCGTCGATGAATCTGTTAAAAGCATTAAAACAGACTTTTAAGTTCAATAAAAGAATGAGGTACGGTTATAATTATATTTTTTGAACATGAACTTTCGCAAAAGTGTAAAGTCAAATCAACCGCTAATGTAATGTAAAATGTTAAAACTTTGGGCATGGAATATTATCCAGGGAACATTTTGGAACAAAAGGAAAAACTCAGACAAGTCGGGAAAATGAAATAAAAATAAATAAATTGCTTGAGGAAAGGAAAGAAATCACGATGAACGTAATACAATTATAGGGAACTTGAAATTATGTTTTGTTGTTATGAAACAAATTACAATAGTAATGTCATAAGCAAAAAAAATTGTACAAGAATAAAGTTGAATATTAAGAGGGGGAAAAAATTCTGAGAATAAAGTAAAAAAAATTACCGGGAAAACATTTACAAATAGATTAAAACTATTAGAGTTTTGTTTGTTTGTTTGTTTGTTTCCACCTTTGCGAGCTCATTCGGTCCCCTTCAGGCCGCCGTCTTGCCGTAGACGCGCGACGTCGCCTGGCATTGCGGCTGACGGGCCGCTGCCTCCCCGTACGGCGCCTTCCGCGGACGCGTTCCGCGACTGCTCAACGTCGGCCCTCGGCTCCGAACCAAACATCGCACGCAGCTCGCAATGACATCCAAACAAAAAGGAATCGCTCTCGTTTCAGAGGCTTTTGAGGTCACATCTCAACCGATGAGCCTTGCGCCATTCGAACCCCGGTCCTCAGAACTGTGAGGCAGACGCTCTAACCGCCCCAAATGATTTCTCGACATAAATTAGCACTTGTTTAATAGAATTTTTTATTTTATTTTTTTTTTGTATTATGCGTGTAGATTGTCCAAAAACGGTTTTCACAGTCTGTCGGCCACGGGCGGCCACGCCCACCTCCGCCAGTCAGCCACACCCACCTACTTAAGGCTTCGTTGCTCGCCCACTCATTGTCAGATTGCAGCAAGATTTGTCCAAAATTGGCGTCCATTTTTGCCTCTTCTCCAGAGATTTTCTCCCTCTCCAAACTATAAACGCTCTCTAAACTCGAGTATCCAAACTATTAAATCTCTATCCAAACTCTGAACTGACCACCACTCGTTCTAAAATAGTTGCTCGGGTTCCACCGCATCACATTGGCAAACTTTGGGTTAACTAACGACTTTAAATTGCCCGTAGGTGGACTTGAGTGGACCGCTACACCGCCACTGCCTCTTTTACGTTTCAATCATATTCAAAGTCATCATCATAAATTGTGACCACTTTCATTCCAGCGGTCTCGTCCTCTGTGACCCTCGAAGCTCTGCTTTTTTTTTTCTTAACGGCAGACTATTACGCAACGGCGGCCGAACGCTCACATTGCAGGAGAAACCTTTTTCGGCGATGACCTCACTCCATGAGCTTCTTGAGAAGGAACGAGCGGCACAAGTGAGGAGGGAGTACAACGATTTCCGTTTATCGGCGTTTTTTTTTGTTTACGCTGACCTTCGCGTGGTACCGCGCTGGGAGTTTGTGGAACATAGCGACAATCGCCAGGGCGGTGCCAAAGATCTCGCTGATAAACCGCCATCTGTTCCGCGCCGCTGCCGGACAGGCCGCTTTGAATCGAAACCCCATTACACAGCGAAGCCCCCGTCGGACGTTCAAACCTTCCCGATAACAATCGTAACAACAACCCGGAGGGTTTCACATGCCGCGCGTCTGCACGATCCGAAGACGCCGTGTCGCCGGCGTGATTGAAGACCCAAACAAAGTCCTTGTTGCTTTAGCCGCGGCGTCTCGTCAGACGTCTGCGCTTTCTAACCCCCGTAAAGCAGATTTTCGCCGCTCACTCGAGACGACGATGCCGGGTAACAAATATAAAGTTAACTGATGGAAAGATAATTAACGTAATGCATGAACTGGACATAAAACCATTTTTTTTTTTTCTCAACTTCTTGTTGATACTTGACCATTAAAGATGTTTTGGATACCAATTCGGAATGTCAGAAAGAAAATTCCCCCAAGTTAGGTCCCAATATCGGGTTCACGGCAGGACAATCGATAATTTATTGAACCGTCGTTTGACAGCACCGCCGAGCGTCGGCGACGGGGTTGCGAGGAAACGAGTCAGTCCTCATCATGGTCGGCCTTTTTTTTACGAGGCTCCCCCCAACTCAAAGCTCCCTCACCGCAGATATTTTTGTTTTACCAAAGCCATCGCTCTGTCGATTCAGCCCGGCGGCCTGGGACATCTGCGGCGTAATAAATCAAACTTCGACATCGAGATCAAAGTGTTTTCGGACAAAATACATGCACCTGCAAAAGCATCGGATTGTGTTTAAAGCGGGGACCTTTTGGGAACCGCCTGACAAAAATTCCAATGCCTTGCTTGTCCAAAACAATTCTCTGGAATCATCTTCTCGGTGGCTGCACAGCGAGGACATCTGCACTTTGGTCGGGGTCAGGCGACTGGCGGGAACACTTGTTGGTGGTCTTGTTGTTAGTTTAACCACAAACGTCTGCTTGACATGCCGATGAGATCTAACCCAAGTGATCTTACTTAGCAATTTACAATCATCATCAAGGTTTCAAAAAAAGCGCAATCGACTCTTGAAGTTGCGTTGAAAACAGATTGCCTCATAGGAAATAATGGCAATTGCAATCATCTGTCCCAGGGTCAAACTGTCACCATTCAGTTATCCCTAAAATCCAAAGAATAAGAACAACCCACTGGGAGGGATGTTAAAAATGAGTTGCTGATTTCACACGTGATGACGTTTTCTTTGACGTTGTGTGTACTTGTCAGTAGAAGTACACACGTTTTAAAAAAAAAAAGATGAAAATAGGCGTACTGATTCAACCACTTCACTTCGATGAAAGTTAAAAAAAAAAGTATTGGCTGGAGTGTACTCAAGCACAAATCCATAATAATCCATAATATACAAATCCTAAATCAGCACAATTAAAAAGAGAAGAATAAACGCTATTGCGCAATGGCTCGTGCGTGTAGGCCAACAGCGTTCCCATTACTCTGCTAACATTGTCAACTGAACGAACAAAACAAAACAAAAAACAAATGAACAATTTTCTTTTCTTTCCGTGCGCGCGTGCGTGCGTGCGTGCGGGCGTGCGGGAACCCACCCCCGAAACGCTTACAGGCGGCACATCCCCGCTTATTCGAGAGTTTTGGGGGGCTAAAAAAGATTTGAAAAAAAATCAATGCAGTTATAATGAGCATCAATTATTCGCAGATTTCTGCTATTCGTGGTCAGGCCTGGTCTCTTCCCTCCGCTGTACTCAAGTAAAGTACCTGAAATATATTTGTACTTAGTTAGTTTCCACCACTGATATTTGTGTACACTTGAATACAATCTGGCTTCTCCACTGGCTTCTTTGTTTACAGCCCACGCTCATAAATTCTCCAGGTTTTATAGGACATCTGAGGAGAGCGTGCAAGAGGGCGCGAGGCAAAGCGTGTCTGCATGCAGGCTCATTGAGACGTCCACCGTATCCCCTGCAGGCTATCATTACTGTCAAGCGAAGTGCGACCGCAAAGCAAAACCATCCCCCCGGCCAATTCGTTACGATGCCGCCTATTCTATTTCACGCCGGTTGCCGTGGACACCAGCTCTCGCGTTTCCAACACGAGTGCCTTTTAGACGCTTGTCGACGGCGCATTGAAAATGCGTGGCGGGAGATTGATGAGGCCTTCAGTCAAGTTGATGCATGGGCCTCTCTCGCTGTCTCATTTTCCTCGGCTACCATCGGAGTGCCAGGAGGAGTTTCGAGAGTTAGCTCATCCGGTGAGAAAAAAACTGAAAAACAGCCCCCATAAATGCTGATCATGCAGATTTTAAGTGAACTTTTCCTTCCCCTAAAATGACTCATCAGTACAATATGGAGGAGTCCCTCACGGCGCGTTAGGAGAACCACTGCAGATCTTTTTATTCGGCAGCTTCCAAGGCCTCGCTGAATTGGGGATGCCTTACTCTCCTTCCGCGCTTCATCAGGACTTGACACACCTTTGCGGTGAAACAGCTTGTGGAAATCCTTAGTACTACCGTTCGAATGGACGATGTCGAAGATCTACTTTTTCACATTTAAGGCCATTGTGACTGACGGTATCACTGTAAACAATTACAAGCATCTGCATCCATTTGTTTGTCGCTTGCAACATCAACACGCCCACGCGCTTGCGCCACATTGCTCAATGTTGACACACACATGCGACGCGTGTGCGACGTAGTCCGATCAGCGGCGGCGGCGCACGCTTTTAGACACCGCCACGGCCGCTAATCCACACCCCTGAGGCTAATCTGCTTTCTGGGATTAGCTGCCGAATTCCTCAACCCGGCAGAGCGCAGCAACCCAAAGTGTCGCATAGAAAGTCGGATCTGTTACAAAGCATTTTATTTTGCACACGTGGCAGCTGCAGAGCATGGAAACAAACGTTTCGATAAATAGTATAAAAAGTACATGGTTAGGTCATGAAACATTGGGGAGATGTATCCTAACTGATGCATTCAAAGATTGTATTTACATAAGTGGAACCTCTAAAGTTGACCGCAATCCATTCGATGATCATTATTCCATTTTAAAACCCAAAGTAAATAATGGGAATGGAAATAGTCCGTCAAACTGTTGCCAACAGAAATGCTTTGTGAACTGTACATGCAATGGCTGCAATAAATTATGTTAAAAGCACTGGAAAAGTCAGCTCACAAATTTCAATTTTAGTGTTAGACTAAATTGCCTTGGTCCATCAAGTGTCAAATTATGATTGCAGTGATTGGCTGGTGACCAGTCCAGGGTGTACCCCATCTCTTACCCAAACTCAGTTGGGATAGATTAACCGCTGCTCGTCAAAAAATAGCCTTGATGAATTATGGATAAATCTAATGATCAATGAGTCAATTGTTCATTTTTTTTTTTTAAAACATTATTCCCAATGAGAAGAATCAATTGATCCAATTATTTTGCTCTTCCCTATTTTCAGGATCTTCGCAAAGCCAAAGAAAAAGAAAAGTCGTCGTTTGAATTCGTTTCTTTTGTGAGGTGTGCTGTCGCCAATCGACGTTTTGTGCGCCTTCAAAATGGGTCAAATTCTGAATTGTACGACGAGGTTGGACTTCAGAGGTTCCGCTGTAGTAAAAGTGAGTGATTACATGTGCGTGCGTGCGTGCGTGCGTGCGTATGTGCCTAGTTTTTCTTAAGCGAGCTAAACATCATAACAAAGTGGGACAGCTACGATTTAGTGCTCAGCGGGACAACACTGATGGAGTGGAATTCATCCAAGGGTGGAATGCGAGAGAAAAACCAAAGAAAACACAATGACGGGGCCAAACTGGTAGTCGCATTAAGAAGGAATTGCCGCTAACCAAGTGTTTTTGCCGCTTTTCTGCATTCTTCAGCAATGTCGTGTGAAAGCCCACCGTTTGTTCAAAACGTTCCCCCTCGGTAAAATGTGTTTTCACTTATTCCTGCATACCGCCACTACGAGGGGTTCGCGCCCGCCGCCTTCGCCGTCTGCCTCGTTGCATCCAAACATGTCCAAACGTCTGTTTCGGTGGAGCCTTGAAATGTCGAGAAAACGCTTCCACCAGAGAGAACATTTGGCCACCTCGACGCGAAGTTCCCTATTAGACAAGCGTTTATCCCAATCTGTCACTTTCATGGTTGATGACTACATCACAACATCAATAAATTCTCAGCGAGCATAGCACCGACCAACTTAATCGCAGCTAACTCGGCATCTCTCGGTTCGTTTTGAGCCTCACAAACACACAAAACTGTCGAGGAAAACTGTCACAATAATATTCTAATAGCTACACTCTGTAACTGTTTGTACGCAAGCAATGCTTGAAGTTCTTTGTCATCGCCTGGTTTGACAAAATGTCAGGTTTTAGTACGTTTTTCCATGGGGGGGGGGGACATGTCCAGCGGAAGGCACTAAGGAAGGAGGAGGGAGGAAGGAAGGACAAGTCTGCAAGCGCTTCCCGGGTCGCCTCGTGAAGACGGGAGGCGAGAGGTGAAGATGTCCTGGGTGACAGACTTTGTTTGATTGCCCAGACCAGGCCTTCCGGAATCCACAGGTGTTGTTCTGGGTTGAACAAAAAAAAAAAACAAATGGTCAAATTGGAAAGGTTATCGTTGGTTAGTTGATTAGTTTTGATGGGCTGATTGTTTAAAACTTTGGTTGGTTGTCTAGACCACCATCTCACAAGTCGGCGACCTGAAGGCGACTGGACTTTGACGTTTTTTTGGAGATGCATCTACTTGAGGGAAGGCTTTATTTTGTCATAAATGATTGACTCACTGAGATACAGCAACCATTATACTATGTAGGGGCGCCGATCTGAGGAAAGATGTTCCGGTTGTTGGTTTGTTTTTGCGTTTTTGCGTCTGCTTGCATTGAGGCAAAACGGGGCAGTGACCCAAAAGTGAAAAACGTTTGCTGTGTGGCAGTTGGCACTCATTTTAAAAAGGACAGAATGGACTCGGGTGGAACTGTATCTCCCACTATGTCATCAGTCAAGTCATACAGACGTAGGATCTTCTAGTTGTCTTTAGTCTAATGTGGTTGTATTCACAGGAATGCAATCTGCCTGGGGTTCCCAATTATTCCGTTTTGTAGCGAGTCGGAGGCGCATTAATTGTCCTCGAAATGTGAAGTTGCAGCCAGAAGCGACGGCGCTTGGCAGCGCCGGAGCTCCAAAATCCCAGTAAGAGCCGCAATACAAACACTAGTTGACTGTCTCACAGCCAAGTGGTGGCCTGGCACATTACACGCTCTTCATTCTGCAACACCACTTTCTGACTTTGCAATCTCTATAGAGGGCATTATGTGGTGACAACACATGGCTTGTCATTGGATCGCCACTCTTTTATTTTTGGACGAGCTTGTGTTTTCATCCTGTTTTCCATTTCATGTTATGGAGGGGCAGCCTTCTACTTTGAATGGCTTTCAGGGATAACAGATATACGAGAAATACCTTCTAGTTTCATGTCTGTGCAGAGGAACTTTCTCTTCGGGTATCCAGAACACTGCGGAAAAACACACACCGAAGAATCACTTCCAATATTCCAACACGTGGATGCACTTGCAAGGCTTTTTTAGCAGACGGAAGGGGAACAAGTGTACGGTAGCCTATATGGTGTTCGCTTACGCTTGATGCTGCCGCACGAAATCTGCAAACTGACGGTCCTTGGCGTAGAGCTCGATGATGCGTATCCTGTCTTGGATTTCCTGTCGGAAAGGAGCATGACGTCACGTGGAGATAAAAGGGTACACTGAGCAGGCGTAGGAGTCGGCGGTGCGATACGGCACAGTGACTCACCTCCTTCGTCAGTTCGCTGTTCTCGTAGATGTGTCGGATCTCCTCGCTGCTGAAGTCGGTGGAGGCTTCGGCGCTGGCGCTGCTGTAGACGGCGGGAGCCTCGGGGTAGCGGCGGTAGTAGTGGCTGTAGCCCGTGGTGGCCTCGCTCTCGTACATGGGGTTGTACTTGGTCGCCCTCTCTAGCGACGGAACGCTCTCTGCACGCCTGTGGAAAATCGTGACACAGAGTGATGAATTCAGTTCAACCTCCGTCTGCTTTAATCAAAGTCTAGTTCATTTTCCACCCGAAGCATTGTTGGAACATTGGCTACTCTGGCGATAAACACAGTTGTAACAGTGCCACTCCTCGTCCTTAGCACGGCTGGAACGGTACAGCTCCTCGGGCCTTGCGCGGTTGGAACCGTACAGTTCCGGTCGGAACATTTCCCTTCCTTGGCCCTTGCATTGTTGTAAGAGTCCAGTCCCTTGGTCAGGTGTGAACATGGTAATCAAAAGTCTGGCGCGGACCAACTGGTTTCCAGTGAACTCTGCTTTGGTTCAGCCAACATGCAAACGACTGAATTTGGTTTCTTGGGTCAGATGAGAACATGGTAATCAGACTCAGTTAC
This sequence comes from Phyllopteryx taeniolatus, assembly GCF_024500385.1. Taxonomy (NCBI): domain Eukaryota; kingdom Metazoa; phylum Chordata; class Actinopteri; order Syngnathiformes; family Syngnathidae; genus Phyllopteryx; species Phyllopteryx taeniolatus. The sequence goes on along the minus strand of NC_084513.1, from coordinate 24,205,653 downwards.
TGACCGAATCAACCAGTTGGTCTGCAATTGGCTAAATCAGTGGCGAGAAAGCAATCCACCTTGATCTGATCCTATAGCAAATTATTCAGTCCGATTTTTATGGACTGGTGCGAATGCCCAACAAGGGAACACTTATCGATGTGAAAACGATCTAAAACGAAAAATATTCGAGGGAGCCAGAACTGAAAAGAATGAGCTGTAATACAAGTACTCGTAACTCCCTCCAATAAAGCTGAATAATTCCTCTAAGCCTACAACGCACTCCAGATGATCACAAGGACAATTGGCTTAACACTGCAAATCAGCGTCCTGTCGGAACAGTAAACCGACCGAGATTAGCAGTTTTTCTCTGCAGGCAGCAACACCACGCACATCACTTGTGGATGGAGGACATAGAATGTGTCCTTCTTTGGCGTGACTGCCAAAAAAGGATAACGAATAAAGAGGGACAGAAGGGGTAAGTGAAGATTTGTGTGGTGGGTAATGTTGCCAGGCAAACTGCCAGTTCAGCCCGAGGATGTCGCCACTCATCCTGACCCCGGAAACAAAACGTATTCTGTTTGAAACATATTATGCAGAGCTGCCAACCAATAAAAATTCCCTTACAGAACAATTTGTCCGAATTTCCATGTTTAAAAATGTTTGTCATAATTTCCGTGTGAGTCATAATCATAATCGTTAATAAATTATGGTTTCAATATTTGTTATTTTAATGTTTTTATTACATCAACCTTGTAATGGCAAAGTACCAGTATATGACATTTCGACGTTCCATCATCAAAAATATCTGTCTATGGATTAATTCACCTTTACCAATTTTGTTTTCAACCCTGGTATCAAAAACAAAAAGCACAAGTCTATTCAAGCAGATTTGGTTATATTACATATTTATATTCCCTATATCCACAATTGCTGCTGAGATGATGCAAATGTCCCCACTGCGGGACTAATAAAGGTTTATCTTATATTACAGATATTTATTAATAATAAAAATGTACTTTTAAGCTGCCCACGTTCTGAAGTGACGTTTGCAGTGACGTACTAATTAATTTCCGGTTCAGACGCGGCGTCCTGTGTGGTTGTGTATTTTTCTCTAAACGTATTAATTGGCCTATTATTTTCTTGTTCAAAGAAAAAAAATCCGCTCCAGCCAGACCGATGCGACACTTATTTCACTCATTTCGATGTTTTGCGAATGCTTGTAACGTTAGCTTAGCAATTAGCACCGCCTGCTCCTTTTCTGTCACTTTTGTAAAAAAGCATGCTAAGTGCAGCTACCATGGAGGCGACGATCAGCGACTTACACTGCGATGACACCAGACGCAAAGAGAACTTTGGTGTCCGCGGCTCGGCGGCCAGGCGGCGTAATAAAATAGCTTGCGCCGAGCAGCTGTTCAATGTGGACGCGACGGTAATGTCAGACAATCAGTCGATGTCATGTCAATCAGTTTTATAGCCGTAACGAGTCAACGTTCAGTAATTTCTGCAATAAAGTACGGATGTTCCGTAACATTTGGCGGCTCCGCAATATGTGAGGCCAGGAAAGTCTTACTTTTTCAAGCCTTGATAGCACACCCGCACTCGGTATAGTCGCCCCCTGAACTGTAGATTGTTTTACTAGTTTACCTGCTTCATACCATTCGCAAGCATGATACATTGCACGATTAGATCAGTACACTTCCCTTTCTAGTACAGTTAGAATGTTCCCTTCTTTGGGCCTAGCGTGGTTGTAACAGCGCACTTCTTTGTCTCTTGCCTGGTTTTAACGGTTCACTTCCTTGACGCTAACACAAGTGGAACAGTTCTCTTCTTTGGAGCCAGATGGGTTGGAATGGTACACTTTCATGTCCCTAGCACGGTAGAAACGGGACACTTCTTCAGCCCTAGTACGGTTCTAAAGGTTCACTTTCTTCACAGTTCACCAGTCAAGCATGGTTGGAACGGTTCACTTGCTTTGCTGCAGCGCAAGTGGAACCGTTCCCCTCCTTGGACCCGGCAGGGTTGGAGAAGTACACTTCCAGTTCGAACAGTTCGATAGAAAATAAACAGCTTACGCCGAGACCTCAAAAACACTTCACGAAGACTTACGTGTCCTAGCAAGACAAGATGACATTCATGAATGACTTATCTAAGCTGAAGTCTGGTAGAGTCTAGTCTAGTCTGTGAGTTCAGGCCTTCGGGGTATGGGGAAGATGCAGGACGTTTCAATCACAAATGGTGAAGCGGTGAAAAAGTTCCCTTACCGTATCGGGTCCTCTGACTCATCCTTATCGTACTGATCCCGTAAAGTCCTGGCGAGGAAGAAGATGACTCCAGACGCAACCATGAGGAATCCGGCCACTGAGGCCACCGCGATGCCGACCACCAGAGGCTCGGATACGTACTCCTCGCAGTGCTCTCCTCGGTACCACCAGTTTTCTCCGACACGACACCTGGATAAGTCCATTTTGTTTTTACAAGATCTGAAGCGGTACCTTGAAATGTGACCAAAATGCTTCTCCTATTGGTTCGATAGGACTGTCAGCAGGAGTCTTTTGCAGACCAAAAGACTTTGATTTGTTTCTTGTGTGAGCAAGTGTCATGCATTTGGCTCCGTCTGTTCTGTGCTGTCTGATAAGGAGCAGTTAGCTTCTCACACTAGCCACCGACTGATTAGCTGCCATATGCTTGTTACTTGTCTTCAAAAGGTAGAGTATTTTTATATGTGCGTTTTGTTTTAACGTTTCAGTGTACGTACATTAGGGGCTGTGTTAAAAATATCAGGTCAACCGTCATTTTGTTTACTTTATGAGGTCCCCCAGACGGCATGAAGTACTTTATTGTGTTGTGTTGTGTTTGGCGAAGAGCCTCCAGCGCATCTGTTTATAGTTATTTGGGTAAAACCGCAGTGAGCACAACAACCACATGTTCCAAATCTCCCCTTTGTCAGGTTCAACCACATGCATGGGCATAATAAAACAACAAGAAAGATTCTATCTGGGACATTGAAAAAGCCTACCTGAGGCACGGTATTCTTTTAAAAATAATTCGAACGCTTACCAGATATTAATATGGAGTCAAAATGGATGCCACGCGTCGCACTATGAGGCATTAGAAGCATGTATGGTACATGGTTCATCCTCTTTACGACTCTGCGGGTCGGTTGTTAACGCAGTAAGACTTTGATTCATCTCAGAGGCTGCTTACATGCCTCGGTAGGTGCTGCTCTTTTGGTTAGCAACGGGTTTCCTCAGGGCTCGGCAGGTAACGCCGCAAGAAGAAAAATATAGCCAAGATATATCCCAAATCGAGGCGAAATATGATTGCTCTTTGTCTGCCAAAGTATTTCTTCACACCAGGGCAGTTTTTGTGTAAGTATTTCAATTGCTTCAAGCATTTTTTTTTTTCCTTACAAATCTTAATAAAGTATTATAACTTGTTATTATTACTGCTGATGAGTAAGATTAGTTTAAAAGAAATACCACAATGATATAGGTGTCGCGAGTACAAACAGACTAGTTCCAAGGCTTTGAGGCTATCGATTTGGACTTGTTTTTAGATTGGCAAATATTTGTGCTTGAATTTAGTAATATAGTCCTCATTTTACTACGACTAAAAGACCAGCTTTTGAAATGTAACTATGTAGAACCGAGACACTGACAGGTGGATACTTGCTGAGTCGCCTGTTTGAGGGAGGCGTTTATTTTTCTGAAGTGAATGCGGACCACTTATTGGCGTGTGTGGTGTCTACACAAGGGACAGCCACTATTTGAGGAAATGTGGTATACAATAGGGTTACATTTTTTGAAAGTACTCCAATTGAGTATTCTATGAAGGGTTCAAGCAAGTCCACATTTTGTGAGTGGAAAAAGTAACACAGTGTTCTGAGCTCAAACGCACTACGTCGTATATAATTGGGACGCTTTCTCGGTATGAGATGGAGCACGGGACGGCGAGACGTTGGACTCGCGAGCAAATCTAAAAGCCGCAGGAGACGTTCTGCACTCCTCCCGCACGTTTCGACGCAAAAGGCGAGACGCGCCTGCTGGGATTTAAGCCTCGAAATCCTGCAGGCTTGCACGCCTCACCCACGCACACATGGATCATTTCCCCCCCCTAATCTCCACCCACCTGCAGATGGCTCCCTGGCCGGGGATGATGTCACACTTGCCGTCGTTGAGGCAGAAGTCGTTGCGCAGCTCGCAGATGCTCTGACAAGGCAGGCCGTCCACGCTGAAGTAGCCCGCGTTGCACACGCACTCGGCCTCGCCCGACCACTTGTTCACCTTGCACTCGGCGTACTCGTTGCACGCCTGGAACTTGCACGGGTCGGCCTGGTCGCCTGCAAGTCGCAGAACCGCAGGAATGTTATGATGCGGTAAATGTCAAAGCGGATCAAAAACACGTTTAGTGCATGCGGTATCGGCCTGTCAATGAGAAAGGGGGCTAGTTTGTCTTTTTAGCACATACATGTTGGGGTGCTAGTTGCAGTTTGTGACAAAGTATGTTAGCACACAGCTCTGCGTTTATTCTGGTTGATCCAAGTTACAGCGCTTCCACAAATCCGCAGGCCGCGGTTTACCAACGAAAACAGTACTGTACGCTGGCAAACCAAATTAATTACAGTAGCTTGGTGGCAAGGTGGCTTTTGGTCTAATTTCCACCAAACACAAGAGTTAAGGAAAATTCAGCACCCGTCCCTCTGTTTCCAGAGTAAAAGGTCCCGAAATACCCGACTGGCACTTTTGTTGGAGCATCTCATTTAAGTCACGGATGAAAATATTCAAAACCACAGCGTACCGTGGCGAACCGAACTGAACTTTACTGCTTGTTGGCAATGTGGCGTTCGGTCTCAATTGCATCAGGCAGAACAGAACAAAGCATCAGCAAATGGGCTCCCTGTTTCCATAGTAATGGGTCCCGAAAGGGCCCTATTAACAGGGTCCCGATCGCATTTCAGTAGTCGATCCTGGTATTACAAACCTTAGTGTGGAGAGCCGAACAAAACCTTGGCAAACAGAAGAGTTTGCTTCATTTTCACCTTTTCTGCCTTTCCATTGTAAAGGCTCCCAAAATGTATGATTCCATTTTGGTTGGAATAAAGTTCCCCGAACTGTTACTGGACCATCGTACTTGGTGGACAAGTTGACTGAAAGTCATAGTTTGCTTCAGTTTTGAATGCTACGTTTCACTGATGTTGAATGGAGCTAGCCATGCTGCTTCCCATTGATTGGTGAACGGGGGATTGGGATCATCCCGCTGTGGAAATGCAAACTTGAGCAGAGTATATCAAAACAAACTGTACCGTGGAGAAGCAAACGGAACTTTACCAAGCAGAGCAGCTCGGTTTAATTTGAGAACTTGTGAATTTTGGGGCTGTACCGTTCACAGTAGTATAGTACATTTCTCTTGTCGTGCGCTGGTAGACCTCCTGTCTGTTGATTGGTTGACATCAATTACAGTGATAAGTGTGGAACCGTAGGACTGATCTTGGTTCACTGATCTGAATTGTATCAATTGGTCGAAATACTGCATGACTACTAGACCAAGCGGAACAGTTTCAGTTCCTTTGAATTGTAAATGCTCCCAAAATATGTGACCCGTAATCCTACACTCTGGTTTTCTTGGGGTACAATTTAGCACATAAAGTAGAAAGAAGCATGAAACAGCAAACTGATGTGAAGTTGACAAATTGTGTTTCAGATGTTCGTGACAACTGATCATGTTAGCAGCACAGATAGCAAAAACAAGAGTGGCTAAGTTAGCTTTATTGCTATAGGTGCACCAAAACTGTAAAGACGATCCTTCACAGTTGTCATCTGTTTCTGCGAGAGGTTTTCTGTCGGAATAATAAATGGATTAGCCGTGTTGGTTCTATCAGCCAGAGAGCAATAAAAGAAAGCCGACATGTGTTTGAAATTTCTTGCTACAGAGGAGGAATATATGACCAGAAAAAAAAAGACCTTAGTCATGTTTTTTTTTGTGTGTGACCTCAGCAGTGTGCAAAGCGTGTGACTTAGAAAGACTTTGACAGTCTGCATTGCAAACATAAACACGAGTCACCGTTTTCAGGGATGGAATATTAGAAATATGGTCTCATATTCCGTAAAGACGTTTTCCAGGTTGACGTAATGGGCGTGACGGTGGCCTTGATGTTTGGTGGTGAGTTAGTTGATGTCATGTCCCGACAGAGCTGCTGCACCCCCGCTCACCTGAGGAAATACTCTTTTTTTTGTTGTTGACTTTTTTAGTTTGGGGGGGGGGGAATCACACGAATTGTGTTGTTGTTATACCAGACCGCCATTACACTTCACGCTCCACTACACGCGTCCCAGTCTAGAAATCTGGCAGCAAAATACCAACCTGACTCAACGTCCAAGGAGTACTTATCGATGGCCAGGTTCATGGTCTGGTAGGCCGTGTTGCAGAAGTCCTCCAGGATCAGATACACGGTGGTGGTGACGCCTTGAGCCACGGGCTTGCCGAACTTCATTCGGCTGTTGACCACGATGCTCCCGTTGCGGAAGTTGAGGATTTCCAAGTTCTCAAAGTTGCTCAGGTTGGACTGGAGGTAGGGCACAAGCTTGAGGACAAGATTGCACACGTGTTAGTGAAAATATACGGTAGATTACCACAAGTGACTTTTCTTTTGAGGTGTACCAGTTGTAGGAAGCGTTGCTCCAATGCTTTGTACTCTGGCGAACTCTTGTTGAAGAGATCCTCAGAGAAAATCATGTTGGTCACCCTCAGGCTGAAGAACACCATGAGCGCTCGGCCAGGGTTGGCCGGCATGGCGATGCTGGCCGGATCGGTGCCGTGTGACACGCTGAATGGGAATCCCGTGCTGCCTTCTTCCGTGTGGTTGATCAAACCGTAATTAAAGACGTCATAAGCGAGGTCTTCCATGGGAGAATCGTTTTCATCACTGTTCTGGATCTAAGGAACAAAGGTGGTTTCCTATGAGTCAATCAAATCGGTTGTCAGCTAGCGTCATCCTTCTTACCTCCTTCACCACATTCAGGCTTACCTCCACGAGTGAAGGGACGACGATCTCGGGTTGGCCCTCGACGGCTCTATTGACATCAGCGACACGCGTGAAGGGTGACTCCTTCTCGGCAGACATTGAGGTCGGTTGGGCGGGGCTCAAAGGAACGCTGACCGATGATTCAAGCGTGTCCTTGTTGACCAGCAAGATGTCGTCATCTACGAGATCGTCGGTAATGATTTCGGAAGCTTCTGGAGGTTCTTCAAGTGGCGTTGGCGCTTCCTCAACTGAGTCCGGTGCTTCCTCTGGAGTTTGTCCTTCACTCTCTGTTGCTTCTTGCATGTCAGCTTCTTCAACCGCAGGTTCCCCATGATGTTTGGAGTCTCCTTCTTCAGTTGCCTCACTCGCTACATCAGGAACAAAATCGTCCTCTGCTGTTGCACTCGTGAGGAGGTCTTCGGTGTCGACACCATTGTCCAGATGCTCCTCCTCCAGAATGACCACGTCTTCGGTATCTTCCGCCGCCGGCGTTGCCTCCGGCCATAGCAGGTTCTCCAGCTCGCCCGTGCCTGAGGCCTCCACCAACGCTGGCGATTCAGGAAAGATGATGCCATCTTGCTCCTCAGATGGGGGAGGCTCCTGCTGGTCTTTGTCTGGGGGTTTATCTGCAGCGGTGGTCTGCACGGTGTTCTCCAGAAGCAGACCCTCTTCCCTGATGCCTAAAAAAAACAAATCCAGTGAAACTTGGAGGGGCGGGGCGTTGCGTAGGCGACACAAGTTTGGCTCATCTTTGGATTCTGATTCTGGTGGAGATACAATCATCTCCAGTGAAGTGATGACAGTTTGATAGTCAGTGGTGGAAAACATCTTCACCGCAATGCTCCATCCACATTGTTTGCCATAATAGAAAAAACCTTGGCAATTTGCTGTTGCCTATCTGTCTAGTCTATTCCTGGTTCCTATTGGGGCTGATTTGGAGGAATTCCATAGTACAGCAGTCCCCAACCTTTTTTTGCACCACAGACGGACTTCAGGTAAGGAAATACATAGAAACAAACAAAAAGACAATGGCACCCAAAGTCTGTTTCTTATGTCCAGTCCAGTCTACGGCGTATTTTGTTTTTGATCGCCGTCAATACAGAAGATTCTACTTCCCAAAGATGTGGGAAATGGAAGGAAATGAATCAGTGTTTTCTTGGTAGTTTCAAAAGGCTTGGTTGTCTCATTTGCGATCCTGTTACCGCATATTACGTGGAGCGGGTTTGGTGCACACCTGCGGCGAGGAACTCGTAGAGAAGCACGGACGATATTGCCTCTTATCGTCGCTTCCTTTTTAATGAAAGTTGTAGGCTCTTCCTCTGTCTCCTCGTTTGGCCTTTTACCCTTTCCCAAGAAACTTCCCAAATATGTTTTTTTTTTTGTTTTTTTTTGTTTTCTTTTTACTAGCTTGAAATCTATAACAATATGTTTTTGTTCAGTCTCTCTGTGCGGGCCGATACCAACTGGGCTGTGAACCGGTACCGGTGGTTGGGGAACGCTGCCAAATAGGAGTTCATTCATGTACTTGGCTTAGCGGTGGTTGGTTTTCCATAACAAAACAGATTGAAAGATGAAAATGCTCGACCAATGACGTCAGCCATAAAGGATCGACTTGGATGGGTTGGAACCCTAACTGACCAGCTCCTACAAATCATACTTCAAAGTACTGTCGTTGACAGAACCATAGGAACTCTTTCAAGACATGGGTAACATTTGCATGTGTTGACAACGCGGTTTGCCAAAAAGACTCACTGCCAGTTTCAGTTGCAGAAGTGGCGACCACAGCAGGAGATGAAATCTCAACACTCTCCTCCAGGACAACAATGTCACTTTCGGACGTCTCCGACGTGTCTCCTCCGACGCTTCCGAGCAGCAATTGGTCTCTCTTGACGTCGTCCATGACGTCGTCCAGGACGGGAACCGCCGCTGGTTCGTTCTGCGCCACAAACATGATTCGTTGTTTAACGCCAACAGCCCGTTCAAGGCATGGGACATCTGTTTTGCATCGACAAGATCTGAGGAGATCCTGGAAATTCCAGAGAAAAATCTAATTCAAAAACAAATAATGTAGCAAAAGTATTTATGAGAGAAAAATGTCATATTTTTGCATTGGTATTTTTTTTCAACAATTAAAACTTATTTTTCAAGAACAAAAAGTCTAAATTCAAGTCTACATTTTTTTTTTTTTAAGTTGTATTTTTGTGAGAAACAAGGTTAATATTTTGCAGGGGAAAAAGGAAAAGAGAAAAAATATTTTGGGGGGAACAAAATCTTAATAATGAATAATGTATAATCATAATCTTAGTAGAATTGTCTTTTTTACAATAAAGTTGTTTCTGAGAATAAAGTAGTGTTTTTAAAGAATAAAGTTGCATTTTTACAAGAATAAAGTCGGAATCTTATGAGAATTATGTATTTTTGAGAAGAAAAAAAAGATGCAATCATGCAAGAATAAAATCATAATCTTATTAGAATTATGTTGGATTTATTTTTTATTTTTTTTCCATACTGCCAGAGAGGAACAAAAACTGTAATTCGTGTCTCAAGCTGAGAAAGGTTCGGGAATTATTTGTATTATTTTTTTCTTTTTTGCTTTTAATGTATGACTAATAACATTTCTGAGTCCGTTTCAGTCATTGGTCAGATTTTCAGTCACCGCCGACAATTTTGCCGTCGACACGTTTCTGTACGACTTTCGAATTCTGTTGAATCGTTTTGGTGAGAATCACTTGAAAATGATGTCGTACGTGTTTCAAATTGACTTCATATTGGATAAAACAGCCAATTGGATACATTTTTGACAGTTTTTGGGCAAGGGGGGGCGCAGACAATGTGCCCCCACCTTAAATATGGCGAAATATGGGAAAGCCTGAATTGTTTCGCTTTACAATCTTGGCTGGTAGGCCTGTTGCGGACGAGCGTTCCGATTTAGCGTGCCAGTTTTTCTTCACAAGAATTGTATATTTCCATCAGGGCTGCTTTTCGTGTCCCACAAAGGGAATCTGTCTTTGTGCCGGCGCCAAAGTTTCTCGAACGCGATGCCAGCATCAATATCGTGATGAAATGATCTTTTCCAAAGAATGTCTGAAAAAGCAACGCAATCAGCTGAATCGAGGATTGACTTGCAGCTTTTATTTACTTCCCGATTTCTTTTTTTTTTTCGTTGTTTTTTTTTTTTTTTTTTTTCGTTTTACGGAATTATGGGTTTCAATTGAGTCAACCGCCAGACGTCATTTTGAGCAGCCCGCCGCACGAGTCGAGTCAGACGTTAGATGGCATCGCTTGGCCCGAGAACAGCGGCAGATTATCGCAACAATAAACAAACTAATCCGCTTCATCCATGGTCGTCCCTGTTCGCTGGAAGTGACGTCTGCGTGACCTCGGAAGTGACGTCGGCTGGACCTCGGAAGTGACGTCTGCGTGACCTCGGAAGTGACGTCTGCGTAATCTCGGAAGTGACGTCTGCGTGACCTCGGAAGTGACGTCTGCGTGACCTCGGAAGTGACGTCTGCGTGACCTCGGAAGTGACGTCTTCGTGACCTCGGAAGTGACGTCTGCGTGACCTCGGAAGTGACGTCTGCGTGACCTCGGAAGTGACGTCTACGTGACCTCGGAAGTGACGTCTGCGTGACCTCGGAAGTGACCTCTACGTGACCTCGGAAGTGACGTCTGCGTGACCTCGGAAGTGACCTCTACGTGACCTCGGAAGTGACGTCTGCGTGACCTCGGAAGTGACGTCTGCGTGACCTCGGAAGTGACGTCTGCGTGACCTCGGAAGTGACCTCTACGTGACCTCGGAAGTGACGTCTGCGTGACCTCGGAAGTGACCTCTACCTGACCTCGGAAGTGACGTCTGCGTGACCTCGGAAGTGACCTCTACGTGACCTCGGAAGTGACGTCTGCGTGACCTCGGAAGTGACGTCTGCGTGACCTCGGAAGTGACATCTACGTGACCTCGGAAGTGACGTCTGCGTGACCTCGGAAGTGACGACCAAAACTGGTCAATGCCTTTTTTTTTTTCATTATTTTTATGTGCGGGGTCTGTCACAAATAAAAATCATCTTTTTTTTTTTTTTTTATTTGAAAAATCCTTATGCGCGGACCAGGCCTTAGATATCCAGCGCCGACCACTGACCAGTCCAAGATGGCCCCTCGAGTGTGTACCCCCCCCCTCCCCCGCTGCCTTGCCCAAAGTCAGTCGGGGCAGTTAGACTCCAACGCGCACGCGAGCCTAAATAATATAAACCGTATAGAAATCGGTGGATCGAGGCCCGATAAACTGGAACAGGAGCTTGCGCCCACTCACCGAGGTTTCTCCTGCAGGGTGGGCGGTCTCGGCGGTCTCGGGGGTCTCGGGCACTAAATGGAAGCAAGAGAGAAAACATCATGAATACAAGATGACCCTTGAAAGGCGAACGTTCGATGTCTTTGAAAAAAAAAAGAGTGGATTAAAACCATCGATCACTATTAGGGAATTAACCCTAACCCAAGCCTGCATCTTATCCAATGTGATTTAGGGCAAAAGGCAGACGACACCTGTGATTGGCTGCCAATCAATCACAGGTTATTGGTCGCCGGCGAAGCGCCAGGTGCGGCAGAGGAGGCGAACCTAACTTGGCGAGCAGATGCGCGTGCGACCTCTCCGCATCTTCCCACGGCCAAAACAAAGCCTCCTCCAAGCGTGCGGAGTGAAAATCCCCGGCGTCTCCCATTTCACGTGCGCCTGGCTTTGCGGCGCAGTCGGTGACAAGGACCCAAACCGCAGCGCAGTCGGGTTACGCCGTCCCGAAAGCCCGCCGCTCTTATTTGTTCATTAAATATGGCCCACTTTTTTTTTTGTCTTCTTTGTTTCGCTTCTGTCCTCTGTGAGGACGACAGCAGACAAATAAGAAACAGATGAGCGTGTCAGAATGTTTTCTCAAGTGGCAAAAGCGTCGCGTCGCGTCGCGTCGCCGCGGCGTCTGTCGAGCGTCTCGGGTGACACACGAAAGGTTCGCGTCGGACGGCGGAGCGAGCTCCTTCAGAAGCGCCGACGGGCCTCACCGCTCTCCAGGGCGCCCTTCAGCAGGTTCTCGGTCACGAAGGTCTTCAGCTCGCTGATGGCGTAGACCAGCGTCGGGTGCTCCTTGACCTCGCGGTACGAGTTCTCCACCCGGTTGGACTGCAGGGTGAGGTAGTCCAGTTGGTCGCTGCTGATGCCCGCGTCGTCCACCGCCAGGGTGACCGCGTAGTCCACCACGATGCCGTCCAGCCTGGGTGAACAGATTTCTATTCAAATTCTATTCAGCGGTGGCGGGGTGGGCGCCTTGCTCACATCACCCCGACAGTGCTCAGGCAATCCAAACGGGTCATGTGATCAATAACTTGAACTTGAACACCACCCCAAAAAAAGGGCAAAGGCGACGTTCCTGAAAGCTCGAGTCCACACCGACATCAAGATCTCAACACCCAAAAAAAAAAAAAAACAACCGTTATTGGAAGTCACACATCCCGCCAGCGTTGGCACGACGAGCCCCTCCCCCAAGGTCAAATCAAGGTTTCTTGCTGAAATAAAAAGTGCGCATGACGTCTCGTCATGTGACCGAGCACGCTGTTCAAAGCAAACCCAAGCAATACTTCTTCGAAAATTGGGGGGGGGGTGTTCGTGAACCAACGTTGCACTTTATTTTAGTGCCCGTGCTAACGTTAGCCGCTAGCACTGACCACAGATGGACTCCATCGTTAGCTGCGACACTGAGTATTTCAACGCCGCTGCTAATTTTAGCTACCAGCGCAAGTTACACTTGTTTGACTGTTAACTTCGGACATTGCCTGTACAGTTGCCAAAGCTGTTAGGGGGGGCACAGTTTGACCCGAGAACAGACTCTTTCTATTATTTCCTATGTGAAAATGAGCGTCTTAAGCGTCATTTCTTTTCTTTTTAAAGCTCCAATGATTGTTCTCGCCGGCCTCCTCTGACCTCCCCGCTGATCCACCTTAACAGGTGACTGAACCCTGCTAAGACCATTAGCACAAGCAGCTAGCGAGACGCAGAGGACACGTGCACACTCTCTCAGCTACACACACACACACACGCACACACAAACACACACTGATGAGGATCTACGGGCTTAAGGAAGTGGTTTTTTAAGGCGCAGTTCAAGGTGGAAGCAGGCCGACTCACCCCTGCAGGTCCTTGTGAGGCCTTCATGAAAACAAGGAAAAAAGCAGTTTGGAAGGAGCGTCACCTCTGCGCGGTGTATATGGCGGGGAAACAAAAAGGGGATCGGACGCAAATAGGTTGAGGTGGGATGAAGCCACGTGAGCGAAAACTCACCTGAAGTCCATCACGGTCACGCTCTTAAAACCAGGAAGTCCAGACAGAGCGTCCGTAATCTACACAAATACACTTTGTTACTATGTTGTCGTACTATGTCATTTATTTAAATGATTGTGGGAGGGATCAAATCATAGAAACAACTCATAGTACGCAAAACTACAATTGCAAAAATAACAAATAAAAACCGTTTGCACGCCTTTTCGAGTGCCTCTGATTAACAGCAAAGCAATTTCTCGCGTTCTAGTAGGATTTTCCAGTCTTTGGGTTTGGGTTACCTTCTGAGCGAGGTGTCCGCTGAGCGTCTGATAGTGCAGCGAGTCGGAGTCGTCCAAGTCATCGTTGTACGCGACGCCCGTCAGGAGGATGCTGAGCTCCACCGCCTGCTCCGACATGGCCGCCGGGAGCGGCTCCACCGGAATGTCGTTGTCCAACTGCGGCGGAACAAATCAAAGGCGTCAAAAAAGAGGTCACAGGGTCAGATAGCCTCAATGTGCGTGTTTCGCACGTGGACTTCACCTCCATTTCTGCCCCAATCACAGCCGCTTCCTCCGCTTTTTCGAATGAATAACAACGAATAATAATGAATCATTTTGATCTACGAACTACGAACTCTGGATCGCGGTCGGGAGCGTTGTTCACCTTCTTTGGCAGGAGCCCCGGCGGGCGCGGTCGTCACGACGGGAGCCCAAGTGCTAAATGCAACAAAATATGGATGATGGGCAAAGCAGCGCTCGGGCGAGTACAATGCTTATTATCATATTTGAGATTGAGCCCAGTGATATGAACAATTCGTTTTGCAGCACAACTGTATGGATATGAATAACATTGATATTCTTCATACTGGCAAATGAATTTTTTCATGACACATTTTGAAAAGTATTATTCATATATTGTATGTAATGGCTATAATATGCAGTATAGTTACATAATACTGTGTAATATTTGACCTGTAACGTTGAAAAACTGTATTTGTAGAAATGGCTCATCACTGTGTACCTTAATGAGAAAATACACGACTTTATTTATTGAAGTGGCTATTGATTGATTGATGGCGGCCCGTCGAACACGATTCGAAGATAATGAAGTCACGTGACCTCACCTGCATGTATGTTGTCCAGACCTGGTGGGTTCACTTCACATGATTGGAGGGGGGGGGGGGAGGCGGTAAAAAAAAAAAATAATCAATTGAGTGAACGCGCAAAACGATTCCATGCTGATGCACGATTGAGCGGAATTACCTTTTCAAGCCGGGCGCTGACATTTTCTGCAAGTGTGGAGAAGAAGACGGAAAGGTTAGCACCGGCGTTAGCCGCCCGCTGACTTTGTCGTGGTTGCGTTGTTTCGCCAACGCGAAGCACCGAGAGGATTGACGAAGGTCAAGGCGACCGCACGGTGGATGCCGATGTGCTTACGCTAGCTGCTGCTGCTGCTCACGGCTCACGTCGGCAAACTCCGCATGGATCGGTGCACTAGGGACCGGTCGACCTTTTGGTCGCTAACGTTTGCAATGAAAGCCAGGAAGTTGGTTCAAGTTGGAGTTAGCAAAATTTCAAAATGTTTACAAAATTGTATTGTAATGGTGTGCAAATGCAGTAGTGGCTTGAGAGCCAAATCATCAAATCATTTTTCCCCATTGGAATGAATGGACGTGCCATTAATCCGTTCTTGTCTCGCTGAAAAGTCCAACCAAAAGGGGACCGGTGGGTGGTCGCGGCCACCGTAGACTGAAGGGTAGCCGGTAATATTTGCCGGTCAAGGTTCGATCAGCAATCCCCATCCCGTGTCGACGGGGCAAAGATTTCCATCAGTTAGTTCCTTCATTTTTCATTGTTTTTGTTCATTTTCCCGTGATCACGTGACAATAATGCTGACTTGTCCACGTACCTTTTTGACCACCTCCTGGTGCTCCTCCGATTGGCTGAAGTAGGCGCCAATGTCTCGCGCCGTCACAGCCCCCTCCTGGCACTGGTTCATCCAGCTCTGGTACTCCTCCTGCTCGGGGACGCGGTCCCAGAAGATTTTGAAAGCCTCCCACACCGTCTCCTGGCACACTGGAGACACCCCAGGAAGGCAAGAGAACCACCAAATCAATACCGGAGAGTGGACTAGTAGAGCATTCAGAAGCTCCTGGATTCTCACGTCTCTTTCTTCCGCCTTAGGGTCCAACGCTAAAATTCCTTGGCTAGGTTTAACTCAAATTTCTGAGAATCTGACCGTGCAAATGCAAAAGCGGATCCTCTCCAAAGTGGGGATCATTTGCATGTAAGAGGGGAAACACCTGAGTTGACAACCATTTGGAGTTTGCCCAATAAAGTGAAGAATACAGTTCAGACTGTACTGTATCGTTTGTGACATCTCGCAAGACTTCTCAGCAAATCTCACAAGACTTTGGTCTAGTAAGCATCACAAGCATGAACTCAGCAGGCAAGTTTTTCTCGCTTTTTGGGGGGTGGACAGGGAATCCTTGGGGAGCGGTCTCCTGAATAATTGCAAAAGGTCGAGAATAGAACAAAGTATGGATTTACCTCTGAGATTGAAAAAACTGAGGTGGTTTGCGACCACCTGCTCGGGATTCTCCCGTGCGCACAGCTTGACTCCGCTCGGGAAGAGGACGTTGCGTTTGCGTCTGGTCACAGCCACACGACCTCCTCGGGACACGCGAACGACACGCCGGAACGACACCGCTTCTCCGCCGAATGGCCCCTCGAGTGGACCCGTGGAGGATCCTTCCAGTATGGCGTCTAGCGGAGGCATAAAGAACACCTCAGGCTTTGACCTTCGGAGGAGGTCTGATGAAGTCATACATACCTGTCCTCAGGTCCAAAAACATTAGCACTAAACTAAACGAAAGACATTTCCACAAAATGGACATTTTCAATCCCTGTTTAGATCCCGAAACCAGTAGTTCCTCTTGAGTTTTGCAATGATGTCCTACAAGTTGGCATAGTTAATAAGTCTCCCGCTACAGACGGAGGTCACAACCCTTGGCGTAAGCGACCACTCGTTGTTTTCCGCAAAAACAACGGCAACGCGGTGACATGCTGCTCACAAGACACATCCTGGCTCAGGGCAGATGGGCAGATGGGCAGATGGCTGCGGGGGGGGGGGGGGAGAAGATCTTTGAACTTGCTCATCCTGTTTAAGCTAAGCCTTTTAGAGGAGTTAGTGGAGCGGCCGGGGCAAAGGAGAAGGCGCTTAGTGCTGCTGGAGGAAACCAGCATGCAGGGAGAAAAGGAAGAAAGAAGTTTGAGACCACATGAGAAAGAGAGGAAGGTTCTTCTCAGCAAAGGCTCGCTCGCTGAAATCCTCGAAGTCTACCGATAGGGTTTAACCGGTTTATAACAACTGCATATCGAAAACCTCCCCTGCAATGGCCGGCGACCAGTTCAGGGCTCACAATTTTGACTTTTCTTATACAGCTCACTAAAAACGTTTTATTATTGTATTGTTGTTTTCTTCAGGAAAAAAAAAAGTCATATCCCTATTGCTTTATCCCAACTTTTATATTCATATTCTGACTTTTTTTTTTTAAAGATTAGAAGTGGGGAAAAGTCTTTTTTTTTTTTCTTCTCTCTGAATGCAGCATTACCATTTTATTCTCACAATGAAACATCTTTTTTTCTAACAAATTAACAATAACACTTCCTTGCAATGTCCGTTTTTTTTCCTCATAATCTGACTTTTTGTCCAAAATTACATTTCTCTCAAATTGCTGCGAATGCATTCCTTTTCATGGAAACGTTTTTCTCAACCCAAAAAAAAACAAAAAACTGACATTTCCAAGTGGCGACTTTTTTTTTTTTTTTTTTTTTTTTCTCCCCCCCCCCACTAAATGGGCCCTGTTCACGTGACCAAACCAGAAAATAGGCCGGCGGACTTCCTATGCGCACAGCGATAACTACAGCCTGACGACATGACGGTTTGAACTCCAACAGGCTAAAAAAAAAAATTAAAATTCTATATCGCTGGCATCTTTAGACAAAAGTTCAATACGAGTATATCATTGATTTACATATTGATATATGTAAACACAAACGAAGCCTTCTTCTTTTGCTTTCGGCTTGTCTCGTTAGGGGTCACCGCAGCGCGTCATCCTTTTCCATGGAAACATCGGCTGTGATCATCTTTGGAAGCTCTCGAAGACGTCTTGTGGAAAACAAAAGGTTGAAATATTCCTCCAGGGGCTTTTGTCCCGCTCTCCTCCGCCGCCGCCGCCGCCGCCGGTGTGCCGAACCGGAAGGAGGTGCTTCGTCCTCTTTTTGCACAATGCCGAAGTTGGTTGCGCGTCACCCTAATTCTCCTTTTTTCCTCTTTTCAATGTGGCCTTAATAATCAACTCGAGCATTGCCGTGAAGCACTTTGTCCGAATCAATGAAAATATCAGCAGCCCAAATCAATTCCAATCGGAACAATTTATGTTACACAAACTACATTTGGAAATTGTTACCACTTCTGGACACACTTTTTGTTTGACAGGTGATTTTGTGTAGAAATTAAATAAACGCCATCATATTTATCAAAAATAACTTGCAAATAATATTATAACAGTCTTTAAAAAAGCTCTAGGATGGATAAAAAAAAAAAACACAGAACAAAAAAGAATGTACATTTCAGTTTAAAAGTAGCTGTCAGTCGCCTGCGTCGTCACTCTGGCCGACCGCGATTCAGAAAAGGAGTTCGAGTTCAGGCAGAAATGTGCGTCGCCGATTCACTTTTTGCTCGTCTTCTGCTGTCGGTACAGCTGCAGCACCAGATCGCGGATTTCCTCTCGCTTGCTGCGCACTTGTCGCCGCGGAAACCAGCGTTGCAGGTGTAGCGGCAGATCGAAGTGCACCACGGGGTCCTGGAAGCGCAAAAAGAAATATGACATGAACCATCCATGGACTACTCCGGCTGGGCTCGGCTGCATATTTAACGAAGCGCCAGTAGTTGGCCAACCACCAGGGGGCGAACGCACAGTCAAGGCGTCACCAAGCTACCGGAATATCATGCGAGCGGCGCCAAACGCTCGCTGCGGCGGGAACTCTAAAGTCGCTCAGTGGACTGACGAGAGCGAGTCAAGCCGAGGGACGAAGATGAGGAGGAGCGAGAGCCTCGAAGCAGATCGACAGCCGTTGTCTGGACACGTATTTATTCAATTAGCCATTTGGAAATGAAAAAGATTCTGGGCTAAATTTTATTTCTTACATTTTTACGGCGCGTCCGATATGGATTTTTGAAGCCGATTCGGATATTTGACAAGAGTACAATGCTGATAACCAATCAATCGATCCATTTCAAACAATGACACACATAAACACCGAAACTTATTGAAAACATGGAACTTATGTTGTAATGTGTTCAAAAGAAAAATTGGCAAAAGTTGGCCAATTTTTTGCAAACTTTTTTATGAATGCTTGACTGTCATTATTTTTGTGTGTAAAAAAAAAATGAATAAAATAATCTGCAAAAAATTGGCCAATTTTTTTTATTTTTTATTTTTTTTTTTTTTTTAATGAAGGACTACAGGAATAAGAATATTTACTGCTGAGAGGCTGAAATCAGAGGATTCGGACAATTTTAAGTTAAACAATGGCTCCAAACAATTCATTCAACGATTCATTTGAAGATGGACGAGTTGTTCATTAAGTGATTCATTGTGCCACGGTATAAAGATGAAGGTGCTCACTACCTTGAGGAAACTCTCCACATACTGCAGGAGGTAGAGACCGCAGTCGCTGCTGTTGTCCTGCAGAGGAACCTGACAGTGGGAACTTTTCATCTGGTCGGGACCAAAGTCGCGCGAAGAGCCGCGACGCGCTTCCCACTCCGACTGCAGGTACCTGACGCCACGAAAAAGGTCACAAACGGTTGAGCTCCTTCGTAAAAGACACGCACTAACTACGAAGACGCTTTACTCACTCTCGTAACACTTTAAAGATACGCTCATGAAGAGACAATTTGAGCGAGTCCATGATGAGAATGCAAGGCCTAAAGGCAAAGGGAAGATTCACTTCAAGTGTTCAAGGCGAAACCTTTTGTGTCCGCTCACCTCTTCGAGACGACGTTTCGATGGCAGCTTTTCTCTGTGCAGTTCTATTAGGGAAGCAAAACAAAAAAAAGAATTATTGTTATGATTGACGAGGCGGCCGCCGCTCTCGTCGACGCCGCACCTCAATCGCTGAGTGTCGTTAATTCCTTGTGCCACGATATGTGGAAACATGGTATAATATAATAATTCAATAAATGATCAATTGGCACTCACCACTTGACTACGAGAGGCTTTAGTCGTCTCTTTCCCTAGAACACATGAAACGACCTTGAGCATTTGCATTCATTCGGGTGAAATGGACGACTGCGTGGCTTCCTGTAACCGACCCGAAGATGCGGCGTCCACACTGTTGCTGCGGTTCAACTTCGGCGGCGGCGGCGACGGCGTCGCTTCATTGGAGCTTCCGGCTTCCTCTTGCTCGGGCGGCTCGTCCGCCCCGTTGTGGCTACTTTCTGTCCAGGGCTCCGACCTGGACTCCTCCAGTCCGGGAAAGCAGATGACCACCAGATACCAGTGAGCCCTAAAAAGACAAACATCGTTATCATCATCACGTTTAGTAGCGTTCCAAAACATCGGCATTATCCTCCGCCATGCTGTGTTGTTGACGTTGTTCACATAACGCTGCAATTTTTTCTAGTAACTTTACAACTTGATTTTTTTGATTGCAACATGTATTTTGTTTCCCCGACTAGCACGATTTGATTCTTGTAATACAACCCCGATTCCAATGAAGTTGGGACGTTGTGTTAAAGATCAATGATTTTCAAATCATGTTCGACGTATATTTAATCGAAGACACTATAAAGACAAGATATTTCATGTTCAAACTGATCAACTTGATTGGTTTTAGCTGGGACAGGGTCATGTTTACCGCGGTGTTACATCACCTTTTCTTTGAACAACATTCAATCAACGTTTGGGAACGGAGGACACGAATTGTTGAAGCTTTGCAGGTGGAATTCTTTCCCACTCTCGCTCGACGTACAGCTTCAGCCGTTCAACAGTCCGGGGTCTCCGTTGTCGTAGTTTTACGCTTCATAATGCGCCACGCATTTTTCAATGGGAGACAGGTCTGGACTGTCTAGTAGCCGCAAGGTCACGGGCATTCAACGTTGGTTTTCGGCCTCGCCGCTGACATGCAGTGATTTCTCCAGATTCTCCGGACCTTTGGATGATCTTATGGACCGTAGATGATGATATCCCTAAATTCCTTGCAATTGTACGTTGAGGAACATCGTCCTGAAACTGTTGGGACTATTTTCTCGCGCACTTGTGCACAAAGAGGTGAACCTCGCCCCATCTTTGCTGGTGAATGACTGAGCAATAAAATGTATTATTCTTTATGTTGACCTTCATTGGGATTGGGGTTGTATTAAAACATTTTTCTCAACATGCTGCTACTTTATTGTTGAGAAACCATGACCTTTTTTTTATAATGTTTAAAACGTTCTTCGAAAACATTCCAACTTGATTCACATCACCCTTACAGCTTTCCCCCCAGAATATTACGACTTTAATCTGGAAACAAACTCTTTTCTCGTAATAGTAGAAATTAAGTCCAGCAACTTGAATATATAACTTTATTACCATATCATTATCCTTATTAGTAATATTTTGGATTTCTTTTTGCAATATTACAACTATTTTTGAAAAATACAAACAAATTCCCATTATATTTGACCTTTTCATCATTTTTTTTCTTGAAACATTATGAATTGACGTTTGCGCATGCGCGTTAACTCACTCCTGATTGACAGGAACAAACAGGAAGTCCTTTTTGAAGATGTCCACGTGGCGCGTCCACGTCTTCACTCGCTGGTGCCGCTTCTGCCTCTGACAGCTGAACGTTCAAATTAATTAATTCAGAGTAGTTCTTACAAACGCTTCTTCATATTGCGATAAAAAAAAAAAAAAGACTCACGATTCTGTGGCGTTGCCTTCACTGGCGTTGTCTCTGCGAGTGAGCTGCTTGTAGAAGAAGCTGCTGAAGATGTGCGAGCGCTCGACAACGGCCCGCGGCGAGTTGTGGAGGAGGTATCTGAGTCGAGAGCGCACAAGTTAACGCCGCGTGAGCGCGGCACACCAACCGAAGGCGTCGGTCGCTTTATCGTCGTCACGACGCTCACTTGAGGTAAAAGTCGATGATGACGTCATTGAGGTACTGGCCGCTGTCCAGACACTGCAGGTCTTCCATGGTCACCGTGATTCCACCTTTGAGTGGCGGGGGAGGAAACTGGATCAACCTGGACACAAGTTGAAGAAAGAGCAAATAAGCGAGTGTCCTCGTACGACTTTTTCCCCTCGCAAAATTGCAGATTCGCTCACATATCATTTCAGCTTCATTCATCCATTCCTCCGACCTACCGGTGGGCCAGGCCCTGATGTTTGTATTTGACCCAAGTGGAGTCTGGCTGACACATGGTCACCGTGTACGTTCCTGCGGTTCTCCGCCGACAAATTGTGTACAGAGGCGTGCCTGCGTGTTTGTCCTCCTGTAACACAGCAGGAGCACGTTATCTTTCACTGCAAACTTTCTTGAAACTCGTTTACAATATTGGAGTGGCGGCCGCTGAGACTCCAGACTTGAATTCATCTGTGGGACTTGACAAACGATGCTGTTTTGGTTAGCAACAGTAATGGCCATGTGTGAACGTTAACGTCTACGAATTGAGCTAGTGCCTGCTGATTGGAAGTGGATGTGAGCCATCAGTCAAATCCATTTCTGCTAATAATGTTTTTGCTGTCTATTTTGGCTGAGGTAGCGCAAGATGTGAGGGAAATTGACGGGACGTCGTACCCCTTGATTTTTCTGATCCTCCTCCGGACTGTGTTGCATTCCAGCGTCCTCCTCTGGTTCCTGTTCCTGCTCCTGCTCCTGGTCCTGCTCCTGGTCCTGGTCCTGGTCCTGGTCCTGGTCCTGCTCCTGGTCCTGCTCCTGCGTGGGAGTTGTCCCCCGCTCAAGATCGAGGAGGGTCTCCAGCTCGCACATGTCTAGCAGCAGCGCGCGCTCCGCCTCTGCATTCAGCGGATCCACGTCGGAATCGGAGCTCGAACTCCCTCGGTCCGGCTCGGCCGCGTCCAGGCCGAGCCTTCGCAGCAAGTGGGGGTCTCGGCCGCTGGATTTGATCAGCTCCAGACTTTCGTCCAGTGAAAGATCTGGACTGATGAAGTCCTTCAGCTCGAGCCCGTCCGCGTGGCTTTCGCTTGTCAGACAGTTGAGACAATCGATTTCCAGGAGAGAGCGCAACACAGCCCCCTCCATGCCCACCAGGGGGTCCTTGAGAGTCAGCACGAGGAAGGGGCTCGGATTTCCTGCGAGACATCGGAAAGACAAGCGTGTTGTTGCGGACGGGCGCGGATCGCGTGAGCCTTCCAGATGTCTTACCGGTGCCGGGCGGCGCGCCGTGTTGGGCGCGCAGGCGGAGAAGATCCCTGTGTACAGCCGCTGCGGCACTTTGGGTCACACAAAACAAAAGGACGGTGCGAGGCTCTGCGCCGGACGGCCAGCGGAGCCCCCTGGACTCCAGCTCCTCCTGTTCCCAAACGCTGTACCTCCTCAGCTCCGTACGCTCCAAGGTCAACGTCACGTCCGACTGCTGGCTTGAGTCTGAGGACGACGAGAGAGCGCAATTGCCTTAGCACAGCTGCCTCCTATGTTTAAATGACAAGTACTCATGAAGAATGCAGAAATAATAAGAGAATTATAATAGAGAGCAGACTTTACTGCAGTTTTTGTGAAGCTGTATTATTCCACATATAGTGGCCAACAACTTTTTTCCTCCATCCATTCTTTGGGGATTTTTCATTTATACTTTTGCATGGATTTTATAGTTATTTGTTTGATACACTATTTAGGCAACTTTTTTCAGCTTTACAGATGTCACGTCATATTGTATGGTCTTCACGTCCTCAAGTAACTAGGACTTAAAACGTTCGCAGATTCACTCGGGTCTGGGGGGCGGGCGTCTATTCTCGGAACCCAAATGCTTTTTTCGACATGCTAAAGTAGACGGGCAACAACAACATTACCTTTCAATGGTATGATGATTTTTTGGTTCACTATCTGTCGAGGAGCAAAAACAAGTCAGTATATTTACATCCGGGTCATCTCATTACAAGGTGGTGATATTGTAGGAGGACAAAAAAAAAAAAAAAAAAAAAAACCATGTACCACAAGGTTTCCATTTGCGTTCCCTTGGTAACCTCCACAGAACATGGAGGTGAAGGCCACACCCAGGACAGAGCGGTCGATTTTAGGGATGGAAGAAGTCGACCCCCGCTCGCCTACAACCACATGCAACACCTGTGGAGGAAAAAGTCAACACGCATAATGAGTTACATGCCCAGCACAGTAGGGCTGAGCAATTCATCGAAATGTAATCGTGATTTCGATTTTGGCTTCTCACGTTCATAGAAACGTTCTAATCGAAGAAAAGCGATTCATGTGCAGCAGTGCGGGTTGTGTTTCCCGCGTTGGAAACGCACCGTGTTACTTGTAGCAAGCGTGTGCCGCATGTTTTTCTGCCCTCCCCGAGTGTGCTTTAAGATGTTTACTGACACCCCGGTTGGAGTTTACTGTAAATCTAAATGCACAACAAACGAACAGAATTACAAACATTGTATATTTAAACATAAGACACACATCGTTTTACAAATCACCAGCTTAATGCTAACAGTCAATGGAAAACCCTATTCACGGGCTAGCTAATATTAGCATTAGATCACGAGACGGATTTAGCTTCAAATAACGAATATTCACACACAAACACCGTAGTAGCACATGCAGACATGATATAACAATATTCACATGCATGTGTTCTTCCTAATTTGTAAAAAAAATAGTTGAAGAAAGTTTTCTTTTGACTTTCTTCTTCTACTCTTATTTTAGCTGACTGTAATATGCAGCTCCATTCATGCACCACACCACACTGCCTCCCAGAGGCCAAGGCGCGTACAGCAGGAACAACAGATAAAGTCATGGCCAGTATAAAAAAAACGCTCACACCCCCCCCCCCTCCCCAATCCATCCATTTCAACACCGCTTATCCTGGTTAAGGTCGCGGGACGCTGGAGCCTATCCCAACCGACTTTGGGCGAAAGGCGGACTACACCCTGAACTGGTCGCCAGTCAGTCGCAGGGCACATATAGACACGGACAACCATTCGCATTCACATTCACACCGTCACTGAGTGGGACCTGATCCCACGCTGCCTGCACCAAAGGCAGGCGAGTGTACCACTACACCATCAGTGACTAATCATGATTTCAATATCAATCAAAATCCCAATGAGTATTTTTTCCACAACCGTCCAGCCCTACAGCACAGTACAAAGACTTTATAACTCAATCACACGGCCTCGGACGACAAGGAGACAATTCAAAGCAAGGGCCAACATCAATGGTCTGTTTTTGTTTTTAACGCTGCAAACCCATATGAGCCATCAGGCATTACATTATACAATCAATACAACTTTTAGTAAAAAAAAAAAAAATGGAAAACATTTTTTTAAAGAACCATTTTTTTAAAAAGCAGTAATGCAGTTCTAAACCATTATCTGCACTGCTACTAGAGCACCCCCTGCTGGACACTCTAAAAGAATATCCAGCCACCCTTGACCTGAAACCATTTTTTCTGGCTTTTTCCGTTTAAATGAAATCGTTGAAATTCATAGGGTTCACAACAACAATTCATGGGAAATTTATATAAATGCATGTTAACCACAGTTATAGCTCTCACAATTGATTGTTTCTGTGGCATTTAAACTGTTTTACTTGCGATGTGAGAGAAATATTTTGAACGCCAACCATATTTTATTATCCGTGCTCACAGAAGGTGATTTTGACATATTTGAATGGAACACAGAGGGAGATAATGAGCCCACCTCTACATTCTGCATGTCAGGGCTGCCAAGGTCTTTGAACGCAACTTCCTGCGTCGCCTGCTGCCCACAGTGCCCGTCGTCTCCTGCATCTCCCACCGAGAACACCGTACGAACACGCCGTTGGATAACGTCGCCGCCCTCCTCTTCGTCACTGGATAACACAACTGAAAGCAAAAAAAAAAAAGATCATAAAGGAGGTAGATACACTTCTCATTTCAAAAAACATTCAAATAAAAAAAACAAAAAAAAGTCAAAATGGGTCGAGGACCGTTAAGGCTGAAAATCTTTTTTTTTTTAACATCCATATTTGCCAAGGTCAAATTCAAAATTGATTGAACTCCAATAACTTACAGCGGAGGACAATTATAAAACTAAATATATAAACAAACATACGTTGTAAGTACTTACAAAATCAAAGGCGTTTCGCGCTAGCAAATGCAATAAAAAGAAAGGCACATTTTCTATTCTCAATTTGTTTGTTTTTCTTTTTGTTTTTTGTTTTTTTTGGGGGGGGGGAAACTAACCCTGAAAACACTTATTGGCGGTTTATCTCCACTTATTCAAGAATTGTTTGTTTAAAAATTAACCCAACAAAAAAATATCACCATTATAATTCAGCATTATGATTTGCAAAAAAATGTAAAAAAATTGTTGTCCCCCAAAAAATTTGACAATTTTGTATTGTTTTATATGAAAAAGAGTATAAATGTAACATGACAATTGAATAACAACAGAGGGACGAGGAATTCTTTCCGCCCACAGCAGCCATTTTAGTTGTTATGAAGTCCTCCGAGGGCCGTACTAATTTGTGAAAGCATGTTCATTATGTATTATAGGCATTTGTAGGTTTTCCTGAAGTGTTTTTATTTTGTACA
Organism: Phyllopteryx taeniolatus; assembly: GCF_024500385.1. Lineage (NCBI taxonomy): Eukaryota > Metazoa > Chordata > Actinopteri > Syngnathiformes > Syngnathidae > Phyllopteryx > Phyllopteryx taeniolatus. Next base: position 24,179,542 of record NC_084513.1, on the reverse strand, counting down.
GATTTACATGAAATGCTCTCGCTGGCTGTATGTACATCTCGACCGGTCCCGTGCGCACTCACTCGGCTCTCCCGGAACGGCCTGGGATGAGTCGTCCTGTGAAGGCAACCGACTGAAACCGGGACATCCGACGACGTCCGCCGGCTCCGAATTGGTATTGGCGACCGGGACGAGACGCGTCGCTCCGCCGACCGCCTCCGAGGCGAACCGGACCAGGCCGCCGTCCGCGTCGTCCGCATCGCAGTCTTCTCCGGGTTCGACCAGACTAGCCGGCGCCAGTCCTCCGTCTCCTTTGCTTTCCCCCGTGAGGCGAAGCACGCTTTCTCGCTGGCGTTTTGGGCCGCTGGTTCCGTTGCACCTGGTCCTTCTGCCTATTTTTCTTCTCCTCTTCTGTTCACGGATAACACAACTTTTGAGTGTCCGATTATTACTGGAGATTGGCATTGATTCAAAATAACAGAATTTTGCTGAATTTGTTGATTCATCATTTCTAGGAGCAAAAGAGGAATAATGCAGGGCACTTGATTGCAATCAGCATTGGGCATCTTTAGTTGGCTCGCAAGTACCATATGTGGTATGTGGAAATATTTGACCAAAAATGAGACGGGTAACACGGTCATTTCCAAAATATGCAAGTATATCCTCAAATACAATAAAAGCACAAGTGGAATAGCAACAGCGAAACAGAGAAATGCGTAAGTACTAGGCCCTTGCAACAGGTAGCATGACTCTACGCAATATAACATGGGCATTAAAACAGGAGTTCAGAACATTGAGAGCTTGTTCGTCTCAATAATAATGCCTGGATCAGACTACAAGACAAATTTGGTCTTTCCCGATTGGACGAAGTCAGACTACCGCCATGAAATCTTGCCGTATCTCGGTCAAACAGTGGCAACACGACACGGCATGTATTCCGATACCGCGTATTTCGTCTTTTACGATCGCTGCGCTTTATCTTGACAAATCAATCACTGTCGGAGAGGCGCGACCAGAAAACGTGTGATCGGTCAACGTGTGGTGGTCATCACCGGTGCTTAGGAGAGGACATTCTTTCAATACCGTACGGCTCGCAAGCATACAACAAAACGCGATGTAGCCTAGCAAGCTAGTGCTAGCATTAACGGTTGTACGTAAACGAGCCGACATTGTATCAAATCATGCGCTAAAGCTTCGCTAAACATTGGCTTCTGCGCGTGACTAAATGTTAACAACGGCATGCACGGGAGGCGATGTGCCAGTCACATTACGCAATCCTATTGGTCGACATTGAGGCGCGCTGTCGGATAGTTGTCGTTGATATGTCACACTACAAAAAATAAATCAATCAAAAATGCGAGACTTTTCTTTTTGCCGTCGTAGGGCCAAATCGTTGTTTGTGGATTATGTCACACTACAAGAAATTTTGTCGTTCCCGACAAAATACGTTGGGCCCGATCTTAGAAATCGGCCGCGTTAGCTAATCGGGGCTAAAATCCTGTAGTCTGATCTAGGCATAAAAAAAAAAAATAATGATGGGAAATGTTATCAAATGTGCATTATCCATAATAGTTACCATCATAATGTTGGAATGTTTGGCAGCCACTCACCAGACAATGTGTCTCTTGCGTCCCCATGTCCTTGATGGGAGTCGGGGAAAACTCATCAGCGTCTCCGGCATCCTCCGCCGGCTTCCAGCTCACTGACAAGCCGCAGTCTGTAGACAAAACACCACAAGTACTGACAACCCGATTGCCACCAAGAACATTGTGTTGTCAAGAACGCATGACAGGAAAAATGCGCTACGTCATTGCAGACGCTTTTTGTCCGGCTTGGAGTATCGTTAAACCTGCGATGAACTTGTGATGTACGTCAACTAACAGCTCACTCCAAGTCCCCTTTTAAAAACTAATGAAGTATGGTGCAAAGGAGGAACAAATTGTATTATTTGTAGGTTCATTGTTTTTGGGACTACTGCATTTTGGGTGGGTCGCGGACCGGTTGTAAAAAATGTTATTATTCGCTGTCAACTGTTGTTGTACTAGAGCGGCTCCAACTACCGGAGACAAATTCCTCGTGCGTTTTTGACATACTTGCCAAATAAAGATGATTCTGATAAAAGTGTGACAGTTGCTTTGGTTTGCAGCCTTTATTTCTGAAAAAGAAGACGATTGATGTTGCACTTTCCCAAAAAGATCTAAGGACATAAAACAATGTACATGTAGCTACGTTCATCATGGGTTTCTTAATAAGGTGCTCTGAAAAACAGATTTTGAACAATACATGATCTTTATTGCTCCCAAATTCTGCAGCATCATGCGCTCACTCAAAGACAACGTTAACTGCTGTGATACAGCTTTGACATTCACCCTCCAAAACATCGATGAGCACAAAATCACACAATTATTGCTAATAGCGTTTTGCAAGCTGCTAGTATAGAACTAACTAGCTGTCCGTGCTGCCTACCTACGACGCCGTAGTCCTCCCCATTGGTCGGCTGCACGTCCTCGCTTTCTTCCCCATTGTCAACAGAATGCAACCTCTTCCTGAGGCTCGACCTGCAGAAACACAAAAGGTCCTCAATGTTTTTTTGTTTTGTTTTGGTTTTTTTTATGCCGACAGGGAGGGCTAGCAAAGAAACTAATTGTGATGACAACCATAGAACACGTAATGGAAAATGACCATACCGCGAATATGCAGGGCACACTGCTAATCCAATTCATCGCTAAAGTTGAAATTGCGGCAAGAATTCCTCGTGCTTACATTTAGGTTTGTTAACAGCGATTCATTTCTTTTTACAATTCAAAAATGTTAAAAAGGCAAACGCAAGTCTTCACTCGAGGTCACTCGTCTCACGACACATTTGTTTTCATGATTTAAAAAGTGGATGACTTCTATTTACGCATGTATGACAGTTAAGAATGTTAATTAGTAACTTAATTGTCTGTACAGCGTGGACAAATGTTCTGCGACAGCAACAGTTTGACCCTGGAACAGATTATTTCAGTTTTTGGGGGGGGGAAAATGAGACATTTTTCAATAGTGACTGCACAGATGGCCCCAGAAGTCGGGCTTTCGAGGTCTCGCAATGAACGAGATGGCTTCAGAACACACGCAGCTCAAAACGCATGTTCAGCTGCTGCCGAGCTAGCATACTCATACTCAGATTGTTTAGAGCTATCAATTTTTTCCCCACACAAGTATTTACTGCAAAATGACTTTACTCTTACGTTACCATAGATGAGCGATTGACCATGGCACGACTTTCGTATACATTTGCGTTCCGTAGGAACGGAACTCTGTCAGAAACTGAAGACCCTCTGCATTCACGTTCCAGTAGGTGAAAGACTCAAAATGTCTATTTTTGGCCGTGTCCAGTCACTTCTCCAGACGTCACGTTCAAATTTTCTCCATTAAAATGTAACGTTACCTTTGTAGGGATGCGGGCGCGCTCCTCCTGACACTTTCCGGCGTTGCAGTCTCGTTCCTGTCGTTCCTGGGGGGCTTCTGGCCTCGACACCTGACGGCTTCCTTCTTGCACGGGCTTCTCTCGCTCGCCGTTTGCGCCTTTTTGCAGCACGTGCGACCCTGTCGCTTGTCCAGAAAAGACTTGCCGACCTCCGTCTTCAACACATCTGTCAGGACCAGGCAAAGCCTCCTTCTGCGGGGCAAGAGAGGTGTTATCCACCGATGTCTTTTACCTGGCACTTTAATTTGTCCTGCCGAAAATACACTGTGAGGAAAAAGTATGTGAAACCTTTGCAATTTCTTAAAGGTCTCTTATTTTGGCTATTTTGACTCATTTCAGAGTGACTCTCTAACATGGATTTAGTATAAAAGTGTCAACCAGAAAAGGCCCATCTGACAGCTAACTCCGTTTGACCCCGTTTTGTGTCTGCTTTGTCCATATTTGGCTAAGACCGCCCCCTTTCCTCTGATTGGTTGCCTCTGTGTAGCGCACGTGTTTGTTACGTTGTTTAGGAGATGCTTGAGCGGAAAGGCGGCGCTCTTTGCTCGTGACGTAGATAAGTGCGGGCACGATTTTAATCCATATTTCACATGTTTACTGAGGCACCACAGTGACAAAATGACATCCCAATTACTAGAAAAATTGGGTTTGGCAAAATATGTCGCCTTTAAATTGGTGATAAAATGTAGTCTGATCGTCGAAGAATGCGGTGCACGAACCTTTGTAATGCTGGTAAAAGTTACGACTACAGTTCCATCTCGACTTAAACGGTAAAAATAGTAAATGTCCTGTAACAAAAGTGACAATATTGGTTCGAGTATTTTGGATCGTTTTTGTCTGTATCTCAGCTTCCCGAGGTCGCAGAGGATGACGTACACCAACGGGATCGTCCCAATTATTTTTCCATCTGGGCCTTGGAGAACGGTCCCATGGTGACTCAGATATAACACGACAGGATATATTCCTCCAATAAAACTGGAAAAAGAGGATTTATGTTTGTCTGTAAGTTAGCTTATCACCCGACTTGGTTTCATTTCTCGCCACGTTATCCTCAAATGTTACAGTGACGATTCTGCTCGACCAATGGGCAAGCAGCAGGGGTTTACATCACACGTATGGTATCGGCCAGGTTGACCAGGTACTAGAAATAGCTCGTTTCTTTGCTAGCCACCTGTTTTTATTTGTTTCAGTTGGAAAAAAATGACATTGGGATGTGACAAATGTCTGCTGGGTGTGGACTTACCTGGCCATCCCCCATTTAAGCAGAGCGGCATGATTGTGATCAAACGCCCCGGATCCCCCTTTGAGCTTTAAATCCGATTTTTGGAGTTTGCAACCAGGAATTGCTTCCCAGGACACCTGTTCGTGATAAATAATAATAATGAGCTCTCTGGAATGATCATCAATAGTCACGAAACAATCACATAACATGATCTCAAATGATAAGCACGGTACCTGTCTTTCTAACTTTCCAAACTCTGATGAGTGACATATCATGGGGATTCTGAGTGGGTTATCCATCTGAAATTGACAATTGTTACCACGCTGACGTCAAATTAGCAAACTAGTTGTAAATACCCCGGCTATTTGATATGCGGGTGGGAGTTCGTTACTTTTGAGTTGATTCGCTATTACTGTGCACCAAACCGCAGCGGCGTGAGAAAACCTAGCAGACATAGGGAAGCACCAATCAAAGTCAATCAGTCGGGTGATTGCCATTTTGAGACTTGCTGCATGTCCTGAAATAATGGCCTGCGCCCTAGTAGATGCCACGCGCAAATTTATCAATCGATATGTTGTCCATTCGCCGCACCTCGAACAGACGCACTTTTTCTCTCTCAGGAAAATACTAAGACATCGTGTGTCGCGGCGGACGTCTTTAGCACACACACGCCACCTGCAAGGCAGATGTGGCATCTGTAAAGCTGACCTTAACAGTGACAAACTGAGCAGTTAGAGGAGGCACTTTGACACTTTTGCACAGCTCCTTCGTGAGAGTATTACAGCACTTGTTGTACTGCACCTTCATGGCTTTCTAGCGACATTATGAACATATCCATTGTTGTAGCTTCGTCACTCGGCGTTATTTGCGTGACTGTTGTTGATGAGCATTACCGCAACGGTTACCTTAAATTGCTTGACCACTCTTTGCAACATCTGAGCAAGAGTCATTATATCAGTATTCCGGCACTAATCCTCACCTCACATTGCTTAATGACTCTAGCTTATACTGATGTGTTTGTGTCCTAAATATATATTTTATGATATAACTCCAACTACCGGAGACAAATTCCTTGCGCGTTTTTTCATGTACTTGGCCAATAAAGATGATTCTGAACAACTTGGTCCTACCATTCTGTGTCACTTACACAGAACAGCAAAGACAGCTATTCTCTGGTTTAAAAGAGTGCTTAGAAGAAGTGACTCTGGTGCTTCTGGTATATGATGCTAAACTATTAAAAACCAGCCCACAGTGAGGTCTATAATGAAGACAGGTGAATGGAAATGAGTGCATAGATGAAATGTCGCTTGTGTGATTGCAAAATGTGACCATCCTGCCTTCAGAGAAAAGACTGGCGGTGTCGGCAGCCAAGTCCCACTTACCAGCTTATTCCTGTTAACCGTAAATGGAAGCGTTAAGGCTTTTTGGGTGTCCATCATGACTGCCAAATGAGCAAGCCACCACAGCAACACTGGGACAGAACACAAGAACACAACACGTCAGTAAAGCTTGAGGGGGGGAAAAAAAATGGAGCCAGATGAAAATTGGTTTCCCAAACATGCAAAAAAGTATATCTTATGACAAAACAAAATTAGATTCTAACATGTCGTTTTGCAGTGAAAACAAGAACCCTTTCCCCACATAAAAAGACATGAGCGTATTAACATTCACATTGTTGTTGTTTTTGTTTGATTGAAGACAAACAGCTCCTGACCTCGCACGGACGTGAACGCGTCTTGACCAGCTCGTGAGATGCCTTTGAGGTCCTCGCATGACACCAATACAAATGCGCTGACCTGACTGTTTTGTTTAACCACGCAACGTATGCGAAGATTATTTTCATGACACAATTCACCACGGGCGCGAATGTGACATTGTTTTCGTCATTCGTTTTCTCCTCGGCAGTTAGCCTACATTGAGCATGAAGACGGCGGTTAGCCACGCTAGCAGCGACGCTAGCTCACGCAGACAAAGATGCACGGGACAGCAGACAGCCAAAACCCTACCATGTTCCGGTGTTTTGCTTTAGCTTTACGCGGAGATGCGGGAGACGGGTGGGCAATTGTCTGAAAGCGAGCACTTCCGTGGGCAACGCTCAAAAACGCTAAATAGTCATTATTGGCAGCGAAGTGGACTGCTATTCAAGATATGTACACACAGAGCTTCGTCCAGTTGGCCAGAGCTACATCCGGGTTACACCGGAAACGATACGCCACGACTAAAAACGATCGATTTTGTAAAAATGTAAAGATTTAATAAATTGCTAATTATTTGCAATGTTTGATCATTTTATTGTATTGTAGTAGTTAAAGCGCTCATGTAATGTTATATAATTCATTGATAATATGTAAATATGTCTATTGTTTGTTTAAATAAAGGTCTGTTAAAACCAAACAGCTGGTGCGAGTCGTCGATTCTTGCTCCCAAAACGGAAAAGCTTGATTTTTTTAATTTTATGGACAAAACGCTAACATTTAATTCCATCCAGTATGCTGCAAAGCTGAAAAGGCTCTTTAACGTATTTATTTTAAATAAATAAAGCAATATATTTATTTTAGTAATTTAACCTTTATTTGTCAATGTAAGATTAGAACAGAATTTGTAAAATAATAAATTATAATTTAATACGTCATATATGCCTCCTTTGTGACTCCATAAACATAAAAAATATGCTTATTTAAAAAAAATTGATGAAAAGAAATACAGATTTTAAAAAAACTACTTTAAATATTTTCTGCTGCGATGCGGTGTTGTCATCGCGTCTGCCTAACCCTTCTGAGGTTGATGGTTTGAATCTCGGCCGGCCTTCCTGTGCGGAGTTCGCATGTACTCCTCAGGCTTGCGTGCGTTTGTACTCTGGCTACCTTCCACATTTCAAAAAAACACAATATAGGTAATTAAAGACTCTATGGAATGCTTGCTTGCCTATCTATATGTGCCCTGCGATTGGCTGGCAACCAGTCCAGGGTTTGTCGCCCAAAGTCCACTGAAATGGGCTCCAGCTCACCCATGACTCTTAATGCAGATAAGTTATATTGAAAATGGATGGACGGACATTAATTGGGATTGAATACTTTTTAAATTTTTAGTTGAGTGTCTGGAGTGTCTACCCGCCCAACAAGCATCAAGTGAAAATAAACAAAAATATATGACGAGACCACTTACTACGTTAACCACTAACATGAATACAGCGTTGTCTTTTGTTTTTGCTGAGTTGTAATGTTACTTTCGACCGCAGAACTGCATTTGTATACTGTATATACATGATGCAATGGCAGTGACGCAGTGGCACAGTTTCACGCGTTTATTGATATTATCAATGCAAAACACATCAGACCTGCTCAGCCTCTGTGGAGAGGTTGGTGAGTCATGTCTTCACACGCTGCATCAGGCAGTATCAACACTTCAGAAGAGGGTTTAACAAGAGCACAGCGTGGTTATTGAAGAATATTCAATTAACAATATGACTAATAGCATTACTTTGTTGTGAGCATCTGTTTCTGCCAGACAAAAAAAAAAAAAAAGACTAGTTCTGTTTATTAATGACCAGTGTGATTCTTGATTTAACTTCAGGAGCCATTTTTCTGCACAGTCGAGGGCGTCCCGCAGTCCGCTTCCCCGCCGACGGTCGCCCCGGTTTCAGACGTCATTAAGGCCTCCGGCGGCGCTCTCAGCGCTTGCGCCGCTCTCTTTTCAGCTGAGTAGAAGCAGAAGAAAATAGACCGTTTTACTCAAAACAATGCATGGAAAGGCATGTTTCATGACAAAAGAGCTGAATTCTACAACGTCAAACACAATCTGTGATGCTCTGATTGGTTTTAAAACAATTTGGCACACGTGGCAATAATCTTTTCCGGACTCACACTGGAAAAAGAAAAATATGCGCACTAGTGCTTTACACAAACCGTTTTAAGTCACTAAACTTACCTTTTGGCATTTAAAAACAATAAAAAATGTTAGGGCATGCATGCAAATTGTAACAGCGAAGTAGATTACAGGGGTTATTAGTAGTTGCGTCGGGATTTCAGTTTCACAATTGGCCAACTCGACAGGACATCTCAAACGCAGCTGAAAAAAACCTCATCAACATCAACCAGCTGACTTGAAGCGAGAGGCCGCGCACACCCGGGAATAGTCGCCAGCCAATCGTAGCGCCTATCGAGACAAACAACCATTCACAACGTTCGAGTGGTCAATGAACCGAACGTGCATGTGGCAGGAAATGCATTCTTCTTTTCCTTTTTATTATTGTCCATCGACTGTCACTTATTGTACTGAGCAGCCAGGACAGAGGCGTGCAACACTTTAACCCAATGTCAGAGCTTTCGGGTTATTGTCACACACACACACCCCACCCCCCCTTCCAGTGCAAATGATGTGCGATGACGTCATTTCCGTGAACACCTTTAACCTTACCGATAGCGCTACATGGCGTCACAATGGGCTCTTCCAGTTGCCCTCTGTTGGCAATGGCCGCCCGGATCTTCCTGAACACGTAGAGGCTCGCTGTGATGCAAAACATTGTTATTAGTCGACTCGTACACATGTTCTCGTTACTTGACCTTGTTAGATCACAAGTTGTGTTAATTCTTGAGATAACACTGAAATTAGCCATCGGCAACATTGACATTTAAGTGGACTAACAGGGAAGGTAAACATGAAAATAATTATTCCTACACTTTGATCAGACAGGACGTACAGGATGAGTTACACTGTCAAACACGTCCTTAATGTTAAAAAAAAAAAAAAACAAGGAATGTTTATGTACGTGTAGAGGTAAATAAACATTGCCTGATTTGTTTACAACACAACGTCGTGGGCAGCCTGAACTAAAGACACTTCTGGTTAAAACATAGAAACACTCAAATGTACCTTTGATAATCAGTCAGACCATATCGGCAGTTTGCACTTTGCTCTGCTTGAGCTTTTTTTTTTCTTTCCGCGACGCGTAAACAAAAGCTATCCCGGAAGTATTGGAGAGGTGATGACCAATTAAGTACGACGAATGACAATGAAGGCGGGACCTAAGGTGAAAGTTACGTTCCAATTGGCTGAGTGTTTACGCAATTTAACACGTGACCAGGTGAAAGAGGGCCTAAATGGCGAGCTGGTACACCTCGTTCGCAATTTGTTGGGCCGTGATAATAAATGCATTTTGACGTATCAAGTTTGATGAAAGGCAAATTGTATGACGTTGCTACTTTGTTTAGTTTCATTAACTTTTGACTTTTATTAAACAAAAAAACTATGACGTTAAAAAAGGGGGTTTTGGATCCAACGGTCCCAAGTCTGGGCGTCCCCGCTGAAGCTACTGCCCCCGCGACCCGACCTCGATAAGCGGTAGAAAACTCTAATTATGACATTACTACTGCGTTAAGTTGGTTAGTGACAAGACTAGTACTTCACCACCATAGGAACCGAACTCTGATCCTTGTAAGTAGCAGACTTTTGCTCATGCACAATAAATTGTCACCCCACAAATATCAATAACATTGACGTCAAATGGACTTAAATCACTAAATTCAGCATTATTCTGCCAATATCAGAAATATGGACAACATTGGTGTGATCTATAATAATTTATTATCTTGCAATTTTACAGTTCACTTCATTATTCTTGCCCAATGTTTACAACGAATGGTCAAGTTATTTCAGGCAATAAACATGTATCTTCACTTAAGCAATGAGCACAGCAGTTTGTCATACAGTTGCATTTGTATTTTCAATATATACACACGCATCGATTCTATTTAACTTAGGTTTTCATGACAAATTCACACATTCTTTCAAAACATCAACATACATTACAAAAAACAGTGAGTCACATAAGGAATGATGTGTTGTTAGGTTGATATTCACTTTCAACAATCACAGCAGCGTCGTAAACCAATTGCCGACCAACTGTTCACTAAATGCCACACCAACACGAAGCACAAAACGATCACCGGCGGGACCTGGGGGGCGGACGGAGTGCTTTTTAGTCCATCCGGATCTTCTGGTTGGTCATCCTGTAGATGATGCTGTCGTAGCCCGGGTCCATGTTCCACAGGCTGTAACTGACGGCGATCACGGCGAGCGCCAGCGCGATCGTCAGCCACAGCACGATGTTGAAGACCACGGCGTAGTGGAAGTTGTACTTGTAGGCCAAGTTGTACGGGCTGCCTGGGTTGCTCTGCCAAAGACACTTACTGTTTAAAATCGATCAATTCTGCATAGCGGAAAAATATACCTCAATTCCTCAAATAGTGGCCTGCGCTCGTCAGCTAATGCCTTTTTTTTGGGTAATAAATAAAAAGAATGCACAGGTACAAATAAAAGCTTCTCTCCTACTAAGTACCTATAAGCTACTTTTTAAATGACCATAATTCCTCATGCATAATACGCACCACCAAAATCGCACTTTCGCACCCCAGAATTGCTGCTATCAATGCTAAAAAGATGAGGCCTTAGCACTCACAGAAGCCTGGCACTCCCTGTAGACGACGGAAAGTTTTTTTTATACACAATATGGACTTACAATCTGTTTGGATTCCAAAATGGAGCGAGATTTCCTGGTGAGAGGAGCCTCAAAGTTCTTCACGGTCACGACCTCCACCACAGCACTGTCGCCGTAGAGACCGTACACGTCCTCACCAAACTACAAAATGGAAAAAAAAAAAAAAAAACACAATAGTGAGAAGAGTCTGTAACTTGATGATTGTTAAGACTCCTCCTTTGATTCTTCACCTTCTGCAGGGCAGAGGAGAGAATGGCGACGGCGTCACGGTACTGAGGAGAGTCTTGGCCGTAGACGCGGGTCAGCTCCTCCAGGCCCGACAGCTCCAGGGAGTAAAGGTCCGGAGAGTGGTCCTTGGCCAGATGCCGATGCCTCTGCAGCTGCAACATAAAAACGTCACATTGTGAAGACAGAGGAACATTGGGGGGGGGGGGGGGGGGGGGGGGGAATAGCGCAGACACGAGAACTCACCAGAGCAGTGATGTCACGCAGGACTTGGATCTCGGAGAGGAACAGCAAATCGGCCTGCGGACGCGACAGGAGCGAGATTAGACAAGTTGAACGGCGGGCGCGGTTGTAGTGCAGAGGTGCGAATGGAAAGTGACCTCCGCGTTCCTGCTGAGGGAGCTGAGGGGCAGGGTGGCCAGTACGGAGCCATCTTGGGACAGGCGGCCTCGGATCTGCTGCAAAGTAACCGGCAGGTCCTCGAACACGGCGTTGGCTTTGCCCAGCATGTACAGCCTCTAATGGACCACACAAAAGACGCACGTCACAAATACTTCAACATCTGTGGTTCTCAAACTTTTTACGCAAAAAAAATAAAATAAAAATAATAATAATAATAATTTGCTTCCCAAGTACCAGCATCATGACCGACATGAAAATACAGTAGCATAGCAGGCCGAGGTAACAAGTATTCATCAAAAGCGTGAAGCTTTATTCCTAAAAAGTATATTTCATATTATTGCAAGTCACTGTAACATTAAAAATGTCCTTGAGATTTTTGGGTGTATCCTGTCATGATAGACATGTCCACATGTCGTTCGACAAAACTGGTGACAGCCGGCACGAGTGACATTTATCAGTAATACAGAAATGTCTTATTATTTTTATGTATTGTTATTGTATTTAGGTTAGCACCTGCTTGGTAAATATTTTTATTTAATTGATAATCCGCTGTATGCGAAATGTCACGTGACCGACGTGGACTTCCTGTGTATGCTGCGCTAACGATCGCGACTTCGGTTTGATGACGACTTGGCTCAAATTAGATTTTCTTTACGACAAAAGTTAGATTTATGTATATCATTTATTGATACAAATACGACATATGTAAATGTGAGCAAACCCTCAACATCGAATATTGTCATCTCGGTGACACCTCGTGTTCAACAAAAGACGTATTCGCTTAAAGTTTCCACAGGTGCTGTCACGGTCCCGTTCGCCTTTGTTTGTACCTCTTCACTCGGCGCGAGCTGCAGCACGACAGGCGTGTCGTCTGCGAACAGGGAGTGCACCGTCTCTGCGACGCCATCCAGCGTGAACGGCACCGGCTGCGAAGAAACAAGGAAAAACTCACTGGAGCTCCATTTTGTTTTCAGTAAATGTCCAGTAGGACTCACATTCTCCAAGGGATAGGAGGCCACGCTCTGAGGCAAGGCGAGGCCATCGGCTCCTCGGACCACCACCAGAACGTTAGCGCGGGGACGCTGGAAGAGGGGGCCGGCTTGCAGGCCTGGCCAAGACAGATCCTGAATGGATTCAAGACGCGGCGTTATTAGGGGTGGGGGTTCACGGTGCACGAAATCCACAGGTTCAGGATATGTCGAAACTTAGGAAAATGTCTTATGTAAGTTTGGTTAAAAGTGATAGAATGATGAACACAGGAAGTGCGTTCACATCAAACTTTTCATTTCAAATGTTGCGACAAAACGGGATGTTTAATAACTCTCCTGTACGTGTTCCAAAAATTCCCCAAACTTAACACGTATGACACCAGTCCCGGAATTTGAAAACATTTGTATGACAATCTTTTATTTTACATATAGCGCCACCTCGTGACGACAATAACTGTCATTCCGTTCCTTCTGTCGATCATTATGAGGAACTTGAGACCTCAAGACCCTCGTCGGCTTGCTTAGCAAGGGGTGAACCTCCGGCTCCTGAGGACGCTGCCTCGGTTTTACGTTAAAATTGTTTTATGTGCGATTTTATTCGTTTATATCCAGCACTTTGTTTCAGCTGGTGGTTATGTTCTTAAAGTGCTCTATAAATAAAGCCCAGTTGAGCTCATACCTCTTGAACAGAGAAGCCCATGGTTAGGGCCACCAGGTCGGGGATTTTCTCGCCAGAGATGGGCCAATCTCCTTTCTGGAAGGACACAAAGTCCGGCGCCTGCAGCACCGTCAAGCCGTCCCCACGGACACCTGCACGATACAGGAGAAAAAAAAAATGTAAAACGTGTTTGAAGAAAAAGAAAAAAAAAAAAAACAAGAAGCGACAACCACAAACTTCTGATCAGGTAACGATCCCAATCTTGTATATTGCTTCTTTAAAGGCAACAGATAATGGAACATTTACTTTTTAAATCCTTGAATACAAACACAAACATCGTGCTCCCACAAGGAGAATAAAAGCGGCACTCTCCGTTTTCCGCAGCGATATGGGGCACAGAAAAAGGACTCATTTCAGCAAGACAAGCAAGGGGTTATGTAAAGTGCCCTATAATTCTTGACCCATGGCTAATTTTGACAAACGCATATCACACGCTATGAAGGCACTTGGGAAGTGTTTTAAATTGTGAAGAAAACGAAAATGGCCCGTAACATTTTCAATGAAAACTGAGCAATGTTTTTCCATTTTTTTTTTTTTGTAATAAGAAGGCAGAAACTCGTGACGCAAAGATGCCGAGTGTCACATGACTCACGAGCCTTACATTAGCGACTCATCTCGCAACCTCGGGTCTTTGTGGCCTATTAAAACAATGTTGGCACGCACTTTAGAGGGGAAACAAAAAAAACAAAACAAAATTCTTACAAAGCTAAAATTGCTTCGTGTTCCGACGGAGTGTTTCCTCAATTGCTGTTAGCTGACTAAGCAAATGTAAACCTACCTGATGAAGATAGCTACAGCAGGCAAAAATGCGAAAATACCACGAATATGCATCGCATCTATACAAATCGAGAACAGCGCAACGAACGCGCAAATCGACGATGCTACTAGTGCTAGCTCCGTCGGTTAGCCGATTGTCAACCGCTAACTCTTTGACGCCAAGACTCGGTAATATTATATTATAGTGAGAGGAGATGCGTTTAAAATAAAAAAAAAATAAATAAGGATAGCGTGTATAATTTTGCAGTTCTTACCGGTCGCGCAGAGGAAAAAGAGGGCAAACACGACGGAGGACAGAGCCTCCATCCTCGTACAGCCTTTCGGTGACATCTTGCCTTCTCTTTGCGTCCAGCTGAGGTCACATGATCAATGACGTCACACCAGGATCACGTGGTACCGAAAGTGATAGACGCATGCGCACTAACCGAGGCTAGATAATGTTGTTCGTGCCTATGTGGCGGCCATGTTGGGGAGGTCGACGTTCCCACAAAGGCAATCCGACACCGTAAACTTGCTCATTTCTCAACCAGGCCAATTTCACCCATGGTAAAAACTATGCTCTAGAAATATGTCTTGGTGAATTTCGACGAAAGCGTGCAACAGACGTCTGTGCAAAAAAAACAAAAAAACAAAAAAAAAAAGGTGCAAAAGATCCACAATGTTGCTGTTTACTTGATGATTTTGATGCAGTTGGGGATAGTTCCGTCTATCCTATCTCTTATCCTTTAAGTTGTGAAAGGCAAAATTGGCCTTAAAAAGGTTCGAGGTGCTTCTTGTTCAATTCGATTTGTAATTTAAAATGAGTATAAATTAGATCAAATGATGAGTATTAGAAGATAATTCCATTTGATTACGGTTTCTATTGATAGAAGCGTTTTTGTCATGTTAGCAACCGTGTCAATACAATATTAGACAAGTTGAACGGCGACGAAATTCCAATCGAGTGTATTTTTATCGTGCAATTACCAAATTTGACATTTGATGGCGCTGCAGGTGTCCGCATGAAGTGGCATGGTGTCGGCTGGCGGTTGCGCAGACAAAGCGCAGCCCGAGACGATATTAACTTATTCCTAAAGATGGCAATGTAGGATTGCGTCGTCGTGGACAATTTGGCTAAACGGTTTAATTTGACAATTGATACCCAATTCATTTAGTTCCACTTAGTCCCTCCAGCGCTAAACGTAACCTCACAATTGAAGGAGCAGCACGCACATTTCATCTTGCAGTTTGTATATTTATTTTTTTAAAGCAACTTCTTTTTGTAAAATATAAATACAAATTAGGAGATATTTTAATTACAAAGTTAAAACAAAACAAAATGAACATCCCCAAAAAAGGTTGATTTACTGCAGTAGCCTCACTGTTAGATATATACACAAGCTCTTTGCCAAAGGGTGAATCAGTATCACAATAAAACTATAATACAATCAACGCTGTACTCCGCGTGTTAAATTACAGACTGGACAGGAAGCACAATTTTAACATTAAAAAAATGAAAGGAAAAAAAAAAAGAAAACAAAAAGAATTGTACATCATGTGCTCCCTGTGAACTCAAATAGCACATTCAACAGCACACATGCATGATGTGCTGCACTCACACACCGTCCGCTTATCAGAAACAAGAAAAAAAATCTTTATGTACACACACACACACACACACGTACATACATACATATATTTATATTTATTTGTACATATATTAATTTATAAAAAATACGACCATCAGTTATTGAGAGTCAAGGGTATGGCTAAGCTAACACAGGCCGGGTCAGCCAGCAGGTCCAAAAGTGTTTATGTACAGCGCCTGGCGGGGAACTGTGGCCATCATCCCGACTCCCGCCGGACCGGAAAAGCCAACCGCAGCCCGAGAGGCCGAAGGAGGTCAGTGCTTGTCGTGAGCCGGGTTAAGGATGAGGCCCACCTGGCCGGCCGCCTTGATCCTGTCCTTCAGCTTGTCCCTGGCCTGCTCCCAGCGGTCGTCCAGGCACTCCAGCGAGGAACCCAGCAGGGCGGCCAGCTCGGCGCTGTCCTCCACCAGGTCCAGCAGCTCCTTGCTGTCCGGCTGGAAGCCCTCCAGCTCCTCGGGGCACGAGAAGAGCTGCGACAGCGAGGCCTGCCGGTAAAACTCTGCCTCGGACACCGTCACCACCTCCATGTGGGGGAAGGCCTGCCGGAAACCGCGGGCCGACATGCGCAGCCGGCGGAGCACATCGGACAGGAGCAGCCAATTCCTAGGCCTGAGAGAGATCAAATCAAGAGCAAATTAATCACTGATGACAAACCACAACCTGTATTTACTTATTTGACTAATCATTGAAAGTCATTCATTACACTACATTATGCATTAGCCTCTTTCTGCACTACTCGGAGTTAATTTCCACAAAAGACTGAAGATAGTATTCAAGACCTTTAACAAAACAATGTCCCACCCCCTAAAAAATATAAAACATTTTAAAAATCCCAAAACTGTAAATGTAATTTTTATATTAAAAATACATTTTGAATGAAATTAATTTGTAATTTAAAAATGTTAAATATATTTTAACCTTGATTTCATTCAATATAGATTTATATATCATCCATTCAATATATTTAATACATTATAAATTAACTCTTATTTTAAAATGATTTGAAAATATATTTTAACATTAACAAAAAATATTTCTATTTACATTTGTGATGTACCATGTTTATAATTAACAATTTGAAAGTAAAATATTTTTTTATTTGAAATTTACATTTAAAATGAAATTTGTAATTTTTTTTTAAATGTGGAAATATGTCAAAGGATTGTTTTTTTATTTTAATCACTGCAAGTCTTCCCAGTTAACATGGATATTTGACTTCTAAAGCCGTCAATGGCAGTGAATGTATTCAAATAAAAGGTTGACTTAATTTTATTTTTAAAAAATTTCAAACAAAAAAAAAACAACAACCTATTCATAATAGCCACAGATTAAAATAAAACAAAAAAGCCAGTTGTTCACAACATTTGACTTTCAGTCTTCCAGAACATGCATGTCATCATCACTGATTGTGCGTGTGATGATGAACACAAACTGAGTGACATCACGACCAATCCAAGTGCTGCGTATAATGATTGACAGGTCATCGGCCAAACGTCTGCATGAACAGTGACTGAAAAGCTGACCAGTGACTGTACACTTGTGCAGAAAGTCACGACTTCAACACAAATTTGTGCCACAGTGCAAAGAATACGTGGCAACTTTTCAAAAATCCTGGCTGGAAACTTTTTTACACATCTCCAAAAAGTGGAGCTGCCCAGCAAAAAGACATTTGGTGACGGCAAGGTCAAAATTATCATAAGGTGCGTGCCAAATTTAGTTTCTGTGCTACGGGAAAAAGGTCTGCATTATTCCCAACACTTGGGAATGGCGGGACGCTCACCCGTGAGAGACGGACACCTGGATGTTGTAGCACGGCAGCAAGGGCCGGTCGGAGAACTCAAACTCAAACACCTCCCTCCTGCCGTCCTCATCGTCATCGTCGGGACCCGGCGGGTCGGCCAGGATGTCGCAGGCTCCGCCCTCTTCGGCAGACTCTGAAAGGCGCAAAACGAACGTGAGCTCGAGGGACACGCTTTACGACTCAAATATGCATCACAGGCCATCCGCCTTCACATTTGACACAAAACGGCTCGCTGATCCATTTGACGCAAAACACAGCCAAGCGTCCCGCGATCGGATTGATGACGCCAGCGCCGACATCTTGCTATGACGTACGCGGTACCCGCCGGGCAGCGACAACTGCTTGCGACGTGCCAGTGTGAGTGAGAGAAGTGAGTGTTGGGTGTTAAACCTCACACTTCTGTCCCATCATTGCAGAATTCCCATCGTCGCCGCCGCACGACCTCCAAAGGCAAAAAATTGTCAGGTTGACCTAGTCCCCTCATTCCGTGTCGGTGCCGTTTAATTTATTTCAAAAAAATAAAAAATTAAAAAAATTTAAAAACAATTTAAAAAATGCAATATTTAGAAAAAGACTGAAAAATTTTGACTTTTACAGGCAGTGTGACAAAAGTTTAAGTTAAACCTCTGATACTACATCTGAAGGCAGAAAATTGTCAGGTCAACTTTGTGTCAGTGCATTTTATAGTGAACCACAACATGGAAAAAGGTGGGAAAATGCAGGCGTTTACAAGGATTGCGAAAGAGGTTCCGTTATAGTTCTGATATTAACCGCTGAAGCCGCTGTTTACAGTAATAAAATAGGGACTGAGCCCGACCACCAACAGCAAAAAGTCACTTCCCGTAAAAAGGTTTCAAATTGCCACAAGATGGCACCAAAGCACTACTTTTCTATTAGACAGGGTTATGGCACCATCTTGTGGCAACTTCGGAAGGAGCACAAAAAGTGTAAATATGGAAGAATTCAGCCAATAAAAGAGGATGGGTTAAAATAAATAAATAAAGACATTTCAGCTAGGAGAACACTGTCTCGAGAATGGGAACACAGCTGAAAAATGTCAGCTTTTAAAGCAGTGTAAAAACTAAAAATACTTTCCGTTACAGTTCGGATACCGCGTCCAAAAGCGGAAAATTCCCGGGTGGAATTTGTCTCCCCCATTGCGTGTCTGTGCTGTCTATTCAGAAAACTCCACAGATAAATACCAGCTTTTACAGCAGCCAGTGTGAAAGGGGCTTTTGTTCCTGCCCTCATATTTAGTTCCAAAGGCAGAATACAGCCGAATCGTTTTCGTCCCCAATTCCGCCTCAGTACAGAACAGCGACATTGTAAAAGGGGAATTCTAATTAAAAAATAAATCAATAAAGGTATTCAACAGGCAGCTAGAAAAGGATTGTTGTGATCAGTACTCACCACACACCGCGCTGCCGTAGAATTCCCAATAAAGGCCGGGGTCGTCATCTGCGCGCCCCTGAAGGTCAGCAAAATAATCTATGGAGAGAGGAGAGGAGCATGTGACTCACCAGCCGGGACCCAGGGGGGACAGGCAACCAGGCAAACAATTGCCCTTGGAGACAAGAGCGGCGAATGGATAAACGGCAGTAAAAGAGGAGGAGGAGGAGGAGGAGGAGGGAAGAGAGGACGTGGTCGGGGAGTGCGGAGTGATGGGGCGGGGTGGGGTGGTGGGGGGGGGTCTAATGGTCAGGGGCCAGCAGCTTCACCACGGGGGAGGGAGCGACTGACTCTGCTGGGTTAAAGCTGGCTCAGTTCAGAGCGGGGCTGCAGACGGCTGCCAGGAACAAGAACCACACACAGTTTTGCTGGGGCGCGCACGCACACACGCGCACGCACACACGCGCGCGCGCGGTGAGAGCAAAGTGTGTGTTCAGCACATACACACAAACACACGCGCACACACATTCGGCGAATCAGGGCCGGGCTTTGTGCCAGCGCTGAGGCGTGGGGCGTCTGGCGTGTGTTTGGAGGGATTAACGGCCTCCAGATGAGTGGGACCAGGTGGAGGGGGGGGATGGGGGAGGGGGCATCGCTCGCTCCCTCTCTCTCTCTCTCTCTCTCTCCCCACCGCGAGGCATCGATCGACGTGTCCACGCTCTTATCAAAGTTCAACACCACCTTTTTGCAGCCCTCGCCATAGGACCCACGGCCTGTGGGGCGTAGCCAGCCCCACAGCCCCACATTTGATCCAATTCTAAAAAGCCCCAAAACATTCAACCCACAAATGCTCGTAGCATATAAAGACAAAGTTATGTTCCCTCGTTGCATTATATGTGATCAAGTATGGCCCTCAAAAGGTTCGCCACTTAAAGCACCTCAGCTTCACATTTTCTCTTCCGTTTTCACCCTGATTAAATCAGTTTTAATGGGTCCAACCTGACATTATGCGGCCGAGTCCTGTTCTCCCCATCTCGAGTTACCTGGGAAAGGCGCACACGGGCCCTAACACGCACCACAAAAGCAAAGTCTCCAGGCCGGAGCGAAAGCCATTGCCTCACGTACGCTGAGTAAACACAGTTGGCGTTGCCAAGTAACCAGATAGACGAACTCAGAGGCAACAGCACGCACTCCTGCGGGCTCAAACTCCCTTGTCTAACAGGTGGTCGAGGGAGTGGGGAAAGGGGGCCCGCCGGAGGGGCGAGGCGGGCTGACAGCGGCTGACACGTCTGCTGACGGCCGGAGGGGAGCGTGGGGCGGGAAAAGGGGGGCGGATGGTGAGGATTTGCAAAGCGGGACTCGGAGCAACAGGTTGCGCAGAGGTCGAGGCGCCGAAAGGGCCGCAGACAGGACCGGGGCCTCCGGGGACGGGCTGCTGCTGAGCAGCCGCTTTAACATTTGAGCCCTCATCACCTGCGTGGGCCACCACCATCGCCACCCGTCGGCCTTTTCGTCACCGGCATTTTGTAATACAAGGTCGAACCTTTGCCAATGTGTCATCTGCAGCGCCAAACATCCCAGCTGTATTACAACCGGGGAGGTTATGTAATTTTTGGGCTGCAGTACTGAAACATCTGAACCGAAACCCCCGACAAGTTGACGGTGCCGACCACAGTCGCGGGGTACCTGAAGGGCAGAGCTAGACAAGCTGCGGTCCGCTGATTGCGAGACAAGTGCAACTTCTGTACGAATTGGATTTTGTCGACTTCAAGCCAACTGACCCACGGAGCTGGCTGCAAGAAAGCACTACCAGTGCACAACCAAGTTGAATTCATTCGCTGCTTACGCCACCAGACTACTGAACTGATAAACGGGGTCCTCCTGGTAGAACGTTTTCTACCTTGAACATATCAAATCCATATCAGTTATGTGATTCAGTGACGGCGAGGAAAGAAGCGCCAGGATAAAACCGCTTACCGGTGAGGAAGCGCTCCATGATGTCACTGTGGCTCATTTTGAGGAGGCCCCGGCCGGAGTACGTCGCCAGGGTGGGGTCGGCCCCGTAGGACAGCAGGACGCGCACCACGTCCAGGTGGTCGTTCTCCACCGCGTCGTGAATGGGCCTACAAATACACACGCCATCATTTGAAGTACCTTGTGCATGCATCTCATTTTGATAAAAGCAGAATTAAGAGTAGTTGCTCCACCTTGTGGGGAAGTTAGCAAATTAGAGTTGCGTCACTACAAAAAAAAAAAAATTATATATATATATATATATATATATATATACACACACACACACACACACACACAGACACATCGGTGTGGCTTTGACACACAAGACAGTGACACAGGAAGCTCAGTACACAAATTGTTTTATGAACAAAATATCGCTTCTGTTCACAAAGTATGCGTGCTTCAGTTCGCGAACAGTCACGTCATCCACGTTGGAAGGCTCAGCTTTTGGTTTTCTTGTGTGTGACGGTGACTTGGTTCTGGGGGTAAAACGGATTGGTTCTATTTCCATTCATTCTAATGGGAGAAATGTTTTCGGTTGGCGAACAGTTTTAAGTTCATTAACAGAGGTTGGTCTGTACCAAAAACAGGGAGCAGTCCTTGACGACGTAGGTGGGTCCAAGTAAAAAAAGGGCTTAGAGGTCCAAAACTGCAGAGCGCGTGTGTCACAATGACACTCTTGGCAAGAAATGATCAAATCCATCATGCAAATGACGCATTACGCGACACGAGTAAGCCCCGACACAGCCCACCGGCGCATGCGAAGGAGGCCAAATTGCGCATTACGTTGTGTCAAGTTTCGGTCGACGAACCTGGTGCCGTCCTGCGCGCTGCAGTTGATGTCGGCGCCGTAGTCCAGCAGGTGTTGGACGATGCTGAGCCAGCCGCGGGCGCAGGCCTCGTGGAGGGCGCAGTAGCCGGCATAGTCTCGGTGGTTCACCTCGCACACTCGGTTCTCCAGGCAGTAGAGCACCACCTCCTGTCGGGAGCCAATACAAGCGCAACGCTTCAGCACGGGAGGGAAAAACAACAGAGTCGTACAAAGACAGACGGCTTCTAGCATATAAAGTTTCCTGTGGCGGCCAAATTAGGGGAAGAGGGAGGAGGGGGAAGGGGAAATGAGCGTGTTCCTGCGCCGGACTAACATAAAACTCGCACACAAACGCTCCATAATGCCGCAGCTGGCAGCGAACGAGGCCAGGAGACCGAGTATGACTCAACGACATGTCGCCTGCCAGATTCCGAAGGCGTGCGCGCGTGCGGAGACAGTCGCGGCGGGCCCGGGCAGCAAGCGTGGCGTAATGGAAGCGGAACAAAGAGATTTGATGGAAGCACTCAAGAGCTGGAAATGTTTTCTCTGGTCTCGGGGCCGCGACAGCCGGCATCCAGCAGAAAAATAGACGGGGCTGGTTTTTATTGGACCGCCGCCGTGTCTGCTGCTGCTAAATGGAGGAAATGGCGAGAAGCAGTGGGGAAGGAGGGAGTGCGTTCTGTTCTGATAAGAAAAGGGTGTGCGTTGCTGTAGAGAAGCCAAGAAAATAGGCTAAATGAGGCTTTTAATTACGTCACTCACGTGCATCCATACATGCGTATGAACGCCAACGCTTAAGCGCTGTCCCTCGAACCGCCCGCCGCAGAGACCTCCCTCCTGCGAACCTGGGGAATGACTCCAAACTTCCATTTCTATGCTAATTCTCGCCCTCCAGCTGCTCCAAGTGTTTATCTCCCTCGCTCCCCATTTTCGCGAAAGGGCGGCTGGAGGGACGGAAGGAGGAGGGGGAGGCGGAGGAAGAGGAGGAGGGGGGCAGACTTGACTGGCGGGGGGAACGGAGCGGGCGGAAGGAGGGCCGCGGCGGCGAAGGCAACACCCCGACAGATGACAGATTAATGAGTCTGCGGATGAGATCTGCCGGGGCCGTCCGCTGGGCCGCAGCTGACAATAACAAGAGATGAAAGGGTGGGCTTGTCATGGGTGGCGGTCCAAAATATGTGTGTGCGGCGATAAGAGTGATTTAGAGGACGATCAGGGCCACGGAAGGAGGAAGGGAGGGAGATACCGGGAAAAGAAGTGAACAAGTGTGTGCAAGAAAAACTGTGAGAGTAAAGGAGGGTGCGGGGGGGGATGGGCAGGGAGGCGGGAGTGACGCGCCAACTGGTTTTCACCCGCTGCCAGAATTCCGTTTGCCTGCTGGAGAGAGATTCAGGAGCGCTGTGCCGAAGCTCCCCTCTGGGGGATTCCACGTGTCTCTCTGTATGTGTGTGTGTGTTTGCGTGCGCGCGAGGCTGACGACGACAGCGTTGATATGCAGCTCGCCTGCGTGTGTGTGTGTGTTTACGTGCCGCTGATGAGCGTGTGTGCGGCTGTGGAGGAGGTGTAGCGCTAAACCTCTGGAGCCGTGTTTAATATCGCTGGGAGAGAGCGAGGAGCTTAGCACGAGAGCCCCGGCTTCCCGCCAGATACACGCGCGCACACGTCTCCACAGTATAATGAGGCGCACGCACACACATCAACGCACACACATCCCTTCCCACCAGCCCCCCCCTTCCTCCTCCATGCATCGCCGCTTTCCCTCCGTCCTCTAATCTCCCTCTCTAGAATGCTTCCCTGCGCTCGCCTGCAATCAATGCATCACTCAGACATTTAACCCCTTGCAGCGCGGCGCTGCTACGCGCCTCGCATACAAGCAGATGTTTGTGTGTGCGTGCTCTCTCGGCGGCGCTAGGCTAGCTCGTGCTAGGGCCACATGGCCAGAAAGCTTGGTTGTTTTTGTTAATAAAGTCAAAAATGGATAATGACCTCTGCTGGGTATGATGTACATATGCAATACGGAAACAAACGAGCCTGATGTTTGCGTCTCGTTTGTGTGACTATGCTTGTACAGCCAGGCTAGCAAGCTAGCAGCTAATGCGCTAAAATCTTAACAAGCATGGGACTGTACCAAGCTTATCCATTGAAGGGACCGTTGAGCGTCATCTGTTACTACCTCGGCATAACCTCCTCTTACAATAAGGGGGCACCTTTGTGCAACGACTGGTGACTTCATGTGGACATGCTTGAATTAAACACTCGTCGTCATCACAGCGGCTAAGGCTGCATTTCGAGTCTGACGGGTGCATCCCACTTTGGAGCTTACCAGTCAAATTATACAAAACAAACTTAACAAACACGGGTTAAAAAAAAAAAATAATCAACTGCTGACTGCGAGAAGTTGAAGCTAATCCTTTTTTTTTTGGCAGCGTGGCTATTCTGGGGGGTGCGGAATATGTCCTCCAATGACGTTTTCTATCAACCATATTCATTCGTCAGCTACTACAGTTCATACTGTTTTTCAATCGATTGTTTTAAATTTATCATCTCAAAATGTTATATATAATAATCACATGAACTGTAAATGTATGCAAAAATTTACCAGTTTCCCTTTTGGGTACATTTTGTTTATAGACAATGTCAACAACAAGCACCTTATACAAATGACGTAGCATGCAGTCCAGCCAGTAGTTGACGATGTAATGTTTTTGTTGTATAGAAGCAAACGATAATGTTTTTCATTCTCAGAAACTCGTCTTACGCTTCTTTTCGGGATTGCTGTGACAGGTACTATTTTGGTTCCTTTTAAATTAAAACATTTCCACTTAACCAGTTATAATGTACATAGCATTACGCAAAACATGGCAAGTCCTGTCATGGCCATCCAGGAAGGCTACCGCTAAAGTTTAAGACATCCGTGACGATTTGAGGTTGGGTTAGAGGCCAACAACTCTGCGAGAAAAGTCTATTTATCTCCTCCAGAAAACGGCCCAAATCAACGCAATTCCCCAGTTTTTCTGATTAGAAATGCGCCGGGTACTTAAAATGCATTCCAGCTTCCCCCGTACGCCGGCTTGAGGAGGGAAAATTAGACATGATTTATGTGAGAAGAATAAATGACAGATTGCACCTTTATCCTGGCTTTCAATGGGCTGAAGCGAGGGGGACTGCTGGAGCACCCGGCACGGGCGGATTGGAGGGAGAAGAGGTGTGCGGGGGGTTCGGTTGGGGGGGGGGGGGTCGGTCGGTCGGTCGGTCGGAGAGAGGGATGAAGACATCCGCAGCATCTCTGCTCATTACCATTTCAAATGCTCCGCCAGCGAGCGAGGCAGACGAGGGGGAGAGCGAGCGAATAAAAAGGGGAGCGAGGGAGGGAAGAAGCGAGCGAGTGGGCTTTCATGTGCGCCGGCACGGCGCGCGAAACTAAACGAACATGAATATATGCGCGTTGTTGCCCGGGCATCGAGTACGTGTGCACGCACGTCTTAAATTGTGTGTGTGTGTGTGTGTGTATGTGTGTGTGCCTAAGATGATTAGGAATTTGCATGTGCAGGTGTGTGTGGGTGTGCAATAGCAGCAAGTGTTTTTTTTCTCCTCATTTATTTTTATAACATCAGTCATTCCGTGCGGCCTGTTCAGAAGAGCATGCCGGCGTGACTGTACATGTGCTTATTAGGTCATAACTGGCGCCGCTCGGTGTGTCACACTAATCAGCAAATGTGTGTGCGTGTGTGTGTCACTGTCTCCGAGGCCCTCATATCTCACTGCCTGCGTGTGATAAGCCTGGAGCTTGCGGCACTAAAACACCAGTGCGGGACAAGCGCTGTGCATCTACAGGCTTGTATGCTCGTGTGTGCGTGTGCGTGTGTGTGTGTGGCACTATGCATAAATTGGTGTGCGTTTGTGTGTGTGGGAGCCCCAGGGGTCTGCCCCAGGCTTATCACACGCAGGCAGTGAGAGACGCGCTTCCTGAGAGGCAGCGAGAGAAAGAAAGGGAGGGAGGGAGGGTAAGGCGGGGGTGTTGTTTGCGCAGCGGCCAGTGCCTTGTTTGTGTAGTCTCAGGTTTTCTCCTCCCCCCTCTCTGCACGCAGGAAGGCGAAAAAAATGCTAAAAGGGGATGGTGGGGGTGAGTGGAAAAAAAAAAAAAAAAAAACGAGAGAAAGAAGCGGGAGGGGAATAAAACGTTTGAGAGAGACACATAAATCACAGAGACGAGCCAGCTTCTCTCCCGCACGGCTGACTGCGCCCCGCTGCCGTTCTCCGCCGCCGCCGCTCCCCGTGTTTGTGTGCAAGCGAGGAAGGAAGGAAGAACAGCCGCCGCCGCCGCCGCTAACCGCAGTCACCACGGCACATTAGAGGGCCATTAGAACGCGATTATACTCCCAGCGCTTACCTCTCATTCACACTCTCCACCGCCCGCTCTCCCACTCTGACTCACACACATCATGACGCACACACGCCTAATCATCATAAATGTGTGTGTGTGTGAGACCATAAAGCAACCGGTTAATGAGCAACGCACACACCTACTTACAGTTTGGTGAAGATGCCTCTGCTGGTGATTAAAGATATTACACACGCGAGAATACGCACGGAAAGCGCAGAGGCGAGCGAGCGGACGCGCAGCTGAGGAGGCATTAAACTGCGACGATCAATAAATCAATTTGGAAAATCTGTCAAGAGGAGAGGCGCACAAAGGACAGCAGAGGAGGGGAGAGACAAAGGGCCATCCGGCTTTAATTAAATGGCAACGCGCGGATGGCACCTTCGCTCTGTTCACGTCGAGCGCTCGTAAAGCCACCTAGTGGTTTAGTTTGGCACAATCTGAATGTGTTTCATGAAGATAATAGAGGTGTAATTAGCTTAACACTATATAAAAAATCCCTGATGTTGCTAGCTGTGTCAGCTACATAAGTAGCGTGACATCACACGGGCTTTAAGTGGCCAACTAATTCCATGAAAAACACGACACGGTATAAGAGTTCATCCTGTTCCCAAACAAAATATTTCAGAAGTGACTGTTTGAATTTTTCTCTCAAGATCAGCTGACAATCGATCCTTCAAACTTTGGACGATTGTGTATACTTAATTGTATCTTGAAGCACCTGAGTCAAAATGGCGCGCAGTATTTGCCTACAACCAACTGAGGCGCTGTTGATACACAACTAGTTTGCGCTGTTGATACACAACTAGTTTACGGTACTAGTACCGTACGGAACTGAGCTAAAGTGTGTGTTAAAAAGTTATGATGTCTGATTAATACAGCAACCAGACCTGACTCGCACGTTGGCACGATTTAGCGCTGACCCGAAAAATCCAAACTTGCTGCGCGTCGACATCGGAGCGCTAAACAGCTGATTGTGGACTCGTGTTTCTGTGTTCCAGCGCGTCTACCTCGTTGCCGTTCTGGCAAGCTCGGAATTTGCGTCACGACCAGAGCGAAATCCGCATCGCAGCGGAGACGGCGAGGCTGCCAAAGCTGATGAGGGCGCCTTTGCGTTAAACACCACCTGGCGCCAAGCTCTTAGGCGGGAAAACCGGTCTAGCTAAAAGCTTTGGGAGTGACGGAAGATTCTTGTCTTGTGCTGCGCAGCGGTGCGACTGCCAGAAAGCGGCGCGGTAGGGAAGAAAAGACGTCCGGATGCACGAGAGGAGGCGAGAGAGGCAGCGAGCGTCTCCGCTCTTCCCCGTGTAATCATCCCGCCGATGCAGTCTGCGCGCGAGCGTGTGTATGTGTGCCCGCGTCTGTGTGTGTGTCACACTTCGCCTCACGGAAAATTAATGAGATGTGAGAGCGGAGCGAGGCGAGAGAAGGGTGTAGGGGGAGACGAGGAGGAGGGGGGGTTAGTGTGTGTGTGCGCTTGCGGGGTGCCAACGACAATCTGAGTCACAAAGAGAGGAAGAGAAAGAGCGCCGAGAGGAAAGAAGGGGGAGGGAACAAGCGGAAACCTGAGACAGGCGGGGGGGGGGGCAGAAAAAAAGACGGCGAGAAGAAAGCCTGCACTCTGAAGAAATAGATGGAAGATAAATAGAGGGATGAAGATGGGATGAGGAGGACGGACGTAAGGAGAGAGAC
Source organism: Phyllopteryx taeniolatus (assembly GCF_024500385.1). NCBI lineage: Eukaryota > Metazoa > Chordata > Actinopteri > Syngnathiformes > Syngnathidae > Phyllopteryx > Phyllopteryx taeniolatus. The sequence goes on along the minus strand of NC_084513.1, from coordinate 24,151,547 downwards.
AATTTTGAAAATAGGTGCGAAGCCGCGTAGCAGACGGGAACAAAGCGGGGCGAGAAAATGAGCTCAATTTAAGCGGAGAGGAAGTGAAGACGGGGAAACGAGGCGAAGTGTAAAATGTACCACACCCCCCCCCCTCTCCCCCCATTACCTCGTAGCCCAGACGCGCCGCTCTCTGGAGGAGCGTCTCGCCGGCGTTCTTGTTCACGATCAGGCGGCGCGCTTCGGGCGGGATGGGCCGCACCACCGGGGAGTCGGCAGCGGGCATCCGGTGCGCCCCGGTGACCTCTGGGGGGACGGCGCCCGCTCTGCCGTTGGCCTGGGGCTGCTGCGGCGGGGGCGGACAGAGCGCAGCGGGGGAGCAGGGCTTGACTGGAGAGCAGGGATAATGATTAGGAGAGGCAGCTCGCTTCCTCGGAGCCTCTCGCTGCTCACTCGGCTGTGGAGAGAGAGAGAGGACGAGAGCGAGGGGAAGCGTGTTAAAGCCGCTGACACACAGACGCACACCGAAACTGAAGTATACGCGCACAAATACGCAGAAACATTTTACTCTCAAAAGTGTGCCGTTCATTATGTATCTAGCCACGCACAATGGCGCTGTTGTGTGAGTGTGTGCGTGTGTGTAGTGGGGCCTTAATGTGCAACATCTGTGTTGTTTTTGTCAGGAAGACACGCAATGTGTCACACGTGCACAAGGCGCCTCTGAACTGACGCTGCAGGCTGGCACGCCACTTTTCCTTGAACCACTAAACCAACAGGCCTACGAGCGCCAGGCGAGAGGCAGTTGCCTGCCTCTGTGTGTGTGCGTGTGTCCTCTCCATGGAATTCCATGTCAGAGCAGCTGTCAGGCTGAGGAGGAGCAGGGGAAGAGAACGGCGCAGGCGGAAAACAACTCGCCTTTTTTTCCCCTCGCAATTTTCCCAGTGCTCGTTTTTTCTTCTTCCTCCCCCCCGCTTTTGAAGTTCACGCGCTCGACCGTGGCTGCCACATTCCTCGCCGCGCTTGCGAGCGAGCGAGGAAGGGAGGGAGAGAGAGAACGCGAGCGGGCCTCGTGTTCAGCGCCGCTGTATAATTGCTCCGGGGTTTTGTTGTTATGTCAGGAATGCTCTCCGACACGCACCCTTTGCACACATCGATGCGCCGCAACGGGCTGGACGAGGTGCGCTTGACAATTAAGCGCTGAGACGAGTCGGCATGCACGCAGGCACTCCGGAAGGAGGTGTCGAAGGTTTCGGATGGAGCGAGGGGGGCAAAGCGCCAGCCACCCTCTAAACACGTTTCCTTCCTCTCCCTCCCCAGGCTCAGTGCCCAGTGCAGGCTCGCTCGGGCGTTGCAAACAGGAGCACTCACCTCGGGGGGGGGGGGGGGGGGGGGGGGTGGAGAGTGCCCCTGGGCTGGTGGGCATCCAAGCAACCCAACTCTCACCCCCCCCCCCCCCCCCCCCCGTCGACGATGGGTTTTTGAGAGAAAAAAAGTTCGCTCAGCACCCTGTTTTGGTTTTCGTGGGGCATTAGCAAAGCGACGCGTGCCCCGGTAGCAACAAGTTTATTTATATGGCCCTTAATCACAAAAGAATCTAAAAGCGCTTCACGGGTCGACAGTTGACTGACGACATCCCATAATATAAACCCCCCGATCGGGCAAGGAAAAACTCAAAACCCGGTTTGGGGAGAAAAGAAGAAACCTTGAGAAGGGAACACAGCAACACAACTTGGCACGCCACTGACTCACCTTGTCGTCCTCAGCTGTTCCCAGATCAGCAGGGAATCGCTGGCCAGGGCTGTTAGGCGTAGCCTCTTTCCTCCTCTCACGCTCCCGCTGGCCGGTGTGTTTGGTCTTGCACGGCCGCTTGCCCTTGGGCTTGTCCGTGTCGCTATGACGACGCAGCTTGAGGGGAGGGGCGCCTCCCAGCGAGGCCTCCGCGCCCGGGGAGGGAGGGCCGCGCCGAGGCTCCTTGAGGCCACGGTCACCTGAGAAGGGGCCCGGCGGGTGCACTCTGTCCTTCAGCTGGTTGCCGGGGTGAAGGGGAGGTGCAGTGACTCCTGTGGGAGAGGAAGAGGGGGAGGGAGACGGCGTGAGTATGTGGGAAGGCGGGAAGGTATTGCAAGGCCATCTCTCACCCTCTGTTGGTTTATTAATGAGCGCAGAGAGCTGTCTGCGAGCGCCGCACGGCTGCTCGATCAGGAAGAAAATACTGCCCCCCCCCCCCCCCTCCTATATAGCGAGGTGCATGCGGCACCAAGGATCTCGAACGCAGAGCGGCAGCTTCAAGTTGCGCAAATACGCCGCTTTCTGAGGTGAAAAACGCAGGGTCCTCGAAAACCGCTAGGACAAAATGGTATTTAAGAGCTTAATGGAAACGCGTTTCCTCAGGAGGATCACTGTGAAGCCTTCCGCACAAAGTGTACTACGTTGCAATTTTCAGAATAAACATGCCATTAAAACATATGGCTTAGTGTGGGGGTGAGGAGGAATGTGAAATTCTATGGCTTTGTGCTGCACTCCTGCATTAATACGAAGCCGCCCCCACGTACTGATTAAGCTGCTTGACAGTCAACCGAACGAGTCCGCTGCTGCTGCAACCACGGTCACGTGACTGCTGTAACATCACTTGGTGTCAGCTTAATGCCATTAAGATCCTATTTTGCCCATGCATACATAAAGATTGGGCTGCTGTGATTGGCTGGCAAGGCTAGCCTAACGCCTAACAACATTTGCTAGACAAAGCAATTTGAAGAGATAATCATCATTGATTTCATCTTCAGCTTCACTAACCCTAAAACGGTATTAGAAGTCGAAGGTTTCCCTAAACTGATGCCAACACAACAAGTTAAAGTTTTTCAACTTTTAAATTTGAAAGTGATTCTTTGGAGCCAAAAATAGGGTGCGCATCCCCCCAACGTGCTTTGTAAAACCAATGGATTCAAAAGGGCTGCTGGACACTGGACAATATGAAGTTGTGTTCTTCCTTCGAAGCTTTCGCACTGCCTGTAAAAGCAATTTATTCCAGCCCGGTTTGAAAAATGGCACAGAGCAGAAGTGGTGGGGGGGGGATGTCAGAGTGACGGGACAGTGGCCGTGTGTAAGGGAGGGTATTCCGCAGTGCAATGCTGCAATCACACGGGTGTGAAGTTTAATGCCGCCCCTGTTGCGGTGAAAGCAGTTGTTGCTGACGGATTTAATGATCAGATTGCGGGATGCGGTGTCGCTGTGTGAAAGCGCACACGTTTACGGCAAAAACCCGTGGACCTACCGTTTGTGCTCTGATGTGGCCATTTTTGCAGGACTTCCGTGCGAGAGGCTTCTAAAAGCGGATTTTTGTTTTTGTTTTTGTTTGTCCGTATGGCTCTGGAGGATTGTTATAGGTTGTCAGATCAAGTTCTACCACACTGAGTACGAGACTACAACTGATGAAGTCATTGATGATTTGACACTTTTGTCCACATAAGGCACATTTAAGAATAAAGGACAAACTGCAGCCGTGACAGGCACAAGCCACCTGACCGGAGGGGAAGAAAAAAAAAATCGTTACGCAGCTGTTGCCAAGGTGACGTTATCTGCAAAGGTGAAAGCAGGGAAGAATAAAAAAAAATAATGAAAAGAAATCAGCGGCCAATCAAGGCCTGTGGTTTCTGCAGGGAACATAAAACGCGAATCTTCTCTGATTTATCCGCTTTCTTTCATCTCCCGCCTGCTCTTTTATTTTCCTCTTCGCCGTGCTCGTCCCTCCGCTTCAGTCTGGGCACGCGATAGAAGGGAGCGCATGGTTTTAATAAGTTAGCCCCTCGCTTCAGTCCCCCTCGACACATACACACGCACACACTCGCCTTTTCCCCTGCGACTGGTCTTGAAGGGGGGGGGGGGGGAAAAAAATTATCACACATTAGTCACACTCCACCTGCCCACGCATATCTCCAGCAACCACTTCTCTCGTGCGCGCTTTCATCGCCGTCACCGAGCACGCTGTAGGCCGGTGGAACAAAAAAAAGCTCAAATCACAAGGGGAGAGCGGCATTTTAGATTTGTGTCCCCCAGCTCCCATCTGATTCGCAGCCTTTCCCCCTTGGCAGAAGGAAGTATCTGCTACCTCATTTCCTCCGCCTGCTTCCAAAAAGGCTCCTTGGAAATCCCCCTCTAGACAGGCGGCTCAACAAGAAAGCGAAAGCCAAAGATAGATTTGAGTTACCCTGGCTGAACTCGCACGACGTGGCGCGGCGCGGCACTCACCGTTGAGCAGCCTTTCGCAGCCCCACTTCCTGTTGATGTCGGCTCTCTGCGCCAGCGCTCGCTCGTCACGCTCTCGCTGGGTCTGCGGCGGGCCCAGAAAGCGGGGCCACTGATGCTCTTGTTTGATCTGCGGGCGCTCAGGCGAGGCTCCCCCCTGGGCGGGCTTGCTAAGCCGCAGCCCCTTCAGCTCGATGCAGACTTTCAGCTTCCGCACCTCGTCGTCCTCCTCGTCCCCGTCAGCACTGTTCTGCTCGTGCTCATCTGCCAACAAAATGTCTCATCAAGTACAAAGTAGGGATGAAATGATTTGCAGTTTAAAATGTGGTACACCAATCCCTCGTTTATCGAGGGGGTTAGGTTCCGGACTGCCCTGCAATAGGTGAAATCCGCAAAGTAGCGAACCACTTATTTCTGGGATTATTTACACATATTTTAAAGCTATATGAACCTCCCCAGATTCTTATTAATCATCCCTACACTCCTATTAACCGCTACCATACTCTTATAAACACTTAGTCTACTCTTAAGCATACAGTAATGCACAGTAGTAATGTACAGTATGTACATTTTATTCCTTGCAATGTGTTCTAATGAATTTGTAAAACATTTTCATTGTAATGTTTTAGGCTAGGAAGCGTTTACCACAAAAAAATGACTGCATACACTCAAAATCCCGCAATATGAAGTCGCACACTATGAATATGGAAAAAAAGTCTGTAATGCACTGAATCCGCAATAGGTGAACCACGATATAGTGAGGGAAAACTATTTTAGTTTAAACATTTGCTTATCGCAAATTTGTCTTTGTTTCGATTTGTTTTAGCAATATAGTGATCACACTGACAACGGCGATTATTTTGGTCACAACAATGATGACATTTTCATACCATTTCATCTCTTAAATCCAATCAATCCCCATAAAAGTTCAGAAGCGACCTGGACTCGTTTCAAAAAATAAAAGGATACGTATTAAAGAATTTAGCCTGGAAAAAATTAAACAAAATATATATATATATATAACTATATATATCACATGGGACGCACATTTTTACTCGTCAGCTTTTGCCGGGGGAGAGTGTGGTACCACATGCCGGAGGGGGAGACAAAAAAGGAGGAGACCCAAACAGATGAGGAGAGATGAAAAGAGCAGCTTTGAAAAGGGAGGTGCTGCGTGGGCAAGCGGCACTGAAAGAAGAGAAGAGAATGGCTGTCTCCTCTTCCTCGCTTGGCACTCAGGCTCGGCCTCAAAGACAGGATTAAACACTTGGCGTTGCTGGCTGCCTCACAGAGCGAACAGCGGGGGAAGGGGGACGGCAGGGTGGGGGGGTTGGGTTATTTCCGAGTAATGTTTTATTTTACGGCGGAATTGATTTTGGGGAACTTCTGTTAGTAAAGCAACAAGGGGAGACGCCAGCAGTCGTGCGGTGAAGATTTGAAGAAAAGGAGCGCAGCGTGTGTGGGCGGCGTGGCACAATTAAAAATTCTCACCGGCAGACATCCTGGCTCTTTTCTGGGGTTGGAACATCCTCTCTTCTTCCTCCTGCTCAGAGTCCTGCTCCACCTTGAGGACGCGCAGGCGCTTCCTGCCGGCGCCAAAGTCATGACAGAGTGCCTCCTCGGGAGACTCACTCTCCGCCGCCGCCAAGGCGGGGGGGACCCCTTCGGAGTCCGGCCCGAGCCAGCGAGCGCTGTCGCTCAGGCTGGCGGGCTCCCTCTGGGCGCCGCACCTCTGAAGGACTGGGACACAGTTGTTGGGGTACGTCAGCAGAACACCTGAGCATGGATGGAAAATGGGCAGTGGGGCGTGAGCGAGGGAGATGAAAGCCAAGAAACAACGGGTGGTGGGGGCGGAGGGGCGGCGTCAGCGGGAAAACGCTAGTTAAGAAGCAGGCAGCTTTTATTCTGCTTTAAAGACAGGCAGTAAAACTTTGATGGGGTAAAGACTTTTTAATCTGATGTCAGCCGAGCCAGCGGCTTGATGGTTCACTGCCGATGTCGACACTTCCGCGGAGGCAAGACAACATCCTGTGTACTTTTGCCGCTTGCGCACCCGGCCCCCCAGTCCCCTTTTTCGCTGCTGTGTCCTCTGTCCTCCCCCACGGCATGACCGCACCACACCCTTCTCACATAAAGCGTGACTCTAACCCCCCCCCCCCCCCCCCCGCCCCCCTCTCCATGCCATAATTAGGCTCACACGTCAGCCGCGGCCTCGCTCCGACAGGCAGCTGGGCTCCTCGCCAACCTAACTAACCCCCCCCCCCCCCCACTTTCCGCTCGGTCCCTCTCTGTTGCGCTCTCCCATCCGCTTTCACCCCCCTGTCCCCCCGCACACTGCTTTCACTCTCGCACAATCTCTCCCGCCCTCCCTCCCGATCATATCCCTGCGCGCAGATAAGCACAAAAGGCTTCTTGAAAATAAAACTCCCCCCTCGCGTCCCTGCGGCTCGCTCGCTTGCACAAGAGCGTCTGCGTCGACAGAGGAAGAGCGTCTTTTTTTAGAGTGACCCGGTCTCGCTCGCCACAGCGTTTGTTGCATGTGCACGCTAGCGCGCTTACTGTTTGTGTGTCACTCCCCGAGTCCTCATTTATAGCATGCTGATGTGTGTGTGTGTGTGTGTGTGTGTGTGTGTGTGTGTGTGTGTGTGTGCGCGCACTCACCCTCTCTCTCCCCCTGCCGGGTGGCATATTGGGCGAGTTCCAGCGCTCGCTCTCTGCGTTGGCCGTCCGCCAGCTCTCGTCCCGCTGTCGGCGCAGACACGCACACACCGCCGCCGCCAACACAGCCGCCGCCCTCCTTCTCCTTCAGCTCCAGCTCCGAGAACCGCATCATCGCCCGCTGTGCACGCACATACACACACAAACAAGAAAAAAATGCAGAGAAATCCCATGAAAACCACTCGTCGTCTGGCCGAGCCACACACACTCTCCTCTCTTAAGCCTCAATCTGGCCTAAACAGCTATAAAGGCAAAAGACAATTCAGTAAATGTGCATTAGAACAAATATATATATATATTTTTTTTTTAGAAAATAAATTTTTAAATTAAAGAAAACGCCAAGAAATTAAACCGACAAGACAAAAAGGGGGGGGGAGAGAAAACAAGCATCAAGACACAGCAGGTTAGACTACTGCAGCCACTGTAAGTCCATGCGCGTTGGGCCTTAAAGTCCTGGCACATCTTCCCTTCCTGGAATACAACCATGGCTAGGAAACATACATCTAAGCCCCGAGGCGGCCGGGAAGAGGGGGGAGAAAGGGTGGGGGAAAGGAGGGAGTGCGAAAAAGGAGGAGTGTGCAGCGATGCAGAGTATACAACAAGGAGACAAAGAGGCCATCAGAGGCAGATGTGATAAGAAATGTAAAGAACTGACCTCCCAGTTAGCTGCAGGTTGACTTATATTACTCCCCTCTCGTGATATGACTTCCATCTAAGCAATTAGAATGGGGGGGTGGGCTCAATATAACTGTCCATCATTTCATTCTCGTGTTTAATGTAAAGGTTTCTCCACTGTTTCTTGACACACACAAGGCAGTCCCACAAAATGACACACAAACAAAAAACGACTCAACAGGTCAGCACAAAATTATCAAATCATTTTTGAACATTTGGAAAATAAGATGTTGGTTCAGAGGCATAGTGGGAAAAAAATGATAGTAATTAGTCATTATTATCCTTTTGTTTTCCCGAAACAAATTCAATCATCACACGTCCAGAAATTGAGCGTTTGACAGCTTTGTGCTGAAGCTACGCATTGGCAAGCATGACACAGATAAAACCACAGTTCACGAGGATGCCTTCAACAACAACAACAACAACACAGACAGACATTTGGGACACATTAACAAATCTGCCTCTGTGCCAGTGGATAACAAAGCATAGGGTTTGTTGGCTTTTTATTATGCGGAATGTTGGCGCATGGACGCGAACCGCATGACAAGTGAAGGAAAAAACAAAACAGTAGCTCAAATGCACGTATGTTGAGCGACAAATGTCAAGTGTACTCATCAGGTGTGTGGAACCCATGGGTTGTGGGCCCGCAAGAGCATTCAATCCGGCCTCTCATGCAATTCTAAAAACGAAGGAAAGCTGCGAGCAGAGACGAAGGGGTGCTCCAACCCACATGCACGAGGCGCACAATTTGGAAGCGCCAGGCGGAGGAAAATCACAACGCCAGGAGCGGTGTGATTGCCGATATACATTTCTGCTCGTCGGGCGCCAATTAATCTCTTCAGGTTGTGACCTTCATCACACACAAGAAGTTTGGTCGGGCTGTTGACTTGCGAGTTGACTTTTTAGAGCTGTGTGTTTTATGGCGAGAAAGTTTGCTCAAGTGCGCCGGTCGCAAACAATGCCGAAAACTCTTCGCAAATTTCCCATTAGCTGTTTGGTATGCATGCTTCAAATGTGGTAGCAATCAAACAAAATGTAGTTTGTTTTTGAAGGAGCCTTGGAAATAGCCAAAACGCCCCTAAAATGGCCGCTTCAAACCAAAATGGGTTCCGGTGTCTTTTCGCGTATGAATTTTTTTGTTGTTCTACTCGTGATAGACATGCCAACCATAGATGCATTTTCACTAGGATGAAAACAATTATTTGAGGCTGGGAAAGCCCTCAAAATGGTAAAGAACGGCCCTCCACAGACTTTAAACATGATAGGGGAATACGTTTCTCACCCCTGGTGTAATTTGATGTGTGCCGAGTGAGTGAAAGAAGGGCAGGGGGTCTTTTTAGCCAAAAGGGGCACAGGAGAATTATGACCTTGGACAGCAACAAGGCAGGCAGGACAGCACAGCGGGTTGGCTGGTAGCAACGAGGGGGGAGGGCATAGCCAAACAGGAAAGCCCAGCGAGGGCAGCTGCTCGTACTGAAGCACGCACGACAAGCCCGCCACTGCCCCTCACCTTGGGGTTAAGCATAGCCGGCAGCAGTTGTGCACAGCGAGGGCCGACCGCAGTCATGCTCGGGAAAACCGACGCAGCGCTATCGCGGCGTCAAACATGCGTTTTCGCCCTGGGGCACTCGCACAAGGACAAGCGCGTGCGGACGCACCGAGAATAACCTTTAGCAAACGCCTGCTTGCTAATCAACACACAGACATGGCAGGCCTGGTTAACCTTTGAACCGCCATCCCTGATAGAGGGCGTCGACTGGCCTTGCGCGCGCTGACTAAGATGGTGATAAACTAAAAAGGAGGGGGAAGGTCAAGTCTGTTGCCAGGACAGTAGCATGACAGCAAGGGGATTAGTCTTGTGCTGTGCTGGAAAAGCAGTATGCCAGTCACATGCAAGATGTGATCCAGAGGGAGTTCTGGGAATTTTGGCATGGGAATAAAGAGCTTGTCGGGCTTATTCTGGTGTTTGAAGTACAGCGGAACCTCTAAAGTCCAACCTACAATTGTGGATACATACACCGCGAGAGTTGCACAAAAGTTTGGAGTTCAAATGAATGTGAGAAGAGAGGAAGAATATTACATTGGACATTAGGTCAAGTAAGCGGACTTCAAAGCAGTAAGACTCCGTAGGGTCCACATGTCCTTGTTACTTATCAATTCTAAACTGGAGTGTTTTACTATTAACAGTGGTTGATTTATTTTTACACTTGTGTGGCAATTGAAAACCAAGTGAGATAGGTTAGCTGCATCAATGGTGGCAATCAGCTTTGCATTCCACCATCATTAACGCTTTGTACATTTTAATATTAATGCTGGACAATATTATTTGACCCTGGAACAGATTAATTCTATTACTTCATGCAGGGAAACCAGTTTCAAAATCTGAGGATAGCGTTCAACTTTAGGGGTTCCATTGTATGATGGAAATGTTTGAGAACTGCACATATTGATTTGCCCAACATATGCTGCACTGTACATACAACATATACAAACACACACACACACATACACACACACACACACACACAGACGAATGTTAATTGGCCTTACCTGCAGAGCTCTCTGCTCGCGGCTCAGCTTGCTGGAGTCAGCATACAGCTCCGTGGTGACGCATTTAAAGCGGTCTCCGACATAGCCAGAGGAGTTGGCGATTCTCTTGGCCAGACTGGAACGACGAGAGCCTTTGGAATTCTGGCAATCGTCCTCGTCGTCGCCCTCTCCTTGAGACTCCCCGAGGTCCACCACACTGTCTTCATTTTCAATGTCTCTGCACGTCGACACGTCCCGGTTCGCCTCTTGGGCCATAAGCGTACAATTTGGAGTAAAGTGAGGAACCCTGCTGTCTCGCTCGCCCTTGTCCTTACCAGAGCTGCGCTCACCGGACGTACGGGCGCACCGCAAGGTGCTCTGGTCGTCGTCTGCCGGGTCAGGGCTGGGGCACTGTTCCTCTGAGGAGTCTTCCTCTTGTTCTTGGCAGAGTTTCTCTGGATCATTTGGGGATGTGCTAGATGTTGCTCCAGGACAGCCCGCGTCCTGAACAACCTTTGGCTTTCCATAGTGCGTTTCCTGCCGTCTGTCTGTGGGTTGGGGTTTCCGTGTTGGGCTGTGTCCGGAGAGAATAGGATAAGGATGGGAAAGGTGAAATTTTGGCTCATACTCCACCCTTGTTGTGTTTTGGTTGCTATGGTAACGTTCGTTTTGGTCAAAAGCTGAGGATCCACCAGAGGGTTGTTTCTGGACTGTTGGTGTAGACTCTGCATCGGTGTCCGAGTGGACAAGGTCAATGCATTCAATCTTTTCTCGGTACGTTACAGATGGAGACGATGTTTTAGTTCGACTGCCACTTTGTCCTTGTGCTGATGCTTCTTTATCTGACTTGATTTGGCTGCCTTCTCTCATCTCCTTGCTCATGTTCTTCTCTCTTTCTTCAAAAGAACTCCTCGATTTCTCGTGTCCTCGTAGTTTCAGGCTGCCATCCCCCCTTTCTGAAAGCTTGTTATCAGAGGGAGGCTGCATTAGTGGGTGGGACATCTCCTGTGAGTTATAAGAAAGGTATTCACCTCCTGAAGCAGGCGGTAGATTGTGGTAGGGTAACGGGGGTTTCGCTGCCAAGTGGGTGGGGTAAAGGCTATTGCTGCCTAGCAACACTGGGTGAGGGTAGACGGGACCTTTCCCTGCAAGTGGCAGAGAGTGAAGTGCCATACTGTCAGTGATGGGGTAGTGCAGGTATCTATTGGCGTAGGCCAAACTGTGGGTTAGGTAAGCGTCACTTTGAGGAAGGTAAAGGGGGCCGGCCGGGTGGCCATTCTCCAACATAGGCCGTTTGTACGATGACGCCTCTGGAAGCGTTTCTGCTCGCTTAGCATTATGGGAGGACTTCTCAGCTCCCTCTCTGTGGTGGCCCATGACTGGCACATGTTCCGATTGAAGAGGGCTGTGTTTGACCCAATCGCCATTTGATTTGGGCGATAGACCCCTGCCTGTGATGAGAGAGGAGTCTGACGATACAGAGTTGGGCTCGCTTATCCTCGGACAAGACGAGATGCGTGGCTGAGGGAGCACTCTTTCCAGATTCTTGTGTTTGATGACAGAGGGGGAGGAGCCTTTGACTTGTGAAGATCCCAGATCTGCATTAGATCTGGGAGATGGGGATAAGCCTGGGGCGTGCTGAGTTTGAGAGGGAGACCGGCTGGGTACTACCCAGGAGGAGTGTAAAGTGCTGATCATCTCTGGTCTCTCCGAGACCTTTGAAGAAGTGCTGTTTACCACAGAGTGAGGGTGTGAGGAGGGGGAGAGAGCTAGGTTCTCTTTTAAGAGTTCTCCACTTGGGGGAAGTCCATAACGTGCACCTGGAGCAATAGTGTCCATCTTAATTGGGAACCCATTAGGAAGTCCAAACTCCAGTATTCTTCCAGACAAATCCAACGGCTTCTCTGCCAATTCTTTGGTTGCTTGGGGTTGGTGAGTGGTCCTGTCAAAACTGGACTTTGAGGGTGACCTGCTATGTCTCCTTTCAGCCCCCGGCGCCCCGTCCTTTGGGCGTGGCCTGGCAGGGGAGGGTTGCTCTGATGCCATGCTGCTGACAGACAACAGATGAGAAATGGGCTGCGTGGCAGACGATGAAGATATTGAAGCCGAAGAGACGGGCGGTTGTCCCAGCCTAGCGACAGGCCTTTGTAAATCCAGTGAATTATCAATGAGAGTTTGGGAGAGGCGAGAGGATGCATGAGGTGAGGAGTCAGAAGGCAGGCTATTCTTTCCACCACTGGCAGCACCTGTGCTTGTAATACTGGCATTATTGTTGGCACTGGTGCCAGTCCTAGAGGGAGGTCTGCTTGGTCGAGTGCTCCTGTTGGGTGATCGCTCCCTGTCAATGACAGACGGATGATGCTGCGGAAGAGGGGAATGTTGGTGAAGCTGCTGTACAAATGGAGGAGCTACGCCGAGGCCCTTGTCCTGGCAATGCACAAGTGACGTGGGGGCCACTGAGACCGGAGGAATCCTCATTTGGGGCGCCACCAGGGGAGAGGACATGGTAGGAGGTGGGTAGGTGGGCATATAGTAGAGCCTTTCAGCCGCAGACGTGACTGCAACAGGGTTGACATTTCCACCTTGGGGTGCACAAAGAGAAGGGTAGGCCAGATGCTGGGGAAGGTAGGGGTTGGGTTGGCTGAGCAACGAAGCTTTGTACATGTTCAGAGCGGCATATTTGGATGAGTCCATGAAGGGATACATGCTCGCTTCTGGGTAAGGGTTGAGCCACGGCAGACGGAGGTAGCTACCGCCAGTGCTCGCCAAGCTCATTTCAGGTGCTTTTTCCCCAGGTGCCAGACGTCGTTCCAAGCTTAAACCCTCTGCTCCAGGAATCAGCACCGGCTTGTGGAGATTAGGAGGGATGCCCTTATAGAGGCCCAGGTATCCATTAGAGGGTTTACGACTGTCCAGAGGGCCATCCGGCTTGTAGACAAGGTCAGGTAGACCATCCCTGTTGTAACCCAATGGGAGAACGGCCGCCTCTCTATTCTTCTCTGTCTGCAGCGTTCTGATCCCTGGGTACACAACGCCACCATGGAGGCGAAGACCATCGTGGATCAGGGTGCCTCGGTCCAGCCCCATCGCCGCCAGAGGCGTCAACCTTGCATCCACCTGCGGCAAAAATGGTGAACAGAAAATAAGATCTCTTCTACAAAGACAAAAATGCCTCTTAGTTTTTTTTCCAACTAAATAAGTCTTGAAAATGAGTGGAAAGGTTAATCTCAGAGACGTACCATATTTTGTGTGATCTGGTTCCCTTGTCTTAGTTCCAGATTGGTTTGTGTCTCTGCATCGACATCACGAACAGAAGTAACCCTGGGAAGACGAGCAAGTATTTAGCACTAAGTGTCTTGACTCTGTTGTACACAAACTGCCCATGTTCTTGACGCATATCTGCCGATGCAATTCCCAATGTCAAAGCGCCAATATACTTGAATCACTGGGGCATGGAAGCCAATCAATGATTATAATCACTTCATATTTCTTTAAAGTCACACACGTTTGAGCATTTATCCGTTGGTTCTTGCTCGTAGCAATGGCAGTTGGAGCAATCGTAACAACCGTTCTTTTTTGGAACCAAGCTCAGCACGGTTGAACGCCACGAGTTAAGCTCCTCTTCCATCAGTCAGGAACACTCAGCACCACACAAACACATCCCACCCTGCTCCCCTTCCCGTGACCCCCATCCTGACCACCCCTGGAGGCTCGACGCACATTGCGGAGCTGCCGCCATTCAGTCACGTTCCCCACACACTGGTTTTCGCTGGCCTCTCTGACCTACGCTCTGGGCTGCCTCGGCCCGCCGAGCGAGGCCAGATTATACATCAGAGACCGCTTCGGTAGGGGACCATTTACTGCCCGTCGACACCGAAACACAGATCGGCCAACGTGCACGTGTAAAAGCAGAGCATGCAAACACAACTCTGCACTAAAGCCACAGGAAACCAAAGACATTTGTTGTGAAGAGACAGTTTAAAGAAAAAAAAACGATTGTTTAAGCTTGAGTAAGGGTGGAAAAAAAAGGGAATTTGATTGTGTGTGAAATGACCTTTTAATCCGTTATTAATTGGTCTGTTAAATTGATAAGTCGCAATTATTCATTTGAATGGTTAAGGAAATTCTAATTGGCCTTTCACATTAAATCCATGCGTTTTATCCAGTGGGTTATGATGATCGTTTGGACAAAAGATTCTTAGCGACACGGTTTTCTTTTGTTTGCTAGCAATGTCTTCAATGGATGTTTTTTTTCTTTGGCTCTTTTTCTTATGAAAGTTTCACTGAACCAGAAAATTCATTTACTACAATAAACGTGGTACACAGGTCTACGCCCTGGCTGCTTAGTTTTTGACGTAACCAGAAACTCTGGCTCACCCTGTCACTTACACAATAGATTCTTAGCGAGACTTAGTGCTAAGGCAAGATCCACTTAGTTTGCTAGCGACGCCTTGGCAAACGCCAGCCTCGAATGATTGACGCTTTTAAAAGAAAACAAGACTACCAATTTCAGTCACCAGTTGCAAAATTACTTCAATTGTCGTCGACGTTTACGAACCTGTACTATGGAAAATAACAGCTCGCGTTGATTTGAACCATAATTTCATACGTTTTTTTTTTTTTTCATTGGCGTGGAATGCTAAAATTGATACGACAAAAGACTCCATTATTTCAAGAAGGACAAACGGGAAAATGGCGACTTACAATAACTAGGCTAGGAGGTTGTCCGGATTTACGTACGTGATGTCTCCTTATGAGGAAATTTTTTTGCGAGGCGACCCTAATAAGGGGAGCTCGCACAGGAAGAAGGTGGGAGGCCGAGGCGTGGGGGAGGGAAGAGCCTTTAAATAGTAAAGAACGAAGCCTTGCCGTGCTCAGCAGTGCTGAGAGCAGCAGAGAAAGCGCTCTCCTCTATCATCCCAGAGGAACGACGCCGAGCCTCGCTGGCACGCCACTTTTATTGCCGTGACCCGAGGCCCATTAATCAGGCTGCTGCGGGCCCCTCATCACGGTTCCTCCCTGTCCCAGTGCGCCCCCCCCCCCCCCACCCCCACCCACCCCACCACCTCCGACCGAGGCGAGCAGGCCTGCCTCGACAACATCCGCATATGACAGAACTGAAACGGCGTGCGTGCAGAGGCGCAGCGAGCTCATGCACGTGCGTCACTCCCGCTTCCTGTCTCACAAACACACACGCACCCAACACCGCCACAGCAGCTCATCTGGCATTGAAAAAGCAATCTGCGCTCAATGAGACTGAACAAGATAAAAAAAAAAATAAGCCTCTTATAGGAATGTAGACATTTGACGGCATGCTGCCTTGACAGACAAACGCGCAACTTAAGACGACAGCGTGGTGAAACGTGCGGGACGGGGGCATGCACAGGTTTTGGCTATTGTGCAAGTACACGCATTCAACTACAAGCAAAAATAACGGAACGTGCAACAATTCACCGAGAAGGTTGTACAATTTAGAAAACGATGCTTCAATCACTTGTACAATTACTAATGGCTACAGTTGTTATGCGCTAGTAAGTCCTAAATGCACATTGTATTTATACAGATTTTTACACTTGTATGACAGTTGAGATTGTTCAAGTGTTACAACATTGCTGCTTTACTTTATTATTGCTTGTTTACATGCAGTTTTTTTTCTCATTCCGATTGAAGATCTCTGGTCAACTGTTTACTGTGACAAACTCCGATCTGGTGTGTACGTGACATTGAGTAATCGGAACAGCTGTTTAACAAACGTGACATGGGGAGATCGATGTAAACATCATATGATGTATCAAGATGGAGGTCAGTTGTCTTATACAGTAGTTGTAATTGTTTTTACACTTTTATTAAAGCAACAGGCTGATGAAAACAAGTTACAAGTAGTTAAAAACAAGATCTCCGTCACAGACCAGCTCTGCTTGGAAGCCGCCATACGTCATTGCGCATTAACATCAAGACAGAACACAGCCCGACGACTCCGATTGACCGTTTACATGCCTAGATCCATTTGGGAAAAGGAATATTGCACCCCTGCAGCCGGTTTACTCCGGATGAGGTATTATATGGAGCATTTTTTTTTTTTTTTTTTATTCAGTTCGGTCTTCTAACCAGATTCTAATCAAAATAAAAGGCACACTTTAAAGCAGGCTTTTTCCTATGGGAAAAACGATTTCGACATCTCAGCCTAAAGGTTCCGCTGTACTGTCTCTCCCCCACGGCCTGTGTGTATTCTGATTGAGGAAGCAGCTGCATACACAACAACACGTCTAACGGCATGACACGTTGTGTCTAATGAGGAGCAAGCGCGGCGGTGCATCTTTATTAATTGACTGGCAAATGCAGGTGTGACTTTGACCCGAAAAACACCTCCCGGATCAGACGTGACTGCTTGCTTGTGCATAGACCAGTGTTTACGTTTAAAGCTCCACACGAGGCCAGTGTTGACATTGTGGGAAGAAAAAAAAAAAAAAAAAAAAAGACTAAATGCGCAGACCACACCCCTGATTATGACACGCGTGCGCGTGGCCGACACTTTGCCGCAGATCACTCATTGCAGCCTCATTGCATGCACAAATTGCGCACAGTAGGATGAAGTGCCGCTCCAGTATCCGTCGTCATTACGGCTGAGCCGACAGCTCGGGAAAATGGGCGCATCATACTTTGCTAACATTAGAATAATTAGTCGGCATTTCTACCAAGCTAAATGTCCATCTTGCGTTCGCACCGCTTGACGCGTCGACAATACTTGGAAGATAAATCTTGTCTTAAAAATGTTTAAGAGTTTAAAGAGTATTTCAGAGTTTAACGAGTATTTATTGTTGTATACACGCATGCATTCATTTATTTGTATTGTTACTAGCATAACTCAAAAACTACTTGAGTTGTTCAGATGTCCAACACTTTGTAATGCTCATTATCGCCCTCGGCCGGACTGGACGGAACCACGACGATAATTTCTGACTTTTCTCACCGCGCTAAACATTTTTTCCTCTTTTTAAATATTATCAGTGGAACAAAATTTAATCTTTTGGCTTTTTACATTTTTTTTATTTGGCTATTTGTCGCACAGTTTCTGTTGATGACGAGCTGTCAAATTACAGGGCGTCCTTGGTTTACACCAGAGTTTAGCTCAGTGCAGCGACATAATTAAAATGTATATGCAAGTCCAAACCTGCCGTAGTTTTAAACTAACCTACATTAACACAGTATAATAGTAAAGTCAGAATTACCGTAAATATTTGTATGAAAAACTATCACATAAAAAACAAAGTACGGCGTTAACTGAGTGTGCCTTCTTGTGCCATGTGATGTCATGTTCTTACGCCGCTGCACAAATAGCGCAGTTGGAATGTGACATCGCCAACTAGTGGCCTGGCATGAATATTACCCCATTTTCAAAATTCAACTTTAGCCTGACTAAAGCTTTTTTTTTTTTTCTTCCAACGTCATTTTGACATACTGCACGTGGAATGAATCTTGATTGGGGGAAGGGGGGTGTGGGGGCGCACGTCCCTGGCAACAAACAACTCCCGACGGCCGTCCAATACATCACGCAGGCCGGCCGGCCGGCAGCAGGCAGACAGACAGGCAGGGTGGAAGGGGAGGGGGGCAGTGGTAGTGGGGGTGTGGGGAGGGGGGCGCAGTGGTCGTGCTGCGTTTATAAAGCAGACCGCAGCAGCGGAGCCTCGACGCGCACCATTAAACAGAAAAACCACCGGGTGTTTTTTAGCCGAGTCGCTCTGGAGTTCAGTATTGACCGCTTTTTGAAAAGAACAGGTCATGTTTTTTTTTTAAAAAGGGGAGAAAAAAAAAAGTGGGGGAGGGCGGGGGGGCAGAGCGGACGGACGCTTGCGCCTGCCTCATCCCGCTGATTTCCTGCCTGTGACAGCAGCGACTTGAACTTGCCGTGACCTCCATCACCGGAACAAACAACGGCGCCGCTCATCATTTCCTCCTGGGCGGAGGCCTCCTAATTCCCCACGATGTGGGCGCGGAGGGCACAGCGGGGGGGTCAGCACTAGCGTGCATGGAACACAAACAAGTTGGCCAAGTGCTTTTTATGGTCACTATGGAAATTATGCACAAAAAGTCACCGACAGATTTGATGTATCTGCTAAAGTGCAGGTGGAGAAGGAGAAACGTGAGGCTGGTGTGCCGAGACGGTGATTGCGCCCTACCGCACCCCCCCCCCCCGCCCCGCCCCCCAAACCACTTTTTTTTTTTTTGTCCCTGGAGCCCTGCCAGGCGCGCTGGAGCGCAGAGCCGCGATCAGCTCTAGGGGAGGAAGGGGGGGCGCAGTGTGACGCAGGATAATCTCCACAGCGACGGGGGTGGGAGGGGAGGAGGGTGTGGGGGGGATAAACAGGGATTAAACGGTGTGCACGCACACACACAAATCAGAGGCCTCGTCTCGCTGCCGCCATGTGTGTGACAGGATTTTCTGCACGCACGCACACACACACACACACACACACACCTTACAAATGAGCGCAAGGAGGAGAAAGGCACACTTAGCGTGCACGCTCCTGTCGACAACATTAACACCTAGGCGCCATAAAAGGACGCGTGGCCGCCTTTAATTGTTATTGATCATCAGGCTGACGTGTGCCAAATGGTCCGATTGATCACCCCCTCCGCCTCCAACTCCATCTCCTCCCCCTCTACCGTGTCTATCCTGCTGCAAGGGGTGCGCAAAAGATGCACATCCACCTTGCCATTTAAGTGTTCCCCCACCATATCGCAGTTTATCGTTCATGGCCCTACTATATAGTGCAGATTTCCAAGCGATCGTTTGTGTTTTTACAATGGGTAAGTCTAAATTTAGAACCATGTTGTGCCGCAACATGCCAAGCAGCACTGAGGTCTACTGGAAGAAAAGCAGAGTAGTTACGAGCAAGAAGACAAAGCAGAAAAGGACCCAAAATGAGTAGAGAGAAAATATGCCTGTGAGTATTTTTGTATACTACGACACCAATTCCAATGAAGTTGGGACGTTGTGTTAAACATAAATACAATGATTTGCAAATCATGTTCGACCTATATTTAATTGAATACACTACAAAGACAAGATATTTAATGTTCAAACTGATCAACTTTATTGTTTTTAGCAAATGATCATTGACTTAAAATTTTATGGCTGCAACACACTCCAAAAAAGGTGGGACAGGGTCATGTTTAGCACTCTGTTACATCACAGTGGTTTGGCATTGTCATGCTGAAATAAGCAGGGGCGTCCATGAAAAAGACGTTGCTTGGATGGCAGCATATGTTTCTCCCAAACCTGTATGTACCTTTCAGCATTAATGGTGCCTTCACAGATGTGTAAGTGACCCATGCCATTGGCACTAACACAGCCCCATACCGTCACAGATGCTGGCTTTTGAACTTTGCGCCCATAACAGTCCGGATGGTTCGTTTCCTGTTTGGCCCGGAGGACACGATGTCCACAATATCCAAAAACAATTTGAAATGTCGACTTGTCGGACCACAGAACACTTTTCCACTTTTCATCAGTCCATCTTAGATGAGCTCGGCCCCAGAGAAGCCGGCGGGGCGTTTCTGGGTGTTGTTGATATATGGCTTTTGCTTTGCATAGTAGAGTTTCAAGTTGCACTTACGGCTGTAGCGGCGTTTTTATTTATGTTTAACACAACGTCCCAACTTCATTGGAATTGGGGTTGTATATGAGTTGCTGCTCCATGTGTGTTAAAGTGTTTGAATGTTTATAATTACCGTAACATATACATTGGCTGGCAAGCAGTTCAAGGTGTACCCCGTCTCTCGCCCAAAGATAGCTGGGATAGGTTCCAGCACGCCCGCGACCCGCGTGAGGAGAAGCTGTACGGAAAATGGATGAATGGATATACAGTATGCTCATTTCTGTTTTACAATCTATGGCGTTTCACATTATATGTTAGCATTACCCTAGCGGACTTTCATTCAACAACAATATATGGTTCGGCTGAACATTTTGGCGTTTAGCTGTACAAAATTTATTTCGTTTCAAGTTTGTTTTAGACGAACCTTAACAAGCAGCTTATCTTATTTGGATAACTTTGCAAGTGAGAATGAGAACAGGCACTAAAGGAAGAATAAAAATTATGTTCAAGTGTGACTAAAGCAGTGATCCTCAACTGGTGGGGCGGGACCCAAAAGAGTGTCGCAGAGCGATTTTAGGTGGGTCGCAGACAGGTTGTAAAAAATGTATAGAATAATTCAAACGGTCAAAACTGTGAAAGTTTGCATAGGTCTTTCGTTTCTTAAAAATAAGGCAAATGTTGTACTCAAAAGAGATTTAAAATATAAAGATAAAATGTTGTAAATGCAGTAGTGTATGTTCATACTGTTTCTTATGGTGGTCCAAAAGGCACTTTAAACGTAAGCATAAGTAATGTTTAAAAATATATTCATAGGTTTCAAAGGCTATTTTTGAACAATATATGTTCTTTATTGTTCCTAACTTCAGTAACAGTGGGTCTCGACGTAGCAACAACAGAAAATTCCAGTTCCCAATGGGACAACAATTGAGATTCAATGAGCAGAGCTGCCTACCTATAAAAATTCCCTTCCAGAAGAATATGTCTGAATTTACATATTTTCAAAATTTTGTCAAGAACATTTCTATGGAAGTCATAATCGTTAATAAATTATGGCTTCAATATTTGTCCTTTTAATGTTTTTATTCCACCAACCGTGTAATGGCAGACGCAGTTGCAGCCTAAACCAAAGTAGCAGTATATGAGATTTCGACGTTCCACCATCAAGGATATCTTTATCTATGATTAATTCACCTTTGCCAATTTTGTTTTCAACCCTGGTAAAAAAAATTAAAAGTAAAAAAACGCGTCTATTAAAGCAGCTTAATCAGATCTCAAACGTCAAAATTAAAACTCAGAACCCTATTATGCAAACCAACAAATAATATTGCTGATAGATTGAATTGGATAGTTTATGTATGGACAATAGTTTTGGTTTATATTTTGTGCAATGTACTTCCTGTACGCATGCAAGAAGAGGAAATATTATTACGTCTTCTCTTGCATGCTATTTATATTATTTCCTTCATCCACAATTGCTGCTAAAACGATGCGAATTTCCCCATTGTGGGACTAAGAAAGGTTATCTTATAATAAAAATGTATTAATAACAATAATATACTTTTAACCCACCTACATTCTGAAGTGACGCACCAATTCATTTCTGATTCAGAACTTTTGGCAGCTCTGAATGAGGCAGGGACAAATCTATTAAAAATGTTTTTATATGGTTTCGCGAAATCGTTTATTTTCACCAAATGACGACGGGTCTGAAATGCATCCCCCAGGATAAACGGGGTTCACTGTACAGCAGAATCGTTAGCAGACAGTGATTGAATTCCAAGTTGTTCTAATTTCAAAACAATTGTGCTAAATAAAACCGAAATAAAGTAAAACTACTTAACCTGCCGAAGACACCTGATTGACACATAACAAAAAGAGAACAGGAAACAGTTTACTGGCAAGCTCCTCCAGTCATTTTCATGGTAGTAATTACCCATGACACTTTCGGAAGCATGCTATTTCACATTAGCATCTGATTGGTAATTGCAAATGTGATTCATATTTATTGAACTTTATTATCAAGCAGAGATTCCAATTTTGAGGTTTCTATGGTTATCATCATCATCACAAGGTGAGAAAAAAAAAAGTCAAAGAAAAAGGAAAACACCAACATTAACCCCACTTTTACATGCTCACTGAGCTGAATGTTGTTTTATTAGCTGCTGTCACGCACGCCGCCGGTCTGAACGCAATGCTCTGTTTGACTTTTGAGGCATATTTTTCACGAAATTGTACCACTTTTGGGCTGTTTCACATTCGAGCCTCCGCTGTATATATTAAAGGAAAGCAGGAGAAAAAAAAAAAAAAAAAAAAAAAAAAAACACAAGTCTGGAAGCGAGACAGATCCGCGCAGAGCCGAAAGGGAGCCGGCAGCGCCTCCTCAGCTGTCACATTATTAGCGAGCACGCTGTAAACAAGGGGCCCCTGCGTCCTCCAGGCCTGCTGCACAGACGCATTCAAGTCGCTGCATGGTTCAGCACCGCCACACGGGCCCACCCCCCTCCCTCGCCTCTTCTCTGCCGTCAACAACGGCGACATTGTGATTCCGCCGCCCCCTCCCTGCACTCCCCTTCCCTCCCATGCTGACACTGGGGCCTGGGCGGCGGTCGCTGAACCGGCTCTATTCATCGCGGGCCAAATGGGAAATAAATGGCTCTTTATGTCACCAAAGGGCCCGATTGTAATGGGGATGCGCTAGGCAAGAGTCGGCCAGCATTTTACCGGAGCTTTCTTGACTTTGATTCGAATACACTGGCGCTGCTTTCATGCTGGATGGTCTTAATTAAAGTGCAACCCCCCACCCCCCACCCACCATCTAGAGATTACTCCCCCCCCCCCCTACAGGATGAATGCTTTTGTTTAATGCTTTAATTATTAGTAGCCCATAAAGGTAAATTAAGCTCGATGAATTTTAGTGAAGCCTTCACACCTATGACGTCACCCAGCCTATGGGGGATGGGGGCTGGCATGTGCTGAGTGACATATGAGGCAACGTTCAGAGACATATCGCACTGTTCAGTAGCATCTATGGCGTTAGAGCAGTGTTTGCCAACCTGTAATGAGCAAAGATACCCATTTTACGTTCCAAAAATCGCACAGCACACCAAACAAAAGTCACAGAACCTACTGTATATACAGTGGAACCAAACAGACCCCGATAATAACTGATATCTAATAAAACGGTACAGAGTATTGTGTCCAAAAATAGTTGCCATTGGTCACTTCAAAATGCCACTGACAAAGTCCGTTACTTCCAGAATTGGCCGCTGTTGTTTACCGACGCTGTGTCGCAATGCAGGCAGAGAACGGGACTGACGTATTTCCGGGTCACAGACGTACAATATGACTAGATCCAATTCCAAAAGATGTGCCTACGGGGCGGCCATGTTGAATGTGGGCCATTGACTTGGCAGCCACGTCATGACGGTTCTGTCAATTGTGCGTAGCAGCATGACTGCGGCGTACACTGAGGAACACAAAAGTCTTTGGAGTCCGGAACATGCTATTTTTGTAACAGTTTTTTTTTTTTTTTTTTTTTTTTTTTTGTCAAGCCGTTAGCCTTTGGCACCGGATTTGGAACTAGGAAGTTCACCAATTCCCTGCGGCGCATGAAAGCGACTTGCCTATGATGAGTACTGTACATCAACAATGTCACCATGACCAAACACACTCACGTGTTAAGTTTAGATAAAATGTGAAGTTTTCAAACATTTAAGCTTTTTTATATTGATTTACAATAACTTTGTACTGTATTGGGTGTTTTAGGCCATGAAAAAAAGCCTACGAAACAATAATCTTGCACTGTACACTAATGTGGGTGCATATGGGCTAAAAAAAAATTAATAAAATGCTTCAATGTAACAGACAATTGGCTATATCAGACGACCCTCAGCCCCTATTAGTCCATTCTATTGAGGTTCCACTCTCATCCCTCGCGATACTACGGTTTATTGAATTGCAGATTTTTATTTTTTAATTGTACAGTACAGTCACTCAACTGCATGGCTACAGTAAAGTAATCATTGCTGCTAATTGAATATAGCCTACCACTGCAAATTAGAAGGAACTGCAGTCCATAACGGGTGGTATAGCGAGAGGGATGATGGAAACAGACGGTGGTGCTCCTTCAATTGCTTTACTAAACAAAGGGTAACAAAATACAGCAAAAGACATTCTTAGCACACCTGCAGGTAGCCTCAACAGACACCTTCACTGTACACCATAGTGTCAAATAGCTGGCCAATAGTACATATTCATATGTTCATACCCTGGCTTATCATTTTGTATGTTCCGCATATTAACACATTAACTGCCATTGACGGCTTTAGAAGTCAAATATCCATGTTAAGCGGGAAGGCCGGCAGTGAATGAGTTAAATGCCAGGCCAGTAGCTGGTGACAAAGTTCCAAAACAAAGTTCCTATTTGCTTCCAAAATACCATTATCATGTTAACAAGCAGTGAAATCTGCAACACTTTGCTTTTTATCAGCTTTCATCCATCCATGCATTTTCCGAACCGCTTATCCTCACTAGGGTCACGGGCGTGCTGGAGCCTATCCCAGCCGACTTTGGGCGAGAGGTGGGGTATACCGTGAACCGTTTGTCAGCCAGTTTTATTTTATTTATTTATTATTTTTTTAAACTGTCTCTTTTAAAATGGCCCAAAGAGCCACAACTTTAAAGGGTGTAGTAGTAAAAGTAGTTAAATGTTTGTTGCGCTACTTTGTACGTTAAATGTATATATACCAGAGTGTACGAACTCTACAAGAAATTGTTTTCTTTCCAATTGCAGCCGTACTCATGCGGTGGGCAGATGGAATTTGTACAGTACAGATCAAAGTTAGCTCGGTATTTCTGAAAACAAAAGTGTCGAACTGAACCGAACCATACTGCGTGGTGGAAAGAAAGCTCACACTGTTAAGTCGGTGGGAGCTTTGCACGCCGGCCAAGTCAGGTGGAAATATTCAACGAGGCGATACACATTCCTGCTGTGCGCAGACTGCGGGCCGGTGGCCAACACTCCGTCGTGCGCAGGCAGGATTACGTCAGGAATATGGATGTAGCCCGAGGCTCCTGCTGCTAAAATTAAAACTCGGCCCAACCAGGACGAGCCTGCCAAGGGACCGTGAGGCTCGGCGGCACGTCCAATCAATGGTCCGCCCATCCACAGCAAGGACACTTAAGATTAGCGCGCGTGATTACGCTATGTGATCTCGTAAAGAGAAAACGTCTCAGAACGAAGTGCGTGCAAGCACGGATTCACAGAACACGCGCAATCACGTGAGATGCCCGTCTGGATCTCGGGGGGGGCCGCACTGGTCTCGCTCGGCCCCCCCCCAGAGGAGAGCGGGGGGGGGGTTGGATCAGCGGCGTCCGTCACATCTCTGCGGGGAAGCGCTCCGAGCGCTCCAGACCGCGTCGAAACAAAAAGCTTTGTGGAGCGAGGCGAGAAAAGAGCGGGTGAGGAAGGGAGGGAGGGAGGGAGGGTAGGAAGGAGGGGGAGGGCCTCCGCTCTCCCGTTTCATGGCGAGGTCCCGGGAGGCCGGCACGGAGCATAGCTTCAATCAAACCGTGACGTCTCCTCCGGGAGCTGCGCAGCGGCGCCTGGAAAACCGATCTCTCCTCGGCTTTTGTTCACACGCAGGCCGCCTCGGCAGCAGCGAGCCTGTTGTCTTCCATCCAGGCGTGACAACGGAAAAAAAGAGCCCGCTTCTCCGACTAGAAACATGAAACACAACACTGTCCTTTTCGGATTTTATTAATTTCGCCCCCCATCCCCTCCCCTGCCTTCCTTGCGGCGCGCTGCCAAAGCGCCCGTGTGCTTTTATTGATGTGCTCAATCAGGGAGAGCTATTCCGTGCGTGGCCCTTATTGATTCCAGATTAGAAAAGCGGACAAACAGAAGGTTAATTGCTTTAAAGGGTGGGGGGGGGGGCCACGGTTGTCGCTAAACGGCGGCACGATGAAACCGCATATTCACTTGACACGTCTCTTTTGAAAAACACAAACTATTGTCGGATTTACATAAAAATACAAACATTCCCAGTGTGTGGGCCCCCTCAGCCGAGTGAAAATATGCTCATTGGAATTAATGTGGAAAGATAAGGCTCAGACGTGTGATTGCATTTTTATAATTAATAGAAGTCAGTTGTGCTAATTGAATTAGTGCATAATGAAGCTACTTTAGCTGCGAGGGGGAGGGCGTGATTCACCTGGAAAGCACACATGCACTCTCTTTGACAAGACCCGATATACACAAAGACAATTGGGCTGTTTTTGTGCTGGTTTTGGCCCTTCCTGACCAAGGACGTCATACGCCAGACTCTCTTATGTTTTACACGATTATCCAATAAGATTATGCTTAGGTCTGAGGTCTGTCAAGACAGGATTTGTCCCCATAACAGGGTTCGAAGCGGTTCAAGACCGACAATCTTCATGTGTGAATTGTGACGTGAAACGGAACGTGGCCAATCAAAGAAGCGACCTTACTGAGGAATTAGAACCCGAAAACAAACAAACAGGTCGTACCCAATGTCGTTTTTTTGTATAAAACTGGTTTCCCCAGACGGCAAAAAGTATTTTCCATAGCAACTGACGACGTCGCCATTTTACAACGGTCCCACTTCCAGCAACCTTAGGAATTACTCGGGTAACATCGGTGCAGATCCCGAAGTGTCTGCCCGTCTTCGAGATCACATGAGATTTCGAGCCTGGCAGCAAAACAGAATCTTTTTGTGTGTGCTGTTCTGTGTTGAGATTATCAAAGCACACCACACGGGATAGCACCAAAACTGTTCAATGCCTGATTTGTTTAATCTTCATGTATGGGGCCTGTCACGTAAATCTTTTAAGATTTTAAAAATCCTTCGTGGGTACCAGGCCTAACCCGCCGTGACGCACCGTTTCGGAGGAAATGTGAGGTCATGTGACATGACGCCGAGTCAATACCCCCCCCCCCTTGTTCCAACACCTGGAAAACACATCAGCCCCCACACTGGCCGTTCAGTGGAAAATGACAGTCGCACTATAAATAAGCAGCACGCAAAATGCCAAGTATTTGGGTTTGCGCGTCTACACTCGGTCCAATGACCAAAAAAACATTCCCGGCGAGCAGGCTCGGCCTGAGAGTTTGTTGGGGTATTGGCGAGAACAGACGGGATGACATTTGACAGCGGATTATTTTGGTAGCTGCAGATGACCTATGCTTGTATGTATTTTGGCTAGCAACACCGCGAGGCCAAACCAAGAACGCTGAGCAAGATGGCAGCCTGCGTTAGAGTCATCGGCAGCAGCAGCCCAACTGGTACAAAAACTTTGAGGGAGCACGCCGCCGCACACGAAAATAAACGCGTTGAAGGCAGCCGGGCGGCTGGATTCAGAGCAGACAGGTGTGTAATCTCGCGCATTCATCTTTGCGCTACGTGCCGTGTGCGGTTTATTTGTGGCACAAGCAGGAAGTGAGCGCAATCTTAAACAATGGCGTGCTTCCCCCAACCCGAAAGAGATTAGCGCGGATGCTATTTCACAATATCGATTTACCGCCTGCACCAGAATTCACCGGGGTAACAGGCAACATTAACCTTGCCAAACTACACCCGCCGTTAAAGTGCGGTTTTAACCCTTTATCAGGTGAGGGAGGGTGGGTTTTGGGGGCACCATTCTGGTTGACTTTAGGAGGTTCTCAAAAAGAATCCTGCATGCCTCATTTGGACATATGATTTTGCCTAACCCAAGTAAAATAAAATAGGGTAAATTATGCGCTAGCAGAGTTTATACTGAAGTGTATATATATGAGGCTAACCCACATTAACCATGGGGATAAAGGTTATAGTATCAAAATATTTGGCCATAATGTAGAGAGGAGTTTGCAAGAATATTAGCATGATGGTAACTTTACATCAAGCTGGCATAAAAAATCTCAGTGAAGGTCCTTAAATCTTTATCAGAGTGTCCAGTCATGACGAGAAGCCAAGTGATTTTGTAACAAATTTGTGAATGTGCCAATTTCGGACGCTAATTTCTAATTGGTTCCTGGGTGAATTAAGCAAGGAGGAAAAATGCTTGCGTGAAACAAACCAAATCTCAAGTCTCGATTTGAGATTTAACTAAAAAAAATTAATTAAAAAAATTGCACCCAAAAAAAAAAAAAAAAAAAAAATGTACATAATCCAGAAAAATTACAAATCTTTCATTTTGGTTGAATTGTTACATCAGAAAGCTCCCATTACAATGATGCACCGCAGGTCAAATGTCGCGCGAGACTTTTAGTTTGTTTGGTGAAAGTGCATAGCTACCATGTCAAATCTAATTATCCTGTTGTGACAGTTACAAAATGTGAACGCGTCTGTTTCCAGAAATTTTATATTCTCTCTCAAGTGGACTTGTGAAAAAGTGAACATTTGAGAGAAAGCAAATTCAATCTTTAGTCTCAATTTGAGATGTAACTTGAAGAAAATTTAGGGAAGTGCAAAAGTTTCCAAATTGTTGAGTGTCTGTTCTCGACTTTACACCGATATTATCGGGCTGATCGGTATCGGCCGATATTTAGCATTTCATGCTGATCGGCTTTAATGTCATAATTCGCCGAGCCGATCAATGATGTCATTGATCAACTCCGCAAAAGACATTTACTCTGCATCGCCATCATGCACAGCATATTTGAATCCAAAAACTAGTTTATTTTTAGCCTTGACGCATCTTTTGACGTAGTATTGGAAATAGCTGACGGCCAATAAAGTTATTAAAAAAACATGTCGGCGGTGTGGAACAGACAAGTCTGAGACAGACAACACTTAATGTCCGGATACACTCGTTACCGTGGCGATGACAACCAGAGTGGAGCGCGCCGACGGTATTATAAGGACAAAATGGGGAAAAACGTGTGTTGGTGGTCACCGGTGCTCAGGACAGGAGAGGGCGTTGGTTTAAGGCTCGCTTGAGGTATGTTCACGTACTTTGAATACGATACGGCTCACAAGCAGGCAATAAAATGTTGTGTAGCCTAGCAAGCTAGTGGTACCACGAACGGTTGGACGTAAACATGCCGCCGTTCTGTCGAATCATGCTCTAACGTTTCGGTGTGGCTGAAGTACTTTAATTAAAAATAAAGTAATTTAATTACAGTAAGTTAGCACCCGTTATTTCTGTCATGTAATGCTAGTTTGACCTGACTGATTAGAATACACGATCTGACTAGAGCAGTGATTTCCAACCTTTATGGCGCCAAGGAACATATTTTACAATTGAAAAATCTCACGGCACACCAACAAACAAAAATGTCACAAAAAGCGGAGACATTAATTACTGTATGTACTTCCTGCCATTTAATAGAAGACCATTTATCATTTGTTCTGTGTCACTATGCCTCACTGGCATAGAGGAACAAAGATACATTTATTGTAAATATAATTTTTTGAGCAATTAAGTACACAAGTATATACAGTAAATGAACGGGTCATTTAAATAGACACATTCCTCCATCTTGTGATGGGATCAGTGATCGTTTTTTTTTTTTTAAAGTCGCTGATCAGCCCCAAAAATCCTGATCGTGTAAAGCCTCGTCTGTTCATTGTATTAATTTGTTAAGAAATGAGCTAACTTCGCACTACTGTACCGCTAGCCTTCAGTCAAGTTTGTCTCAAATGTTTAGTTCGGCTCCTTTGTCTTGTGCCATGTTTTGTTGGAGTAAAACAAACTGCATAGTACCATAATGCATATGCAAATGACTATTTGTCCGTTGGGCTCACTTCTTCTTGTGTTTGTTGTGTGGTTGGCTAAAAACATTTGATTATGCACCGGACTTGCAAACACTCAAAGCGGTAACAACGATACAACTAACGACCTGAAGTGTTATCGCGGCATACTGATGAACTATTGACCATTTCATATCTTTCATGCCTACCATGTTACGCGTTTCATTTATCAGAGTAGAAGCACTTCTGGAATAAATCGTAACTTCCTTCCAGTTTCTATCATCTCTTTCCTGTTACCAAATCTTTGTTGGATTCTTGCATTAAAAAGTAGGCTCGCCTCGCTTTTTACGATCTTCCCCTCGCGATGTCAAGGTTTGCTTTAAGCACATTTAACCTTTTATTCATGTGTCAAAGCCCCCTGACGCCTCCTCCACCTCCTACCCCCGCCGTGCCTCGATCACTTAATCCTCCCTCTCATAAAAAGCAGAGGTCCCAACACGAGGCCCCCGGCGCTCTCAAACCTGCCCTGGTGCCTGCAGCAGACGACGCGTGCATTTACAGCCCTCGCCCGTCCGACGTGGATTGGCTGCCTACGTAAAGGGGGGGGGGCGGGGGCAGCTGAAGCGCCAGCTCTTACACCGCCTCTCTCACTAAGCTCGTTAATGAGCTGGAGCCAGCCAATACGAGGTGCATCGATCGTCCTGAGAGAGCGTCCCCCTAATTAGTGCCCGGGTGGCTCCGGGACAGAAGCCGCGGGGTGACGACATGACGTCGGGGGGGGGGTTGTTGATTGGAGTTCAACTCGGAAGAAGAACTAGTTCTGCGGTGCCCGCCTTGCGTGCAAAGCCTAAATAAAACCTGCGATTAATAATACAACAATGGAAGCTGGGGGTGAAAGTGGCTGAGAGCTCAGCGGAGATTAAGCGACAAAAATAGAGGTGAGGTGTTTATTTTTTGGGGGGTGGGGGGCGGCGGTACAAGGGGGGCCCCAAAGTCACAAAGAACACACCTGCGAGACCTTGATCCATGCATGTGTGTGTCGTGTACACAATGCCACACGCACGCGCGCACGCACATTTCCCTAACAGCTTCGAGGCTGACGAAAGCCGCCGATCAACGTCCACTCTGTCCAAACAAAACACACACGCATACACGCGCGCGCGCGTTGAGGTGACGCAGCCGCACACACGCGAAAGGACACCCACGCACGCGCACACGTACACGCACACACTGCGGGGATGCCCTCCAACTGAACCTTTTCGGCAGGGCGAGGCTGGCTTCCGTAACCTTGTTTTTTAGCGGCAGGGGCTTCGTGTGCGCGCACGTACACAGCACCCCCTACACACGCACGCACACGCACACTCGGTCACACGACACAGAGTGTGAAAACGCTGAATTTATTCACCGTGGCGGACTGCCTTGCACTCGCGCCCGGGGTCCGCTTGACAGGCAGCCGCGGGGGGGGGGGCCAAGCTCACGGCCGGACCAACTCGCTTGTGTGTGTGTGTGTGTTATTTATCAAGCACATGCCACTGCCCCGCCGAAAACACACAAAGACCACCCTATGCGCTATTCTTAGAAGTGGTCCGGTCCGCTCTCAATGTGTGCGTGCGCGCACCACCACCATCACCGACCGAGGCACACTTCTTGCGCTTTTCGGAGCTATCACGAGGTCCCTTTAGTGGGACTTGCTTCCAAAAAAACATTTAAAAATACGTACAATATACCACAATAATTAAAAGCTGATAAAAAGTACAAATTTGGAGTTCGTCTCACCTGGGTAATTCGGCGTCACTTCCAGTCAACTTGTGCAGTTTTTTTTTGTCCTCTTTTTGCCAAAAAAAGTGCCGATCCGGTTATCCGTTTGAAATAAAAGAAAACTAGAGGAAAGTCATCCTTTAAGAAAAGTGCAGTTTTTAGTTGGCTCTGGGCGGCGATTTGATTGTGTTTAAAATCCCGTCGAGCTTGCTTGAAGTGTCCGCGAAAGCACCGGTGGGTCCACCGAGGACATACAGGTGGCGACGTCCGAGGAAAAAATCAACTCAGCTCGGACGAAACTCGCGGCGGCGTCGGCGGCAGCGCCATGTTAGCTTCGAGCGGAGCACGCCGTCCTACTCGGCTCTCGTCTCCGTCACTCCATGGCGGGCGGGCGGCCGGCCGCGCGGAGTCCGTCCGTCGTGTCGTCTGCCCGATGGGCCGGCTGGGCTCGAGCTAGCCGGCGGAGGAGGGGCTGGCTCCGGTCCGGTCGTAGTTCCGCCTCGCGTTCGCCCGGTTCCACTCTTCAGCACGCCGCCGAAGAAGAGGAAGCAGCCGACAAAAGACGGAGAAGAAGAAAAAAAAAAAGGAAAAAAAAAAGAAGCGTGTGGCGTGAAACACGAGCAGCCCGGTCGGACGGAGCCTCGCACGGAGCCGTGCGTACGTTCGGGGAGTGGGGGGGTGAATGCTGTCGAGACCGAGCGACTCGCTCCACTCCCACTCGCGCAGACTCTACCCAGAAGGCCAGTCGGGAGACCGCAATTAGCATAAGCCTCCGAGCGCACACACACACGCGCACACATCAGAGGCGCTGACGCGCGCACACAAAATCGCACACACGCGAGCTCCGCGGAAAAGTGGAAAACAGCAATCGGCGAAGCGTTTAGCGGCAGAGCATTCAAGTTGGTGTGATTGGGGCGAGAAGCCACGTAGAATCTCACGTTAGCACACCACACACAACGCGACAGTTGTTGTTCAGTTTTGACACTCTTATTTTTTATGATTATATTTTATACAATTCAGTGCTTTAAAAAAAAAACTACAAATAAAATCAATTTTAAAATGGTGGTTTTTCGAGGGTTGAAACGGATTAATGGCATACATTTCAATACAGGGAATAAAGATTTGAAATATCAATACATTGAGTTACATGTTTGGTCACAGAATAAATATAACTCATAGGTCTCAAATTGTTGCTTTTGTTTTTTTGTTGTTGCATGCAACCCAGGCAATTTCCCGGGGCCCCGATAGATGGCCGATGTCGTCCCATAGCAACGCCGAGGTGTCGGGAATCCCCCACAAAGGGCCCCTAGCGAGCTGTTGCTGGCGAGTCAGGGCCCCGAAGAGACGAGACACATATTAGTCCGTGTGAACAACACAACTGGAAACCCGCAAATGATGCAATGACATGCCGGGAATCTCCTCAGTGGGCTTGATGTCAAACACCAGCAAGAAAATGCAGTGCACTTATCATTCAGGTCATGCAAAATGAAAAATACCATAAAAGGATGAAAAGAAAAAGAAGGTGATATATGTTAGCAGTGGTGTAGCAAGTAAATATTCTTGTGGGTTGCAAAGGTTTGCCAGTCATCAAAAGGGGTAGAAGGTTGCGCGGATATTACATTTTCTACCTTGAACAAAACAAAACAAAATCACTGGGTGTGTGTGTGTGGGGAGGCGCTGAAGGCAAAATGTTAGAAACAGTCCAATTTGTACACACCACCAAATATAAATCGTTTTTTTTTTTCCATCTACGGCCGCCTTTTTTGTTCTATGGCCGAGTGAGCGACATCAGGAACATGGCCGTTTAGTTTTTGAGTGAGCGTGTGGACGTTAAGTTTTAGCTAAACGTTGCTCTTTGCTCCTGTTCTCATTTTACAATTTTATATGGTTTAACTGGTTCAATAAATGGCTGAAATTGCATCGGCGACTGTTGCTCTCCTTTTCTTTCCAACTTCACTCAAGCGGCAGCGTATCTGAAGCTCGCTCATAACTCAAATTTTGGCTTGCCACACAAAGGAAAAAATTAATATATAAAATAGTCAACCAAGCGATGGCCTATTACCTTCATCCAACCATTTTCAACACTGGTTATCCCGGTTAGGGTCACGGGGCGCCAGAGCCTATCCCAGCTGAGTTTGGGCGAAAGGCGGACTACACGCTGAACTGGTCGCCAGTCAGTCGCAGGGCACATACAGACACGGACAACCATTCGCACTCACCTTCACACCGTCACTGAGTGGAAACTGATCCCACGCTGCCTGCACCAAAGTCAGGGGAGTGTGCCACTACACCATCAGTGACTATCTATAAACTTATTTTTTTCAAATACAGAAATAAAAGTCAGAATTCCAGTGCAGTCTGAAGGCCTGGAATCAGGTGAATGGTAATTAGTGTGCAGGACGTTGACAGTACGGATTTGAGATTTTCCCCTCCCAGGGTGGAATTAAAAAGCCGCATGGCATGGGGGAGGAAGGATTTCCTCCGACTGTCAGTGGAGCGGCGCAGCGACAGCAGCCTGTCAATGCAGCCGCTCCTCTGCCTGGAGATAGTGCTGTGCTGTGGATGCGGTGGATTGTCCATGATGGACAGAAGCCTGTTTGGTGTCCTCCTTGCTGCCACAGATGTTGGGTTGTCCAACTCTGTGCCCCCACAACACAGCCCACCATCCTCCTCAGTTTATCCAGGCGAAAAATAATGATGTTTGGTCATGTAAAAAGCAATAGATCAGCTCTTAAACCGGGTAACACATATACCGATTTTAAATTCAATTAATCTTTCATTTTTTAAACGTGAGAAAACCCATACATGAGGAAAAATATCACTATGGCACTGTATCTATTCAGTATGGTGTGCGAAAGAATTTTGGTTGTGTCTAAGCATTAAAAAATAATAATACTAAAGAAAAACAAAAATCAGTATTGTGTATGAAAGCATTTCAGTTGTAACTGTGAGAGGTAATCCTGAATTACAGTATGTCCCCGACGGCCCCTAATAATCACAGCACACCACGCACATCAATAGATATCGGGATCGACAATCGTGAGTTTCATCCCCGAAAGCAGATGTCTGCTGTAGTACCGAGACTGACCTGTGCGAGACAGCATGATGCGACAGGCGCGAGCTTCAGGTCGCTTCCTCATTGGCTTTCATTCCGCTTGACCTCACAATCACCGAGTCCGTAGTCGGCGGACCTCGGTGTTGACCCCGCGCATTCTGTAAGGATTTGTGATCGCAACAAAAACAGCTTCAACCACCAAGCTGTGAAATGCATCTGCCCTCGACCCCCACAGTAAGTACCAATAACTATCCACCCCTCCTTTTTACACGTAAGTGCAATATAATGAACAAGAACCGTGCAATACTATCTGTAAAAATGTGCATTACTCATATGAAAGTAATCGCATAACCACACGTAGCGCCCCTACTGGCTCTCAAAACCAAAAGCTAACGACACAGCTTGGTTCGGAGAGCTAAATACCTAGAATTGTCAATATGACTCGCAAGAAGAGAGTCACAGTAAATTGAACATCAGAACTTTATTGCCAGAAAACCACTTAGCAATGAATAAACAATATATGAAAATGAAACTTAAATATTGAAAAATTATTATATTAATATTCAACGTTTGATAAAAGGTGGAGGACTGCCTCACAGTTCTGAGGACCGGGGTTCAAATCCTGCCGCCGCCTGTGTGGAGTTTGCATGTTCTCCCCGTGTCTGCGTGGGTTTTCTCCGGGTACTCCGGTTTCCTCCCACATCCCAAAAACATGCGTGGTAGGTTAATTGAAGACTCTAAATTGCCCGTAGGTGTGAATGTGAGTGTGAATGGTTGGTTGGTTATATGTGTCCTGCGATTGGCTGGCGAGCAGTTCAGGGTGTACCCCGCCTCTCGCCCGAAGATAGCTGAGATCGGCTCCAGCACGCCCGCGACCCGCGTGGTGATAAGCGGAACGGATGAATGAATGAACTTTTGATACAAAATAAAAATGATGAAGTATTGAGTCCCTTACTTGGAGTGTATTTGTGCACACTGGGTAGTTTTTTCTTATCTTAAGTCCGATGTCCTCAAGGCAGATGCCACGGCTGGCCACACCACGGTCCGGTCCTGTCCTGTCCACTGTCGTTTCCTGGGCTCGGCTTGCCACTGATCCCTCAAGGTTCAGAATACAAATTCAGTTCTAATCCAAGAAAAAAAAAAAATTGACACACACACAGTGTAGAAAATATAATCACTGTCAATCTATTCTATTCATCAAATAATTGCATATCAATTTACTCCATTACTCAAAGTATCTTTTATCATGTACAGTATAACAAGCTATAAAATGTGTAAATTGTTATGAAATGATTTGGTACACACATTATTGTTTAAACATAACTATTTGTCATAAATTCACATTTCACATTCTATATTGTAACAATTAAAATAACTCCTACAATGCATTATGTTTTTATACAGCTTTTAAATCAGTATTTGTTTTTTAAAAAAATCCTTTAAACTCTATTTACTGTAACGCTTATTGAACTCAAGAGTGTTTTTTAAAACCAAAATGAAGTAACGAGCATGTCAAATAACATCACGTTAGCTTAGCTAGCTTCACAAATAGCGCCCACAATGGACCCGCAGTAATACATTAAGACGTGTGTGCTAGCGTAGCGGTTAGCCACTCGCGAGTTGTGTTAGCATCGTGCTAATTACTATTTAGCAACATCATCTACTCATTTCAACACGATATACATTGACGCAACATACCACAGTGGTGTTATACACGTGTATAATCTCGACTGGTTTTATATAAATTCTCTACCGAGACACAGTTTCGCAAAAACAACTTATTATATACACGATAGCTTAGGGGCCTAGCCTCTTAGCGAGCAGAGGCCTTGCTTACCGGAGCTCACGTGAGGATTTACTCGGCGAAAACGGCTCCTGACGTCAACATATATCAACACTCCTTTGTCCTAACAGCCAAGCAACTCATTAAGACATTGATATGAATCAGTTAATCGTTGTTTTATATGACTTTTATGGCGTATTTCATCCCGGGAGATTGCTTTGCTCGTCAGCGTGTTTACAGGAATGGTCTCAATGTGGAAATGAATGCAAAACGTCAATGGCCTTGACTATGTATTAGCTATACGCGCTAACGTTGTGGCGGAATGTGAGAATATCATCTAAATTACACACATAGGTTTAGTAAACATATTTTTTGTGGGTTACACATACAGTAGTATGGTCATTCTCCCAAATGTGATAGATTTCTCTGTAGATAAGTTTCTTTTGATAATTGTGTACTTACCTTTCTTTCTTTTCTTTTCTTTCTTTTTACCTCAGTGCTGCAAATTGTGAGATGCTTAACTGATTTTCATTGTTCCTGTGACAGTGAAAATAAAGTTCTATTCTATTCAACTCAACCGTTTTCAGAGCAGATTGGGGAGGAAATATAACCCTTAACACACCCTTCACCACAGGATAATCACTCAGGATAATCTTTTAGAGACACAGCGTGTGTGTTTATTTTTGTCCTTCCAAGTCGTGTATCCTCAAATGTCACTGCTCGACCAATGAGCCACCACGCTTGGAACCCCTGTTGACCAGCCACTAGAATTAGTACCCGCTTTTGCCAGTGGAAAAGCGTTGTCTGTGAGCAGAGCTGTGGTGAGCCATGCAGCGCAGTTGAATAGGGGGCATAATTAGGGCGACCTGAAACATGAGAGGGTTCGATTCCCCTTGACTGACATTGAAGGCACTCAAGGTTGACGTGTATAGAAGCATGAGTTTAAGTTACTAAAGTGGGCCTTTTTGTTTGTGTTGCTCATCAGACTAATTGGGGCTGTGGTGGTCTCGTGGTTAACAATATGGCCTCTGACCTAAAAGGCCACAGGTTTGATTACCTGGACACTCACGACTGCAGTGGTTTTTATTCATTGTTTACAAAGGTTATTTGTTGTTTTATTGCACCTTAAGGGCAGTGTTTTGTTGTATTTGTACATTGACAATAAAAGCATTGCATTCCAACTGAGGTGCCCTTGAGCAAGGCTGTTGGGTGTTCATTACTTGAATGGTAACTTTCCAAATGCAGGGTCAAAAGGCCCAGTTTGTATAATATCTCTTGTGTTTGTTTTCATTAGCTTATGCACAGCATGTGTCGATTTTATAGCAATGCGTGCATTATATTCGTAACTTTGCATTTTCACATCTCTAAATAAAGTGCCACTTTTTCTCCAAGCCGGCAGATCTGTGAAGCCTGAGCCAGCGGAGATGGAAGTGGGGGTGGAGGAAGAGAGAGGTGTGTGTGTGTTGTGGTGGTGGTGGTGGGGGTGGCGGTGGGGGGGGGGGGGGGGGGGGGGGGGCGTCCGCTCAAGGCTGGGGCACATCTGTTAAGGCTCCCATGTCAAGTGAAGGAGGAGGAGGAGGCTGAAGCCTGAGGTGTGTGCGCATGATGTGCCTGCGTGTTGGTGGAGCGGAGAGACAGGCGGGCAGGCAGGAAGACGGTCACGAAGACACGCAGGCAGTCGGGAGCGGAGTAGGAGTCGGAAAGGAGGAAGACTTGGCGAACGGAGGCTCTGGCTGCTTTTCGACCACAGCTGTTGAAAGTGGGAGTTGCGGCAGGCAGTGAGCACGGCTCTCACGTGTGCGAGAACAAAAAAGGGAAAGAGAAAAAAAACAGCAAAGCTCAACTCCAACGGGAGTTTTTTGTTTTTCTTCTTGTATGTGAGCATAGCGGGAGGACACGACGAAGGTCTTTGAGACGAGAAGGTTAGTTAGCGTGCACACAACGGTGCAACTTCTATGAAACGCCTGAGCAACGGCATGGTTATGTCCAACTGAGATTTCACAGAGAAACAACATCAATGCCGTTCACACAGATGCGTAAAAGCAACTGAAAAGGCTGCAATGTGCATGCCACGCCAGTAGTTGGCGGTGTCACTTTAGCTGGGTACAAATTCAGGAGCTGTACGCTTCAATGGGCATAAATGAGCCTCAAATGAAATCTACAAATTCTACATGGTTATGCTTTGCATTTTTAAGATTCACACTGAACTGCAAAAGCAACTGAAAACTCTGCAATGTGTATTCCAGGCCACTAGTTGGTGATAAGAATGCATGATAATTGGATTACGGGCTTCTTTTCGGTTAGTTTTTTTTCTTTTAGAAGTGGAAATGGATTAAGTTATACTTAATCCATTTTCTATCGCGCTCGTCCTCATTAGGGTCGTGGGTGAGCTGGGGCCTAGCCGAGCTGACTTTGGGCGAGAGGGCTCGAATCAAAGGGCACATGTAGACAAACAAGCGTTCACACCTGACCGAAACAGTCTTCAATGAACCCAACGTGCATGTTTTTTGGAATGCGGCAGGAAGCTGGAGTCCCTGGGGGAAAACCCACCCAAGCACAGGGAGAACGTGCAAACCTCTTGACTGTGACTCAGACATGCTAATCGCTAGCCCGCGGCTAGCCATATTCCGAGACAGAAAAATATTCCAATATTTTGGTGGAAAGTGGACAGGATGTAATGTAATGTGTTTTTCGTCATTTCAACAATTTCAAATGTGTCAAACCGTAACGTTTCTGAGAAGAAATGTCATGTGATGTTGTTGTAGCGTAGTAATGCTAATGCATAGCCACCTAGCATCGTGGCGCAAGGGTATGTCATCTCGCGTCTCAGCCAAAATCAGATTTCGAATACCCTTCGACAATGATGTTTGTTTTTCGGATGAAAACAAAAAAAAACCTAAAACTAAACAAATTTGGAGACAGACATACGTTTGTCGGTCTCAGGATCTGCTCTCAGGAGACTGAGCCTGAAAATGCAAATCACGTGTGAAAATGACATTTCTTTTTTTCCAGAGAAAAAAAAATCTCATACGCCTTGAAACACTTAGCCTCTTTTTTTTCTTTTTCCTCACGTTCGCTCATTAATTGTCGTCACAGGCAGGAAGAATAGTCACGCAGTGTGACATTTACAGTCATGGCTGGTGAGCAGCGTCTGCACAAACAAGTCATCTACAGTGTAGCCACGCAGACAACAAGGTTGCCGTTGCAAGTCCACTGCAAAACACAAGGTCGGGATTTTTTAATTTAGAAACCCTGGAGGCCATTTTAAAAAAAAAAGGGCTCCATTTTGGGTTGTAAAATGCTAATTTAGTGCGGATAAAGTGTTGTTTAACAGGCTCATTCTTTTTCTGTTTACCAATGGTGAAAGTGTGAGTTTTTGCATCCTTACAAAAAATGCTGTAAAAGTCCAAGATTGCAAGAAAGGTAAGATTTTTTTGGTGTCTTGGAAATGTTTATTATTATTATTATTATTATTATTAACTGAAGGCAAAGCAGCACTTGATGTGGTTCTGCCAACATTTTCAAGTTTGGCAAGGTGTCTTCACACTCAGCCATGTTGGACCTCATTCTTGCTTCGCACTGACTTTTTTTTTCCCCATTTACTTTATTTTTTTTTTTTAACACATGCCCGTCCTCAGTGTTAATATGTCACGGGCGTCTGCTGTCACTTTAGATGCGCGTGCTATCATTATGGTTGGAACCAAAGCAACAAGCCCGGATCCTTAGGCTTGTCCATGAAGCTGACCCGTTATGTTGCCACAGTCAGGTTGCAGGTTGGGTTGAGGGTACTACACTATACTAAACTCTCACTTTGCGGCATGTTGTGTCAGAAGTTAGGCTCAGGATTAAGGACCCCTTTGGGTCTTAGGGCCACTATGCACTGAGCAACGCGGGGGGAGAAAACCCACAGCTGGTGACTTATCCCCACACACCTGGCGATTGAACCTTGCACACATAGAACATTTCAAATCGCAAAAAAACCAGTGACTGATGGTCAGCCACTCCAAAAACTAGGCGCAGAACCCTGCACGCTGTGCGACGGTTTGATCACGGTCGGTGTGCCTTGGACGACCCCTGCCTGCCTCGTCACTAGCGTTCCGGCAAGCGACTTTGTTTGAATTCCAGGTTGAGGTCTAGCGTCTCCTTCTCATTGTCATCAGGTACAAATTGGTAGACCAGTTGAGCTTCAGTTCAATTGGGTCCAGTTGCAAGGACCCCTTAGATAGGAGACCCCCGTGCAAGGGACTGCAGAAATGAGCCAACAAGTCTGGCTCTTTGGAGTACTTTACCACCAAGCCGATGATCCAATCCCTGTGGCATTGTGGGCCGTTTTCTTTTTTACTTGAGATACTTTGCTTGCGATCCATGTTGAGGTCAAAAGCCTCTCCTTCGGTCGCAGATGTTGTCATCATTTGCAAGCCTGTTGACCTTTAGTTGGAAGGGGACCAGTTGGAAGAACCCCTTAGATAGGTGAGAGTCTCCAGACACATGCAACAAGTCTGTCTCTTTGGAGTTCTTGCGTTACTATTTCAGTGATCCTCGTGCCTTGCAAGATGAATTCCATTAGAATTACAGGTTGAGTTTCTTTCCGAGGAGGTGGTGTCAAACATTGCAAGTTGGGGGGCTAGTTGACCTTCGGTTGGAAGAAGTCTATTTGCAAGGGCACATCGGATACGTGGCTTCAGTCACATGCCAACTAGTCTGTCTGTTTGGAGCTTTTGGCCACCGAACCACGCTCCTCCCCCTTTCCGTGTTTCCAAATGTTGCAAGTTGGGGGTCTGGTTGAGGACACCTTGGATAGGTCGTCTCTTTACGAGGGACAGACACACGACAACTTTGGAGTTTTTGGCCAGCAAGCCAAAGATGCTTAGCCATTGCAGACATTTTGATTCAGTTTGATCTCCAAGTTGAAGTCACAAGCTTCTCCTTCAGTTGCAGTTGGCGTCAACATTTGCCAACTTGGAGGCCTGTTGACCTTCAATTGGAAGGAGTCCGTTAGGAAAAACCCTTAGACAGGTGCCCCCTGTGCCACGGACTGCAAAGACAAGCCAACAAACTGTCTCTTTGGAGTTCTTGGCGACTAAGCTGTGATCCTCACCCTTTTGGTTTCATTCTGTTTGAACTCCAAGTTGAGGTCACACGCCACAAGCCCGCTGTTGCAGGTTGTGTCGAATGTTGCAAGTTGGGAGGCCGGTCAATCTCCAGTTGGAATGACCTTTCGTAAGATGAACCCCTTCGAAAAGATGAACCCCGATACAAGAGTCTCTAGGGAAGGGTGAATGGGGGCACCCTGTATGGGGTCATTATCACCCTCCTTGCGGGCAGGGGGGGGGGGGGGGGCGTGGAAGTCACCGACCGCGGTTGTGTGCAGATTCTGGCTACCAAGTTAGAAGCTCTGCTTCTTGCAAATGTGGTTGGTTTACAAGGGTTCTAAACCAAGAAATTTCAAGGTAGAAGTGAAAAAATGAAAACATCCAATAAAAAAGAGAAAAATCCAAGGAGATTCCAACATATTCAAGAAAGGTTTCCTGTTTTGCCCTCCTGGTCCTGGTTCAAGCACTGAGGGAAGACTCGCTGGAAAACTGCATTCTACAACGACTGTGGCTTTCTTCCGCAAAACAGAAAGAAAGAAAAAACCACCTTTGCCGAGAGGTGGACAGAAAGGCATCAACAGCTGCGCTCTTTATGACCCGGAGCGACGGCGGCGGTTTTGAAAAAGCCCGCACGTGTCTCTTTGAGTCGGAGCGCGGCGAGCAGGAATTCGCTTGAAAGTCCGCCGTCCCTCCACCTCCCGCCACATGTGTCCTCCGTGCGCGGATTCAGGTGCGCGCCTCGTAAAAAAAAAAAAAAAAAAAAAAAAAAAAAGAAAAGAAAAGAAAAGAGCAACGCGGCGTGTACACATGCGGGGAATCTAGACGGGGCGCAACCCGGCGGAGGCGCGGCGCCCTGGGAGGTCGCGGTGATCCCGCCATCTGCTGCCGCGATCACACTGGAGCGCTGGACTGGCTGCACATTCGCACAAAAACACCCCTTCGGTAAATATACGCAGGCTGTCCTCAAAAAAAAAAAAAAAAAAAAAAAAACACACACACACGCACACACACACGCACACACGCACACACGCACGCGCACGAACACGCGCACACACCGAGAGAGCAGGCTGACACACATTCAGGAAGGCCGCCTGCCAACATGACACGCACGCGCAGACGCAGGCTCGGATTGCAGGAAGCTCTTTGCACGCAGGTCGGGCCGCGGCAGCCGGGACTAATCAGCGCGATCCACCTGCAGATTGTTATGGATCGCTTAGTGCAAGTCACACGGGCGCAAGCCAACGCACGAACGCGCTCACCGATGCCGGCCGCCCGGGCGCGCGGCCTCGTCGACGTTGCACGATCACGAGGCTCGTTTGTTTTAATTCATCACAGCTGTCTGCCTGCCGTGGGGACCCGCTTTTTGTTTCTTTCTTGCACAATTTCCCCCCGCATGGCGACGAGTTACGAATCCGAGGACCTCGCCCGTTTTGCGTCAGATTACAACTCAACAGTTTTCAGGGTTGGTCCTCTGCTAAAAAAAAAAAAAAAAAAAAAGCAAAAAGAACCAAAATAACGAATAGGCGATTCCGCGGATGCCGAAGCGCCCGTATGCAAAAGTCCGCCGTATACTGTCGAAACATTTCAAAAATGATTGCTTCAAACTCTGGACCGTGATCTCGCGTCGACCGTCGAGTGGTAAACATGAAGCCAAACCAATCGCGTTCCTGCCAAATAAGAATCCCCTAATGTTTTAACATCGGTGGAAACATTTGCAGCGGTGAAAGGGTTTTGCCGTTTTCTTTTCTTTTGAAGTCGTGAAC
This sequence comes from Phyllopteryx taeniolatus, assembly GCF_024500385.1. NCBI lineage: Eukaryota > Metazoa > Chordata > Actinopteri > Syngnathiformes > Syngnathidae > Phyllopteryx > Phyllopteryx taeniolatus. The sequence continues at coordinate 24,108,661 of NC_084513.1, read as the reverse complement.
GGCACGTCTCATTTGCCCTGCGAGGGCTCAGCTTGCGGGTTCGTGAAAGGACGCCGAAGAAAAACAACAACAACAGCGACCGCTTCCTTCCTTTTTTTTTTTTTTTTTTCCCCCTCGCAGCGCCGCACGTGCACGCCCCCCCCCCCCCCGTTCCTCCTCCGCCGTGGAGCGAACCGGTTGTTCCCCACGGGCGCGCCACGCTGAGTTAGCGCCGCCTCGCCGGAGGTAATTACAGGCAGGCTCGGCGGGGCGAGCGAGGCCGGCGACCGAACGAGAGGGAAGAGAGCGAGCCGCGGAAACGGGCCTATCGATTAGGAGCCGATCGATACGCCGCTATAGGTTCATCGATGCGCGCGTCCACGTGCGGCCATCGTGACGCTGCTCCCGTCATTTAGCCTTGCGGTTAAACGTACACCTTTGATCATCGTAAATGGGACTTTTTAGTTTCTCGAAAAAGACAACTTGACTCGCACGTTCGGATTTTTTGTTTTGTTTTACGAAAAGTACAATGGAATCAATATGTATTTTCTTTCTTGCAAAACAACGACTTTATTCTCACGACCAGAACTTTTCTCGCAACGTTACTCCATTAATGTTCCGACTCCATCTTGTGGTCTTCCAACTTTATTCTCGTAACCTTACGATTTTTTTTTTAATGACTTAACGGTGGTCTGCGAATAGCGACAATACGGCGATAAATGACGCTCGTTATAATTGCATTGGAAAAAAAAAAGTGGTTTTTTTTTTAACCCCAAAAATGGTTGAATAAGTGGGGAGAAGCTGCCAACAAGCATTTCCGTGGTTGCCCCCCACCCCCCAAAAAAAAGAAACAACAACAACAACAAAATTGGAACTAAAATGGGAAAAAGATTGCAAGTTTACTCTTATGACCTTACAGATTTATCGTGTAACATTACCACTTTACTCCTTAACCTTATTAATCTTCCATCTTAAATTTTCCATCGTAACATTTAGATTTGATTCTCCCAACCTTACGATCTTTTTCGTGAAACGTGAACCTGACTTTTTTTTTTTCACGTAACGTTACGTCATTATTCTTGTCAACGTTGGACTTTTTTTTTCTCACAAGGTTACGACTTTTTCCTCGTATTGCTGCGTTAGTCACGCAACCTTACCATTTCTTTCTTGGAAACGTACAACTTCTTGACTTCTTCGTAAAATTCCGATTTAAGACTTTATTCTTGGAACCTTGGATTTTTTTTCCTTGTAACATTGCGACTTTTGCTTTTGTCTGGGACTTTTTTCTTGTTAAGTTACGTTACTCTCAAAACATTTTCCCCATCACATTACGACTTCATTCTCTTAACAGGACTTAATGTGACGCTAGTCTCGTAACCTTCCGATTTTATTTTCATATTCTGACTTTTTTCTTGTAACATTTACAATTATTCTCGTAACCTTACGACTCAATTCACGTAACTGTGGGACGGTTTCCGTCGTAACATTCCAACTCTTTTCTTCACAACCTTACGACTTTTACCCCGGTAACCATGACAACACTATTCTCGCAATCACGACTTTAATTCCGTAACATGACGACAACTTTATTGTAACCGTCCAACTTCCTACGGCATTAAGGCTTTCCCCCCCCCTTGTGATATTCCGACGTCCTTCCGATAAATGTTCCACTTTGTTCTTTGCGAACTTATGACTTCGTTCTCATCAGCGTATGAGTTTTCCCAAGGAAGTTAGGACTTTATCCCCGCAACGTGATTACTTTTCTCCGGTAACTTTGGGACTTGATTGTTGGAAACTTGGGCCTTTGTCCCCTTTGAAATTCCAGTTTTTTTTTACTCCTGCTAGGAATTGATTTCCATAACCTTGCCACATTATTCTGGTAACCTTGTGACTTTGTCCTCGCAATATTCCGACTTTGTTCACAACATGACGACTTAATTTCTTGTAAAGTGATTTTTTTTTTTTTTGCTTCTAACATTGACATTTTTCTCCAAACATGCTGACTTATTTTGGGACAACTGTCAAATTATGACTTTATTCTTTCCATAAAAGCTTTACCTAACGTATTTTTTCTTGTAAGATTGCAAGTTTCCCCCGTAGCCTTCTGCCTTTTTTTTTTTTTTGGGGTGAAATATTGAATTCTGTTGTCATATAAATGTACGCCTTCATCCTTGTAAATTTCTGCTTTCTTACGAAACATAATTTTTTTTCTCTCGCAACCTCTCGACTTTTTTTTGTTTTTTGTTCTGGGGGTGGATTTCCCCGCACGTAACAACACCATTTCCCCCTCATAGCTGCAATTTCCCCTTTCGTCCCCTTCAAAACAAGCCAGCGATTGTTTGCCGCGATTGCCAGGCATCGAAGGAACAAAAAACGAAAAGCCTTCTAACGTCACACGCGAGAAGGCAGCCGGGGAGCGGCGGCGGCGGCGGCGGCGGCGGTGGCGGCGGCGGCGGCGGTGGCGGCGGCGGCGGCGGGAGCGGAGGCGGCGGCGTCGGCTGCTCTCAGCAGCGCAGCACAAGAAACACTCTCGCCCCTCCCCCCGCCACGCCCCCCCTGCCCCTCCCCCTCCCCGTCTGTCGGCCTCTGTCGAGTTCCGCTGCTAACCTCGCAGCTCCCCGCCCACCTCCCTGCTTTCCGCTGCTGGCGGGGAACACACATACACGTACACACACGCACACACACGCGCCTCTCTTTAGCGCTCCGCTGCGCACACACACACACACACACATTCTGGCTCGCCTGTGCAGCTTCGCACACACAATCGCGCACGCCTCTTTACCGACGGTCACACGCGCACACACACACGCACACGCTCCGAGGCGGGCAGGCGGCGTCAATAAAAAGCCCAGCGATGTGAGGAGGCCGCCGGCGCTTCGCTTCGCTTCGCTTAGCTTCGCTCCCCCCCAGCCCATCCCCCCCTCCGCGATTGGGGGAGGGGGAAGCGGCGCCCCTCCGTTATCTGGGGCGGCGGCAGGCTGTGGGATGAATTGAACTCTTTCCAGGCTTGCCGTTATCGCGCGTCACGCGCGCCGCGCACGTCGCGCACGTCGGGCAGAGGCGCGCGCGCAGCCCTCGAACGGCCTCATTAGGACGCCGTTCGCGTTCGTCCCGATTGGTTGGTTTTGTGCGTGTGATGACGTCACCCTTTCGCAACCTGTTGCCTGGCCGGTCGCCATTTTGTGCGGGGACAGCAGCCGGCGGCTTTTCGACCTTCAGGCTGCAACTCTTTTGGCTTTCAATATTTATATTTCGATATAATGATGTGAATTTCAACGAACAGTCGATGTTACAATCCACAGCTCTATGCTTGGTTTCGTGCCATTAAAAATCAATTTCTTGATAGTCACAATGGCGTTAGCTGCGTGTTTCGTTTTGAACATTTTGGAGGATTTTGAAAAAACAAAACAAACAAAAACACCCAAAAAAGTCGACACTATTCTTCCTAATTGTCCAAATGAACAGGCTTCCTGCCTTCACGTAGCATTTCTTCCAAATTTAAAATGCTGCCCGGAGAAAGCTAAGACATACATCGCGTCGCCAATATTTACTATTCCTCCAAAAACATTTTTGTAGTCAAATTCAGACTTCTTCCAAATATGACATCTTTTTTTTCTCGTAACACTATTTTTTTTCTCATAATAAAACAACATTTCCTCGTAAGATTACATCTTTTTTTTCCTCGTGAATTTCAGACTTTTTCTTTGTAACATTAGTGTTTATTAGCATTTTTTTTCTCGTAATATTCCAACTTTCCTCGTAACCAACTTTCCGATTGTTTTATGTTTTATGAAAAACATGATTTTTACCTCATATTCTTGTAACCTTATGACTCGTAACATTGCGGACTTTCCCTTGTAAAATGACAACTTTTACTCTCGGAACATAATATTTTGCTTTTGTAAAACTACGTAATTTCTCATGGAACATTACAACTTTAACACTACGGCCATTTGTCGTAACAGTCCAACCTTTTTTTTTGTCAGAACTTCTTGGAACATCGCAGCTTTCCTTTTTTTCTTGGAACATTTTTACATTTGACTTGTAACATGACAGATTCTATCATAACGTTATGACTTCTTTCTTTGAACATTCCAACTTTACATTGTAACATTCAATATTTTCTCTCTCGGGAAAATGTCGATTTTATCAGAACTTTCTGACTTTTTTTCTCGGAACATTCCAACTTTGGTCCTTGCTAACATTATGACTTTTCATCATTGAATATATTACAACTTTTCTTTTTTCCTTGCAACATTTTTCACATTCCTCGTAACATTCCCAAATTTCTCGTAACATTACGACATTTCTTACATAACAATCCAACTAAGACCCAAAACATTACACTATTTCCACCATGAACTTTTCTCACATAACATTACAACTTTCCCCATTTATCGTAACATTTTTTCTTGTGAGACTACGACTTTAGCACTAGCTTTTTTCCCTGTACATTGACTTTAATACAAAAAATTGATTTGATTCTCAAAAGCATTTTTCTTTTGTTGTAATAATCCTTTTTCTATTTTGGTCGCTCAGCGGGCACGCCTTGTTGTTGTGGTGGCTTGCGTCAAACGAGCTTGGCTGACGATTGGACGAGGCAAAGGGCAAACGGCCCCCAGTCAAAGCGGCTAATTGAAGTATTTGATGTGAGGCGCGGCGCTCGCGCGCGGGCTGTGATCTCGCCATTAAGCGAAAGCGTCCGGGGAGGAGGCTGTTTGACGGCTGCACGCTAATAAACAGGCGGCGGCGGCGCTAGCGGCGGAGGAGCGCTGAGCCGCTGTCGGGCCTTTGCTGAGGTGACAAAGCTCCGCCTTGTTTTGGAGATTCTGCTGCCGCTATTCTGCAACCCCCCTCCCCCCCCCCCCCCCCCCCCCCCTCTTCTATGTGCGTCATGGCCGGACTTCAACAATGGCTCGGGTTTCTGGTGTCACGCGCACACACACAGAGAAGCACACCAACACAGATGTGACAAATGATAGGGAGGCGAGGCGAGGCAGGCTAATAGTAGGCCTCGCGCCTGCCGACATGCCCGTGGGCCGCGGCTGTTAAATTGTATCCAATTACGAAGCATGCCACGATTCGAGGGGGGGGGGGGGGGGGCGAATAATAATTCTTCTCGCATGACGGGGAGATTCGCTTATTTCCTCGGCTTCAGTGGCGCGAGCCGTGAAATGTTGTAGAATCTGTACACCCTCCTTTTTTTTTTTTTTTTTTTCCCAAAGGAGGTGCTGCGAATGAAGAAAAGTCCGAATTTCTGGAGGACACGGTGCGCAATTTTGTTTCATCAAAATCCAGTTAAGCAGATGTGCAGACAAGAACGAGGCTAGCAGGGCGCGACCCGTAACGATTAGTCATGATTTGAGACCATTACAGCACTGTTTCTTTTGCATGAATGTGAGGCTTTATTAATAAAGTTTTTGGTAATTTGTCGAACCATTACAATCTCATGTGACTGGGGAAAAAGCATATAGTCAAGATGTTAAAAACCGTCAGTCCGCATGCATTCTTCCTCAATGCTGTGGCTTGAGTTTCTACTTACGTTCATCATTTTTATTCTCATCGCAGCATGACTATAGCTCATAAAATCATCTTGTAACATTACAACTTTGACCACCTCAAATAAAAATTCTTCATATGGCTTTTTCTTGCAATAGTCCATTTCTTTTGACTTTATTAAGGTTACATTACGACTCTTTCTCGAGCTACGACTTTCTTCTCACGATTCCCGCAACAGTGACTTTTTGTCACGTAACAACGAGCGTTCATTCTCATAACTTTACGATGTTTTCCTGTCATTTGTTCTTGTTACATTACGACTTTTCTTGTAATACGCCGATGTTGCTGATGCACTTTTTTTTCCTCATAACGTTGCAACATTACTCTTGTGTTGTATTTTTATGTATTCGTTTTCCTCGTGCATGCAGCGTACGGCTCGTTCACTTACTCATCTGGGGAATCTGACCACCAACAGGCCACGGGCGGAACAGCAGGTGCCCAACATAAGACTGACAGTTTGCTCCAAAGATACAGAGCAACTGCAGGTGTTTCGACGTTGTTCTTAAAGAGCTAGATTTTGGTCGAAAAGAAATAATTGCATTTATTCACTTATTTTTGTTATTATTAAATGATTATGTTTCATTTTTCTTCAGGTACAGCGCTTTGTTTCAGCTGCGGTTATTTTTTCCAAAGTGCTCTATAAATAAAGTGGAGTTGTAACTTTAAGACTGCGTTTTGCAGTCTGCTTATTTCTTTAAATGCGTCTGTTAAGCGAGCACTTCATACTGATGCTTATCACAAAACCTGACGACTTTGTCACGTTAAAACGCAAACGTTATCACGGGAAAATGGGGAAACTTGTCACTTTATAATGTGAAACGTATCACGTTTTAACACAAAATCGATCACGCTAAAACGTGAACTTAATCACGTTATAACATGATACAGAACTTTGTTCTTTTCTGGTGTGGCGCCAATAAGCTTCCATAGTAGCTTCTTTTGGTTTGGCTGCTTTTTTTTTTGTTTTTTTTTTTTGCTTTGTGCTGAACGTGAACTTCATATATGCTGAAATAAAAAAAAAAAAAAGGAGGACCAATGTCACTTTTAGCATTTTATTGAAAGGGACAAACAGTCAAACACAAATCAAAAATGAAAACGCTCGCAAGGAGCATGGAAAAGATGCTAACACTGAACAAAACCGTGTGGTCGACGGCCAACTGGAGGTGGAGTCAGAGATCCTGCCATCACTCACTAGGCCACACCCCTTAAAGGCACACGTCAACAAACAAATACTTCAGTGTGTGTGCGTGCATGTGACTTTCGGCTCAATTATACTTTCAATCCAGTGCTATTTTGTTTGATTAATAATAAAGCACCACCCAAAAAAAAATAAATACAAAAATTGGGGCACTGGAACAGGTTAGTGGCATTTCAATTCATTTGGATTTGGGAAATTGAAAGTGACTAAAATCCTGAAGTCAAGGTACCGGTGTGCTCGCAATATAAAATATATTCAATTTTCGTTGGCACACTTTGCAAAGCTGACGGCGTTGAGGGATGGCGGCGTGCAAATGAAATAAACACACCGAGGCGCAGCTTTGTTATGAAACGTCTCTGCTGCTCGTTTGATGGAGTGCAAGTCAAGTCAAGCCAGCGACGGCCCCCCCCACCCCCACCCCCCCCTCACAAAAAAAAAAAGAGAGGATGTGAGTCAGTGTGTGTTTGTGTTGGTCTAAGATGGTGGCCACACTGCGTTAAAGTGCAAACTCAGTCGCGCGGCGGTGTCACTGACACCCGGCGGGAAAGTTCAACAGCTCGAGGGGGTGAAAAGGGGTCAAGTGTCGGGTCATGAGTTCAACTGGTCAGGAAGAGGCGAGTGACAGCGCTCACTTCACGCCGTCTCCCCCCCCCAAAAAAAACAACAACAACAAAATGGAGGCCAAATTTAAATGATTATGCCGCCAATCACAGCTGGCCGTCGCTGACACGGCCCGTGAGATGATGGACTAGCAGAGGCTGTTGCTAGGCAGCGCTCGCCACGTGCCGTCATTTACCTTTTCCTCTGGACACCGGCGGACACACAGGCGGAAAAAAAAAAACAGGCTGTTTGTGGTCTTTTTTAGTCGTTCGTAAGGCCGAGCAGCACGCGGACCGTTTTCTTCGCAGGCACATACAAAAATAGAATGTCCATTTGATGATACGACATTGTTATAAATACAGTTCAACAAAGAGCAGTCAAGTTTTTATATAAAACATACAAAACAACATTTTTGAAGAAATGATTTAAGGAGCCTTGGAAAATTGGAAATGCGCCTCGAATGGCCACTTCAAATCGAAATGGCGGACTTCCCGTGTGTTTTGGGGCATCGGTTCGTGAGACTTTTTGGGAGGGTCGACTCACGATAGACGCGACGAGCGAACTTCATCATCTTAAGTGAAAAACCTGCTTTAGGGGTTGGGGGGAATGATTTGAATTTTGTGTTTTGCGGCGAGTCATTAAACGTGGCTGCTTGCTCCGCCCACACGCAATGACGAACACTAAAATGGTTCGCAATAAACCGTAGTTAACCATCGTCCTAAAAATGACGATGAATGAATTTGGTAGCAAGGGGCCAAAATCTCCAGGATGAGTCCATTTTTGAAGCGCCCACGGAAATAGTCCAAATGACACTAAAAGGCCTCAAATCCGACCGGAATGGCCGACGTTTGGGTGCTTCTTCTCATAACAGACTTGACTTTTTGATTTGATTTTGCTGAGTGAAATTGGCTTCAAGCGGTGTAGCCCAAATGACTCATAAACAAACAGCTGCGTCAAATGGATGAAACCAATGTCAGACTTCCTTGTGGCTTTTCCCGATACTGCAAATGTATACGTGCCATCGAAAAACGTTCAACGAAACAATCAGCTTGCATTCCGAAAACTCTTAACTGTCTCCTCAATGGCAATGAATCTACATCATTTTACATAATTTCATGTCAAAATTGAAAGAAGCAGCAGGATTTTTGGAGCACTTTGAGATCCCAACAAGTGTCACACATACGCCAAAGAGGAATGTGATACGAATGAAACTGTGGCTTGTGTTCTGAGCCATTGCAGGGCAGATGGAAACAAAAGTCTTTTTTGTAGTCGGTTTTGGGATGGGAAAAAAAAAAAACAAAAAAAAAAGACATTTGGAGCATCAGTGGACATCGAACCATTTTTATGTGTTCAAGTAAACAAAAGGGGAAAAACACACACGCCCACTTGATGAAGTCTTTTCTGTGTCGTAATGTCCGGATGTTCATCGGGATCTGCTGACAAGCTCGGCTAACGACCGTCCTGTTTTCCGCCAATCGTCGTCAATAAAGGTCCAATTTGGTCGAGCCGAGTCTGACAGAAGCGCGCTGCTGGCTAAATTCGCCATTATCCTTTGAATTACGCTGATGTCAATATCCAGCGTCGGCACGAGGCTTCGTCGAAATTAGAAGCCTCGTGGAAACGTTAGCCGCCGTTCCGCTAACAATCGAGCGCTTGTTGCTACAGTGGGGAACACGCAAACTGACAATTGGGATGAATTGGAGCATTTCCGCCACCCACGTGGGAGACAATCTAGCAAAGGGCTGATTGGGGGACATCTCCTGTGGTGCGGGGTGTTTTTTTTCCCCCCCTCCCCCCTTTCTTTACTCCGCTTGAGAAAATGAAGTGCGCTACTTGGCCGCAACCAGCGGAGGCGCTGCTTATTCCCTCTCAAGCAGAGTTCAGCGCATTCAGCGATGCTCCCCAAAATCGACTAATTGTTCGGTAAGTTTTTCCCCGTTCTTTTAGAAACGAGAATTTGAGTCCAATGCTCATCTGTAGCTACAAAACAATATCGCATTCAAAAAAAAACTAATGATGAATGGACATGCGTGTTTTGGGTGTCAGAAGGCAGAAACAAATCCTGCCCAAGGCAGGAAAGGCGAATGTTGGCTTCCCGCTGAGCGGCGGCTCGTGTATAAATAAGCGAGGGAAGTGGTGGTGCTGCAGAATACGGCAATTATGCGAGCGCCAGCGAGCGGCACGCGCCGCCGCTTGAAAAAGGCCTGCTTTTCCACCTCGTCTCCTGCAGAGAGGTGAAAAGGTAATTGCGACTTGTTATGATTGCCTTTCAGCGTTCCCCCCTCCCCCCTCCATCTTGGTGCTGTGCCAAAAGTGCGGATCGAGGGAGTCCTGGGGGCAGTGATGAGGAATGTTTTAAGACCTCAGGGATGCAGCGGAAGCCTTTTTAACACCGCAATGCAAGGATCCTTTTTTTTTTTTTTTTTTTGTCCCGAGCTTGTGGTATTGCAGGCGGCTCTGCTCAGTATGTGTGTGCGCGCGCGCGTCTTTAGGATATTAAATAGTAAAGGATGGGGATTAATAATGGAACCTGACAGCTCATCTCCGGCTTCTATCTGCCTGACTTTCCCCCCAATCTTGCCTTCCATTCCCTGCCAACCTCCTTTGCCTCCCGCTCGCTTTCTAATCCAGCGCATTTCTCTTTGTCAGGAAGCCGCGTCCTCCTCCCGCCCGTCCTCGCCGTCTTTGTCTCCCTCAGGGCCCTCGCTCTTTCAGGGTCATGTTAGGAGCGTAGAAGAGCGTGTCGTCGTCGTCGTCGTCGTCGTCGCTCAGGTCGGCCAAGTCGGCTTGGGTGTAGCGCACGGTCCCGGCGTGGTACTCGCCGATCCGCGTCCCGTCGCACAGCCGCGACTGCAGAGCGAGCTGCGAGACACACAAAAAGAGTTCACGATCACTGGAGGCCGCGCGACTCGACGGCTTGATATCGGACGGCGCTTTTGGCACCGGGCGCTCGGGTTTCCGCTGCAAAAGAGTGCGGCGACGAAGTAGGAAAACCACGTCGGAGTCGAAAGGAGACATCGATGTTGGCTCTTGAATTTACCTCTGGCGGCAATTTAAATCAATCGGCATTTTCACACATTTTCATGATCGGCTCACTGACCTGTGCGTAAGCTATCGACGCGGAAATGGGCGGGGCTGAAGTCGATCCGTCTTTTGACGTCGAGGCTCACCAAATCTAACACGCCGATAATTTGGAGGAAGCCAGCAACCGCAACCATGTCTCGTTTGATTAGACTCATCCCAAGTGTGTCGCGCGAGGACGCATCTGGATCTTGCGCCCAAACGCAAGGAACTGAACAGTTGAACGGGGTCTTGTCGAAGGTGATGACGCGGCATGACTCCTTCTTGTGACTGGCGAACAAGTCGGCCACTAGATCGGTCGGAATCATTCAGCCATAATTCTCAGATTTGATCAATGAAATTGTCTGTGCTAATTAATACATTTGCATTGACTCCTCCCCGAGTCGAGCCGAGAATCCGACGCCTCCCGACGTCGTATCAGCTGTAATGACGCCGGCAACCGCAGTGTGTGGCGTTCAACACGCCGACGTGGCGGCGCGTCGAAGGATCTGGATAGGCCGAACCTGCAACTGCTGTGTGAACGCAGCCTTTGGCAATGCAGTGCGAAAAGGACTCTTGAATTGTCAACGGTCTGGAAAGATCCACTTGAATGGTTCCCCGGCCATCGTCAGCCACAAGATCAATATTTGGACGGACGCGCCCACACACACACACACGCGCACACAGTTGGGAGCGATGAGGAAAATGTACATTCATCCTAAACGAAACATTCGTCTTTCAAAACGCCGTAACAGACTGACTTCTTTGGAATGTTCCCATCGGCAGTCAAAAGCCTCGCAAAGGCTATTCTTTGCATTCTTTGCACGCACGGACCGACCGATAGACGCCATGCGCCAGTTGGTCGCCGGGTGACTCATCCGCTGAACGCCTCTTGGAAACGGCCAGCAAAGGTAATTACCCCGACTGTTCACACGCCGACATTCGAGAGTGACCCGTCGAGCCCATTTCAACTCTGCGGCTAACCGCAACAGCAGGACCTAGCGAGGCACGACGACGGTCTCTCCGACGAATTCAAGTGTGGGTTATTAAGACTTTCCTGGGTTTTTTTTTTACGATAAGTATATGCTAAACGCGTAGTTGCTCCACGTCTGTGTGTATATTTTTCTTTCTCAGTCTTTGCGGTTTCTCAGAATTTGACTGCCAATGAAACGACCCGCGCTTTGAACTCAGTGAAATTAACAATGACAGCAGGTCTATTTTTTATTATTATTATTTTTTTTAAATGCATTTTTATATTGTGTTAAAAGCGGGTCGATGTTTTGGTCGCTATTTGTCGGTTGTTTAGCTGTAGGTTTGGTTCCATTTTTGCTCGTAACCCCCCCTCGTCTTTTTGGCGCCCCCGTGACGTCATGGAACATTCACCTTCAGTCCACCTCCAAACTGTAACCTACGTCCATTTCCAACTTGCGTGGTCTTTTGTTAGCAAGGAAGTAGCGTGCTAAGAAAGGATGCTAACAAACCATTGGGGTGCCCCCCCCCCCCAACCTTTTCACACTGCTAACATTTGGCTCTTGGCTCTGTGCTATTCTAGTTCCTTACTGAGGGACCAGAGTATCAAGCATGACGTCGTTTTGCTTTGTTCCTTCATCGTCTTTCGGGGACTCCTGGTTTGCTGTCCTATTATTAGAGCCTGAGCAAGCAGTGCCAACACTCTTGAAATGACTCACAAAAGAAATCACCCTGTTGAGGCTCAAAAACACGCCAACGTTTTCGGAAACCCACTCAGCAGCCCGCAAGCAAGTTATCAAAAATTCACTAGATTCTTAATAGACATGAAACAAGAGGGCACGCAAAATAGCTTCAAAGTCGGCCATTTTGAATTGAAGTGCATTGGGCATTTTGTTGAAAAACATGTTAGCTTATAATACATAGAGCTATCTACTAGTTGCCACAAAGTCAATATCTAATGAGACACTAAAATGACTTTGTAAGATGTTTATTGATTCAATGTTGTCATTCCACACTTGCGACAAAGAATTCTAACGCGGTCTTTACATCCCCGAACGACCTCCCGACTTCTTGTCTTATCATCGTACCGGTTCCTGTTTCGACGACGGCTGCATTCACGAAACTACGACACAAATGGGGCGACGGGCAAAAGCCGAACTTTGCGAGCAAGTCACTTCTCACGAAACAAAAAAGAAGTCGCTGCGGAAACGAGACATAAACGCGGCAATCAAAAGAAGCAACAAGAACATCCGGTATCTTGGTTTTGAGGTCGCGGTTCGGTGCACGTTGGGGACAGTAAGGCAACAAAAGGAAAAACATACAACTGCTTATGAATGAGCCCCAAAGAAAAATCTACATGATAATATACAACAGCTGAAATATTTTCTCTTTTTAAAAAAAACAAAAAAACAAAAAAGTGGGACATCAGTAATTGGTCTTCTTGTTACGAAATGCCGAAAATTGCAACAGTAACAGTTGGAATGATTACGCAATCAGAACACCAATGGCATTTGTTAGAGGGTGTTTAAATGCCACTGGAAGTTACGCATGCACCATACTGGTTTTTTTTGTCCTTTTCGCGCTGTTTCACGATAACCACATTCACGCGGAGCCATTTCAAATGAGACAACGACCTTGACGGACTGCCAAAAGCATTTCGTTGGGCCTATCGTCCGCTAGCGCGCTGAAGAAAGCAATAAACGGACGAGTCGAAAGCGCAGCGAAGGTTCAACTTCTGGAATAATTCACATTACATCGCACATCGGTGGGCTGACATTTAGACCGTCCAAAAAGGGCCTAATGAAGCAGCAACTATTTTTGATATCGCCGCTACGCAACCAGAGACGACAAAGGAGGCATTATTATTGTTCCCTTCTGAGAATCGTCACGGCCCAAACAACCGCAAACACGTGGCCTACATTTGGAAGGCGACGACGGTGAACCCGAGAGTGTTTCGCAATGCCCTTAGTCAGCTGCAAAAGGACCCAAAAGAGCTTTGGAACTCACTTTTTTTTTTTAGAAAGACGCTCGTGTCGTCGCTTGTGTGGACAAAAACAAAGAGGATGCGCACGCAGGCAAATGTCGTCAAGCCGAGGTGAGGGTTGTACAATCTACTGTTAGAACAACAGCCCCAGAGAAATAGTCTTTATTTTGCATACTAACCCGCGTCGCAATTATATTAGTTGCTTACCGCGTGCAACATTTGCATTGATTAGAAAACAGAGGGAGAAACGCTGCGTGGTTGTCATGTCGACGGGCGACTTTGCCGCCATCGGTCACTTTCGCAAGATGGGAGGGGATCCTCTCTCCAACGCAACCATCCTAGACACGCTAACAATGGAGAACAAGCACCTGGATTCCGTCCAAAAGGAGACTGAGGCAGCAAAGTCAAGACTTTTGGAATACTCTTAATACGACAGCATCCAGAGCGAAAACGCAGAATTATCATTTGCAGCAGTGTCTCCTCTCATGGGCGGGGGGCTTCATCAAACTATTCGGAGAGTTTGTTCGTGTGTTAGTCAGCAGGCTACGACCTGCTTCGCTACGGATGACATAAGACAACGTCACCTTCACACATTTAACCCGGGGCGGGTAGGCAGTTCCATCGAGACTCTTAACAGACAAAAAAAAGCGGGGGAATAAAAATCTGATTTGTGTTTGTTTGTCCATCCATTTGTTAGCAAACAGGCATCGTTTTTTTTTCTATCCTCAAACGTTACAATGAGGGGTTCGGAATCGCAGGCTTAACAAACAGTTCTCGCTGCGACGACTGATATAACGAATGACGCCTCGCTTAAGCTTTGGCGGTTCCTCGGTTGTTCCTGATCATCCTCACCAATTTCCTTTCATCTGTGGGGGGGGGGGGGGGTAGTTTGGGTCTTCTTCCAAACGGTGGGCGAAACGGTGAAAGATTCAAATGACTTAAAGAGTCCTCCTCCTCTAGAAATGGCTACATAAGACTCAATCTGAAGTTCTCCATCTTAGATCTTCACAGAGGTCATTGGGGTTTCCCCATTCTGAGCGTCGGTCGATCCGACGAGCTCTTTCAAACGAGTCTTTTGTCCGTCTGCGGTGGCTCGGTCTCGTGAAGTGAATGTCATCGACCCTTCAGCACCACATATCGACAGATTTAGGGGAATGTATGCCTGCGAGTGGCTGGCGACAAGTCCAGGGTGTGCCCCGCCTCTCAGCCAAAGTCAGCCGGGATCGGCTACAGTCCAGCCGCAACTCTCGAGAACTTGGCGAGTGAATGGTTGCATATAAATTCAGCTGTGTAGAATTTCGACACCGGTTGGAAGATTCCAACCTCGAAAAAGGTGAAAAACGGTCCAAATAAAACATTAACGGAGGCAAAATGGCTAGGATGATTGGATGGAAACTCGAGGACCACAACTGCTCTTGAGGGTCATTCAGTGACCGCATCGATATCAAGTGTTGGGGTACCGTATCGAGGCTGTAATATGAAATCCAACGATACGATTCATTGCGATAGCGGCGGGGGTGGAAATGGGGCCCCGGTGTCGTGGTGGAATGTTTGCAGTTAGCCGATTTGAAAGAATGTGAAGCTGCCTGGAAAGGAACGTGAAGGCTGGATTTAGGCGGCAGAGCGACAACGAGGAAGGCGGAAAGCGAGCTAGCGAGAGAGAGCCAGCGGCTGCTACGAGGACTGATAGCGTGTGTGAGGGGGCGGCGGGGAAGGGGGAGGGTGTTGAGCTGGCGATGAGGTGTCTGATGAAAGCGCAGATTCGTTGCGCCGAGGAAGGAATGTTTTGACGCTCTCACAAGCGCCCACCCCCGCCGTCACCACCTCCCCGTCGCCCGTACGCCCCCCCGCGCCCTCCCCCTTGCCGCCGCCAATCTCGCACCTGATGTGAGGGGGGCTGCCGGGAGTCGCATGCCAAGATGAATAACAACCGGCTGTTAGTCACGAACGCACACGGAGCCTGTCTGACTGGCAGTGCCGCGTGCACGCGTGCGGGCGCGCCGTCGCCAATTTCCGTGCCCTCGTTCCCTGACACAAACATCATTTTCTCCGTGATTTACGGAGGCGCCGTGATTCCATTTCATTCGTGTTGTCGTCTTTCCCTTGCGCCCCCGCTCGCCACGCCGAAACATTGACATTTGCGTTGAAGGTCATAGCGCACATTCCTCTCTTCCAGTTTGTGCTCATGACCGCTTATCAGCCTGGCTGCCGCTACTGACTGGGTGACAATGCGTGTGTGCGCTCCAAACGAAGACAAGAGACTACTTTATCCCTCGTCCTCTCGTGGTTCGATATTAGCTCCGGCTCATATCCGCAAATACTGTCAATGTTGCTAGATTGAGACCAATCAGCGGGGAGCGCTATTGATTGCGGTGTTTATTGAAGTGCAGCCCACGACGGTTCAAATGCGCAAACATCCTCTGTCATAACATGTTCGCCCAAAAAATTGAGGCCAGTTACTTTTCTTACTTACCAGCACAAACTTAAGAGTGACAATGTACAACCGAGTTGACGCTGTAGGCGTCTGTAGTTGCCATGACGAACGAGGTTCGCTCGCTTCGGCTTCAAAACGGAAAACCACGCTTGCTGCCTTCAAGGCATCGAACAACAATGAAGAACAATGAGGGTCTCCTGTTTTTTTTTTTTTTTTTTTTAACCAGGAGGAAACGTGGACTTTGCTGCAGCAAAGTGGAGACTGCAGCAAGATTTTATTCCATTTTTGTTTTGTTTTTGTAGTTTTGAAAAAAGATTTCTGAATACTGTTAAAAAAACAAATTTTAGCAAAAAAAAAAAAAAAAAAAAAAAAAAAATCTGCCATTTTTGAAAACAACAACCAAACAATCTAAATTTCTCAATTTTTGGAAAATTTCCTCACCCCACCAGAACAGTTTTCTTGATGAATGATAACTTTCATGGGGGAAAAAAAACCTCACCTTTTTTCTGGTTAAAACAAAAACAATCTCAAATGTGTAGCAAAGCGGAGACTGCGCGTCCAGAGTTGAGAAACAGCAACAGGCTAAGCTAATGTTAGCGCGCGTTTCCATCCACCCATTATCGATGCTGCCGCTCGCCAGTCACTCGCGGGCCACATCGAGACAGACGACGTTTTACGGTCACACTTACGCCGTCACTGAGTTGGAATTGAACCCACGCAGCCCGCGCTGACGTTGGGTGGGCAACAGTGACTCATCAGTGACCTCGCGTGTGGGTTTATTTTTGTCTTTTGTCAAACACAGCACAAAAAAACAGCAATTTAGTTCCAGAACAGAGAAGACAAAATGATTTTTTATTAGTTCCCCACACTCAACACCTTAAGTCTATATTTTTATTGTTGAAGCAGAATTACACAGGATGTATTAAACGTAATAAAACACATTTTCATTGTTCGTTTGGATGAGCAGAGAGAACAGTCCATGGGGGACAAGGCGAGGGGTTCTCGGTTGACGACGGTACGCACACACAGCGTTTTGAGGTTATGAATGCGGCCCATTCAAGTATTTTGCGCAACGGTGTAAGAATACAAAGTCACGTGGCACACGAAGACACGCTCAGTTACCGTCGTACTTAATCAAAAGATTGTTTGACATTGGGTTAAGTGTTTTGTTGTTTTTTTTTTTTTTCCCCCAAATAGCTATTCTAATTTTGACTTCACTAGTGCATTTGTGAGGTAAATAATAGACTAACCGATCCATCGATCTTCCGCCTATCTGGTATCAGGCTTTATAAAGGTTCTGAACAAAAGTGGTGACCGAGTGGGCACCGTGGAGTGGAAAAGGCTCATCTGCAGCGGACGAGCGACACATTCTCAGACCGGCAAAATGTCTCTTAATAGTGATTCCAAAGGTACCCGTCATTGTTAAAGCGCTGCAAAGCAATCCACAAAATACACTGCGGGATTTGTAATAGCAGCTTGACACGTACCCGCATACCGGTGGGACTCAGCAGGCTCCGCCATTCCCGATCCAGCCCGAAGACGAAGGCGTTGGCCAAGCCGTGCAGCGGCGCGGAGAGCACGTGCAACAGGGTGAGGGAGAAGGACGGAGCCAGCGGGTAGAGGGCGTTATGGAGCCTGGCGGAACAGAGCGGGACACGGTTGAATTTTCAAATCGCCGTTTCGCCTAACAGTTGCCATGTCGACGTAGGTTCATCAACTTTTAGCAAAGATGGCGGAAACTGCCCCCCGCCATAAAAAAAAAAAATAAAAAAAAAAGCCACGTCGAATGCACCCGTCGCAATGAGACATGCCGAAAAAACACCAAGGAGACTGATTGTCCGATTGTCTCATTGTTTAATCCAAGAGGGGACAAACGGAGTGCTGCAGCAAAGTGGAGACTGTGGAGAAAATACTGCAACAGAGGTAATGCCAGACTATCTTGTTGTCTTGAAATGATATATTCTGATGTGGAAAAAAAAAACTGAATATATTTGTGACGTGAGAACCAAAGTATGCCGAGTCATTTGTATGAAGACAACCTGTATATAAGTGCAGCAGAGGATTGAGCAGGCAACAGTCCAGCCAGACAAGACGTTATACTTCTATACAGTTATACTGGATAGTCATTAGCACTTTGCTAACACAATTCATTTGTTTTTTTTAATCAATCTGTTATTTTAAATGTTTCATCATATGTATTAGCGTTTCTATATTTGAGTGCATTATTTTAAACAACACGTTTTTTTTGTCTACAGCTTCCGAGTTTGTCCCTTCACAAAGTTTAGCTGGTGTGTTTTTAATCTCGACCATATTATGTCAGTAAAGTAGTTGTGGGAAACAGTACCGAACAAAAATCAGCGAGAAACAACATTTATCCAAGAGACTAAGGGCAGCGCAAAAATGTACCGCTCCATCAAAAAGGAGACTGTGGAGAGCAATACTGGGTAGGCTAACATTAGCATGGGTTTATATTCGTCAATCCCGAATGTTGAGATAAGCCCATGGAGCCCAGGTGAAAAAGCAGCGAGCGCGAGGATGACACGTCGACCGGAAGGACGGACGACAAGTGAGTGACGGAGCCAGAAGGAAGGGTGAAAACGAGAGGTAGCGAGAGCGAGCGTCGCGGGCGGCGAAAACGGGGGAGGGAGGGGCGGAGAGCCGGAAGAAAACGGGGGAGGGTGAAAAGGAGCGAGGCGAGCTTTATATCAGCGTTTAAGAGCCCATTAGGCAGCGCGAGACGTCTGGGCTGACACATTCTTGGCTGCCGCGTCGACAGCGCGCGGCACTTTACGAGGGCGGCCAGAAGCGGAGAGGCGGAAAAGTGGCAGAGCGCTCCGTTCCGTCTCCTGTCCGCCGCTGATCCCGTCCAAATCCTCACGTCCTCTCCTTATTTGCGTCCCCGTCACCCCGCTCGTATCGCCGATTTGTCGTGATCCGACGCGTCACCCTGCTCAAGGTCGCTCCATCTCGTCGGGAACACATTCGAAGGACGCTGGCCGGCAATTGACCCCGGATTAACCTCGTATTAGTCCTCCTCGCCGGGTTAGCGTGTCCCTAATGTTTTTTTTATTGATCTATTAACCGGGGGAATCAAAGTGTACGGCGCTCACGGCGATTTCGGTGCGAAAATAAGCGGCCGCCGCAGTTGACCTCGGCGCTCGGAAAGTCATCCCCGGGCTGTCGGTGTGCCGCCTGGGAGGAATGCTCGAGCTCACTCATCCGTGGAAAAACAACACGCGTTCGAGTTCTATTATGAGACGCTGCAGCGACTCTATCGCTGACACGTTCTCCTCATATTTATTTGCGGTACCCTCTCAAGCGCTAACCAAAATACAGGCAGGAATCCGTAAAAACAAACAAACTCACCTTTAAGAAAACATTGTAAATGTATTGGAACACACACAAAAAACTGAAAAGCGTAACATGTATGGAAAGTAATGTACGTATTATAGTCTATGTCAACATGCATGTGCCTTTAAAAGGCAGGGCCAAGCGATGACGTCGGCTACTGTGTGTCAGTGTCTGGGCGTGAGCTGTGGCAAACAGCAACAACCTGCGTGAGTGTGCTCATCTGTTTCACATTACGATGGACGCCCGCATACTCGCGGTCCGGCATACCGGATTCACTTATTGAAACATTTTTTTCACCCGTATTTTTTTTTTTTATTTAATTGTTTTTTTTTTGGGGGGGGGGGGGCAACCCCGAAAATGCTTATTGAATAATTATTCACGCTCCGGCCTGGTCCTTTGGCGACTAATGAGCGAGCAGCAGTCATTTGCGTTCCTAAAATAAGACCTTGTATCTTAAAGTGAGCTCCGATGGAAATGACAAATACGTTTCATTTTACCACTACTGACCTGTACTACTGAAATAGAGTGGTAGATATTTATAATTTACTCCTATAAGTTAAAAAAAATAGATATTTTTTTTAAGACCATCATTTGATAAGACTATCGCCATGTTTTAGCGTGTGCAAAGCATTCTGGGAATGACGACGTAGACTGGCTGTTGTAAAATAGTTACGTTGCTGCTCTCGGCGGCGCTAAGCTAGCCATTTGCGAACAACTTATTGTCGGCGAAACGAGTTAAAAATGCCATACTGCGCCGCTTTCGGGTGCAATTTCCAATCAAGACGGAATGCAAAAAAAAAAAAAAGGAGGTAAGCATTCATAGCTTCCCAAAGAGAGAAAGTTGAGGAAACGGTGGGAAGAGTTGAGCTGCCCAAAGATCCGCGGCTGTGTTCTCGGCACTCCGGCTCAGATTCTTTCTTTTTGAATCTTTCCTCACAAGGAGCCTAAACGGCCGCGCGTGACATGCGAAAGCCGAGCAAAAAGACGCGCTGGCCGCGTAGCTCGATCAGGAGCTTCAAATACGCCACCGAATAAGAGTTTCTTCACACCCGTCATCTTCATCCTCATTTCTTGCGTCTTCCTCACTCGCCGCATTTCCCTGATCACACTCTGGCTCGAAGTGAAATGGCTGAACAGGGGCTGCTACTGCGGCCACTGCTAAAAACTGCGGGCGTCGGGCACATTTGACGTCACTACCCAGAAGGCACCGCGACGAAAAAAACAACGGCGGCCTACGTTGAAGTTACGATTTCTAAAAATATAGAATATATATTAGCGGGCAGCTAACACTGTAGCATCCAGAGAGCAGGCGTTTGTATTCTTTGTCAATTTCAAATGTTCCAATTAAGAATCTGCTCGATCCCAAGAAGGCCCAGGCTGACCATCCACGTCCGCGCCAACTACGACGAGTAGCTTTTGTTGACAGTTGAAACACGTCAGTACAGCTGCTCCTCGGTTTACGAAGGATGGCAACCATGAAGCCCCTTTGCAAAAAAAACAATCCCCGATAAATGTCAACATCACTTACGTCTTTTATTTCGTCTTAGTTGTATTTATGCTTTGTTGAGTTCTCTCGTGTTTGACTGGAACCTCACACGCAACAAAAATAATAAAAAAATCAAGACAGAACTGCAGGTGAACGAGCGCAGAAGATGATTATGTAGATTTCTTCGTAAATCTGCTTATAATCCTCTCTTATCCTCTTTTGCGGCAGAAGGTTGGAAGGTTTATTTTCTATTAATCTGTCGCCACTTACCTTCCAAAACTTGTGACGGGGAGAAGAGAGCGTGCCTCCCACCCACGCGGGTTCAGCAACAGGTTGAAAAGCGGCCTAGCGAGCCGCATCCGACCTGCCGACCCGAGGGCGGCCGTGTCAAGTCTTAAGGGTCTTAACGCGGCGCCTAATGAAAGCGGCGGCGGCGGCCCGGCTGGGAACGCAGCGGCGGCGCCGCGTGTTTTCTGGGTTAGCCTTAACCGCTGTATCTCGAGAGGAGCGGCGCAGCTGCTGCTCACATTCATTTCACTTCCCATTAAAGGCAAAATAAATCAGCAGTCCCCACACAACCTGCTGGACAAACACACACACACACACACACACACACACACACACACACACACAAAGGTCTGTGTGTGCGAGAGGGTCACATGCATCGAGAATGTCAGGTGGAGAGGAAAAGACCGTGAATGTGCATTTGTGTGTGCGCTTCTCTGAACAGCACAGCGGTGAGAGCAAGCTAGCGTGTGTGTGTGTGTGTGTGTGTGTGTGTGCGTGTGTGTGCGTGTGTGTGAGGCGGCTATTTCTGGCATCTCATTTTTCCCCCCCCTCCTGCTGCCGCAAAGAAACGCGATCGGCGTCCGGGAAACGAGAGCTGGCAGCAAGCAATCATCTGCCTGCCTGCCACACACAGACACACACACATACACACACACACACACACACACACACACAAAGGAGCGCAGCAGCGAGCAACATGCACCATGGCAACGGAACAGCCGCAATTAGAGGCAAAGAGCCTTTCCCCTCCATCGAGGGAGAGCGAAATGAAAGGAAGAAAGAGCGGGCGAGCGAGCTAGCAGGGGGGAGAGAGAGAGAGAGAGAGAGAGAGAGAGACGGGCGGGTGGTGGCGGTGAGACGAGTGTCAGAGAAACAGCGCTGCACAGGAAGAAGGGGGGCGGGGGGGAGAAAACACGAGAGAGGTGAGAACGTGCAAGAGCGAGGCTGAGAAAGGAGAATGACGAGGGCCCTCGAGAGAGCGACGGCGCTGAGCGGCCCCCGGGGGGGGGGGGTGAAAGCGAGGAGCGAAGAGCGAGGAGCGAGGCCGAGCCGAGGCGACAAGAAGGAGAAGAACGAGAAGGAGACAGCCAGGGACGAGCGATATCAAAAAAGACAGATTGCGAGACACGAGCGCGACAAACCGGGAGATTACGGGCGAAACGCGACAGAGGCGCGTGCGGCGCTTTCTCCCGTCGGGGCCGACCTAATGAAAGATGAATGAGGGAGGCAGGGGTGGGAAGTGTGTCTGCGGGCGATGCCAGGCCAGGCCGATGTGTGTATAAATGTGCGCGGAAGTGTGCGCGCGTGCGGTCGAGCGCGCCTCAAACTTGGCCGGCAGGTGTCGGACAACGAGGCACGCGCTCATCTGAGACCGATCGCCGCTTTTTAATCTCACGCCGGCTCGCGGGAAGTCAAATTAACGGCGCCTCGAAGGCAGCTCAAGGGGTACTTCATCGATCATGTCGATCTCCGGCCCGCCCGCCCGCCTGATTTCGTGCAAAAGCCTACAAAAGTTGTAAAGGGGACAGAAAGATTGGTCCGTACCAATACTACGCGACAGAATTGTTGGGAACAGAATGGGAACCTCGCGACTAAAGCGGTACACACGCGAAGAGAATCGGGCTGTTTCGTCAAATGCCAGACTAGCTTACGTCTGAGGTGTGTTAAGAGTGGACCCGTCTCAATTTTTGGGGTCAGGGCCGACAGTGTTAAATACCCTGAGTCATGACGCCGCGAATTATGACGGGAAACAGAAAATGGCGACGCAGCAGTCTTTACCCAATATCGTTCTTTTGTATAAACGTGGGTTCCCCGGACACCAACGAGTATTTTCGACTGAAGTCCTTTTCAATAATGTACGCCACTGCCGCCTCCGTTCCCTTCGGAATCACTCAACAAAGATCGGCGCATAGCTGGAACTTTCTGCCCGTCTTTGTTTTTGGCAGATCACATGTGATCACACGAGATTTCAAGCTTGGCGGTGGCACAGAATTTATTTTTTTTGGTCTTCATGTATGGGGTGTGTAGCAGACCAAAACATTTGGGAAGATTTGAAAAATCCATGTGTGGACCACTGTACCAGGTCTGAGGCTACAGTCACATTACATCCACATACGAAAGAGGATTTGAAAAAAAAAATGGAATTTGTACTGTTCTCATTGGCATGGGGAAAAAATAAAAAATACAAATCGGAATGACCTGCAACGTGAACATTTTCAAAATTCGTCCAGGCTACGAAAAAGTGCTATGTACCCATTTTAAGCACTGGTCGACAAAGCATTGTCAAAAGCGGAACGGGAACTGTATAGCTTTTGCGATTCTGACTTTTAGTACCCTCAAAGCAAACATCGAGTTTTGAAACTTTGTACTTTTGGTGCAAGAATGCCTCCCGCTTGGCTAGCAGGTGTCGGACAACGAGGACGGCGTGGCACGCGTCGGAGACTGCTCGCCTGAGAGCGATCGCGGACTTTTAATCGCACGCCGGCTCACAGGAAGTCAAACGAAGCCGCGGTGCCTCGAAGGTCGCTGGAGAAACCCCTCATCGATCGCGTCAGTCTCTCGCTTGCCTGTCCAGTTTCTTCTGCCCGTCTAGTCCAATACGACGCCATGCCAATCTAACAATCATTCATTCATCTTTCATTCATAACATTCTGCCGTCATCGCGCTTTCAGCTACTCTATTGCGTTTTCAAAAGCTGTACTTGCCCAGAGGGAGATGAAAAGAAGTGTGTGCGCGCGTGTAGTCAAGCGTGCCTCCCGCTCAGCTGGCAGGTGTCGGACAATCAGGACGGCGTCACGCGCCGGAGGTCGCCCGTCTAAGAGCGATCGTCGCCTTTTAATCGCGCGCCGCCTCACGGGAAGTCAAATCGACGGCGTCTGGCAGGCCAGTCGCGCTCGTTTATTCAAGAAGCGCTTCATCGATCACGTCACTCTCTCGCCTGCCCATCGGGTTCTGCGTAAAATCCCGCCCACTGGACCGCTTCTCCCCTTCTCAGACATTTTTTTCAGTTCATCGCTTTGCAGATGCATCAAATGCCCCTTTTCCACCAAGTTTGCCTCATTTTTTTCATCCATTTACAGAAATAAGCACCCCACAACTTCAGAGACAATTTAACACGTCTTCTGACACCTTATGACCAGATGAGGTGGCTCGGGCATCTATTTAGGATGCCTCCCTGGTGAGGTGTTCCAGGCACGTCCCACTGGGAGGAGACCCTGAGGACTCTCAGCTGGCCTGGGAAGACCTCGGGATCCCCCCGGAAGAGCTGGACGAAGTGGCTGGGGGGAGGGAAGTCGGGGCTTCCCTGCTTAAGCTCCGGCCCCCGTGATCCCACCCCGGATAAGAGGAAGAAAATGGATGGCTGGATGGACAATAACAGTGCCATTACAAAAATTCTGTGGATTTGCAGAGCGGATTCAAAGCCGTTAGCATTTTTTGCATTCATTTTTGGGCCAAGCTGAGATCTCAAGCGCATTTCAAATCAGAACTTGGCCTGTGCTCTGTGCACAAAAAAAGGTAAGCAAATAAGCTCCGTAGCACCTTTTGACACCATTCTGTGGGGTACGGTCATGAAAGGTTGGAAATAAGTCACACTGCAGTCAACAACTATACATAATCTTCAAGTAAGGGAGAATTCCAAACGATAGTGGTTCTTCGTAGTTTGGTCTGACACAGTTACTGCCATCCCGCTTGCTAGCTACGGATCAGTCAGATGAGGGTTTAGCGTTACAAATGGTACCGTGGCGAAGCTGAAACACGACAACGTATTTGTGGAGTCAAACATCCGCTGAGCTGCCAACGAGAGGCCGCTCGCATGAGAGCCTCCTTCCGTAGAGTCGAAGGCAGCCAAAACAGTCATCCTGACCCTGATTGCACTTCCTCTTCTCCTCGGCTGACTCGCCCCCCCCCTTTCACTCCAGATGAATCATACGGTTCAAAATGCCAAAACATGGCCCTTGTGCCGGCCACAGCGCTGCAATCCGAATCCTCTAAGTGAAAGGGACTTTTCCGCTGCAACACATGACAACTCTTGACTCTCGGGTGAGGTTGGTGTGTGTTCTTTCTGGATTTCCGCAACTTCCTTGAAACATCACCGCATTTAAGGCTATTTACCGAGCAGCACTAAGATGTTCTAATGTTTCCAAGGAAAGACTCGTCTTCACATTTATTCGCCAGTTTTCCATAAACCAAGTGTAAGCTATGATCAAGGTGTACAATAAGTGGAACCTTAAAGATGGCACAGTGTGCCATTCCTGTCTGTCATGACCAGGAAATAGATGCTACAATAAGCACAAGCGCACCAAAATTGGAACAACTGGGCCTCATCTAATGTTGTTGTTGTGACGTTCAAATGTCCCACACATTTGGGGTATAAACAAGTAACCCTAAAACTATCAGCCGCTATATTAACAAGCAGAAAATTGTTGATAACTACAGTTTGGGAATTGGGGGCCGTTGCAAATCGAGGGGCCACCTGCACAGCGTTTTCAACCAAACACACCCAAGGTTAAAATCCAAACGGAGGGTAGAGTCCCGAGTCGGCAGCTGGTTAGCCATTATGCCATGCGTGGTTTGCCCAACTGGCAGGACCGTTTGCGACAGACGCCTGAAATGGTTGAGACGCTAGGATGACTGGAATGCTAAATAACGTGCCCTCCTCGGGCAGGTGGTTGTAGTGTGACGGAACGCGCTGTTACTACGCTTGTCTACGCAATCTGGCTACCGCGCCAACGATCCAGAGACTTTGCTTCCATTGGGCCTGATTTGAGGGTACTACTACTTATTGTGGGACACTTTAAATGGTGGCTTTAAAGCTAGGTTGAGGAGTGTGAAAGACAAGTAGCTAGCTCCCTTCCGGTGAAACTCCACCAAATTAGTTGAAGGCGTTCACGTAGCAACCACAATGCGTGTCCGGTCGATAACACGTTTGAGTGTTTGGGCATGTGAATTTAGCCTTGCTCGCGTCGTGCGAGCGAGCGAGCGAGAGAAAGAGCGAAAAAAAGAGAGAAAGCGAGAGAGGTAGAGCAGATGATAGAGTAGGCTTTAGCGATTCCCCGGAGTGTGAGGCAGCGTTTACGGCACTCTCCGAGCAGCCAGAGTGATGAATATTTAAAGACGTGCCTGAAAGCGTGGTGGGGAGGTGGGGGGGGGGGGGCGTACATAGCGGACGGTGTGTGCGCTTGCATCTCGCATAAAAAAAAAAGCGGCCACGAGCGTGTGACACAGGCTATCTCGTCTCTTGCTTGTGCTTGCATGCATACACCATGCGCATGTATACAGCGTACATATAGGATGTTTATGGCCTTCACTATATATGGTGGATTTGCGGTGGTAGCCGACAGCCCACCCCCACCCCCGCCCCCGCCCCCCACCGGCCCATCCGCCGCCTCCTACCAAGTCCCCCGCGTGCTCTTCACGCAGTCCTGCGGGCCAGCTCGGTCTCGCTAAATAGGGATGAATAGCGGAGCGTTGCCGGCGCGCGACGGGAGACAAATGGCTAGAGGGCTCTCGGTCTCTGGTTACACACCGATCGCGACCCGACACGCTACACCAAACGCACACCCTCCACAAAAGCTGCCACCGAAAGGAAATGATTGTCAGTCGTGCAACTTTGACAGCATGTGCCGCCCATATGAGATGATGTACGCAAAAAAAACGTCACAATTTAGCTAAAATAGCTCCCAACGTGGGCTTTTTTGGGCAAATTCTCTTTTCAAAGTACAAACCCTAGAATTCTCTCCCAAAATGGCCGCTTGAAACCAAAATGCTGACTTCCTGTTTCATTTCAGTTATGGCTTTTTGAGACTTTTTTTGTGTCGTGTCGTGTCGGCGACCAGTTCAGGGTGTACCCCGCCTCTCTCCCGAAGATAGCTGGGATAGGCTCCAGCGCGACCCGAGTGAGGAAAAAGCGGAACGGAAAGATGAATGAATGAATGATAGACGTCTACTAATTTAGTGTTGATTGGTGGCACTCGTGTGAGGGGCAGCACTTCACGCACGTTACGAAAATCCTCAAAATAAATGATCATCAAACTTTGACAACATTAGATAGCTCAGGGGGGAAAAAAATAAAAACCTTCACAATTTAGCATTGCCCATCTGTCTAGGACACTTGCTTCTGATTGGGGTTGATTTGGTCAAAGTCCAGAGAAGGACTAAATTGTTGTTTAACGAAATCCACTCTGAGACACGCTTTGAAAAGATTTCCGCCTCTGAAACACCTGCGCTGTATAAATGAGCAGCCCAGACAACAGCAACTGTCAGCCGCTCTATTGACACGCAGTAAATCATTGATCATTACAATTTGGGGGATAGCGAATGTGGATCAAAGCAGTTGAAGACAAAATAAGATTGCATATCAAAAACTATTTAAACATTATTTCAAGCCATGCGTGTATAAAAAGACATGCTTTTGACACACGGTCACGGTTGTTGTACAGCTGCTACTTGGCGGCTCAAACGTGTACGCTTTGACGATGCCAAGTTCAGTCGGGTGCTCCTGTACGTCGAAATCCTCCTCCTCCACATATCCCAACATGTTGCTCGCCATTGCAAAAACTAAGACAATTCTGACCTTAGTTATGTCCTCAAATGCTTTGTTATTGAAAAACCAAGTTTAGGAATTGTAATTGTGAATCAGCGTCTGCGTTGTCTGAGGTAAGATGGAAGCGTTTTCTGCACATTTTCGCAAGAACTTGAAGGAAATTGGTTTTAGTAGCGGCGTCTAGGGTCTTGGAGTTGAAAAATTGCAGAATTAAAGCAGGGTGCTTACATACATACAAACAAATGGGCTGAAGTTTTTTTCCCTCCCTTGACGCTCAAAGTCAGCACAGGCCCGATTATCGGATTATCCGATGGTGTACGTTACGGGGGATTGTTCCTCTCCGATCGCCTTGGCACACGGCCACCGTAACTTGTAAACCTGTTCAATATTTACACCCGCAAATCACCGCGCGTGGTCAAGTTCAGCAGACGTGAAACGGAACCGTGGCCACTCAGGGAGCGACCCGAAGTCGGCGCAAATCGAGGCAACAGCTTGTGTTAAGCGTTTGTTTAACATGTCTCCAAGTCATTCAGGTACAACAAAATTGACAAGGAACAAAGTTTGCAACCGCAATGTCGTTACCAGCTAAACAGTTAGCCTAACTTCTTCTGATTCTACTGTTTCTTCTTCTCTGTATTTCCAGTCTGGATGGCCAGTGGCGCAATGCTGCCTCTCACAGGTCAGTTTTGGTATTAGGAAAGACATCACGTGGGTGGGAGGAGACTCGTGCTTATTAGCTGCGATATTGTTATCGATATCGTGCGCTGTTCTGTGTTGGTCATCTCAACTACACTTCGCACTATCAGAGCAATAAGGCGGAGCAATAAGTCATTTTTTTTCCTCGTCATGCAGGGTCGTTGCATTCAAAAAGTTGGTCAGGATGGGAAAGACATTAGTATGTGTGTAGCCGATTCAAGTCCAAATCAAATCTGTAAAAGACTTCACAGTTCAAAAGGTTTCCGTCGTTCTTCAATCAAAATACAGTCAAATGAATGCAAACAAACAGACAACCAAAGATAAGTCGGGACATTTGTGGGATCCGAGACGCTCGCTCGTTACACCGATGACGTTATGGGGTGTAAAATATGAAACGCACGCCAAGCCGCACAAGTTATTCTGAGAGGCGGAGAAGGAAGGGAGCGTCGGAAAGAGGGAGCAGCGGAAGGAAAAAGACAGAGAAAGAGAACATCCTGGGATGCAAAATACAGTGCGATAAGCGTTAATGTATCCCGAGCAGCGCCGCCGCCTCCTTCCTCCCCCGCCGACACTCTTCCTC
Source organism: Phyllopteryx taeniolatus (assembly GCF_024500385.1). Taxonomy (NCBI): domain Eukaryota; kingdom Metazoa; phylum Chordata; class Actinopteri; order Syngnathiformes; family Syngnathidae; genus Phyllopteryx; species Phyllopteryx taeniolatus. Next base: position 24,079,933 of record NC_084513.1, on the reverse strand, counting down.
CACCTTCCCTCCTGTTAGGCTCTCTCTTCCTTTCTTCCTCCCTCCATCCTTCCCCTCCTCCTCTGCCGCCGCGGCGTTCTCTTTGAGGGATGAATAATAACTGCTGCTCTGAGATTTCCTTCCTCGTTTTTCAAAGCGCCGAGCGGAGATGGGGAAGGTCTGCCTGGCCTCGGCGTGCGCACACACAAGGCGAAGCGAGCGCACGCACACAGACGCACGCACGCACGCGGCAAAGCGCAGACGCACATACGCGCTGTCTTGTTCTCTCAGCTCGCCTGGAGCAGGGAAATCAGATCTCCTCCAAAGAACGGCGGGGTGGTGAGGGGATGAAAGGGGGGTTCGGGCCTTGTAGGGAGCCCGTACAAAACTCCCCTACTGGCACGTGTGTCGACACACACGCACACACAGAGGGGGGGGGGGGGGGGGGGGGGGGGGGGGGGGGGGGGGGGGGGGTAACCTACGTAGCGCGGAGGGACAACGAGGAGGACGGCGGCCGCGTCCCGCTGCGACAGGGTGAACTGAAGGTTACGCAGACACATCGGCAGTTCAAGCCTCCGCCGCCAGGACCAATTGCTTGGCTCGGAGGCGCCCCGCGGGAAGGAGCGTAACCTCCATCGCTCACAGGCAACTAGAGCGCCTGCCTCGTGCAGAAAGGCGAAGAAAAAACAAAAATCAACAAACTGGGGAAGCTTTTTCTTTCCGAGCGTGTGCTTTTAGCCGCCTTTCTGCCAAAGCGTTTCTTCAAGCTCACCACAGTACGGTTTTGAACAATAAACGCCGATCTGCCGTGCGTTTCCGTTGCGGGCAGATTGATAAGGTTTAGCTTTGTGAATAGCCTGACATTAAAGCAGCGTAACCCGCCGCTGAACTCGATTAAGAAGAGGAACCGTGAACAGATAACAACTACAATGACCCTCCGCCAAGACTGAACAATCCCAAACCAGTCCATCCGGAAAACGCAGCTTTTCCACCGCTGAAAAGTTTGTCCAAACATAAGGATGATTAGAATACTAGATTTATTTAAGAGCAAGGTAACCTAGTGGCGTGCACGCCTGCCTCACAGTTCAGAGGGTTCGAATCACTGCTCTGGCTTTGTGTGGCGTTTGCATAGCCTTCTCGCGCTTTCATGGCTTTCCTTCGGCTTCCTCCCACATTCCAAAAACACGCACGTTAGCTTGCTTGACTCTAAATTCTTTGGGGTGAATGTGCGTGTGAACGGTTGGTTGTCTACATGTGCCCTGCAACTTCCTGGCAACCAGTCCCGTCCAAACGTCAGCAGGGAAACCCTCCAGCTCACCCGCAACCACAATAAGGAAAAGCGCCTAAAAACAGATGGACGGATGAATGGTTAGCCCCAAAAAAAAAGAAGCCCGCAATGGAAGACAACGAACGTCATTGTGGATATTTAGTTGAGCCTATTTTTTTTTTTTTATATCATGCACATCCCTTCATGGGATCACCATCACAACTGTTCCCCTCCAGTGCTGTAGGTGGCTGTGATGAGCATGGCAAATGGCCACACGGCACAATCTTGTTTTCACTGTAACGCTAGCTCCTGGATTTGAAGGCCACTGCCCCACTGGACACCAATACGACAAAACCACTCAACTACATTCTGCCGTTTGTGTAATCATGTAGATTAGGATGGATGTACACCGCACGGTTCGGGTGAGCAAATTCAGATTGTTTTGCTCTCAAGTGGCATAATTGGGATGTTTAAGGGAAGCGGGTCAGAAGAAGGCATCTTCCAAATGCGCATACAAATCAGATACCGATCGGATATGTGTCGAACGGATATACAGTGAAGCCTAGCATATTCGCGGCTCGGCAGTTTCAAATTTTATATACACATTTTTTTTTTTTTTTGCTGAAAAGCGTCACTTCTTTGCAGTTTTTGTGCTCTGGCTGCAGACGTGTCTATTATTAGGGAATCCGTTTGGCGCCATCTTGTGGCATCTATGGGCAATTACAAGCCTTTTGGGGTGGGTGTCAATTCGTGGAACTAAACGGGGGATACACATGTGCCGATAATCGGGCTGATGGTTGGCGATTGCCTTCGACGCCGATGGGAGGAGCAACTGGTTGTGTTGAGTGTTTGTACGCTTGTATCGCAAGCGCATTGACCATAGTAAAAACGTCATTTCAAAAGATCGGTTAAGATGTTGAAAATCGGTTCTGTGCGTACATTGCTTAAGTAACCAACCGTGCTTATTAGTCAATACCCTCGGGTATCGAGGGTATCTGCAGGTTTGACGACGTGAAATGGAACTTTTTGGGGTATTTTATTATTATTTTTTTTAAATATGCATGAACACCCGAGTCCCTTTCACGCAAGCTTCCGGGATAACCGGCGCATCAACGATGTAACGGTGACAGGACATTGGCGTGCTTCGCGCGGTAGTTGTGGCTTCGCTAATTGTGATAATTAGGTGCGGGAAAACGCTAGCGTCAGCGACAATTCCTTTCAACACCAAGGGGGCACGCATAGCGACTCTCGGCTGTGAAACTTCACACTCGCGGCTGGCATGTTCTGCCTACGTTACACCTGTGATACCGCACCAGAAGCGGGCACATTTGCACATCGACGGTAAACCCGAACCCTCACACGCGGGGCAGCGAACCAGGAGGAAGCCAACTTCCACGGAATGTCAAAGGGCCTCTTGTTATTTGTGTACCTTTCAGAATGTTTGACAATGGAAACCCAATAAAAAAAGAAAAATAAAAACAAGTGTACCTCGTCAAACGAAACCAAAGCGCGACGCTCGGCGGAAAAAGGGGCTTTTGCGAGACGCTCGCTACGGGAGAAGCGCTCGCTCGTCAAGCGGCGACGCGCCACCGGAATCGGCGGCGAGGTTTCCGAGGAGAAGGCTTATTTATGCAAACAGGCGGACAGGCGCGCACAGTAGGAATCTAGACAAGCCTTGTAAACAAACACACACCCACACTAAAAAGCACACAGGGGAGGTGATGTGAGAAGCAGACTGTGAAAACCGGAGTCAGCGTGCCCGGGCAGCGCACACACAAACACGGGGAGAGAAAGAGAGCGAGAAAGGGAGAGCACGGGCTCGGAGGAAAGGTAGGAGCGCTTTCCCGTTTCAATTCGCAACAGCTGGTGTCGAATTAACACATTTACCAGTGTGCATTTGGAACAGATTAAAATTGCTTGTGTGGCGTGTGACTGTCTGTGAATCGTATGTGTGTGTGTGTGTGTGTGTGGCAGCGCATGAAGGCCAAAACAAGAGCGTGTTTGTGTGTGGGAGCGCCTGCGTATTAGCAGGACGGATCAGGCCGCGAGAAATGGCAGAGAGAGGGGGAGAGAGGGGGGGGGAGGGGGAGAGGCAGAGAGGGGGAGAGCCGACAGCTTTGGCTGCTGCCCTGGGCCGTCTCTCTAAACCCTGTTTAGGAGGCTTTGGAGCTCAGATAGAAATAATCCCCCACTCAGACACACGGGATAGAAAAACCCGTGCGCGTCGGAGAGCGCGCACGCACACACGCACGCACGCACGCACTAACGTCAAGCCAGACAAACAAGTGCGCACACATGGCAACAAGCGGTGACAGCACATTTGCCTTGACACGAAACCAAGCGGCCGCCTACGCACGCCAGCGGGGAGGAACAAAAAAAAAAAACACGCACGCGCACGCTGAGGCCGCCTCTCGCGCGTTCACTTCCACGCGGCAGCATCGGCACGGCACCGTGACAAACACTTTACACACTCCAGCCCCGCAGCTGAAGGCAGGGAGGAGGATGGAGCGAGGATAGGAGCCGGGGGGGGGGGGGGGGAGTAAATAGGAGGGGGGTGGGGGGCGGGGGCGGCTAACAAATTAATAGGAGCTGGGGATATATACAGCCGGCGCAGTCGAGCGGCGGGAGGAGGCGGAAGACGACAACGAGAGAGCAATTCATTCCCGTTTTATCCCCCGTGCGCTCTCGGGAGAAAGGCAGAGAGCGGCGCGTGTTTGCTCAAGACAGGCGGAGAGAGAACGAGAGAAGGGGGGGGGGGGGTGGCGTGGGGGGCTGGGGAGACGGAAAATCGCAAATTAGGGGAAGGAGCGGCGACAAAAGACGTGAGGAAACGAGGGAGAGCGGAAAGGAAAGTGACATTTAAGGAGGGAAGGAGGGGGCGGGATCATCTCCGTCGGTCGACAGCGGGGGAGGGGGCGGAGCGATGGACAGGAAGGTTAAGGAGGGGGTGGGGAAGGACAAGAAGGGGGGGGGGGCGATTCGGGGGGGGGGGGGGGGCGTCGGAGGGGAGCCTTTGAGAGACGTTAACCCTGTAATTGACCTGCGTCTCTGCTGACATCGCCGTGGCGACAAGCAGAGCCGCCGCAGCTAATCACTTAGTAACCCTGACCTGTCAATCACGCCAGCAGCTCTATGTGGGGAGGGGGAAGTGGGGGGAGGGGGGGTCTGCAGGCGAAAGACACGGCGGACGTGAGAAGTAATAACAGGCCCGAGGTTGCCGTTTACTGGACCACCCGCCCCCTCGCGCCAAGCCTCGCCTGACAAAGCTCCGACTTTTGAAAAAAGCCAATAAAATGCTCCGCGCGGCTGACACACACACGCACACACATGCACACACATGCACGCACGCAATCTTGCTTGGCTGCGACGCGGAAAGCGGCGCTTCTAAGAGCCGCTGATAAGCGAGAGCGAGAGAGGCGGCGGCGGAACGATTCGACTGACGCCAATATGCAAATACGACAAGACTTGCGGGTGAAAGTCGACACGTGCGCCTGTAGGTGTGTGCGCGCCTCACCTGTTGATGAGCGGGAAGATGGACACCAGCAGGTAAACAGACGGATACCACTTGAGCGGCTTGATCTCCTCGGCCAGCGAAACCTGCAGGAGAGAGAATCCTGTTTTTCTCGGCTTGCGAACGGTACCGACACAGAATGGGAGATTGAAGTCGACCGGCAAATTTGCCGGCTTCAGAGGTAGTTTCTAAAATGGGACGGCGACCGTTGGAAAGGGAACACCGGGGGGAAAAAAAGGTGTTGCTATTCTCTGTGAAAGGTAACAACGCGGATTGGGGAGATCGGGTTCGACCTGCAAATTTGCTGGCTGAGGTCACGTCAGGGGTAGTATCAAACGTGTGACAGCAATTGTGCGAAAGGAAGTTTAACACCCGAAACTTCACATTTGCTGCTTTTTCCTGTGCCGCTATTGTGGGGGAAAACAAAATGAGGGAATTAAGTCGATGTGCAAATTTGTCGGCTTCTGAGGTCAGATTTCAAATTGAAAACAAATCCACGGATTGCCGAACTGCGAGTTTGCGTGTGTCCGCTGTAAAGGAAAGCTCGGATCGGAGTGTGAAGTTTAATACCCCCGACACTCACTTTTTCTGCCCCTTTGTGTGGAAAAAACCAAAGTTGTTTTTTGCTGTGCTCGTGTTCCGTGTGAAAGGTAGCGAGCCAGAATGGGAATTTGATGTCGCCAGCTTTCGAGGTAATATCAGGACTGTGCTTATGTTGTAGGGAATAGTGCAAAGCTGGGACGGCGGGTGTGAAGCTGAACACCACAGATTTCACTTGCCGGTTGCTTGCTAATTGGATGCTTTTCCGCAGCGACTTCCTCTCTCACCGTTGTGTGTGAAAGGTACAGAAAGGAAGGAATCGCAGAAAGATGGGATCGGGGTGTGAAGTTTAACGGCAGACGCTCACGTCGGGTAGCGAGTTCCCACTTTTCCTGCGTTTCTGTTCCGTGTGTAAGGTACCGACACGGAACGGGGTCTCGAGTCAACCCGCTAATTTGTCGGCTTTCTGTCTGACGAGTACGTCCGACGCCGGCGCGGAAGACATTTTACGACCTGATTACGGGATGCCACGTCAGACGCGGCCATGTGCCGCAGGGCTCTGCGTGAAAGGAAAAACGTTCTGGTACGCCCTCGATACGTCAGTTTTGCAGAAACTCTGTGTAAGGGGATACTGACACACAGAGGGGGAGAAGGAAAGCTATGGTTTGGTGTTTTCCAAACACAAACACACAAAGGCACACGGGCGTCAGCGGCGGCGCGTTCACGGGCGCAGTGGTGCGCTGAGCCAAACAACAAAGGCCAATTAAAATCTAATAAAATATTAACGTGCTGATAATATGCAATATCCACACAGTTATGGGGAGAAGCGGCGCGTCCAATTAAAGGCAATTGGAAGGGGATGAATTCAATATCTGCTGGACAAGCGGGCGGGCAGGCGGGCGCGGGTGCGGGCGGGGGAGGAGCGACGGCGGCGGCGGAATGGAGGAGGCGAGCGCAGCGCAGCGCCTGGCGGTGGAGGGCTTTTACAAGCTGTTATCTAATTCCCGGGAGAGGAGGACTCGTGCGTCCGGAAAGAGGCTGAGAAGCGAGGCCCCCGGATCGATTTTCTGCGCTCTGCTCGTCAACCCCCCCCCCCCCCTCCCCCCGCGCGCCTTCCCTTCCCTTCCCTCCTCCTCTTCCCCGCAGGCCGAGGCGCAGCAGTCGAGCCGGAGCGAAGCCTCTCCCTCCCTACTTCCCGCCCGCCGTCTCCTCGCAAACACGCAGCCCGTGTCAGGAGGCAGGCCCACGAGCTCTGGCCTCTACCCCCGCACGCTGGAAATTAATTAGTCACCAGAAAGAGCCTGGGGGGGCGTGCGGGCGCCGATGCAGGCCTTCCAAACAATCCGAATGAAAATCACAAGATCCCCACAGTGGCGTTTTATCTCTGCTCGGCGGCAAGTATTTAAAGCCAAGTTTCCACAGAGCGGCGTATGCGCGTTTTCGACAGCGACGGCAAAACCCCCGCCGGGGGGGCCAACGCGAAGCCTCGGCCTATTAACGTCGAGGTTTGACATCATCGCCAGGCGTGCGTGAGTGCGTGCGTGCGTGCGCTCGGGCAGGAATGTCTCATTCGTCCGACTGAAAGGGCAAACCACGAGGCTGACGAATCCGACGTGATGGAGGACATTGCGGGAATGTCAGCACCAGTGCGCCTCCACGAGCGGGGGAGGGGGAGGGGCGATGAGGCTTCCAGAAACGGCTCTTAAAAAGAGAACAGCGCAGCCAGAAGGGTGATATAAAATTTTAGGTGAGGTGGAGTTACAAGCATTTGAGGAATTCTGGTACGCTTACAGACAGGATGTGGAACGGCGAAATGAAGGGGAGGAGGAGGAGGGGGGGCGGGGGGGCGTCGGCAAAAGAGCCTCGTGTTTTTAATCTAAGTCTCTCCGCAGCGCGGACCCCCGCGCGTCTAAAGAAGCGGAGGGGAACGAAAGAGCAATTATGCGAGGCGGGCGCAGCGGTCCCGACATTAATGACACATGCTAGACTGCGGACGCGAGACACGGGCGGCCCATCTGCTTCGGCAGCCGCCCGTGTCAGCCACGCCGCATCGGGCTACGTCGCCGATTTTCAGAGACGTTGAAAAACAACATGAAAATGTCCGCAGTCAAATGCCAACTCTCGGATGCTTTTTGAAACATGAAAAAAAAAAAAACAAATGTTCCATTAAGATGCCTTTGCAGGCCCTCAAATGCATATTAAACCAATACGTAGCGCTACAAGCATATCTCTCTCACACACACACACACAGTCACAAGCACACAGTCAATTGCACTGAATATTGCCAAATACATGCTGACCATGAAAATGTTGCAAAAACGCAGGGATTTTATACATGTTGTGAACTTTTGACCCGAGGTATGTGCTTCCAGGAGGCAAATATTTTGCCTCACCTGTGCAACTCTAGATAAGACGGTGAGAAAGCTCGAGGCTGTGGACCACTACCACTTCGACAACAGAATTATGGACCGTTTGAATGCTCAATATGCAACATTTATTAAAGATCGTGTTTACGTAGAGTGGATATAAATAGTTCAAATGTTGGGTTTTTGTGATCTAAAAAAAAAAATGAGAGGAACAGCTGATTTTCACATTATAAGTTATTATTACACATTACATTCATTATTTCTGTGTAAGTTTATGAAAGTTAATGCTAAGGAAAAAAACAGTTGCAAAAACTTGTTTGCTACCATGTGAAACAAAGCAAATCCCAGAGGGAGCCAGTTGAAAATTATTAAAATCCAAAGTCTGATTGACTTTTTTTATTTTTAACATTGACAAACTCATTTCTGTTAGCTTTTTTTCCCTCCATGTAATCTGCCTGCATTCTAATTTAGTTTAAAATATATTCCACCTCCTTGCAATCTGGTAGAAAGTTTTGCAGACGCTCTCATTTCTTCTTTCAGACTGTTTTTGCAGCTGCACGCTCCAAGGTCGACTTTCAATGTCAAATATGTCCAACAAAAGGGACTCCAGCGGGAAAACAACAACAACGGCGAGAAAATGGAAATTGGCCAAGCGCAAGCGCGGAAACAATAAAACGACACAGCTGAGCGAGCACTAATGCTGATTATATATACTAGCTGCGGGGCTGATGCCCATAAAAGATGCGTGTTGTCAAACGCACTCATCCTGCGCAAGAGGCCCGCAGAGACAAAGCGGGTCTGATCTGGAAACAGACCTGTTCGACCCGACGGGAACGCGCGTCGCCGACGAGCTCATCACAAGCACGGCAGCGCTGCGGTATTAAGACATTGGCGATGAGCTCTTTGAGATGCTACAAATTATGCAATAATTTTTTCAAAAGGGCTCAAAGTGGATGTTTTCGCAAACGGCAACGACTGGCTGCGTTTTCAGGCACTTTGGCATTTCTGTGAGAATGAGCAGCGGTCTATCAACTTTGTCGTTGGCACACGGAACTTTTCAAAAAAACCAAAGAAACAAACTGAAAAAAAAACCAAATTGTTTTATGGCACTAGTGTAAAGATACCGTCCCCGTGATAAAGTCAACATTGTGTACCCATTAACACAAGACAACTTTGAAAGTTTTGCAGTTTGTTGACAAGAAGATACATGCTCTTAACTCAAAACACTTATTTTCTAGGTTATGGTTATCTTCCTCACCCCCCCAAAAAAAGAGTGAGTAATAACATAATTGAATAGACTGTAAAGCATTAAACAGTTTGCGCATCACAATCCAATGCTGCATCCAATGCAGTGTGCTGCACCTTCTGCTGTGCCCACTTTGGCCAATGGGAGGCAGTGCTGTATAATTCAGTCATGCAAACAAACGAAGAAGAATGGACTTCTACTATACGACTACTACTCAGTAAATTGCTGTAAAATTAGTCATTTTTCATAGAGAATGAAGAATATATGCCTCTGAGTATTATCTGTGTACCAGTTGTTCCATTTATATATGTTCGAATATCTTAAAAGGTTATAAAACGGCAACTATCGATGCTAACGTTGGCATTTCACATTCATGTTAGCATTAAGCTAGCTGGCAACTCTCAAACAAGAAAACTAAATTGCATTGGCTTGTGTAATTCGCTTTGCTTTGTTTAGTTTGACAGTAAACCAACTGGAAGTGGTAATAACCAGCTTAGCTATCTATCTATCTATCAATCTATCTATCGAGCTAACTCATATTAATAGATAAAATCCATTAATTTGAGTTGAATCGATTAATTGCCCAGCCCTCGTGTTAGCATAGGTTAGCGATGCACTGTGCAGCATTCTGACTCTTGGATTACGTCGACAAGCGAGGAGACAAGCAGTTGGCGCAAAGTGGCATCGCTAACTACTGGCCTGGCATACAAAAGGAAGCATTTTCTGTTGGTTTTGCAGGTCTGTGTGATCTGGTATCAGGGATTTTGTTATCAGTACGTGACGCATTTAACATAAACTGAATTAAGTTAGTGGGGTGACTTTTCAGTGACCTGAAATGCAGTTTGCGTGCGGACAAAAGGCCACATCGCATTGAAGAAATGTGCTTTTTTTTGTTTGTTTGTTTGTTTGTTTGTTTGTTTGTTTTTTTTAAACATAGCAGCCTTAATGGATCACCTTTCTTTAAGAGAAGGCATTTGACGGGCCGAAGAGCAAAGCGTACAGGCGCAGCGACGTGGTTACATTTGCGTTGCCGCTCCAGGCAAAGTCGGCGCGGATCACGGAGCAAACTCTCGGGGACGATAATGAGCACAACAAACACGAGCAAGGACGTCTGTTTGCTCAGCCACCTTCTCCGCAACCCGACGAGACTACGCTGTTGTGTGTGTGACTTAAATATTCAACGCTGAATACCCCGTCGCTGACCTGTCCTGCTGCGTGATTGTGTGTGTGTGTGTGTGTGTGTGTGCGTGCGCGTTCGCGCGTGACCTCCAACAAATCAGTCAAGAGACACACAGATGTATCGTGGCCGCGTGACTGACGGCCCAGATAACTGCCGACACTTATGTACGTCATCGCTCTCCTGCCACACACACACACACACACACACACACACACGCACACATGCATAGAGGGAGGGGGCGGCAGCCCGGCTGACTCGGAGAAAAACAGAAAGACGGAGGAAGACATGTTGACGTGAACGGAAATCGCCAGAGACAGAGGTGTGCCCAGCCGGAATCGCTTTCTGTCGTTTACACTTGCTGGTACACGCACGCACACGCACACACAGACTCTCACACACACACGCACACACACACACACACATGAGAGGCCTGCCGTCTTGGCAAGCGCAATCGGCGAGGCTGTTGTTGTTGTTTTAAAGCGTCGCAGCGCGTGCATAAATTCTCATCAATATTCATGCGCATGAACCTGGCGCGCTGGTTTATTCATGCCGGGTTGCGCGTACAAGAGTGACAGAGGCGGAGGGAGAGAGCAAGGGGGGAGGGAAAAAAAAGAGAAAGCAGGGGATGGGGGGTTTAGGTTGTGTTTGTGTGTGTTTGGTGAAGAGGAGGGGGTGAGGGTGGCGGCTTAAGAGGCAAAAACCACCGCCGACTTATTTGCACTCTGCCCAGGCGTGTGTTGTTGACACACACACACACACACCAGGGTTAGACCAGTTCAGCGTGCAGTAATTACAACTGCCACTTAGGGGCAGCATTTACATAACCTTAACCCCAACCTGCCCTCCACACCTTAACCCCGCAGGCAGGCCGAGAGGGTGCAGCCGTTCAAGAGAAATGAGGGAGGACTCCAGGAGGCTGAGCGGGCCAGTTGTGTTGCGCTAAACCATGCGAGGCCGCGTTGGCGTTAACATTTTAATAATGGGGTCTGATTACGTTAAGAGGCTCGAGGAGATGCGATGATAATTAGCAAATGACAGTGGCGCCTCCAAGGTCCAACACAATCCGTTGCAGGATGATTTGTTCAGGATTTAAAACGCGTTTTCACCAAAGGAAGAATTGCAAAGACACTGGAACCTTGGTTTACAAACGCCCGTTCACAAACATAGAAATAGAGTATAAAATAGTTTGGAACTGGAATGTATTTAACAAATTAAGTTAACAGTTAGCCTAGCTGTGATGCTGTGTCACTGTGAAAGTTGCTGGAGGAGGCTCGGCCTGAAAGTATATGAAATTCCTAGTTCTCTTCTTCCCGCACAATACTTGGTGGAAATTTGGGCTGGGTGATGTTTCAAAACGTGATCTTGCTTTGGATTATGACTTCTCACGATCATAAAATTATAATAGAAGAAAAGCAATTACTGTGCCGAACGACACGGTGTGTCTGTGCAAGTTCCTGCGTTGTAAAAGCACCCTGAACCCACCTACGTTGTTTTGTTTTATTCTGCCGTCCCTGAGGGTGCTTTTAGCTGTTTAATGACACAGCAGTTGGAGTTTACTGTGAAACTAAACAAACGACAAAAGAAATAACACCACATTGTATATTTAAATATAAGACGTTTTAAAATTCGCCAGCTTCATTCCAACAGTCAATGGAAAACCCTATTGCCTTGCCCGTGCAAGCTAACTAGAGGCTAGCCAGGCAAGAGGGAGTCACACACAAACGCTGCAGTACCAAATACAGACAGGTATTAAAACAATACTCATAGACATATATTCTTCCTAATTTAGGAAAAATTAAATTCATAAAGTTCTATCACAACTTTCTTCTTCTATCTTGTTTTCTTTATCTTTTTATCACTGTTCCACACTGCCCCTAAGAGGCCGAGGTGCGCACAGCAGGAGAAGCAGGTATTTATTGATGTATTTATTTGCTATTATTTTAACATTTGGATGTTTTTATTCTTTTAAGATGCATTTAAAGTTGAGTTTTGGTAGTTGAATAACTGCAAAGTTTTTAAATCAATGAATAATCACGTACGTATATTAAGCATGATTTCAGTATCAATCAAAATTGGGATAATTTTTTTTCCATAATCGGCCAGCCCTAGTGGATATAATAATGCCTTCAATTGCACGTCACACGGCACAATACAAGATCCTGTAATTGTTTGTGACAGACCCAATGACATCATCAATGTCATATTTAAGGCCTTGGTTTATTTAGAAGCCGACCACGGAATTCATAGCCTCCTGGCAAATGAGTTATCTATCGAACAATGCCAACTAAAACATTCCAACAGCTTCTTCCCTCTTGTCATTAACTTCTTAAACAATGAACTTACAATTCCGTTGTACCATGCTGCCACTTTTGTCATGAGATTATACATGATTCGTGCACTCACTGTAGTAGTCTCGCCACTCTCCGCTACTTGCATATCTGTTGTTGACCAATACTGGCCACTCATGTGCTTGAGAAGTATCTGCACCATTTGCACAATTGACACTGTTCCAGATTAGCACACTACTTGTCACTTACATTTCTTGAAGTCTCTGCGCCATTTGCACAATGGTCACTGAACGAGACAATTGCTCTATTAGTAATTTCGAACTGCTCTAAATTGATTGAGGACTCTGCATCATTTGCACAAACGTCGTTACAAATAAATCAATCAATCAATCAATCAATAAAAAAGTGTATCGACATTAACCTTTCATTGCTCAGTGACTCCCCGTACTGTGTTTTTATGCCTCAAAGGTATTTTCTGTCAAACGGCCGTCTGTTGTCGTACTAGAGCGGCTCCAACTACCGGAGACAAATTCCTTGTGTGTTTTTGACATACTTGGAAAATAAAGATGATTCTGATGATGATTGCATCAGAGCTGTACGATGAGCTCCACAATTGATCTGCCTCCGCTTTTTACACATAACGCAGTGAAGCGGGACGTTACTGCAACTGTGTGTGCTTCCTCCGAAGCGGCACAGCATCCCACAATCACATAATTGCATATAAAATTCTTGTTGTACAGAGACTTTTGCTTTCAGCACAACAGTGTGGGTCAGGTATGAAACAAACAAAAGAAAAAAAGCGGAAAACCTAATAGCCTCTGTCATACATAGATTCGTCCCCTCCATTCCATGTGGGTGGAGTTTATACAGAACAGCAACACAGACAAAAGGTGGAAAAATGCTGACTTTAACAGGGAACGAGGAAGGGGCTCTGATATCTGTGACGGCAAAAGCAATTCTGGGTCGACTTCCGACATTCCATGTTGCTTCAGATTATGCAGATCAGCCAAACAAAAGTAAAGAAAATGGCAACTTTTACAAGCAGTGCGAAATGTGGTTTGGTTACAGCTCTGATACTACCTCAGCAGCTGAAAAATTGCTGGCCTGACTTCTTTCCCCTATTCCGCCTCAGTGCCGTTTATATATAATAGTGGCACAGAAAATTGACTGGCTTTTAGAGGCACCCTAAAAGACTGTCAAGAATGAATCCTTTACATGTTGCTCGCCATGCTACCCCGCTCCCCTTGCTATTTCACTAAGGTCAAAAGAAAGGCTTCCTGACAACCTCAACCTCCAACACCCGAAGCTGGAAAATTGCCAGGAAGGGGCTTCCGTTACCATCTCTGATGTGGAAAACTGCTGGTTTGACGTCCCCCCCACACACACCACCCAATTCAGTATCGGTGCCGCTTATACAGAAAAGCGACACAGAACAAAGGAACAGTGCCTGCTTTATGTTACAACTCTGATAGCTCAGAGAGAAAAAAAATGTATTCTGAATCGACTTTTCCCCCCTTTTGTGTTGGTGCATTTTATGCAAATCAGTCAAACAGAAATGATGGAAAATGCCGATGTTTACAGGTACAACGTACATCCGTAACTGTGCTTACACTACCTCAGAAGCTGAAAAATTGGAGGGTTGACTCCGAGCCCTGATTCAGTGTTGGTGACAATTAAACGTAATAGCGGCGGGAAAATTGACAAGCCCAACAACCTTTTACAGACACAGAAAAAGGTTGTTAAGAATAAATCCTTTACATGTTGCTAGCCATGCTGCCTGCCCACCCCGCTATTTCAGTAAGGTCAAAGCAAGGCCCCGACAACCTCTGATTTAAACGCACGTTTATGTGCACATCCGCATTCATATACATGCAAAAGCACTCGCGCAGTAGGCGAGTCAGGAGGTCAAATCACTCCCTGCTGTTTTTTGAAACCAGCTCAGCGTGACTGCAGGAGCTAATCCCGCACACGCTCTTATCCTCACGTTCACTCTGTGTGTGCGTGCGTGTTGTGTGTGCGCAGTGCGTGTGTGCGTGCGCGTCGGGGGGGAAGTGGCGGTCAGACGGGTCATTCATTACCTTTCGTCTCTCTCGCTCCGGGTTGAATGTTCCCAGCCACGACTGCATCTGTGCAGGGAGGACACAAAATGGAGGAGAGGTTTCATTTGGACGCTCCCCCCCAAAAAAAGGCAGCGTGCTTCCGTTACGGCTCTACCTCTGAAGGCAGAAGATTCTCGGATCAACTTAAGCCCCCCAACCCCATTACGTGTCGGCGCCTTTTATACGGAACAGCAACATGGGGGGGGGGGGAAATAAAAAGGAAAATGGCAGCTTTTACAGGCAGTGTGAAGTGCTTGCGTTCGAGCTTGACTACCTGCTTATTTGGACATTCTAAAAACATGTCGCAACCCGATTCCATCTGGATGCCATTTATACAGAACAGCAAAAATATCATAACATGGTACATAGCCCGAATGTGAACAATTGTTTGTTCTGTAAATAAGTGTGCCTTTTTGATAATTGTGTGCTCATATGCCAATTTCTTTTTTTACACCACGGCTGCAAATTGTGAGATGCCTAACTTGATTTTCATTGGTCCTGTCACAGTGACAATAAAGTTCGATTCTATTCTGTTCTGTTCTATTCGATTGTACTTAGTCCCCCAATTCAGTGTTTGTGCAGTGTTGATACAGAAATGTGACACATTGAAAAAGGCAGTGTGTAAGGGGCTTTTGTTACGGCTCTGATACTAGAAGCTGGAAAATTGCTGGGTTGACTAAATTCTCCCCTATTCCATGTCTGTGCAGTTTATACACAACAGCGACACGAAACAAAGGGGAAATACATGCTTTTACAGGCTGTGTGAAAGGGAGAGCTACATCGTGCAAAGGTAGATAATTTCTGGGTCGCATACAGACAAAAGGCAGAGAAATGCCTGCTTTTACATGCTATGCAAAAGGGTCTCCCTGAAAATTCTGAAAATTGCAGGGTTGCCTTGGTCCCCCGTCATTCTGCGTCGGTGTCATTAAACGCAGAACAGCAACAATGGAAAAAAGGCGGAATATGGTAGCAGCGTGACGACTGCATCTGTGCAGGAAGGACGTTTGGACATTCCAAAAACACCGAGGTGTTGTTTGTACAAAGGAGCGACGGCGCAAACGGTACACACGCAGTGTGAAAAGGGCTGACATTACGGCTTTGATACTAAACCCGGAGGAGGAAAATTCCACACCCAAAAAATGGAGCGGAGGTTTTGATTTGGCCAAATGCATTGTACCCAGATTCCGTGTCGGTGTTTTTTTATATGGAACAGAAACACAGAAAACAAAAAAAAAAGGGCAGCGGAAGTTCATTGCTTTGACAGACATTGTGAAAGGGGCATCCATTATGGCTCTGTTACTACCGCCTAAGGCAGAACATTTGCCGGTCAACTTTTCCAAACCCATTCCCTGCCGGTGCCCTCAATGCAGACCGGCGTCACTGGAAAGAAGGCAGAAAATGGTGGCTTTCACTGGCCGTGTGACAGCCGCACGTGAGCAGGAAGGACACAAAATGGAGGACACGCTTGATTTGGACAGTTCAAAAAGACTTCGTACTGCACTTATGCGTCTGCACTGCTCATACAGTCTCGTTTGTTCGTAAACAAGGCAGAAAATTCTCAGGTCGACTTTGTGCCCCCAATGCGTGCCGGCGCCGTTTATACAGAACAGCAACACAACTGGGCCTAAAATTGGCTTCAATGCAAAATCCCTCACTCGTGAACCAATAGGACGGCTGGGAGCACTTCCCGCCCGTGCGGGAAATGATCAGCATCCGCGCTCACGATGTGACACCAGGAAAAAGGGAATCTTTGAAGAGGTACTAAAGGGAGAGAGAGAGAGAGAGAGAGAGGGGAAATTTTGGGGGGGGGGGGGGGGGAGCAAACACAGCAGACGGCTTTCTCCAGAGAGAATATGGGAATACTTTTCCTTTTGTCTCCTCTCTGGGGGGGAATGCAGCAAAATGTCAACATACGCACGTGCACGCCCAAACACATGACTGGGATTTGTAATGATGGTAGGATGGAGGTGGTGGGGGGAGGAAGTCAGAAGTTTTATGTAACACAAGAAATCAGAGGCAGATTTTTGATGGTGGTGGGGGGGCGCGGGGCAGTGTGACACACGTGCACAAACAAACACAGCCACACACGCACACACAAGAGAGGAGAAACGATGTGCACGGCTCATCCGTTCAGCTACTTATTAACTCCATGTTGCCATGGTTTCCGGGCGCCCCGACCGTCATTGCAAATGCGAGTGTGACCACGACGTGTTTGCGTGGCGAGCGCCGCTATCCATCAGAATCAACAAACGCCGCCGCCGAGTCACCAACGCGCCTGCCTGACCTTTGCCGCAATTTCTCTTAAGCCACGCCACGGCGAGGCGAGCACATCAGCAGATTAAGTGTTGAGATGCGATGGAGGGAAGCAACGGGCACAGACAAAGCACATCCGTAAACACTTCAACCGCGTTATAGGACCACCCTGGCGGGCCTGATAATGACTCCCTTGCTGATTCCCCCCCACATTTTTGCAGCTTTAAAATTGCAAGGCAACCTAAGGCTAAGGTGATACTTTTACAATATATATATATATATATATATATTTACTTTCACAAAGCGGCATCCTTGTTCACAAAGACTTAAAAAGGTATGAAGATGTTAATATATATGCCAGGCCAGCAGTTGCCACAGTAAGTTCAGGACACGATGGAAGTACAAAACGTTAGTTCACTACAGTAGTACACAATGTTAGTATGCCACATAAATTGATTTGAACAATGTAAAAAAAAACTTGGGGTTCCATTTTTCGTATTAGAAGCACTTTATAAAGTTTGATTGATTGACGTCCAAAACATTAGTACACGACTTCAGTGCACGATGTTAGTTCACGACCTCAGGTCACCACGTTAGTTCACGATGTTAATTCACAACGTTAATCCAAATTGTTAATTCACGACTAACTCTGCCGGAAGCAGTACCATAAATATGAAAAATGTACAAAACGGAACTGGCTAACATCAAGCAATACACATTTGACATGCTATTCTCAACGCAATGTTACATGGGCATTTTGCGTCTTATTTTTTGCCACGTTGGCTTTATTTTGATTGTGAAAATACGGAAGGAAAATAGGAAAGGAAGGGATGAGCAAGTATAGTGGGGCCACTCTTAATAGTGGTAGAGGCTCAGCCACCGTAACGGCCTGATAAAAAGTGCATTTCAAATGTAACCGGACAAACTCTTTCACGGTGTGTTGGTCAGAAATGTCTGCAACAGAAACTGAGCGGCGACTTGGGCAAAAAAAATACAAATAAGATGCTTCGGTGCTTTATTTCTGTTTCAGTAAGTTGTTGCTGTGAGTGTGCGAGGTGTCTATGATTGATTGCGATCTGACCTGTGGGTCGCTAATCACACTAAAGTTGGGCAGAGAGATGCTGTTTCACTTATGTCGTTCGGATCGCATTAATGCAGTACCTGTTGCCAACCGTCAAATGAGAGAAGACGTTTCAGCTGCCTGCGGAGTCAGAATATTACAGCGAAAAGCAACCAAATTAACAACAAAGCAACATGCTGCTAATCGCTCCTTGTTTCGGTCTGTACACTAGTGCACGTTAGTACTTAAAATGAGTAAACTAGATGAGTACATTGCTCCACAACAATATTTCATAGGATGCGATGCAAGGACACGATGTGAAGAAATTTGAAATGTTAAGACAGGACATTAGTATGCGACGCTATGACGCCGTGCTGGCCCGCCAAGGCTCGTGATGCTGTAAGTACAATATGTTACTTTCAGAGCTCAAGTTGGCGAGGTTAGCTCGCAAGGTTGGTTCACAATGTTAATTATGGAAGGTCGTTTGTGACGTTAGTTCGCCACAATGGTTTTATAATGTGTACGCTCACTACGCGAGTGCATGGCGTTAGCACACAACCAATAGCAGGCGTCTAAACCTCACCAATGGTAGTCACATTAGTTCACTATGTTCGGCGAACGGCGCTAGTTCTCAGCATCAGTTCCCGTGTTAGTTCACGGCGTTAGCTCAGCGCGGCGTAAGTTCACGGCACGAGTTTATTACGTTACTTCTCGACATCAGTTCACGACGTTGCTTCTCGACGTTAGCGTGCGTAGTTATCAGAGTGTCTGCTTTACTTACATGAGATGGGACAATCCGGATACAAAACGGATGCATGAATGGATGTGTGACTCAGATGAGTTGTTGTGCAGAGTGGAGGTTAAAGCAGATCAATTAACACCGAAAAAGCAAATCTCAAAGGCTTTTAGTTTGGACGTAGCCGAGGAACACACAGACGGAGGAATCATAAATTACATTCAATTTAGCTCTCAAGCTGCACGCTGCCCTTCAGTGTTTATTTCTTTAAAGCCACAGCGTCGACACAGTCTTGGAAGACTAATGAGCTACGCGGTAATTATCTCCCGCAATCTCGCTCCCTCGCTATGTGAAAACGTCTCCGTCCAGCCTGCGCCGCCGCTGCCTCTCCTCCCTTCCTCCCTTCCTCCCCCCCCCCCCCCCCCCCCCCCCGCTCGCTCCTTGTCTCTCTGACGAGCGAGGCGCCACCTACCTTCCCCGCTTTCAAAGCTTTTTGAGATTCTTTCAAGTGAGACAGCCTGCAGCGAAGGGGGAGATAAAGCCGCAGCTCTTCATAAATGTGATAGAGGATGCAAAACGGCAGAGTGAAGGGCGAGACAGGTGGAGCGAGACGGGAAAGGCGCAGGGGGGAAAATGACGGGGTAGAGAGATGGGAGGGCGAGACAGGTGAACACTGCGAAATGATGGCGTTTTTTTTTTTTTATGTGGCGAGTGGCTATAGTGAGGTACTCTCTTTTAACGCGTTGGTGAGAAAGAGGGCACTAGCTTCCTGCTAAATCTGTATAGTGCAGTATCTTTCTTTGCCAACGACACTAGCATACGATTTTAGCTCACGGAGTTAGCTCAAAGTGTTAGCTCACGACGTTAGCTCGTGGTAAGAGCACAGAACTGCACTATAGAATGTTCCTTCACAACGCTAGTTCGCGACTTGAATTCACTGCGGTTTACAACGTTAGAACAGGACTACACTAAAGCAGTAGTACGCAATGTTAGTTCGCAATGATGGTTTCGCGACGGTGGTTCACGTCAGTATACGTAGGGCCACAACTTGAGTTCATGTAATTTTAGTACACAATGTTAGCGCATGAGGGTAGTATGCTACGCGATTAAGTTTAATACTCAAGGTTAATATGCAACACGAAAATGCATTTGAAATACACGACAGTTCATTACGCTCGTACATCCGCAGCGTTAGTCCATGTTAATAGTATCCGACATCAGTGCGCAATATAGATGCACAATGTAAATCAACGTCATCAGTATGGGACATTAACGTACAGAGTATACTCAGTATTTCGGTGTACAGTTTTAACGACCTTGGAAGAGACTTGAAATCGACAGCGGCTAAAAAAATGCTTTAAATGGCAAAATCACAAGACTTGATTCGCACTCACACTGATTCCTCACTGAATGCTCAACATTAAAGACGGCTGTTGATTGTAGCATGAACCTCGCTTGCAATTCTCCATAAAAGAAATCCAAAAACTAATTCTAAACTCAAGTGCGCCACTGGGCTTTGTGCACAGTGCTGTCATATCACGGGAATGTCAGCTATGCGGACCTTGCGGAATGCCGCCTACGGGCTTTTCGACTGCGCCTTCACAATGGAAAAGAACACAGCTTCTATGTGAGCCAGAGGGGAGATCAATCCGTTCAAACAGCCTGCTTCGTCCAAAGAGCAATAGTATTTATCGAATAAAGACAATAAGAACAATAGGCTGTAATAAAGGTATTTGGATTTGTTCACTGTCTACTGTGCATCACAGGATGAAGAAAATCAAAGAAATCTAAAAGGCGTTCGGTGTGCATTCATGCTGCCAATCACCTCCGGCTGTATATGCGGTCCCACGTGTGTTTTACAGTGGAAGCTTGACAGTTAAATGCCACCAAAGTCGTACAATTTGTTCTGGAGAAATATGCCTGCAAAGTCAAACTAAATTTAGAGGTCAAACCAACTTCAGCATGAGACTTCGACTCAATTGGCATTCAAATGGTTACCTAAGGTTGCGTGCTAATGTCTTGAACCGTCTTTAACCGACATTGCAAACTCACAAAGTTGTGAACCAGCGTCTTGAACCAACGAAAACCAATGTCCTGAACCGACGCCACGATCCACTTAGGCAGTT
This sequence comes from Phyllopteryx taeniolatus, assembly GCF_024500385.1. NCBI lineage: Eukaryota > Metazoa > Chordata > Actinopteri > Syngnathiformes > Syngnathidae > Phyllopteryx > Phyllopteryx taeniolatus. The sequence continues at coordinate 24,059,282 of NC_084513.1, read as the reverse complement.
GCTTGCTGTCCGTAAAAACTGGTTTTGTAGCTAGCTCGGAGTAAATATACCTCGGACTAAAACGGGGGGAATGCACAAATTGGCTCATTTCCATTCAAGCTCGCGTACAAAACCAAGGTCGGGAAAAAAATTGCATTTAAACATAAGACTGTGAGGACGTGTTCATTGCCAAGTTCTGCAAAGGCTGCAAGCTTGGACAGACAAAGAGTCGGGTGTTGAATGCCTCCGGGCAGGTCAGACAAACCTGTTGGAGGAGGCAACAAAGGCAAACGATCCAAAATGTCAGTTATTTATAGGCGCACTTCCGGACGTCGACCCGACTGAGCACTCCGTTCAGTCAGACGTACTTCCAGCCGCGTGGCCTCATCTTCCCCGTTGATTTGACACATCTTCAGAAGGTCACGAAGCATACAGATGCGGCCTAATGAACGCACACGCTCACCCGGTTATTGGCCACGCAGATGATCCTGGCGTAGCAGCAGATCATCAGCAGGATGAGTGTGAACAGAGGCACATACCATCTGCGAGGAGAGGAAAATACCAATGAAGGATGTCTGATGCAAGACTTAACACAGGAGTGCGCAACCTACGTGAGAGCGTACGGGATGGTCCACCATGCAATTCTAAACCCAAATAAAACCTCCTTTAACCCACAAAATTGACACTTTTATACTAAGTCCATGTTAGAGAGTCACTCTATGGAGGTCTGAATAGCCTAAATATGGAACCTTAAAAAAATCATTTCCATTGTTTTCTTGGTTTGTTCGTATTTCTTGATTACAACGTGCATAGTTTAACATCAGGAGATGTTAAGATCATGCCCAATAACAATTGATCAACAGTACCTCGCCACTGCGGGCTTCAAACAAAACGTTCTCAGAGAGAAGTGGCCAATGAGTGTCATCAGCAGGTTGGAACAGAGAGACTGGGAGAGTCACAGAAAGGCATAGAGGTGGACAGCCAGCAACAAAAAGTACTAAAACAATGAACAGTTGGATATGCATTCAAAAGTTTAGCGGAAGGTCAAATGAAGTTCAACTGGAAAGATTATACAGCATTTTAGGTTCATCCTTAAATTTCGCCCGAAAGCCATATATCCCCAACCTTTTGCGAGTAGTGTAAGTTTGATTTTCTTTCTGCATCTCACCATCAAACTATACACTTCGATAGCTATTTGTCCTGAACTATATAACTACATTGTGTGCAACATTAAAGCTCTTGACAGAAAACCCGAAGCACTTTTCAAACCTAAAAACGTGTCATTACAATTGAAGCCTTTTGAAGAATTTCAAGCACCTGTGGGAACCCGGCAAACCTCTTCTTCTGACTGACCACTCGCGCCGCACTTATCCTTCATCCACGGAGGCCGGCCTGGCTGGTTAATTAAGGTCACAGACGCTGCGCCGCCTGACGCGGTTTCAGTCAGGCGAAACCCGAGGTGCCGAGAGACAAAAGGCGGTAAAGTCAGCGGAAATGCATGGCGTTCCTGTGGGATGAAGCGCTGACAGTCAAGGGGAGGTGGTGCGTAGCGAGAAATATGTCAGGTATTTCTGACCGGATGAAAGAAAGCGAAGCAGGCGAGGAGCGAGGCGAGGCGAGGCGAGGCGAGGGGAGGGTGGAGAGGTGGTGATGGCTTTGTTGGAATGGCAGCTTTGTGTTATGCAACCTCTCGGGAGGTGATGTAAGCTCGGAGGTGTTTCAACCTCTCCCTGTAATCACAAAACGGGGCCTTTGTCTCGCTTTGATAGGCAGGTTCGCGGACGCCGCTTGTCTGTTCTGCACAAGTGCGGTGCCAAAAAAACAGGCTAACCAAGCCAGTGTGAACATCCGGCACGAGCTAACCAAAGCTTAGCGGCTAACATTTTCAGTAGATAACTAATTATGCGATAAATTTAAAAGCTTTGGATGAATTTGTAGAGGCTCAAATTCAATACAGTGGAACCGCTCAAAGCAATTTGTTCAAGGACGCTCGCCGACCTTCAGTTCGGAAACAATTTTTGCAATTGGAAATAAATCAGAGCCAGGGTCGAACTGCTGCTGTCTTCAAATTTTCATGGACTGCACGGCAAATGTTTTATGTAACGTTTTCCCGTTCTTACCTTTCATGCTAGTGTACAAACACAAATATTACAACATAAAAACAAAACTTTCAGTCGTAACTGCGAAGATCACGTCAGTATTTCTCATTTGAACACTCTCACTTGACACCTGAGTGTTGAAAAAAAGTTAATCACTGAAAAAGAAAAAAGAAAGACTGTTAAGTCTTCTAAATGTGACATGCCCCAGCGAAGAGTGTTGTCAACAACCCTGTCAAATTTGAATGCTTAAAGGAATAGGCAAGTATCGAAAAATGAGGCTTCAAAATCGTTCAAAATGAAGGCGCTCTCCCCACTCTGGAATGCTGCGGCCGGCCGTGTCTGCCGAATGCGTATAAACCACGCCCCGCTCAACTGTCAATCAAATACTACTACGACTGGGTAAAATGGATGCTGCTTCGTCCAGCATCGTTCCCCTGCCTGCACATACTGAACCTACGTGTTGGAGTAGTGAAAATATATCCGCTAAAAGCCTCCGGTGGCTGGAACATTCGTGGCTTTCCCACGCCGGAACGACGAGGCGCTCTAAAGGAGCCATGGCAGCACACGCTAGCTGTCACATCAAACTTTTTTCCCCTCCTCACTATTCCGCCTTTCTCTGCGTGACATGCGCACTCATGGCCAACAACGAGACACTCTAAAGTTGCCCCGGCCAGCTTGAGGCACCGTTCCACAAGCTGGCTATGAAGTTGGACATTTTAATAAACAAATTTAACCCCTTCCTTCACTTCCGCATGACGCGTGTGCACTCACAGCTGACAACGAGGCGTACTAAAAAGCTATGCCAGATGACTATCCGAGGGGAACGTGCATTTTGGGGGTGTAGGCTATGCTAGCTAACTACATGTCGCAAATGCGCCGGATAACTGCTGATCAGTCACATTCATTCAATCTTTGAATGTTTTCCCAAAAATATAGTGACAAAAATAATCTTCATGCAAATGAATGACAAATGACTTCGCTGTCGCATTTTAAGACTTGAAACCTAAGGCATCATCCATCCAGCTATTTTTCATACCGCTTTTCCTGTTCAGAGTCACGTTGAGCTGGAGCATATGCCCGCTGATTTAAGGCGAAATGTGAACTACAGCCCAATCTGGTCGCCAGTCAATTACAGGGCATAGAGAAAACCCACGCGAGCACAGGGAGACAAACGCCACACAGCAAGGCTGGAGCGCAGAGTCCAAGCCCAGAATTGTGAGGCAGACGTGCTAACCACAAGGTCAACGTGCTGTCTGTCACAAAAACACGCAGAGAAATAATTTGAGGAGGTCTCATGAGGTACGCAGCGGTCTCTCATGATACGCTAATATTGTGGGACATCATCCACGGCGACTTTTGGAATAGCCCCAAAAACGTGTTAATCCTGTGATGCTCGCTGATCTGAGGTCTGGTGAGAAACGCTAATCTTATGTATATTGGAAGGTTTGATTTTGTACGACATTAATGGCAGATTTTTCCCATAAATTTGACTTGGAATAAAAATTGGTCAATTTTAGGGGAGTCTGACTCAGAGATTCCACCGTCTGACTAAAACTAAAACTGGCATTTAAAGCAACATCCGTAGAAGGTAAATACCACTCCTTTGGCGTTAAACTGGAAAAATTACATTCAAACAAAAGTTTTCACTGGCGACGGGAATCCGGGATGGTCGGCGGCGCTATTTTCGCAGCGGGAAACGCCACGCTGTTTTTTTTATATGCGCTCCCTCAAGTCTGGTAGGAAACATCAATAAACAAAGCAGCGCCTCTTTGAACAGGCACATGTGTGTATGCATGTGTGTGTGCGCGTGTGTGTGTATGTGTGTGTGTGTGTGGGTTCAATAATGGCATGGGACAATGATGAAAGCATTTCGAGGGAGGGGGGGTGTTAGGGGACCGACGCGAGTGTCACCTCGTGTGATTTAATAAGCCGCTCTCCGGAATAAACAGCGTCCAATTACGGCAGCGCGCGTCCCATTAATGACGGAGGGACGGGGTGGGCGGACGGCGGGGAGAGGGTGGGAGGGGGTGGCATTTTTAACGACAGTGAGCGAGAGGAGGCAGGGGTGGGGGAGGGGGGGGCGCAGCGGCGAGGGGGAGAGAATGACGGGCGGCAGCTACAAAGTGCTCTAATTAGCATGATAATGATCTGCCATTAGAGCCTTGCTCTACAGCTGCGCGCTACCCGGAGCCGGAGTGAGGTGGGAAGGAAAAAGAAGCAGAGAGGCAAAATAGAGGCAGGAGAAAGGAGATTCCGAGTGGGCAGGGGATGACAAAGATGAGGATGGAAATAAAGGTGAAGATGGGGGGGGGGGGGGGGGGTCGGGGCGAAACGAGCACAGTAGGCCAGGAACGGAAAGATGAGAAATTAGAAAGCGGCGCAGGGTGATTAAAAATAGAGCGAGCGTGGCGTAAAGGGGCTGACGGGAGATGAATGTCTAAAAAAAGACGGATAACAGCGGAGGAGAGTTGGCGGGAAGGACTGCGGCGAGCATGCAGTGGAGAGCGAGAGCGAGAGAGAGAGAGAGAGAGAGAGAGAGAGTGAGGGGCTTGAAACTTGGAGAAAGATCTTCAGAGGCACGCGCGTAGATTGAATCCCTCCGCCTCAGCCTTCTGTCCCTTCCCCCCATCCCTCCATCCTCCCTGTGAAGTGAAGGACGCGGCGCGGATGAAAGGCGCCTTAATGGAAGCGCTCAGCGGAAGATGAGAGTGCAGCAGGGACCCGTCGTTCCTGGTTAGCGCTCGACTGCGGCGACTCAACTTTGACCCGCCGCACTGCCGGAGATCACAATCTACCTGTTCAGCCACTTCCACAAACAGGAACAACAACAAAAAAATCAATCGATAAATAAATACATTTTTAAAAAGGAGCCTGTATAGTCCAAAGGTTGCATCAAAATGTTTTCTCCACACAAATTGAGTGTTAAAAAGATCTCTGTCAACCCTCGCAGGTTCTCAAGCACAAAGTCAAAGCCGGAAACGGGCTGGAATTCGAAACTCTCGAGCCATTTCAGCCAATCTGCTGCCCGAAGAAAGTTGCTTACGGAAAAGGCACAAAGCCATTTTTCGAACTTACAGGTAGAGAGTTGAATGCTACGATGACAAAAATGAAAAGGCGACCAGTACAGTGCCGTGTGCTAACAATATTCAAGAAACAAATCATCTTTCCGTCATAATTTAAGTCTTTGAGCCTTGTTTCCACCAAACGGTACAGTTCATGTTGTATCGGTACAGTGCACATTTGTGGGGCTTTCTGTAAAGTGTGCAAAATATTCAACCTGAACCGCACAAATTTTAAGCACTCGCAGACTGTGGAACGCATGCCAAGGCAGCATATGGCGCTGTAATCTCTAAAGGCTTCTTTATACTCGCGCGGACGGCGACCGCGATGACGTCACTGCGGCTGACCCACGCATAGTTTGCCCTTATACTCGAGCGCAACCCGCGAGCGCTGTTTTGAAAGTGTGCTGCAGTTCTCCTCCAAGGCGAGGGTGTCGCTACAGCTGCTATTGGCTAATGTTTCCCCTGCATTTTTTTTTTTTTTTTTGCCATTTCCGGTAGCCGTTTTTTACTTTCCTTTCAGTAACAAGGAACAAAGCAACAACAATGGCGACCGCGACAGAACAAATGGACCTAGATGACCAGATGATACGTTTAATTACGCTGCAAAATTGATCGATAAGGCGGCAACGTAGATGGTACGTAGAACCAATGGGCACGCTGGTGCGTCGTCACAGCATGTGACTAAAACGGACCAATCACGAGAGATGATCTCTGCGGCGTTCGACGCGCAGCAACTATTTTTGCCGGGTGCGCGGCAAGCTACGCAAGCTACGGGGCAATTTGTCGGTCACGTGATGCGATGCGGGCGTTGTCGGCCGCGGGAGTATAAAGAGGCCTTAACATTAAAGCAATTTTAGCCAATCACAAGCCTGAAGAAAGCTGTTCCCGGAACAAAAGCTTGAAGAAAAGGCACAACGAGAACAATAAAACATAGAAAGGCACAGTGCTAAAACGCTACAATTAGCTGCCAACAAAAAAAGAAAATACGCTTACACATGTCCAACGCCAACTATTTAAGAACGGCTGTTTAGCCTAATTTCTACCAAACAGTATGGTTCGACGTTTCTATTGTAAAAGGTCCTGAACTATTCAACCTTTCAGCATTCACGGGCTATATAAAGCCAAAACCACGAGTAGTGCTATAATCTCTAACCCTAAAACCATTTCAGCCAGTCAGCCTGAAGAAAGTCCATCCAACCATCTCCTCTATACGGCTTATCTTGATCAGGGTCCCACAGAGCTGCGACCTACCCCGGCTGACTTTGGGCAAAAGGTGGACTCGACCCTCGACTGGTGGCCATTCACTCACACGGCCCGAAGAAACTCATTTGCGGAAAAGGCAGAACGAGAAGAATGAAATGTAGATTGAGACAGTGCTGCGTGCTAACAATAGCCAAGAAATGTCTTCCAATCACCTTACTATCATAACCCACTGCAGTATTTAAAATGGCACAATAAGCCTCATTTCAGCCAAGCAATTTCAATTGTAAATTATCCCAAACCATTTTTTTAGCGCCCTTTCATTGTGGTATGGGAAGCATTATGTTATGTTTTCCCTACGACATACTTCTGTTCAAACGATTCAGTTCCGTACATATTTTCCAGAGTTTCCATTGTAAGGGTTTTCAAAATAGCCCAGCTGAACATTTCAGCATCCGCCCCTCGAAAGAACGCTAGCAGTAGTACGGTACAAGTGGGGAAGAGTGATTGGTCGACAGATATTCTCTCGCTTTGACCGTCAAATAAAAGGCAAATATCATGAAGTATGATTCATCATTGGAAATTAAACAAATATTGACAATTTAAATGCTCGGTGGGCCATATTAAAGAACGGAGCAGGCCATGTGTGTCCCACTGGCCATAGTTTGCCTACTTGCTTTTCTAGTGCGGTGCTTTCTACGGAACAGTGCTTCAAATCAGTTATTTAGGTTTTGGATATGCACAAACTGCCTACCATTCCGAACTTATGGAAAACGGGTCTCAGTTGACAACCATGACACTGGATGGAACAATTCAAGGTCTGCTCCTGCGAATGCCAGGACGCACCCATTTATCACTGGCGTCGTCATACTCTCAATTCCAGGACCCGTGAATGTTTCATGTCAATAGGTCCAACCAATAACTAGCACAGCTAAAATCTCGCCCGTGGACATTACCATTCATTTGTGTCGCGCGGGGTCAACGACACGCCGCCGACAGGGACACGAGAGCGATGACTCAGCACAACGCCGGCGCGCTGAGTCAACCCCTTGAAATTCAGCACCTCTGTCTCACGAGGCCTCGTCCTTTGCGCCTCGTTGCTGCCGAGCGCAGCCTGTCGCGTCGGCGTGCTCGGATGAGTGCTGATGAAGACACACGGCGCGGCGTGGCCAGAGACGAGGGGCCATCCATTTCTCTTAGGCTCATCTCCATTCCCGCTACGCCGCCACCAGCCTCCCTCCCTCCCTCTCCCACTGAGTTATGCCCGCTCTCTCCCTCTCACGCCTTCCATCTTTCTAATTTTCACCTTTAATGCGGCACCCTTTCGCCCGGCTGCCAGCAGCAGCGCACGCGTTTTAGCGTTTCCTCCTTGACGGGCGCTGCCTTGGCCTCTAATCTCTCATCTGGTTTGATGTAATTAGAGCTAATGATGATTCCCTGATCCTCTGAGCGGCTCGTCCCCCTGGGCCACAACAGCGAGGAAAACTAGAAAGAGCCGGGGAGCAGAGGAGCACTGATAAAAGAGACACAGGCTCGTTTAGCACAGCTGATAGCATGTTGTGTGTGGATGCACGTGCGTGTGTGCGTGCACGTGTGTGTATGCGCCTGCCTAGTGTGTGCTTATTTGTTTAGAAAGATTGATTCCCTGCTGATGCCGCAAGCAGCAACGCAATTACCTTGCCTCGTAGCGAAGCGCAGTTTTGGGTGTGCTTGTGTGTGTACGTGTGTGTGTGTGTGCAGTCTTGCGTGTATGTGTGTGAGGAGTCGTACGTGTGTGTGTGCATGTGCGTTTAAACGTCGGGGGTTGATTGGCGGCGCGCTCGCAGACTTAGGGCCGGCTGCGGAAAGCGTCAAGCGGGAATAATCCATCATGGCCGTCCTGAGCGCTTAAATACACAAGCAGTGACTCCCCAGATCTGACAGTGGGGGGAAAAAACACACTTTTTCGCCTATCGCATGGGGGGGGGGGATAACCCAGCCCCCCCACCATATCTTCTGATACCAATTCAGTCAATCAGAAGCCTTTCTGGAAAAGGCAAAAAGATAAAGAAACAGGACGGTACAGTGAACCCCCATGTTTATAGCAGGGGATACGTTCTGGACCAACCCGCAAAATGGGGAAAATCCACAATAGCCATCCATCCATTTTCTGTACCATATTTAAAAAAATACATTCAAAAAGGCTCATAATAGTTTTCACCCAACCCTCGCTTGTGTAGGGTAAAACTAGACTCACTGTTGTCCCAATGGTTCTGTTTGGTACGTTATGTAGTTTTTCAGAGTAAACGTCCCACAATATCTGAACCACTCGACTTTTCAGTTGTACGGTATAGTTTGCCGCTGTCGGGTGAAGCCAAATAAGATGTTGTCGGATAACCGACCAAATGGAAACTGCTTTATATGAATTATTCGTTGAGGCCCCATTTCCACCAAACGGTATGTTTGAGCTCAATTGGGCAACTCCACTTTACAGGGTCCCAAAATCCAAAACCACCCACATTTTAGCACCCTCTCTTTCCTGTATGGGTAGCAAGAATAAACAATGGTTCCGTGTGGTATGGTACGCGTTACTCAGTCTTTCCATGATAAAAAGGTTCCAAAACATTCAATTGACTCTTTGCTAATGTAGTGTGAAGCTGGATACGCGAGACAGTGAATTTCCACTTCCGTGCTTAAATGGAATGCAGGAGTGGAACATGAAGAAAAAAAAAAAAAAAAAAAAAAAAAAGAGCGCAACCCAAAAAAAACACAACAACACTTTTTAGCCTCACGCTAAGGAGAGGGGAAAATAACCCGCAGGCTCCCCTCCATACGCAACCATTCACATTTCCCCGCAGAGACCCTCCACCCCCTACAGCAGGCTTTGATGGCGGCGCTGAAAGGGTCTACTTACATCCCAAATCTCCAGGCTACGTGATCGTCTGTGATCCAGCTGGAGGAAGAGAGAAGGAGAGAGCGGGGTTACAGAGGAGAGGGAGAGCGGAAGGAAGGCTTGTGACTGCGGATGGGGGGAAAACGCCGCGCAGCTGTAGCTATTAATAAGCCAAGAGTGGAAAAAGACAGCGCCGAGCCTGGAGATTAAGGCTCCGTCCCAATTTTCATTTCACGTCCGGCTCTCCTCGGGCCCCACGTCGTCTTTTCCCTCAGCCCCTTAACGACTCTCCAAACAAACAATGATGCCTCTCCTGCTCACCGTAGGAGCAGGCGCTTCCAAATGTTTAAAGATGAGCTGATAATTGCTCTTTTTTAGAACGCTGGGTCTTATGAGGGGAAAAAGGAGCCCGCCGGGAGCTAGAGGGAGGCCAAAGCCGCTTGCCGACAAGACAAAGGCGCCGGCGCTACGACGGGCGGGACTCACCACCAGGCTCCTGCTGGGCCGTAGTACCCTTTGAGCAGCGGCAAGGAGGACATGAGCAGGGGCAACCCCCACGCTATCAGATGGTAGAACCTGATAAAGACAAAAAAAAGGACAACGGTTTCATTGTGGAAGACCAGAGAGGGAAACTATTTCTGAGTTTATTAGTCACATTTTCCAAGCCAAATTCCACCGGACTGAGCATGAACCCTTCCATCAATTAAGTTTTCTTTTCATTGATGTTTGCTCGTTAGCAGGATGACATACGATTGCAGTAAACAAAATACCAAGAACTGATCATCTTTTCTTCCACTGGTTGCGGGCGTGCTGGAGCCCGTCCGTCCGTCCGTCCGTCCGTCCGTCCCCGGCTCAAATTATTCTCTCGCATTTTCGACAAAAGTAAAAACACCAATGACCTCTAGGGGGCATTCAAGGATTGGCCACTGACATAAGTTTAGGTCAAATCAACATTACAACATGACAGAAATAATGGGTGCTAACTTACTGTCATGAAATTACTTTAATAACTACTGTTAATGACATGCTTACTCTAACTTTTCTCACCGTCCCAGCTATATGGACGGGTGTTGTCCAGAGTTTGAGTCCGTCTGACTTTTCTATTTTCTTTGGTTGAATTTTACTGACAAAATTCAGGCATCTGTCGGCGATAAGAATATAAAACGGAAAATAAAGTAAGTGGAAAATTTGGCGTCGATCCAAATAGGGATTGTTGGGCCTTGGTGTCAGTCCGTGCTCTCCTGAGCGCCCTCGATAATCAACTATTCTCTTCCTCAGTTCACCCCTTCTCGCTTGCGCTCGCGTGCGGCAAAAGCCCCCGAACAAGCTAATCTAAAGTGTAATTACCCCCATTGCAGAGCAAAGGTTGATTTTGAAGATGGGAGGTCTGCAGCATAACCACAAACAGGAATTCCGGTCTCCCTTAGCAGGTGTTGCAATAATTCAATTTAAGAGCTCAGCTGGGTAAATGATGAGGTAAAAATCTAGGAAAAGCAAAACAAGAATTTACTCTCTTTTCCTTTTGTGTGCATTAAACAGCTTACCTTCATGGGAACATTTCAAGAAAGCTGAAGGGGCTAAAACTGCTTAGGGGGTGAACAAAAATCGTTGACTGCTATAAAAGAAGAAAATACTTAAGTGCCATATGTGCGTGTGTTAGATGTGAAGATTGTGTGTCTTTTGGGGTTGTCCATCAATACTTTATACAGCGAACAGCATCAGCCGGTCAATAGAGTGGAAGTCCGACCCTGGAATCTTCCGAGCGTGGTCAATCGAGCAGATGCGGCAGGGCTGACACGGACGCAATCCCATTCAGTATGTGCGTGCGTGTGTGTGTGTGTGCGCGCTCCCCTTGCTCCCAATCAAGCACACACGCAAACACACACACTCGCTCTCTTTTTCCATTTCTCTGTATTTCCCGCCTCTGCAGCCGTCTGATGGACACCAGTGTGAATATGTGGGAGGCGATGGCGTTAAAAAAAAAAAAAAAAAAAAAAAAAAAAAAGTGCCTGCTGGTGGTTTAAATAGAACAGGGCGGTGAGTGTGGGAGAGGGACGCACAGATTGGGATCCAGCCAGGGAGCGTGAGAGAAAGCTGAAAATCAGACAAAAGGGAGAGGAAACAACAAAGACAGCTTTCTAACAAGCACTATGTTTTTGTTTGTGTTTCCTTTGTTAAAAGTTGACCGTACTAGGATTGCATTGTCAAAAGCCTCTATCGCGCAGACAGCATGCAAAATGGCATCAGAGCCGTGACAGACGATTCAGAATGTATCGCCTTTTGCCTTTTACGCCAAACGCAGCAAAGGCAAGATATTCTCCTCACGGCACGCGCTTGCACATAGCGACGGAGTATCCCGTAATCAAGTCGTTAGATGACCTCCGCGTCTGGTGTGACATAGGAGGTGTGTCAGAAAAGTAAGTAAGTAAGTAAAAGTCAAGTTTTCTCCCCTTGAATTTGGTCCAGACGACCAACCGGCGCTTTCGTTGCCCCTTCCCCAGCATTTTTGGAACTTGTTGCAGGCTTCAAATTCCAAATGAGAGGATATTTACAATACAATAAATAAATCAATATAATGTTCTAAAGTTTGAACATGAAATAGCTTGTCTATCTATCTATGTCTTTGTAGTAGGGGTGTAACAATTCATTCATTATATCAATGTATCAATTAATATTCCTACGCTCCAACTCGATTGATCTGTGCTCAGCGAGTCAGCCTTCCGGATGAAAATACAGTATATTGATTTAAATCGTTTTACAAGGGAATCAATTGATTGCATCGATACGAACAAATAATGCGTTGGATTTACGCACGGCAGACTTTATGGAGGTATGCGTTGTATTTCCGAGAAACACACTTGTAATTCCTTTTACTATGCTTTCTTTTTCAGTTAGCACACAGCCGTTAGCATCCCCCGACGCTAACTTCTTCTTTGTAGTCTCTTTTCTTCCTTGTTTCATTTTCTACGCCCCACACCTAGTCACGTCTTTGCGTAGTGCCCCTAGTGGTTGGACCGAGACACGCGAGTGTGTGAGTGTCCTTTAGTGTCCTTTTGAAGCACTTTTAGTGACGTTTAATACTTCGGGATGTCTGACGGACGGGATGAGAAGGCGGCAAGCGAGGAATTATCAATAAGGATGCGTATGTGTGTGACTCGTGGCAGTCGCCGTGCACGTTGAAGCTTTTCAAGGTCGCTAGCTGAGCTCGCTAGCCACTAACATAGAGAAGAGATGCGTCCGTGATCAACATATCGCTCAGCAGAGCTCAAGTGTGAGTCTTAAGTGTCGTGAATGCGATTATCGTGTGAAAAGGTGTACTGTAGCAATGCTGAGTGTCGCTAAATGCGCAACTAAGTGCGGCTGTCGTAGAAATCTTTGAAACTTTAGAAAGAACGATAGAGTACGAGGAGGAACTTTGTCAGGCAAAAGAGGAGAACAAGCGACAACGTCAACTACTGGCTACAAAGAACTGCTTTGTTCATTTATTTAGCTCTTGATGCATTATTATCACTATTCCTAAAAGTTTTTCCTCACGGAAACCTCACAGTGCAACTTGCCGTTTCCCCCGTTGCTTTATTGCAGAGCAATACAAGCACATCAGGAAAAACTTCATATTTAATGACCATAATTAATTGTACCGCAGTCCTTTACAAGCACGGGAATGGAGGAAAATTCCCCTGCGTTGTCCAGTATGTCAGTATCTCAGTCACACTGGATGAATTTTCAGTCAAAAAGTTACTGAATCGATGTCCAGCCACTGAATCGTTTTGGATCGCATCGTTCGCATAAATGAACCAATATCGTCACCCACGTATCGTGATACGAATCGAACGGTCAACCACGAACAGTGATCGTTGCTAAAACGAAAAAAACGTCACACCCCTACTTTGTAGTATATTCAATCTTATATAGGTTGAAAAGGATTTGCCTTTTACAAAACATCCCAACTCCATTGGCCCTTGTTTTGCGCGCACACAAAATGTCGGTGGTGAACAAACGACTCGAAATCCAACAGGAAAGGGACGAGCAAGTACGGCGAGGAGGCGCTCGCCAGCAGGAGGAGAGATACAAATGGTGAAATCAGCGCTGCCGTTCCCTGGTGTGACGCCTGCCGGTGGAAGGGGAGGTGAGGAAGGAAGAGGGGAGGGAGGGTGCCTTGTCAGGAAATCAATGTCGAGAGCTCGCTGACACACCAGCTGCGGCGCGCGCGCGCGCGCACGCCGCCCGCTCGCTCGTTCTCGCTCGCAGCACAGCGAGAGGGAACTGACGAGGTCCAGAGCGCGGCGCAACATGGGCTTAATGAGGCACAGCAGGCCACGACGCGTTCCGTATTACGCATACCCCCGCGCGCACGGCCATATGCGCACGCACGCACACAAACGCATGCTTGGCTTGCCTAGACAGCCCCCAGCTTCAGCCCCAACACCCCCACCCCATCACCCACCCGCCACCCTCTCCAGCTGACATCTCTCTGCCCTCAGCCTGAATCCGCCCTTCAAACGCACATTAGCATACATGCGCATGCTCTTTCTCTCTCTCTTTCTCTCTCTCTCTCTCTCTCTTCCTCCCATCCTCCCTCCCTCCCTCCCTCCCTCGCTCTCTTGCATGCACTTCAATCAGTCTTGGCTCATCCCGCCTCGGCTCCCCCTCTCCTCTGGCAATTTGTTCATTCATAAACCATCACAATGAGCCAACATTGTGTGTGCGTGCGTGGGGGGGAGGGGGGAGGGGGGAGTGTGAGAGAGGAGGGAGGAGTTTTGGTTTGGGGGCTGAAGGGTAATTGTGCATGCGTGCAAAGGCACATCCCCGCCCGACTAAACACACACAGCTTACGTATGTGCAGTCAATTCACGAAAAGCCCCTCGACGCTTGCCGCTAACACACGAACCGATTAGCGGAGCGCCGCTCCCCCCCCCCCCATTCTTCTTCACAGCACGCACAAAAACAAAGGCGCATCCTCCCCCCGCCCCTCACTTTCGTCCTTAGCCCATTTTACACTGCCTGTGAAAGCCGTGAGTTCCCCACTATTTTCCTGTGTCGCGGTTCTGTAACATAACACACAAACACGGGGATGGGCGGGGGGGGGGGGGTCGGCGTTAATGTGCAAATTTGCCGCTTTTCGGAGGTAAACAGTAATCCCTTGCTATATCATGGTTCACCTACTGCGGATTCACTGCATCGCGCATTTAAAAATATATATTTTTCTGTATATTTTGGCAATTGTCGCGGTAAAATAAGCATTTTCTAGCCCAAAACAATAAAACAAAATGAAAATTCATTAAAACAAATATTACAAAGAATAAAATACCTGTACAGTGCAGTACATAAGCTCAGTTGTGCTGACCGGGGAGATTCTAGAGTGTCTTTGAACGCATCGCTTCTCCTTGCGTGCAAGGGCGACCAAGGGGCAGGGGAGTGTAGAGAGTTTGTTGGCGGGGTTTTGTTACTTTATCAATAAATGTGAAATAAATAGACTAACATCTCGGCGTGTACCATTGGAATACGTCACAATACTTTTATTTCAAGCCCACGATGCCACCCAAGTGTTCTGCGCATTCCAAGCGGCAGAGGAAGATGGTGGCGGTAGCAGCTAACGAGCAGTCAAGATGCAACTTAGCGACCTTTTGAGGGACGGTAGAGGTTTGCGGCTGTCGGCATAAATTCATCTTCAGTCCGCTACAGAAGGAAGGACGAAAATAATATCAGGGTGACAGCTGTAAAAAAAACCTGGCCACCACTTTGCGTCTGTCACCTGCTGCGAGGGTGGTCCGGAACCTAACCCCCGCAATAAACGGAGGGATCCCTGTAGCACCCTTACACTAGCCCCTTTCAAATTGTCGATTGAAGCCGGGAATTTTGGGAATGGGGGTTGGAGTGAACCCGCAAATGTTCTTCTGCCTTTGGAGGTAGTTTCCTAGGTGGGACACTGCCTGCGTTCGAGGGCTCTAAAGTCGAACACCTTGGTACTACAGCGGACCGCCGCTGTTACGGGTCTAATGTTGCCGCAGAAGGAGGACGTTGCAAGGTCAACTTCGTCCCCTCCATTTCATGTTGATGAGTTCGCTTGTTGACGTTTACAAGCAGAAGCCTCTTTCACGACGAGACCCATCACAATTAGCACATCACGGCCTTAATTGAAGCGCTGGCATTTATCCACCTGTGCCATTTATACAAACCCAAGCGATTGTGCGAACTTTCACATCAGGTGCAATCAGGTAATTAGTTGACGTCAGTGCCAGCGTCTGGTGTGACGGACAGTGACAAATGCTTGCAACACAACAGAGCAGAGGAGGTGAGTATCAAGCGTTCAACTTTACACCCTGATAACACCATCGCGGAACACTATTGTACACGCAGGCAGCGCCACGCCTCTGCTATGACTCTGTTACAACCATATTGCCAGGTAGACGTGGTACCGCCATTCCGCGTCAGTGGCGCTTGTACAGATCAAACCGCTGCCTTTTAAGCCGAACCCAGCAAAGCGCTATATTGCCACTAGTGTGCCAACGCCTCGTGTGACTCAAAATCATTTTCCTAGCGTGACAACTGCTTTCAAGACAACACGGTGGGAGAAGTGAAAGTCAGGCGTGAAACGTCACATGACCTACCGTCGTTACGGAACAGCGCCCCAATTCCGTGTCGGTGACGTTGACACAGAAAAGCCACGAGCCAAAAGATGTACAGGTAGAAACCTCTTTTAGGAAAAGAACCAGCAAAATTAGCGCATCATAGCCCAAAACAGAAGATTTATCTGCCCTTGCTTTTTCTACAGAACCCAGCAAAGGAGGGTATACACTCAATTATGCAAGCTCTCATTTATACAGAACAGCAATGCGAATTAGAGCGTCGAAAACGCCAGCAATTACAGGTGGTGTGAAAGGGGCTCTGGATAAGGATCGGTACTGAGCCCATTCCGGACCCCCGAGCAGGCATCATCCCTGGGCTCATAAACCCCTCTCTTTCTGAGTTATACCGCCATTATATCCTCCGGCTTATTGCTAATCAATACAGGGGAACTCCCTAGAGGGAGGGCTGGCGGGCCCAACACAACACTCTCACCCCCGCTCACACGCACACAAACACATGAGTGTGGGACAAGTGTGCACACCTAAGCACATCTACAGAATAGGAGCAGGAACAATCGACTTGGCTGGGCGAACAGAGTGGCTGCTAATTTGTTAAAGCTGCTTGTTCTTCCACCCACGGCGCACATTCATTTTTTAAA
This sequence comes from Phyllopteryx taeniolatus, assembly GCF_024500385.1. Lineage (NCBI taxonomy): Eukaryota > Metazoa > Chordata > Actinopteri > Syngnathiformes > Syngnathidae > Phyllopteryx > Phyllopteryx taeniolatus. The sequence goes on along the minus strand of NC_084513.1, from coordinate 24,042,845 downwards.
ACGTCCTACACACACGCACAAATAAATTCACACTTGCTCCGCGGAAAGCGCTCAGGGGAGTTTGAGCGACAGGGACGCCGAGCCACAAAGCGTGAAGATGTGTGCGCGCACACACGCAGCCACACAAGCTCGCACTTAGCGGCTGACACTCACTCCCTTTTCAATTAGAGTGGCGGCTGGCTGGAACGGAAAAGGAGGGAGGGATGGGGGTTGGGGGGGGGGGGTGGCGGACGGGAGATGGCTGTCAGGGCGCTGCAGGGAAACACATGCTCTGGCAGGCCGAACACACACACACACACGCACGCACGCGCACACGCACTCCTGGGGAAGCGGCCATCACAAAATAAGACATAAGTCTCTTCTTTTACGGCAAAAAGCAAGTCCGCCTGCTATTCCGCCTCACTTGTTTATGCGGAACTTATCAACGCCAGCAATATGGCGCCCCAGCGGGTGAATTTGAATAGCGCCTTCGCATCAGCGTTTTTAATGAGCTTCTACGCCGTTCAAGGCTGTCCCAATTACACAGACATCAGTGCCGGGCGCCGTTCTTACATCGGCAGCCCCACTTCGCGTCTCTGTACGGAGCTGTGAGGCGTAAAAAAAGCAACGCGGCGATTCCGGCCTGGATCGGAAAAATACAATACCACCCGGCAGAGACTTACTACAAGAAAAAATAAAACATTTATGATATTATAAAACATGGAGCATCATAGTTTCGTTCGTTTGTAGCGCAACACACTGTGAGTCAACATAAATGCAACAAGCAGTGGTTCATGTCATGTTAAATGATGATTGTTGTTTCTGCAATCAGCAATGTGCGCTCTGAAAAGAAGTCAGTAGCTTGTAATGAATAACCTTTATCATGTAATCTTGCAACAAATTGCAAAAAAAAAAAAAAGAAACGTCGACAAGAGAAAAATGGTCGACCAAAAATTCAAAGCTGGTGGAGCTCCATATTTATGTGTGTTTGCCCGACCACACCGTGAGAAAGTACCGTTTGCGCACTGCAATGAATGGCCTTTATTTCGAAGCCACACAATAAAACAAAAGAGGCAGTTAGCATCTGGTGCAACATCAATTCTTTTCAAATGCAACTTAAGTCACCGTAGGTAATACAAGCCTATGGCACATGTGGTGCACAAAGGATGACCTTAAATGGCAACAATGTAACATTTTTCATTCGGGGACTACATGATGAATTAAATGGCTTGAGAAAAAAAAAAAAAAAAAAAATCCTCTAACCAAACGTGTTTGTTTTAAACCACATCGTGGCGACATGCTGTTTCTGCAATCAGCAGGGTGCGCTATGGTAAAAGTCCAACCAAAGCTTTCAAAGGCCTTTCATCTAAATCCATACACAGAAAAGACATAAGTGAATACAAACAACAATCAAACGTAAGATGATGGGGATGTGCCATTTTTAATATGGGGCAACGGCAAAGTTAGTCAAAACCTCAAACAAAAATTAACAAATTGCATTTGTGTTTGTTTTCCATGACAACATCATGGCGAGCCCCCAATTCTGCAATCGGCAGCATGTCCTCTGGCAAGAACCAGACAGAAGATGGTGATGAAGAAGTCAGTAAATTTTAACGAGCACTCTTGTATTCTATATTGAAACAGTTCCTCTGACATCGGAAGTATCAGAGGCGACGGTCTGCGAGGTTGTGTGAAGTTTAACAGCCGATCACGGCCGCTTTTAGTCGAAAGCAATTGTCTACAGTTCATTATGCTCGATGTCTAATTATCCCAATGCGCCAAGCTGCACGGCTCCGTGACCGCACACCCCGGACACGTCAATGTCACGCGTCGGTGAGTTGAGTCTGAAAGGGACAGGCGAATGAATCCCGGCTCTACCGTTACGCCAATTTGCGGGGAAGCCAGTGTGAAAGCGGCTTAGAGAATGATGTAAGACGTTCAGATTAGGGGGACAGGAGTCTACCGTTCTTGCTTCCCTCCAACTCAAATAGCAAAAAGAGTCAATCAATTCTTCAATATGCATTTTTGAGGCCTTCATGGAAATCATTCGCGGTTGAGTTTGGAGTATTTCTGCGCACGAGCTAACAAACAATCCAAAAATTATCCCTCAAAAAAAAAAAATAATAATTAAAATAAAAAATGGGGCTTCGAGGCCAGTTGAGGTGAGGGCGTGGAGGAGGCATGGAGCTTGCGCAGAGCAGATCATGTGACCCTTCAGGCACGTGCACACATCGAGCCCAAGTGGTGCTCAAGCACCTGTCCGTTTGTCTCAAATGGAAAAAAGGGGCCTTTTTGCTGCAGACCATGTTCTTTCTTTATTCAACAATATTAAAAAAATAAAAAATAAATAAATAAAATAAAAAAAATAAAACAGATTACCATCGCTGTCATCAATTCCACCCAGAGTGTTTTGATATTTGCGGGGCATTTATTAGAGTTGTTAGGAGAATTGTACATATCCTCCCACAATGGTGGCAGTCCTGTGCTGACCGCCATTTATTCTCAACACAGGCACATCCCCATTTTTGAGGGTGTGCGCACTTGTGCAACCACATTATCTCAGTTGTTTATTTTTACTTCCCCTCTCATTTTTTTTAATTGAGTTGCGCAGGTTAAAGATTCATTAATAGTCCATTTTTTTCAAATCATTAATCTCGGTCTTATTGTTTTTATGTCACAAAAAGCTGATGTCCGTTAACAGTTGACTGCGTTGATTGTTAACAGAAACCAATGTGAATATATACTACTGTTTTTCTACTAATAGTGTTCATAATTTTGTCGACGGGTTCTCGTTTCTTTTGGCTCGAGCACCTGCCCCCAAAAATGTCTGCGCACGTGCCTGTCATGCGACCCTTACTCACGTTTCGTACGTGTGAGTGCTCATCTCCCTGACCAGGTTCAAGTACAGGTTCAGCGTGATGAGGCAAACCCAGGCCAAGGCGCTCCAGTCTGCACAGGGGGACAACAACAACAAGGTCAGAATGCAACACAGCTCCCAACCCCACACCCGCATGCGCGCACACGCACACACTCATATGTATATGTGACATTTTTTGATGAATGGAAGCCCATTCCGGAGTAATATGAGGGAAACCTGTGGCTTATGGTGATGTATGAGAGGGGGGAGCTCGGAGAGAGATAATGATGAACTATGAAAAAGCAGAGCGAGATAACGGCGGCGTGGGTGCGCAGAGAGACGGCGGCGGGATTCCAACATGGTGGAATGTAAAGAAGCTGACACAAAAGGGAGAACGTGAAACAAAGCGCTCGCGTCCCTTGTTCTTCTTCGGTTTTCAGCCTTCCTCATTATTGTGTGTGTCCTTGTGTGTGTGTGTTTTTCTTGACAGGACAGGCAAGGCCGCTCGTCACAATGATGAATTCCCGGCGCTGCGTGCTCAGCTTACTCGCTTTCACACAACACAACCACGCGCACAAAAACCAAGCGGGAGCGGCGTGCGGTGACTAAGAAAGTAGGCCGGCCGGCTGTCTCTGGCATCTTTCGCAATAAATCACCGTCTCCGGGACAAGCCAAATGCATCTTACGCAACCGGACCGCGACCGGATCTGTGCTTTAATTTAGGGGTGGGCAACCTACGGCCCCTGGGCCATAAACAACTGGCCGACATATACTGGAGGTCCTTCAGTTCATGACGCTCCCGACAAGCAACGTTTCGAGGTTGCAAACTGTGCGCGAAGAACAAGTTTGAGCAGCGTAAACATTCATTGATCCTCATTATGCGGCATAAGGCGGCACTCTGAGTTAGCACCGTACTTAGTTTTTCATCCATCCATCCCTCCATCCCTCCATTTTTTTTGTACCGCTTATACTCATTCCAGAACAATTTGTGCAAAATTGCATGAATTCCCATATTTCAATTTTCGGTCAAGAACATTTTCGCAGCAGAGCTGCCAAATGTTACAGAATGTCCCTATTTTGTTGCGCAAATCGCTAACGCTACTCGTTACGGCCGTAACACAGATTGTTCCGGAAATTGGGGGGGGGATCCATCATCTGACATTACCGGCCACTATGGCGCTGTGTCCGGCCACCATGATGAAAAGAGGGAGAAGAAAAAGCTGCTTGGGGGTATCCTATTTTATTATGCGATCCCCCACCCGCACCAAAGCAGTGAGTTTTTTAGTTTAAGGAAAGGAAGAAAAGAAACAAAGCCTTTGTACTTTCATGCTTGGTAGAGGTAGTAAAAGCACAGCGGAATGATATAAAAAGGCCCAAAAACATTTAACCCACAAATCCTCGTAATATAGAATTTTTTTGGATATAGATTTAGTATGTCCCTCAGACGATTTTATGAAAACCGAAATAGCCCCTGATAGGAAAAAGGTTCCCCCACCCCTGTTTTAACGCGTACCTGCCCCCTTATCCCAACACATTTCATAACGTTTTATTGGTGTGAATTTAAAAGCAGCGCTACGGCGCGCGGCTCCCACCAGTCTCGACGCCACACAGAACAAAGTGCCTGTTCAGGTTTATGTACAGCCGTTTGTCCCCAGCGTGAGGATGCTCGTGATAAAGCGAGCTGACACGCGGCAACCCTGCAGCACTAACTCACTGCCCATTACGCCGCGGCCGCCTCAGTGTGCACGTTTGCCTGTGAGAGCAATAAAAAAAAAAAGCACCGTCGAAGAGGCGTATTAGCGCCGAGCCCTAACTAAGAATCCAAATGCTAATCGGCGGGGCTAAAGTGGCCGTATAATTGCCATCAAAATGGCCAGCTTTAGTGTAAAAACAAGGCACGCGCACATGCAAATTGCAGTGGAAATAGGTTCTTGAATGCGCAATTGGAATACCAGTGAGGCGAGTTGACATCAAAACTGGATTATACTATTTTTTCAGGGAAATCTTAATAACGATGTAGAGGGAAAATGACATTTTACCACAAAATGCTTAAAATTGTGAAAGCGCACATCACCTCATATAGCTAAGGTGGGGCGCAAAGATACCGATAACTGCGCCGATTTTGAGCACCCTACCAATCAAAGTCAGCTTAGGTCCGGTTGTCTGATGTCTATAAAAGATTATCTTGATCGAGGATCCTGTGTTATGTTGTGTGTTATTAAATTTGTCCTCCGTATTTGGCTTGACAAATGGCCACAAAAATGCCGATCATTGTTTTCCGAAGTAATTTCTTGTTTACAAATGTCGTATTTGATTATACACAAAGATATTACAACTGCTTTACTATCATAATAAATATAATTATTAGACTTTACACCGATTTTATCGAGCTGATCGGTATCGACCGATATTTAGCATTTTATGCTGATCGGCTTTAACGTCATAATTCGCCGATCCGATCAACTCCGCAAAAGACATTTTCTCTGTGTCGCCGCGTACACAGTATATTTGAATCCAAAAGCTAGTTTATGTTTAGCCTTGTCGCGTGTCTTTTGACGTAGTATTGGAAATATCTGACGGCCAATAAAGTTATTAAAAAATAAAAACATGTCGGCGGTGTGGAACAGACAACACGTAATGCCCGGATCAGACGACAAGACAAATTTGCTCTTTCACGATTGCACTATGTCCGACTACTGCAATAAAATCTTGTATTCCGATACCACCGCATCCCGTTTTTTACCATCATCGGGCTCTATCTTGTCAACTCAAATGCGACCGGATACACGCGTTACCGTGGCGACGACAACACGAGTGCAGCGAGCCGACTGTATTATAAGGACAAAAACGGGGGGAGAAAACGTGCGTAATTTGATAATCGATTAGTTGGTGATCAATCGATTCATCGTTGCACCTCTAGAGCCCCAAAGCGCATAGTGAAGGAAAACATTTTTCAATTCGGTGGCGCCTGCCAACAAGCTCACCACCAGCTTCACATACACAATGAATGAGTTACTCAACAGCGCACTGCGCCGTGCGAAGTCAAGCGTGGTTTAACGACCAAAGGAAAGGAAGAGGAAACTGCTCTAACAGTTCAGAGGCCACAATACTGGTGTGTGTGTGTATATTTTAATTTATATATATATATACTGGATCATCATATTGATATTTTATCCTACCCTTAATCTGTAATGGAAATGTGCTTTCACGCACACACAATGTAGGCATGTCATATATTTTTTTGGTGCGTTGAACATTTTTGGGGATGGTATGATACATTCCAGCCTTGAGTGTCTGCTTTTTTTGATTGGAGGAAAATTATCTCGCCATAAAGACACGGACACCGTTCACTCCCATGTGTTACGCCATCCCCACAGGCGTGGCTTTCCTGGCGAGGGTGTGTGAAAACTGCTGAATAGTCGAGTGCCGCATCACCACCCTAATGGCTGCTTTATAGGCTTTCTATGCAAATGTAGAGCACATATGTGCTCCTTTAGCTTGAGAACGGCAGGATACAATGCACCACTTATGTGGGAAAGCAGGAGTGGATATCTCTTTATACAGCGGAACCTCCAAACATGGTGCAATTTGGAGTTCAATGAAAATGTTGCGGGGGGGGGGAAGATAAAACATCACGAGACGTCAGCAAATCTCTGGATGATTAAAGCCTCAAGTTCCTTTTTCTTTGGCTTTTTGTGCTGCCACCAGAGAAGGATACCAGTGATGATAACCAGAGAACAGGAAATGGAACTCATTCTATATAGGAAAGAGTCTGGCTGCTCCGTATATGTGCAATACAGTTAAGTAAATAGGAATTATACAGACAAATTCATTCTACCTGCTAATGCACATTGCATGTCGCTGAAAGCCTTATGTCTAATGACTAGCGTAACCACAATGACTACAGAAGACAAACTCAATTGTGCCTGTCAAGCATCTTCAAAGGGTGTCCATAAAATGTCTAGAATTTAACAATCAGTCGCGAGTGGCATAAATCGATGCTAATGAAGCTTTAAAAAACACCAATTGCTTCAGTCTAAACAAGACGGGAGACTAATAAAAATGCGGTTATTTGTTGACATATTTGTATTTGTTATAGGAAACTGACTTTTGCTTGTATACAAATAGCATCCCACCCATCAGGTGTTAAAGGTCCTGTATTTTGCCAGACCAACTTTTCTAGTATTTGGGATCTAATATTGTCTCTATGTTCATATGACAACATTTTTCTGAAATGAAATTGACACTTTTACACAAAGTCCATGTTAAAGTCACTCTATGGAGGTTTAAAACAAAATACGGGACCTGTAAATTACGCAACCAAGTAAATCTTTTGCAATCTGATGATTTCTGAAAATGTGTGAGCGAGCCATTCTGAACTTCCGCTCGAGCCACTTTCAACCGACTCCCGGACTGCACTGTCTGAAACACGATCATACAGCAACACCCACACACCTAAGGGTGTGACACTGGCGCTATCATGACAAAAACAAAAGGTTAAGGACATTGGAGGCACAGATTAAAGTCAGCTATTAGCGTTAGCTTCTGAATTGCCCCCCGAATCAGATAGAAGCGGAACCTCACATGACCAAATCCACACTTAGCTGACTTCCTGTATTTTTTAAATGCCGGACTTGCTAAGATTTTGTTTTCTTTCTGGCTGGTGTCGTCGGACAAAAGCTAAATATATGCGTAACATTTATGTATCCAAATATGATAGGGTATCCTGTATGTTACCACAAACGAAGCCTCAACATTGAATATTGTAATCTTTGGTGGCTCTGTGGTGAACCGGGAGGAAGTGCTTCAACCCGTTTTGCCGAATGGGTTAGTAGATTACTTATACGGCAGATTGCAAAACCCCAGGCTTCGCCTACGATTGTCATGGTAATGAAAGCAGGACTCGCCATTGGCCCAGCAGTGTATGGGGCGAAGTTTAGAGTCGCATACCTGCATGAGACAGGGCAATCCCCTCAAAACAGGCTAATTTCAGCAAGACAAAAACTATGCTGTGTAAAGTGTCAAATGATTGGGGTATTTTGACAAAAGCACGTCACAGAAATGTTGTTAAGATACCATGGAAATGTTTTAAATTGTGACAAAAAAAATGGACTTCATGATTTCCAATGATTTGATTTTTTTTTTTTTTTTTCCAAATTAGAACGACTCAGCCATCTTACAGATAGTGTTCGACTACTGAGCTAGGTTGAAATTTGCACTCTGAAAAGTGCATCAGCAATTAGATTATAATAGCAAAATGTCTGTGGACTTGCCAGAGTGAAGTCAGCACTTGGTGGCAAGCCCCTCGTTCAACGGAATTTTCCCCACTTCGTTTACAGTGTGATTAGTGTGAGGAATACACCATACTGACAAGTTATGCTTCCAATTCTGTGTGGGAACAGTTTGGGGAAGGCCTTTTTCTGTTCCAGCATAGCTGTGGCGTGGCATTGACGCGGAGGAAATTCCCACAGCTACACACGCCAAATGTTTTCCACAAGAGTGGAAGCTGTTGTAAGTGCATGACGGAGACCGACTTCATGCTTTCCTGGTGTAATTACCAGATGTCCCATTATTTTTGTCCATTGACCATTATAGTGTAGTGGTGATTTGAGTAGTTTCCACTCATAAACTGGAGGAGGATATCTGCTTGATAGTTACAAATCATCACAAATTGCCGTTTGTGCTGTGTATAATTTTCTGTTTGCGCTTATTGGGCTGTGTAAGTGCATCGGAAAATGCAGTCAGGGCCAACACTATTAGAAGCACTGAACTACATTTACCCAACCTAAATACTAACATTTGTTCAATTAAATTGTATTAATCAGAAAATGGATGGATATTCCAAACCGCCTATTCTTTTCATTTCGTAGCATTTCTCTGCCACCACAGCAGGGTACCAGTGATGGCAGAGAGGAAAAATGTGATCAATATAATGGAACCACAAATTGTACTTTTTAAAAAAAATAAATAAAAAATTTGACATGACACAAGCCTAGTGATGAGGACAATATCACTAGAGCAACAAAAAGTTGACAATATTAATACACTGAATGTACACCATACATTCCCACGCCGCTTGGTATGCACATCTGTCTTGGCTGCTAAGTTGACAATAATAATACATTGCAAAATGAGCACGTGGCGGTTAATTTGTTTGTCTACTTGTGTGACAGCTATGAATGTTAAAATGTTACTCGTGACTGTACAACCAGTCAAAGTATTTATTTATTTTTTTATGTCGTCATTTTGACTCTGGAACATATCATCTCTATTTCTGTTACTTCCTGTGGGAAAAACAAAATGGAAGTCAACCAGCTTCCCGGAGCTTCATCTTACCAAAGTATGTTAGCCACCAGGCTTGGAAGTCACAGAGCGATCCCTCAGGGTGGGATTCACCCTATAAAGAATGGGGGGAAAACATTAAAGTGCAAAGGGGTGACTCATGAAAAATTGCGTGTTTTTATTTCAAAAAGCAAAAGAGAAACTGACCATGACATACGCTAGGCTGTCAAAGAAGGCGGCAACAGACAGGCTGAGAATCATCTTCTGTGACAAAATAAAAGACAAAATGAGTGTCATGCGCACGTCGGCCGTGGGACGCCCTGTCAACACCGCTTTCCAAAGACCAACCTGACTGAAGCTAATTACAACACAATGCTCGGGAAGCCGCGCGAGTTATCTGGCCCTCAAAATAGATGCACCAATTGGCAGAGGTAGAAAGGGGCTTCAGTCCCCGAGAATTTGGCAACGGACAAAAGGCCGACACAGGAAATGATGGCAGACAAAAGCAAAACAGGATATGCGGTCATTCTGAGCCACGTCGGAGGAGCGTCTCCTCATTTCCCCTCCGCCGCACGCTGAACTCATTTGGTTGCGTGATTACAATAATTGACAGCTTTGAGCAGGCTTCGCACGCACGGCTGGCGGAGGCCCAGCGGAGAGTGAGGTACGCAAATAAACACAATCTTTCATCGATACGCGTCCAACGGCGACCTTCGCCAAGGCTGCCGGATGGAGGTGGGGGAGGAAACAAGCTCAGCAGGGCCAGAGAGCACTAAAGACTATTGACTGACGGATAACCTTTGCAAAGGAGTTGGAGGTGGGGAAGGAAGAAGAAGAAGAGGAGGAGGAGGAGGAGGAGGCGGCGATGCGGTGACCTAGTCCGGCAGCAAGAGGATCCATTCTGAGCGTCCTGTTAAACTCATTCTACCTCAGATTACCAGAATGATTTTGGAGATCGACTCAACCTGACAAACCTGTTCCACGCACTTCACACAGAAACAAGGCAGCCCAACGCCTATGGCTGATAAAAGTGAACATAATACGTACAACCCCAATTCCGATGATGTTGGGACGTTGACTTAAACATAAATAAAAACAGAATACAATGATTTTGCAAATCATGCTCAACCTATATTTAATTGAATACACTACAAAGAAAATATATTTAATGTCCAAACTGATAAACTTGATTGTTTTGAGCAAATAATCATGAACTTAGAATTTGATGGCTGCAACACGTTCCAAAAAAGCTGGGACAGGCAGGTGGCAAAAAAAGAGTGAGAAAGTTGAGGAATGCTCATCAAACACCTGCCTGGAACATCCCACAGGTGAACAGGCTCATTGGGAACAGGTGGGTGCCATGATTGGGTAGAAAAGGAGTCACAAGCAAAGATGCGGCGAGGTTCACCTCTTTGTCAACAAGTGTGTGAGAAAATAGTCGAACTATATAACTATATAAACTATAAAAAAAATAGGAAACTATACAGTGGTACCAAAACTAACCTACGAACCTACCTAAAAGCTAACCAACGAACCTACGTGGCGGCCATGTTGGGAGGGTCGACGTTATGTGTGTATTACACTGCCCCCTGGTGGCCAAGATACGCACACCACAAGAAGCACAATGTTAATAGGCATTGAAGCATGAACTCATGATGCACAAACTGTTTAATTATTTCCATCCTATTTAACTATCTTATTACTGTATGTTTTTATAAGGGCCAGTACAATATTGCAGAGCACTATTTACTTTTTTTTAAATTAAAAACGTTTTTAAAAAATTGTTGGTGGGGCTGGAATGGATTAATGGCATTTCGATTCATTTTAACAGGAAAAGATGGTTTGGTCACAGAACAAATTAAACGTGCAAGTCAAGGCGGCAATGTGTAAGGAAACACAATGAATGCAATTAAACAAACGCACGCACGTCAAATTGGAAACGTTGCATTGAGGAGAGAGCGGAGGGGGCTGTGGGGACGGGGGGCTACAGGTCGTTATCGCGAAACAACCGCCAGTCAATTAACCCCACGCGTGTGATTAATCTCCTCATTTAACTGGGCTCAATCACACCCAAGGATTTGTCAGGACTAATTGAGCACATCTGCTGTGGCAACGACGGCAAACACAAACGTAAATAAGAAGACAGGCCACTTTACCTGCGCCAACGAGTGGTAGCGGCGAAGCAGCCAAATCACAAAGAGCATGAACATGCTGTGGAGAAAGGGGGAAGAAAAAAACAAAACAAAAGGGACAATGAATGCATTGGAGTCGGATAAACACACTATGGGTTAGACGCACCATGGCAACATGTTTAAAGAATGCTTTATGGAACACATTGTGAAGGTGAGACACTCCCCGACCAAAATATTAGGTACATCTGCGCATTACATTAGGAGCTGTATTAAAAAGATAGTAGATATTTTGGGCATCAAACAAACACTCATTTATAGCATCAACAAATGTAGTTTTTATTTTTATTTTTTAGTCAGATTATTTTAAAAAGCATAAAAATGTGGATATGTGCTATTCATTGGACAGCGACAGCGTCAATAACAAATAAAGTCAAACAAAGTATGCAACATGTCAACGCAAAGCATGTAGCTTCAAATTGTGTTTCTTAATCGTTGATTCCGACACACAAAGGACACACAGCTGTACCTAATGTTGTGGCTAGCGGGTGCATGGTTAAAATAAGGTTTTTTTTGTTTGTTTTTTTTTTAAGGTGATGAGCACGGATGGGGTTTGTTTATCTGTTCACCATGCTCAGCTATGAAGAGTTCCGCTGTAACTACCAAACTAAATAAAGGTCACCGAGAGGAATCATTGAGAGGTAATTTAAAGTAATATTCACCATCCCACCAATGAGAATGTTCCCGTGGCTCTTTTCACTGTTAATATCACCACCTGGAAATGAGAAGCAATTAGTTATTATGAGGCTCTTACTATAAATAAAGTGTGCAAGCTTGCGCTGTAAGTGATCGTAACCTCACAGGTTGCAAATGAGAAGGTTGTTTGTCCGTAGCAATAACTAGAGAATGCGCAACCAGATGAATTTAAGCAATCAGAGCAAGTTTCCGGTAAATACTAAATAGAAACTGTGTCCATGAACCTGTTTCTATCATGTCATCACAGGTCAACGTGTCAAGAAAGCTTTGATACTGCCCGCCTCAAATCCATCTGATCGTTTATGAATGTTGTTCATAATAACTAGAGAATGCACAATAAAACTTTATTTAACATTTGTGCCACATTTACATGCTAATCTGATCTATTCCAACATGTCATAAAACTCGCGCTGAGCCATGCAACCAACCTTCAATGGATCTGACCAATTAAGGATGTTTGTCCAAAACCGGAAAGCGCACACAGCAGTGAATTTCCTTCCCAACACTACACGCAAATTGTGTTCATGAACATATTTTTGACATCAACCCAAGAAGGCTGCGATAACACCTGCCTAAAACTGATACAATCAATTATGCAGGTTGTGTGTCCATAACAACTAGACACGGCACAATACGGTGAATTTCCTTCTATTCAAACAAGCAGAGCGTGTTCGTGCCACCTTCACATGCTTACGTGACCTATTTTAACCCGTCATAAAACTCAAGAGGGCTGTGCCATGCGACCTGCCTGCAACGATTAACAACGTCGTTTGTCTGTAACAAGTAGAGAATGCACAATGCGGCGACTTTAATTGTTAAAAACAAACACTGATTTTGAACTCGTGTCTATGAGCCTATTTCTACATCAAACTCAAGAAGGCTGCGGTGATACTATCCCGCTGAAAGTGATCTGATCAGTTGACCTGGCAAGGTCCCTTGTTCATAACAACAAGAGGATGCACAACAAACCCAAATAGTCATCCCACCCAAGCAGAATATTTAACATCGTCAACCTTTACATGTGTATGTGACTTATTTCAGCATGTCATAAAACTCAAGAGCGCTATGACATGCAATCAGAACTGCAACTGATCTGACCAATAAATATGGATGTTTGTGCATAACAACTAGGAAATGCACAATAAAAGGAATCAATGGATTCACGACAAACACTAAACAAAAATGGTGTCTATGAGCTTGTTTTCTGTCACGCCATAATACATAAGAATGCTATGATACTACCCGCCTGAAACTGATACCGTCAATTGATAAGGTTGTTTGTCCTTAACACCTAGAGGATGTAAAATAAATGCCATCACATTCAAGCAGAGCATGTTTGTGTCACATTTACATGCTTGTGTGACCTATTTCAACAAGTCATAAAACTCAAGAGCGCTGTCATGCCAGCGCCCCGCAAATTGATCTGACCAATTAAAAAGGGCGTTTGTGCATAACAACTACAGAATGCACAGTAGAAACAATTCCTTTCATGCAGGCAAACATGTTTACAGAAAACACGAAACGCAAACTGAGAGTAACCGTAACATGCTTACGTGGCCTATTTTGACAGGTCATTAGAAGCAGCTCCGAAACTGATCTGATAACGAGCCGGTGAGACGGACGGACAAGCATGTTTGACGTGCGAGCGCAGGAATGACGAGAATGAAAAATGTGCGCGTCGGGCCGGAAATGAAAGGCGCCGACGACGGTCTTGCATTTTTAAAGTGAGAATATCTGCATGATCACCTGTGCTACGTCGCTGATGCGGGCCTTTCCCACACAGCCGCTATCGTTCTATCTAACAATGCCGCGGCAGACGACGGAGGAAATAAGATGGCCGTTCACCCAAAATGAGCGTATTCCCGCTCTAACAAATGCACAGTCCTAATTAGCTGCTCTTCTCCACTCCGGACAAATAAATGCCTTTGTCAAATAGACACCCCAATTGGGTGGCAACTGTATCTCAGTTCATAAGCGCCATCTTTCACACGCGGACAAAAGTTAACTGTGAACTCTGTTGCTAACTAAAACAGGAGACACAACTAAAGCATGTAAACAGTCTCTCCGATTAATTAAGAGTGCATGATGCAAATGAGTTCCCTGTGGACTATTAAAGACGCTGTGAAGTGAAAGTAGCGACCTTAACGCAGATTCAAGTAGACGGAGGTCGCTCCACAATGTTGCGAGCGTCCATATTTATGTCTTATTTGTTTTTCCCGCATTTCCACAGATTTTTTTGCATTTCACTCCATTTTCTTTTTCCATACGTCATTTTTATTTTGTTTTAAACTCCACTTTCACTTTACATACACTAGTAGTCGAACTTAGTACCATTCTATCATAATTGTATAATTTTCCCAGATTGTAACAAATTGTTTGCAAAAAATGTTTGAATTGTTCATCCATCCAATTTCTATTGAACTTTTGTCCTCATTAGGATTGCAGGGAACTGGAACGAATCCCAGTTGACTCGGGCAAGAGACGGGTTACCCCCCCCGGGTTTCCCCCCCCCCCCTCTTACATTCACAACTATGGACAATTTAGAGAACAACCTGGCAAGCATCTTTTTGGAATATGAGAGGAAGCACGACAAGGGCATACAAACTCCACACAGGAAGGCCAAAGCTGAGATTCGAATGCTGAACCTCGGAACTGTGAGGCCGATGTGCTAACCATTAGCTACCTCTAATGGAATATTAATTACCGAGATGATACAAATGCCTAAGGCCGACAGATACTCTACAGTTGAGTAAACCAACACCCACAGATAACGTATGATTGAGTAAATATGCCTTTTGTGTTGTTTTTGAATGGCGAGACAATGAAAATGCCTCATCGGGTGTTTTGAGGGAGCAACCAGCTTAACCAGTTCGTTGATTCACCTGACGAGATTCGACGTGAGGCTCTCAGGACTAAATCTTTTGTTTACCCTCATTTCCCCCTTTCGCTGATAAATCATTAGCGTAGCTGTGGAAAACCAAATACTGTATCAGTGAATCTCTGCACTTTCAACCAGCTATAATGAGCACTTCTTGGTAATATAAGGGTCGATGTCTGCTCACGTTGCCCCCGTCTCTACCACTGGCTGAGTTCACGTTATCGTTTGGACCAGATAAGAAGTGATTAGCTCTTTCCACAATCTTGCCAAAACAAATAAATTGCTTCCAGCAAGCTTGGCTGGAGCTCACGTCCGGAGGAGGGGGGGCGAACATGTTGTCCCAGTGAAAGTTGAGCAGGTAACGCGCAGTACTAAATCAGCTATTAATATGCTACGGGAATGTCCCTATTGGTTCACGTGTGTGCTAGCAACCTCAACTAACCGTCGTTAGTGTTGCGTTGCCACTCATGTAGCTACTAACGAGCTAACTGTCAGAAACCCAACCGACGTGCGCTACTTACGCAGCGATAGTCCTCTGAATGCGTGTTAAAAAATACACAGCGGGAGTCGTTGACAGAGGACTTTATATTGGGGTTGTCCATTCCGCCTCGCTTGTCTTTATGGACCCCAAAAAAAAAAAAAAAAAAAAAAAAACAACAACAACAAAATCAGCCTGGATTTGTTTGAGTTTTTGGTTGTGCATCGCACGCTACTTCCTGGTCTACGGCACGCGCGAAAGGACGAAAAGACTAAAAATGCATGTTTGAAATCATGCATGTCTGTTACCGCACACGTAGTTCGGGGTTTCTTACAACTAGTGCAGAAGCACGCAGAGCCTGTCTATAAATAGAAGTGCTTTCCAAATTGAACATGATGCTTTTGTTTCAAGGGCCAGGTAGTTACGAGATGGCCAGCCTCTCTCATGCATTCCCTCTTCCACTCGCCATGGCGCAATCTCCACATGCCGACGATTGAAAAAAAACAAAAAAAAACAAGCCAGCTCATTTACAGTCAAATGCAGCAATGCGTGTGACCTTTGTCCGATGCGGTGGCATCTGTGAGTGGAAAACATTGAGAATCAGAGAAGACAATGAAATGTCACACACAGGGTGTGTCTGCTGGAAATGTCTAAGGGCTATTTGCCCCCCTTTTAGGGGTGCAACAACAACTACTGATGTTTGGGAAACGTGTTTGCATGTATGCTTTGCTATTTGATGTCTTGCATTAGTACTTCAAAGGCTGTGTACCTTTTTTTTCCTGACAGACTTCTTCCTGTCAGTCAAAATAGGATGTGTGTACCGGGGAGTTGAGTCTCTTCACATTACACTGACTTGGCGACGTCCATGGCTTTGTTGTTCTTTTGTTATGAATGTTGATTTTTGGCCTCTTCAGCCATCTTCTATTGAGTAGCGAGGACAGAGACATGTTTACCATTTTTTTCCCCCCCCCCCAGTGGGTAAGAATAAATTCCATTTCCTGTTTAACGGTGATCATCACTCTTGTCCAAACACACTTGTAGGGTTAATAGTTAAGGTGCTTTGGTTCCAATTTACAGGCGATGCTGAGTGACTGACAAGCCTTATTTAGAATGAATAAATGAAACACCACTACTAACAAGAAAGATGAAAAGAAAGATGCCCGGGATAAAAAGCTTGGAGAGATTAGACAATGGTGATCTGCACAACAGAACTCACAGGATGAACAAAAGGATCTGACGGAGATTGAAAGAAACCAATTAACTAAGTACAACAAGACTAATGGCACACAACAAAGACACAGGTTGGGTGAACACAAGGGATGGCAGGGAGTCGATTGGTTGGGGCACAGGGAGGCCAACGGGCGCGCTTAAACTGATGAGGAACGAGGTCAAACGCGGACACATGCCGGGAGAACGATAAGAGGCGGGGAGACGAGCCAAAAAGTGGATTTGAGTAAGACGACGGTGACTTTGGAATGGTCTGACTCAAGTCAAAGGAAGAGGTAGTCCTCCGAATAGTTGTGAAAAACCTCTCAAGTACGGAGCAAATGGTGAATAACATATGATTTAACTATTTTTAAAATCGAGCGTGAACGTCAAATTGGAAGAATTACAATGGAAATTTGCAAATCCAAATATTGCCCAACAATGTCCCTTTTTAAAACAATCTTTTTTTTTTCTTCATAAAAATAACAAACTAAGGCAAATTCAGCCACAAGAAAAACTCTTAAATGAACTTTTTTTTTTTTACACGTGTGAAACAGCACAATTGCTTTACCAGGCCGAGATTTACGTATTTGTTTACGTATAATTTGATTCCATTTAACTTCAACAGGTGGAAGGAATCACTCACATTTATCAGCAACACTGGCCTCTCTTTTATCATTCAGAAACAACATTAGTTCCGCCAACTTACATCTTTATCTACAGTCCTGCGCATACATTGCAGATTGCTTTGTCTCTAAGCTCTTTTAGAATGCGCGCAACTCTTTCAGCTTACAGCTACGGTAGGAACACCAACGGGTCTGATTGGTCAGAGGAATTCCAATTGGCGTTTACATGCTGTGATTGACGTGCTGGAGCGCTACATTTTGCAAAAGAAGCCAGCGCAATGTAGCTCAATGTAATCGAATCAAAGTAGCTTCTGTACATACTCAAAATGTAAAAAGTATGTTGCATTAAAACTCTTCTGAAAAGTACTATTTATCCAAAACATGACTTGAGTGAATGTAGCCCGTTATTGATGTACGAATAGATCACAGCAGAAAGGAACGATCAAAACGCCACAGCTTAGGTGGTCCGAGTTGTTGCCGCGTGAGGTGGCAAACCACTTTTAGCGTTCACAACGTGCAGACATTTTAGCAGGCACTCGTCCGGTCGGGCACGCTTTTTCATGGGTATAATTATGACATGAAAACGAGCGGGGTAATGATCCAGAGTCATTTCAAGCTGTCGGCGTGTTAACAATGAGCGCGATAAAAAAACATATTCTGACAGAAATGGAACGACAAAGTGGCTAACGACGCGGATAAGACGCCGCTGAATGGCTGTCATTTCAAGTGATTAATAATTCAAAGCAGCGGGGACTTCATCGACACAGTGCTCCCAAAAACAAAAACATGTTTCGATTTTGTCTGTTTGTCTGCCCCAAAAGATTTCTCAACTGTTTTATGATTTGTTCCCAACAATTTTCTCCCAGAGGAAATCAATTGTAACTAGAAAGAAGAAGTTCCCGGTTCAAACTGTCACCTTCCTAAAATCTTTACACAGCCAATGTTTTAAATAACATTTTAACAATCATAAGTGCAATTCAAAGAGGTTGATGGATGTCGTGAGGGAAGACATGATGGCAGTTGGTGTTGGAGAGGAGGATGCGGGAGTTTGGCTGACATGGAAAAGGATGACGCGCTGTGACATTTTGTCCGACATCATCCATGACGCTAACATCCTTTATGTGCTAACATCCTATCTTTGTGCTAAACTGTCTCTGCAGAATGTACATTGGTACTAACATCCAATCATCTGTAAACTTTGTGCTCAATTCGATGACTGCTAGTTGCTAGCATTCAATCTGTTGCATACTTTGTTAGCCAAATATGCATAGGCTAGTTCTGATCGTTCGCACTAACAATCGCTACATACTTTTTGAGTACAAATGCGAGTACTAACATCCAATGTTCTGCATAATTTGTGTTAAGCTTCTTGATTGCTAGTGCTAATATTCAATTTTCTGCAAACATTATGCTAAATTAGCTGAACGCAAGTACTGTGCTACCATTACAACCGCGCTATACTTTGTGCTAAGCCCAATTAGCCGAATGCAAGTACTAACATCCAAGCCGCTACATTGACTTTGATACTAGTATTGAATGTGCTGCATACTTTGTCCTGTGTGTAGGATAGTAAGATCCTTGCGCGAAATGAAGTGAAAATGCATCAGTATCGAAAATAGACTTGAGTTCATACAAAAGTTTATTTTGACATATCAAATATCAGTAGAAAAAGAGTGCAAACAAACGCATCTTTTAGGCACAGATCCAGTCAGATTGTTGACATACAAAGTGATCTCCTGGAATTCGTCATTGTTCTCAAAGCAGAACTATCAGCTGATTCCAGTTCATTGACCGAAGTGAGGCACGAGGAAGTCACTGGCTCTTTTTTTAAGCATCTGCCTCCTTCCTCTTTTTTTTTTTTAAGTCAAAAGACATCAGAGCGGAAATTGCATGGTCATACGCACACATTAACTATCTTCAAATGGGCGATTCACCCCACACATCCGCTCTGGTTGTTTGAAAGAAACATTCACGCCCTGAGGTAATAAATTACACAAATACAATTTTTAAATATGTTTCACCTGCCGATCAAAGTCAAAAGTCAACGCCCATTGAGTGCAAGAGGAATTGTTAAAGCATTGAGCGGTGTCGACTTTCAACACATCGGACAGTGCAAGAGACGTAAGTAGGAAGGCTGCCATCTTCTCCGCCATCGTCCATTGGTGGGTTCGTCGCCATTTTAAATTTCGCTTCAGCTAGTTCAAAGTAAAACTGTAGCAATACAGATGGGCCTTTCAGTGGTGCAAGTTTCAAAACCCTCCCCAAAACACAAAAGTTCCTAATCTAGAATAAGAAAGGCTCGTTTCATCCTTGCAATGTAGAGCGGGTCTTGCTTTTAGAGTCCGATGGACTGCTTGTAGCGCTTGGTGAGGGACTTGGCCTGCGTGGTGAGCTTGCTCAGGACCTCTTGGAGCCCGGCCAGGTGGTACTGGAACTGCTTCTGCAGGTCCTCGTCGTCCTCCTCCTCGTCGTCGTCGTCCTCGTCTTCCGACGAAGCCGAGCACAGCGAGGAGGCGCAGGAGGCCGACGAGGCCGACGAGGCCGTGGAGTTGGCGCGGCTGAGCCGGGGCGGCGTCTCCTTGTCCGCCGGCGAGACCCTCAAGCCCCACTCCATGTCCCGCCGGATGGACTTGAGCAGCTGGTAGTAGCTGTACATGTCCGCGTCGCCCTCGTCCGCCTCCGGCTTGTCGTCGCCCAGCGGCACGTCCCGCAGCAGGCTGGGCACCATGACCGTCTGGTCCATGTTGTTCACGGCCCCGAGGAAGCTGTTCATGGCGTTGAACAGGGAGTTCTTCTGGGCGGGCGTCTCGGGGAGCTGTCGCATCATTTTCGCGGCGGTTAATTTCCGGGTTGTGAATCCGACGAAGGCGCGCTGTCGGCCTGGCACGGTTGCTTTGCCGCTTGGCTTTCTGTGCCCCGCTTTAAATAGATACGGCAGGTGCTCCACGGCTCGACCTGTTTGTCCGGTACTTCGGCTTCGAGCGGAACAGGAGCCGGGTTGACCGCAAATAGCACCCGGCAGTGAGGGGCGCCGAAGGTGACAACGAGCTGTTCAAATAAACAAATACAAAGTACGAGGCTATCCGATGATGATGATGATAATAATAATAATAATAATAATAAGGGCTCACGTCGCTTAGGTTTTATGTTCCAAAGTGAACTTAGCTTGAAGTGTCCCGACTCTACATTAATTGCGTCACCTTAGTCCGCATTCTCGAAACATGGCGCATGCTTACGCGGGAGACGTGCCAAGCGACTCATGAATATTCATGAAGTAGGGCCATCAGGCCACCCGCTATGCGGAATCCTCTCCGACCAATCATACGCCACGACTCCGCTAGCAAGGCGGGATAAATAGACGGAGAACCAATGACGGGACGCTCCCGTATGCAAAACAACGGCACGTGTGTTGGAGTTTCTCCACTAGCGTGTAGAAAGTTCTATTTGTCATGCTAAAACAATAAGACAAAAAAAAGTTTCTAAAACAAGACGCTGAATCATGTAATGTAGTCATTTCGCAAAAATCTTATGGCGTAATTTGTGTTCATGATTTTGTTCAAACAGCCCACTCAAATTCCAGGAATATAATAGAAGGGTGGGGCAAGGAACACTGCTGACATTTTGGTGGGGGTACAGATAAAGGTGTAATTTGCGTTTTTCTGTTTTACATTTTCAGGGTGTGCCTGCTTCTGGGCCTAAATCAGCTGGGATGGTGTCCAACTGGCACATGCTCCCTCATAGAAACATAGAAAATGGATGGATAATGTATGAATCGGAGCAACCAAAAACATTAAAAGTGATTTTTCCAGCCTTGGCAGAGGTCTGCGCTGTGGTTGAACCACGAGTCGACTTCACTACTCTGCTTGAGGTTGACTAATCGCTAATCACGTGTTTTTTTGCATCTCGTCTTCCAATCCGGCCAATTTACAGAGGACTTTCGACCCAGCAGTCTACCGCCGTCGCCGGACTGTGACGCACTGTGAGGCTGCCAAACGTCTGGCCTCAAGCGCGCCACAGTCTGCAAATGCCCGCGTGGGTCCGACAGTATGAAAATAAGACGGTTGTGGGTTAGCAGAGCGGTTAGCCGCGCTAGTTTCAGCTAATCCAATCGCGCCTAGTCTGAGAAGGTTCATACCAGCGAGACCTCGGGACTGGCGACGAGGAACAAGGGCAGCGGCGCAAAGAGAAACTCTATATTTGTCTTCGAAATGTTATGTAATGCGTAGACAATTGTGTGCTTTATTCAACTGCTTTCATTCTAGAAGTTGTATGATACAACATTGCAACGTGACGCTGACGTCAGTGTATGCGGCTGAATGGATGCTACAAGTGTGAGACATTCATACAAATTGCTGTCATTCCTAAACCGTTGGCCTGATTTGGATGTAAATAGCTCGAAATTAAAGATG
The DNA here is from genome assembly GCF_024500385.1 of Phyllopteryx taeniolatus. Lineage (NCBI taxonomy): Eukaryota > Metazoa > Chordata > Actinopteri > Syngnathiformes > Syngnathidae > Phyllopteryx > Phyllopteryx taeniolatus. The sequence goes on along the minus strand of NC_084513.1, from coordinate 24,021,245 downwards.
AAAGTTGGTCGTTTCATTTGAAGCCATTTCAGAGCCAAAAAGTTGAGAACTGTGGCGACCTCCCAGTATTTATGTAACTGTTTCAATAAATTGTCCCAGTTTGGATGCCTGCCATTCTTGCCGGCCTTGGCGGAGGTCTGTGCTCTATCGACTCTGTGCCGTTTGAGTTCATTTCATCTATCCAGCGCGTGCGTTTAAGGAGCACGATACGAGCAGTCAATTGCGCAATGGAGCCTGAAAGTTGTGTTTTCACTTGGGGGTCGATTGGGCCCGGGAAGGTTGGGCAAATTACGGGCCGTGGCCCCGTGCGCGACCCTCGAGAGCATTTGAAATGGCCCTTGATAGGAAAATACAACCCCAATTCCAATGAAGTTGGGACGTTGTGTTAAACATAAATACAAACAGAACACAATGATTTGCAAATCATGTTCAGCCTATATTTAATTGAATACACTACAAAGACAAGATATTTCATGTTCAAACTGATAAACTTGATTGTTTTTAGCAAATAATCATGAACTTAGAATTTTATGGCTGCAACAAAAAAAGCTGGGACAGGGTCATGTTTAGCACTGTGTTACATCACCTTTTCTTTTAACAACATTCAATAAGCGTTTGGGAACTGAGGGCACGAATTGTTGAAGCTTTGTAGGTGGAATACTTTCCCATTCTTGCTCGATGTACAGCTTCAGCTGTTCAACAGTCCGGGGCCGCCGTTGTCGTATTTTACGCTTCATAATGCGCCACACATTTTCAATGGGAGACAGTTCTAGACTGCAGGCAGGCCAGTCTAGTACCCGCACTCTTTTACTACGAAGCCACGCTGTTGTAACACGTGCAGAATGTGGTTTGGCATTGGCTCGCTGAAATAAGCGGGGGCGTCCATGAAAAAGACGTTGCTTGGATGGCAGCATATGTTTTCTCCAAAACCTGTATGTACCTGTTGCAGCCATAAAACTCTAAGTTAATGATTATTTGCTAAAAACAATCGAGTTGATCAGTTTGAACATGAAATATCTTGTCCTTGTAGTGTATTCAATTAAATTCGATTTGCAAATCATTGTGTTCTGTTTTTATTTATGCTTAACCCAACGTCCCAACTTCATTGGAATTGGCGCTGTAAATATCCCCTGCTTTGCACTCTCACGAGAATGACTCACTCTCAAAGCACTGTCAGTGGATATTGGCAGGAACATCATCTCGTGTTTTGAGCGATGAACGAGCCGCATACCTTAGCTGCGTTGATAACTGTATTCGTGCACCAGCGTCCTGCGACTAATGATACGTTTAACAACAACAGCCTTGTTAAAAAAAAACAATAAAACAAAGACGGGACTTTTCTGTGCATATTGACAACTGCATCAAAATTATTCTTATTTACATGAACCTGAAAAAAATAACTAAAACACTCTAATCTGCATTCCACGCCAGTAGCTGCAAATGTCCCTGATCTGATCCAAAGCTAACTGCTGAATAGCCCCCGTCAATGTATACACATCTGGAGTTTACGTCATTTAAAAACATATTTGATGTACATTAATAATGCATATTCAGTGCACGCATTTTCAAAAACACCGAAAACAAATAACAAAACAATTGTGAACCAAATTCCAACAAAAGGCGACAAATCTTTATCATAAACGGTTTTGGAAGAAGTTCTCCTACAATAATCTTTTCAATATTTTTTTTCACAATAACTGTCTCATACTAATATTTTGTAGCATTAATTTGCATTAAAAAAAAAACATTCTCAAGATTTTTCCCCCACAAAATTCCCAAACTTTCTGAAAACGTATCTAGAGCAACATAAAGCGAAAATGTTCACGCATGTGCATCCAGTTTTCAACATCTACGAGAAACGCTGCGTCATTTTTAAAAACGTGCACTTTGCGAAGTTTTCCAATATTTTTATTTGCAGGCTAAATGGCTGTTGCCGTATCAATGAACAGCCAAAAACCGCAAAAATCTTCGCTCGATTTTGTGTTGTGTAAAAGCCCTGACGCCGCCTCTTACAGCAGCTGAGAAAGTGAAGCAACATTTGGGGGGGGGGGGGGAGAAAAAAAAAAAGAACAAAATCACGAGATTCCACCATTGAATGTGAAATCTTTTCTGACAATCATAAACCGCCTGCTGCCCCGATTTTAACATCGTAACAGAATTTTAAAATGTGAGAAACCACACACATGGCAAGGGGGGGGGGGGGAAATAATTGATGCATAAGGTCTTTTTATCGCTCTTATAGTGACGCACACCGCACACATAATAATAGCTCTCCAGCGACAATCGCGAGTTCTCCTCCTGCAAACCAGATGTCAGACAACAACGCGACCAGCTGCTCCTCTAATCTAGGCGAGCTTCAGGTCGCATCGTGATCGGCTATCGTTCCGTTCCGTGTCACGATTGCGCAGTCTGCGGCTCGGCCGAACTCGGTGTTGCCCGCGCCCATCAGGATTTGCGATCAGAAATATTGAACGGGTATAATGTTAACGATTGTTGGCCCCGGTTGTTTTCGAAGCGGATAGCTACGGGTGTTTTTCAAGTCAAAACCGGCTGTAACAGGTTTCGCTCTGACCACCCAATCAGAGGACGGAAGAATGTCGACGTCGACGAGGGCCAGCGCGCTGGTCCCCGCGAGGACAAACTGAAATCTGATTGGTAAAGAAACAGTCTCATTATTAATACAGTTCACGTTACATCGGCCAGCACGACTGATTCGGAAGGCCCTGGGCAGATTAGATTCCCATGGCAACACATAGAGGCTGCAATCTGATTGGACAAAAAAATAATAATAATCAATCTAACAACCACATACGTACACGTAACTGGAAGCAGCCCAGAGAAACGCTATCGATAGGCTGTTGCGAACAAATTCAAATGATCTCTTCGAACAAATATTCAAATTTAGGTTGTAAATGTAGGTCATTGCAGAGAAGGCCTCGCTGGCCCCGATCTGTCATCACTGTGTTGCCCCGCTGTAGCGAAAGTAGCCTCTGGTAAACAAGGGGGCGCTTTACCAGAACGGGTCCACTGTTAGCCAAAACACAAAGTACGTGTCTGAAATGCGAGCTGTTGTCCACGCCGCCAAAACATGTTTTTCACTGAGTTGGGGGGGGGGGACATCAGCTTGTGAATGAAGTTTAAAATAGCGCCGTATGTCGGCTGTTGCGTAAGCGCAGCGCGGGGAGGGCACGAGCGGCACAGCGCAGACGGCGCGCTCGATACGACCATCCCACCGCAGAGAGATGGGCACAGCGTGTTCCAGATACTCGCAAGTGAATCAGCTCGGCAAAATTGTTGCTGAGCAAGAAAACAAGACGATGTGAATAGAACTCGCCGGGTGAGTTTCTCCTCCGAGAACACTTACCCAGATATCTATTCTTAGCATTTCTCGCTTACCTGGAGTACAATCAAATGACGTATTTGTTGGGGGGGGGGGGGTCACAGAGGTCGCGATAACAATCCGAGCACGATTTTGGCTGATATTCTTTTTGTTATCACTCACGGCATTTTAGCTGGAATGAATTTCAACTATACTCGCTAGTAAGCTAGTCAACAATGAGAAGTACAAGTCAAGCGCACCAGGACACGTTGAGGCGAATCGTTTGGACAAAGAACCAAAAATGGTTTCGAGGACTCCATTCAAGTCCAATTTGTTGAGGTACTGCTTGTGTACGTTTCTGCCAGTAGCATGTGCTTATGAATCTCTTCCTCTCACACACACACACACACACACACACACACACGGCTTTTGGACAAGATGTGACCTTGTGGAGCTGATTTATGGCGAGTTCAACGGCAAGTCATCAAACCTTGCTGCCATTCGCTGCCCACACGCAGCGATAGCGCCGTTTACACGTGGTTCAAATATGATAGCGATCGGACAAAATGTCCGGGACGAGTTCATTTTTCAAGGCCCACTGAAAAATGGCCAGAATGACTCCGTAATGTGGGCTTCAAACCAAAATGGCAGGCAGGCTTGTGTCTGTCTTTTTCAGCCACGTCTTCTTGAGTGTTTTTGTGGATCTATACTCCTTATTGACACGCTTACCAAATTTCATGTTGCTAAGGAAACTGGCTTTGGGGTCTGAGTTTTCAAAGATTTCTGGGGAACAATTGTGAGGGGGGTGCGGCCTCCAATCGATGCTTTAGAATTCTGTGGATTGTGAAGGATTGTAAAAAGGGGGGGGAAGGGAGTGCACTACTGGGCTGCGACCAGCAGAGGCGCTGTCGATTCCCTCTCAACGAGAACAACTTGATTGTCGGCTATTATTCTGCTTCAGTACAACAAGTGACATTGAAAGAGCAATTCAGGACCTCCCCAGAGAATCTTCTCATTCGAACAACACAATTGACCTTTCATTTTCGTCATTGTTGATGACGGAAATTTTGCCAGATGACCCCCCCGAATGCAGAAGTCCCGCTGCAAGAGTTGTCCTTTTGTGTTGTAATTTCTTGCAAGAAAGAGAAGAAATTGCATAGAGGCAAGCCCGGAACGCGGCGTACAAGGTCTTCCAATTAGCAGCTGCTGCAAACTTAAACTAAAACACAATTATCGGCAGCTACTGGGAACAAGGCGTTCCGCGCAGAACCTCGGCTAATGAGCCACATGCTGCTTCATCATTGTCAGATCACACGTAGCGAGCTGCCCGCCGTGTAAAATTCCCACCACGGCCGGGAAACGTCGTCGGCGCCCCTCGCATTCGGTCTCGTGGTCTCGAACCGCACCTGAGCCGAGATCCCATCAACACGCGCGCCGTGGTCTCCTGTCAACACGGCTGTCAATCAAAGCCCACCTCGCTGACATCCACCCCCTCGGGCCTTTGCACTTGTCACGGGGGGGATGCGCGGCGGCGGGGAAGGCAGCCGTGAAAGCCGCCACGTGGGTTCCGAAGGCTTTGTCAATAGCGCGTCGTGCCGCGATTACGCCGGGTGTCATCATCATCATTCCGCAGGCTTCAAAGAGGCGGGCGGGCGGGCGGGCGGGCGGGCGGGAGGAAGCGGCAGACGAGGAGCCGCGTTCGCCGAAAAGTGTTTCGCGGAAGGGGGGAGGCCAGGGGCGGGAGCGTCAATTAGAGGCAACGGCGACAAAAAGAACACAGAGACGCCGCCGCTACATCACTTTGGACGCCGCTAAACGACGTCTAATAATAAAGACGTCGTCTGCACGACGACAGCAGCTCAAAGCCAGCGCGCGCTGAAGACGAGCAGAAAGCGATCTTCCTGCCAGGCTTTTTGGACACCATTTTTGCATGAAGGGGCAAGTTGAGCAGCGCCCCGTCAAATTCAGCAGGTGGCGCTGTGGTGCAAAAACAGCAGCTTCCCAACCACGCTGTGAGAGATCAACCGGTGTGCCACGCTAAACAATCCAAATTCACTTCAGTGGTCCAAAAAAAAAAAAAAAAAGATTTATTATTATTATTTTTATTTTTTTTGCAGTTTGGCATTCACATATTCGCTGATTTTTTTTTTGCGGGAACCTCTTTACTGCAAAATTTAGCCATTAGCTGTTTTTGTGCTCAGTATTGCTTTGGCGCCATCTTGATGTGAAGAAAGTATGTTGAAGTGACTTTAGGAGTTTCATTTCCACAAAAGGAGTGCTTTGCCGCCATCCTGTAGCATCGTAAGGCAATTTCTACTATATTAATTTCTAGGAGCAGTCAATTAGAGCTAGACCACTATGTTTTTTTTCAGCGCTAATAGCGATTATTAGGAGGCCGATAACCGATATTTGGAGCCGATATTCACTTGCAGTAAAAGTAAAATACTGGGATTCAAATTTGGAATAATACAAACTTGCAACCCTTCATTTAAATGCGTTGAAGCAAATGTTTATTCAACAGCTTTACAGATTTGCAACATTAAATGTTTTTAAACTGAGGTTCCACCGTAGTGCCTTGGCACCAACATGCCACAAGGGGGCGCCGAAGCATTTACATTTGATGTGAGACAACACTTTAGACTTGAGAACTAAATCAGCGAATAGGTGACTTTTTCAGCAGAGAACAGGGTAGGTCGAAAACACCCCAAACCGATTTGTGAGTAGGTGAATTATGCAGAGGGAACACTGCTGTCGTGGTTATTTCGCGATTCTTGCACTTATCATATAAGCGCACCGCCGCGCATATTGAAATGAAACGTCCATTTGTTTCATTGCAATGACGCGGGCCCGCGTGCACAAGGGGCGTTAAAAGACGGACTAATAGCGCTTCCCCGGCGGATGTCTCCCTGTGGCCTCGATCGGGGGGGGGGGGGGGGGGGGGAGGGAGAGAAGGGGAGGGGAGGGCGGGGGCGGCGGAAGCCGGCGGCACTCACGCTCCATTAGCGGACCCACTGCCGCGCCGCTCCGCCGGTAATTTGTGTAACGAGGTTGCAGCGAACCCGAGCAGGCCGGGCCTTGCCGAGTAATAGCCTCTCCTTGCTTCCCGTCATCCCGACCTCATTACGGATGCGGCGGTGCTCTCGCACTCGGACGTTACGCTTTTCCCTGAAGCCGCAGCGCCTCCAAGCGCACGGAATCGGTACTACACGCCGACCGCTTTGACTCCCAAGGACTCGTGGGTGTCCAACTTAAGGCCTGGGAGCCTACATCCGGCCCGCCAAATTCGCGGTTTTTCTTGTTTTTGTGGTTCACTCGATATTACAAGACCACCACCCCCCCCCCCCCCCCCCCCGCCCACCAAATCCCTATTTAACAATTTGAACCTATAGTTCTATCCTTAAATATTTGAATATCACCATTTTAATTATGACTTTATATTCAATTTGTTGTTAAAAAGATACAGCTCTGGGGGGGGGGTCACGGTGCCTTGAGATACGAGTTTAATTTAAATCATAACAAATACTTGAATGTGTATTAATCACACCTATATATGAATCTTTTCAAATGAAATCGAACTTTAATCCTGGGAAATAAATGACATTATTCCAGCAATGACCAAACTTGAACAAAGAAATATTTCATTTTGTCAATTTATTGATAATATTAAGACCACAGACGGTGACGTTCTCAATATTAGACAGTATGGTGTTTTTGAGCGTGTCCATGTGTGCAAGATGGATGGCATTACAGTTTTAGGATTAGTATTTTTTTTTTTTTTTTTTTAGTACATATGCAAGATAAAACAACATACATGTACTCAAAGCAGCGTACAACAGCAACTAGTTAAAAAAAAAATCCACTGTTAAATACTGAAGAACTCAAGAGCCACTAAATAACAGAAGGAAAATAGTTCGGGAGAAGTTAAAAAAATAAAAATAAAATGAAGGCCAAAGGAGAAAAATCACTTGTTGAAGCTGTAATGCCAAACCCTACTAGAAGTCTACATCACAACAGCAGCCACTACTAGTTACCAGTCAGTGCAAACAAATACGACTAAACAGTAGCTTAAACGCAGCCAATTATCATATTACAATGAAACATTACATCATCGTTAGTATTATAAATTACATTTACAGTACATATCTACAGATATGATGAGGATGATGATGATGATGATGGAAACGGCGGCGTTTTGATGCACAACACACACAACAACACAGTGTCGCTCGGGGAGCATTAAAAGATCTTTTCAAATGTTTTCTGCTTTCAGTGTAATATTACAACCGAAATTGGCCGTAATAAAGTCGCAAGGGTGCAAAGAAATTGGGCAACTTAGGAGAAAAACGTTTAGAAAGGGAAAAAAGTTGCAATGTTGGGATAAAATAGTCCATTTCACACAACACACATTTTTATTTTATGGGAATAAAGTCAATTTTTGTGACCTGAGATTTTTATTTTATTTTTTTAAAAAGACTATAGATGTAGTACGAGAAAAAACAAATGTTGGGCGATTAAAATTGACAAGTATAAAGTCGCAAAAGTCCCCCAAAAAAGGTCATTTATGAGACAAGTGATTATTTAAAAGATTTGTTTTAAATTAACAAACATTTTACAAGAATCAAGTATATTATTACAAAAAGGTTGGGATATGAGGACAATGTTTTTACTTTAAAAAAAATCAATTATTAAAATAAAATTAAGATAATAAAGTCGAGGGGAAAGTTGTAATTGGAGAAAAATGTAACATTTCAAGAAGTCATTTTTCCATATTCTCATAATACAATTTCTAACATGAGAAAAGTAGTCATTTTACAAAATATAATCATAAGATTTTTTTATTTTAGACCAATAAAGTTGTAACATGAGAAAGAAAATTATTATTAATTATTATGAGAAAGTCCTGATATTTATTTATAATTTGCAAGAGCAAAGTCTTAAAAGTAGGAGAAAAGTCCCAATGCAAGAAAAGGTTTATTTAAGTGTAAAGTCGTAATATTACAAAACTAAAACAGACTACAGCTGCGAGTGTTGTCTTTAATCCATAACGTTACCATTTTGATTCTTGGAAGAATTTATTCTAAGTAACTTAATACGTATTTTCTTCCTTCACAATTGTATTATTTTCTTCTCGGTGTTCTCCTAGTACTCGCACAGTTCCTGCAAATCTTCCTTTGTATGCCATTTTCAGAAATAAACTGGGAAGAAAAAAAAAAACAAAAAAAAAAAAACGAGAACTGGAGCGCAACAGCTCCCCCTACTGTCGGGTAGCGGATTTAATAAGCGTGGAATTGTGTCTCCTTCAGAATCTAAAGACAGGAGCCGTTTTTCAATGATGGCGTCGGTCTACCGCGAATGAAAAGCATCAAGCCAAGTGTGAAATGTGCGCAAAGGCGACGTGTCGGGTGGCACGCACAGCGGCGGGTCGCTCGCACTTGATGCGCGCGCGTTGCAGGCGGAAATGAGATGTTTTGAGATCATTCAAGGAAACAAAAGTACTCTCGTCTGTCTTTTTTTTTTTTTTTTTTTTCATCTTCTCTTCACCTCACTGAAAAGACAAGACAATTATCCATCGAGCCGTAATGAGAAACTAATCATGTTGTCTTTTCTTTTCTTTCTTTTTTTTTTTTAAATAAACACACACACACACACACACACACACACAAACAAACAAACACACACCTGCCACGTGACGTCAGCTAGACCATCTCGTACTGGTTGGCTGTGATGATCCTGGACAGACAGCAGGCCAGCAACATGCCGATCAGCTGAAAGACAAATTCCCACAAGTCAGTCAAAACCCACGTAGAAATGAGCTCAAAGATTAATCTTCAGAAATGGTTCATATGTGCATAGATCACGCTTTTGCTGGAAGTAATAAAGTAGCTGATGACACACAAAAAAAAAAAAAAAAAAAAAAAAATCACATAAAATTTTTCTGAACAGATGGGAAAAAAAAAACATGGAAACTTATAGAATAAAGTTAGCAAAATATTAGTCATGGAAGTAAATACTGCATTAAGGTATTAAAAGTATCGCCACTTTCCGAATGTCTCGGCGTTTTGTTTTACCTGCGAGAAGGCGATGCCAAACGTGACACCCGCGATGATGGCCATGTTGGTCTCCATGAATGAAGTGACCAGCTCGTAGCAGCCCTGCACACACACACACACACACACACACACACACAGGTAAAGAGCCTATACGAGCGGCGCGCGGGTTGCACACGGCGCTGACCTGGTGATAAACTTTGCCGGGGGCCACGGTCGCGTTGCGGAGGTCGTCCGGGTTGCAGTCCATCGCGTTGACGCAGCAGCTGGCGGGAACGCCGTTGGACGGATAATACACGCTGCCGAACCAGCTGGTGTAGTTGCGCACGCCGCAGCAGCGCAGCTACAAACGCACGCGCACACCGGGGGAATACATTCAAAGTACAAACGTGTGTGTATTGAGGTCATATTAGTCAAATTAGTCAAATTCTTAAACAAAACTGTAACGTCGATGTCTTCAGTAACTGTCGTACAAGAAGGAAAAAAAAAAAAAAAAAAGTACTTCTGTGTCAGTGATCGTCGAAGTGTGGTCGGCGTACCCCGACTTGTACGTTGCCTCCCTCTAGTGGTACGTGATAGAATCACTGTTCACAAGTTGGTTACTTTGAATCTTGAATCAATTTTGTGTGCAACACATTTGAATTCAATAATTTAGGTGCAGTTTTGTTCCGTTTTCGTATATTTTAGCAGTGTTAACGTTCAGACTGTGCATAATGCTTTAATTGAAAAGTGCTGCTCTTGCATGCACATTAGCATTTGCACAAAAAAAAAAAAAAAAAAAAAAAAATCGATTTGTGGGAAATTGTAAACAAACGCTGCGCTGAGCTTGAAACTAAAATACAGTAAGAGTGCTCACCCTTTTCGAAAACACCTGACGGATATAAACTTTTCTTTTTGGCATTTCCATGCAAGTCATTAGCCGTGAAGTTCCCAGCCACGTGCTACGGTGAAGTCCGCACATCGTCTGTGCGCAATTATAACGGGCGGCAAGCATTTGCGGATTTGCGCTATTCGCTCTCCGGCCCGGTCCCCGTCCGCCGCCAATAACGGGGGTCCAACGTATTTGCTTTGGTGCCAAAGAAACTATTTGAAGTGAGTTGAGGAGCTTCATTTAGACAAACGTAGTCCTTTGCCACCATCTTGTGGCATCCGTATGCAAATGAACCTTTTAGGTGTGTCAATCAAAAGGGATTACCGTACGTTAAGACTGACAGTGTCCTTTGTGTGTGTGTGTGTGTGTGTGTGTGTGTGCGCGCGCACGCGGCTTACTCTGCGCTGCAGGCTGTCAACGGCGCGGCTCGCCTCGTCGTCAGCGTTGTAGTTGAGGACGGCGTCGGTGTACGTCCTGTGGAAGGTTCCCTTTATCTGCGGCGCATGCAGAAAGCGACGACATCATCACGACACCGGCGGCTTTATTTAGATTGACGCTTTGGGGTTTTAGCGCCGAAATGAAATGCGCGCTGACCTCGTGGCGAAAGACAAATCCGCTAATCCCGGCCACCAACTCGGCGAGGAAGACCAGCGACAGAAACATGGCGTACTGCGGAGAGGGGGAGAGACAACGCGCTTGATGTGCGCTTGTTGGGACACAAAGATAACAAAGCGCAGTCTTCTGCGGTTCCTGACATTTCGGTTAGCAGGTTTAGTCCCATCAAAATATTAGAAACTGCTCTCAGGATGATGCGGCGCGTTTCGACACCGACGGAAAACTAGAAATTCTGATTCTGTGAAATGCTGGTACAGAGTTGGATACAAATTGAAATCAATGGATATTTCTTTTCACTTCAAGTGTTACTATCCATTTGCATCGGGGCCACGTGCAGGCAATGCCCCACAATACCCGCAACGACGGGAGGATTTAAATAAAAAAAAAAAAAAAGCTTGCTGTGTGCGGCCTAATGTGCATGACTGCCACCTACAGGATTGGAGTGGACACACCCACACAACTTCTACATATGAGGGTCGCGCATGTGCCCGACTTTAATCCCATCTGACTTTGGGCGAGTGGCCGGGTACACCCTAGGTCAAAGGGCACAAGACAAACAACCAACCCCGAGAACGTTCATTGGCAGTTTATTCCTGCTTATTCGAGAATGATTGGGGTTTATTTTCTGAAGGGAAGGGAGTGACTCCAGACACTCCTTCTTACCAGCTTCAACATCCACGGGCTTCCTCTGCACGTGGCGAAACATCCGAACAGGCCGAAAACCACGATGACGGTCCCGGTGCCGATGAGCACGTAGGGGGCGTTGGTGGAGTTGTCGGCGATGAGCGAGATGTACGGGCCCAGCATCAACTTGCCCCAGACGCCCACCGCCAGCAGGATGGCGCCGGTGATCTGCGGGGTGCGGAAGGAAGCGGCAGTGGAGCAAGCAATGTTTCCCAACCTTTATTGACCATTTTTTGTCTGTACCATTTTACATTAAAAACAACAAAAGAAATAAAAAACAACTCACAGCACATCACCAAAGAAATATGTAACAAAAAGTAAGAATACTGAAATGACGATCTTGTCGATTTGCTCTTTTTGTGCTCAGGCCAAAGCAATGAAAGCAAAATTGTTTTTGCACTATCTTCTTGTCGTTGTTCGTTGTTTCCCCCCCTGCTAGCTGCATTAAGGTATTCAAAGTATCGCCACTTTCCGAATGGCTAGCATGTTAGCTAATACTATCGATAAGCCTGAAATAAAGGTGAATAATTGAACAACTGAATACAGTCACTTATGTCAAAACGGGTTCACGATTGCGTACATGCATCAGGATGTCGTTGATGCTTTATGATCCTGCCTGTTCTAAGTGCTTTGTCGCCATCTGGTGGCATTGATAGGCAATTACAAATAGTTTTTGTGGGTGGCGTGGGGGTGGCGTCAGTTATTTGCGAGTCTAAGAACATTTGTTTTGTCTGCCACTTTTTGTTACAAACCTGGTGATGTATCACTGTGCAAAAAAAGATGGCGTGAGCAGGAAAAGGAAGCGGCTTTTTATCCCAACTCCCTCTAGACGGCGGATCAAGGTGGAACAAGAAAGGGCGCCAATTAGAGACGGGGGCTGCGTTTATGCCGCGCGCAGGATAGCGATCACCTGCCTGGTGAATAACGGTGAAAGAATGGCGGCGCATCAAAGGCGTCGCTTTGATCCGCCGCGAGGCGCTTCCTCCTGTTGCGGCGCTCTTAGCATTTCAAATGAAGGCAGCGGATAAAAGAACGGCGTTGTGCGAGGCGGCCGCATGAAGCGGTGGCGTGCGCGTCTCGGCTGGGAACGCGGGGGGGGGGGGGGGGGGGGCGAGGGGGGGGCGCCCGCCGCAGACGACGACGATCCGCCCCCGAGCGACGGCGGGCCGTCATCCTAAACCTTCCGAGAGGCGGCAGCTTGCCTTCCCGCTGTCAAGTCGCGTTGACAGCGAGACGTCTGTACAAAATGTCTCCTTTAAACCTCGGCGAGAGGGAGGGGGGGGGCAGAACAATAAGCTCGACTCTGGCGGGGAACGAGTCGACGAGGCAGGAAAGCGTTTCCTGGGAATGAGACCCTCTTGGCCGGAGGTCAAGAGGGCCACAAACACGGACGGACCGACAAAAAAAAAAAAAAAAAAAAAAAATAAAAAAAAATGGAACTGCTTGACTTCAGAAGTGGTTCTAATTGAGAATCCTTTTCTCGTAAGAAATAGTAAGTAGGAACACTTTCACATTCTTAACCGTTGTAAAGCATAACGGGTCATTTTCATATTACAAAAACCTCATTAGGATCTTCAGAACAAATGTTGCAAATCATGAAATGTCATTACGGCGGAGACATTTTGGCATTCCAAGTGTGAAAAAAATAGTTTCTTTTCTGCCTTAGAAACAATTATTACCTTTTGAATGATAACAACCGGCAAAATTGATTCTCAATATTAAATTCAGTGGAGTATGTCTTGAGTGTTATTGCTCAAATGAAATGAAAATGACCCATAAAAAAACATTAGCCACTGTAAAATCAACCTCGATGAAAGTGAACCTTGCTGTAACTCGGTTTATTATTCTCACTCCGCTTTATCGCAGATTTTTAAGCAATTTTTTTATTTTTTTTTTAATGAAACAATTACATATTACAGTGAGACAGACAAATATACGCATGAACATCCACTTCCGCCCTGTTGGCAGAGCGCGAACACAGCCGAGGTTTGTCTCGAGCGCCAGCCTTCCTTTGCATGCCGGCAATCTGGCCGAACTATCGGCCCCTCGAGGAAGAAAAAAAAAAAAAAAAAAAAAAAGGATCATTGCACTCCAAGCGCAGGGGGGTCGGGGGTGAAAAAAAACAAGCGTTTGTGCAGCTGTTAAACAACCACGCAGGCGTGTTTTCTTATCAACAACGCACGAGCGCAGAGGAGGACGAGTGTCGACGTGACACGACGAAGCAAAGTGCAACTTTGCTGTTGCGATACAGCAAAAAAAAAAAAAACTCGCAATGCTCGCCACGCTGCAGATGATTTCTGCACAGAAGCCCCCGCCCCTCAAAAAAAGAAAATAATAATAATAATAATGTAAAAGTCTACCCGCCCGGCTCATTGGTGCACGACGTCTATTTAAGCAAACCCTATTCGAACGGACCCGTCACAGTGCCATTAAAGGCCTTCTTGTTCTTTTTATGCCTTTTTTTTCCCTCTCCCAGTAAAAAATGAATGAAAACAACAATCCTACTTTGTTGAAAGTATCGCTGGCACACGCACGTGAATCTTCAGCGTGAACCAATCACATTCAAACGCATGTTAAATGGGAGTGAGCGCACACCTGCCACCGATTAAAGTGCCTCCGATTGACCCCAAATCAACTTCAGCTGTTCCCGATATTCTTGTAGTCGCGTCTTACAGCGTGAGCCACGGTCCGCCGACGGCTTCCGCATCAGAGGGATTTCATTGTTCAAAAGTTATCAGTCAGGAGAAGAGGACAAAAGGATTTCCAAGGCACCAAATATCCAAAAACCTGCATCACGCTTTTGCGGCAGGTTTTGGTTTTGGTTTTTTTCCCCCCTTCTTCTTCATATGGAACTAGTGCCTGAAGTCAACGTGGAGGGAATTATGAACAGTTCCACAGAACAATTTGGGGGTGATCCGAAGAGTGCTATGCACAAGAGATGCTCTCCTAATCTGACACATTTGCTAGCAAAGAAGCGTGGGCAAACATTGCAAAGATGCGCCACACAACGCAAAAAAGTCTTAGTTTGAGGGTGTGCATATTTATGCAGCTAGGTAACTGTAAATCTCCCTCCCCCCCCCCTGCTTTTAATAAAAGGACAGTTTGTTTTTGAGTTTCAGTTTTGAAATGATTTATATTCGTTTTATTTTTGTACATCCCAAAAATCGGACATTTGGTGAGCGCTATGTCGACTTCTGCTGCGATGACATCAGCACGCCTCATACTTCTGTAATCATACACGCGTCATAGCTGCAGCTATAATCGCGTTTTCTACACGATCTGATCATATGCTGCCTACACGCATCAAGTCACAGATGCTTCATACGTGCATCCTGCGCCAATCTCGTCTTGCGTTCACGTTTCATCCACTTTCGAGATAGGCACGTAGTCGTGCGTCGGGCGACGTGTGTCTGGGCTCCCATTGACGTATCCATGGCAACACGCGTTTGACAGCGGCATACTATGCGCGTCCGTATCGCATCACGCACGCGCGCGCGCGCGCGGCCGAGGCTTCTCGCGGCAGGCCCGGCCCGGTGCGGCCCGTGATGAACGACTTGAACGCTCCCGGTGATGACGTTCGCCCCGCTCGACGGCCGAGACGCGGCGAGTCGAATCCTTTTAGTCGAGCTTCAAGCGAACGAGCGCGGATCTTTTGGACATCCGAACCATCGGTGACGCCGCAGCTATTAGCCGCCCCTTCCTCACCTCCCTTCACCGTCCTCATCCTCGCGCACAGCTCAATTGCAACAACCCGCACACGTCGAGAGGGGCGACTTACCCAAAAGACGAAGGAATAGACGATGAGGAGGGTCTTGAGGCAGGTGATAACCGGTTTGGTCTCCATGATGTCGCCGCTGACGAACCAACTGCTGCAGCACCCACGTCGTCACTGGCGCGCTTCGTCGCGGCGGCCGCCAGGGGGAGCTCGCGGCCGCGCCACCATTCACCCGGGAGGAGGAACACCCAAAAAACAAGTCGGAGCTGTGCAAAGGCAAATTTCAAGGGGAACGAGCAGTATTTCGTTCAACAGTTACATCCAATTTCACCGTTTGGCTGAACGTACACTTTTTATTTTGACTTACTGAATCATACAACTTCGGAAAATGGGCTTCATTCTAGACTCAAAACATTTTTGGGCGAGGACGCAATTTCACGTCATGTTCGTAGCAAATGAAAGACAATTTGGAGCATGTGGAGCATGTGGCCAAAATTGGCTGTGTTCTGAGGGTTAAATGTGCACATTGTTAGCAGAGACTGGCAAAAATACAAATGTACAAAAATATGAAATGCAGTGCAAATGTACAGTACACATTTTGTGTCAGTCAGGATGTTAATATCAATATCATCATTGTCCAAATGTTGATTGATGTCCTCACTTAAATGTGTCATCTTTGGCTTTGGGGTACGGCAATTAACATTTTGGTACCGACTAATGAGGACAATTATTATTCCCGCCTCGATTTATATCGTCGGGGCGCCCAAGCCGCTCAATTGTTTTTGAATTATCACGTGATTCATGAGAGTCTTCGACGGCTTCGACGCTTGGGACCCGCGCGCATGTTGACCGAGCGCCAGCGACAAACTTCATTACTCGATTCGGTCGCATTCGAGTCCGCAGAAGGTCGATTTTCACGATTCTTGCAGTGTGAAATAAGCCACAAAAAAAAAGGCAAATAAGAATGAAGTTGCTTTATTTTCTGGGGGGGGGGGGGGGGTACACATTAGAATACATTAGAAATGGAATACAAATGTCCGGCAGCTTGTCCCTCGCCGCCCCGATGAAGACGTGCGTTTACGGCGCTCGTGTGGGAGCTCTTCTCGACATCAATGGATCGGCCAGCTTTTGGGGGGCTTTCCTTCACTTGGAAGGAGATTTCCCTTTCACATGGAGATCAAAAATGCTTCAAACAGATCAAGTCGTTCCCGACGTTCGCATCAAAGCTGAAGCCGACCCCAAGCGACCGAAATAATCACGAGAAAACTTGGAATGAATCTATAACGAGAATAAAATGCTTCATGTTACATGAGTGAATTTGCATTTCTTCAAGAGTACGTCGTAACCGTGAGAATAAAGTCGGGGGGCTCCTCGGTTTACGACGGTACCCATATGGAACTAGTTTGCGGAGCGGCGTGACATTCAGTTGTCACGCTGCACAAGAAGGCATGCGCTCACTTGCCGCCTCACTTCCTGTTTTTATTTGATCGTCTTACATACAAATATTTATCCTAATCGTGACTTTAAGGACGTGTAGGTTCGTCATTGCTGAGCAGTTTCCCCGGCAACGAGACCGACTCCGACAATGACGAAAGGGAACCCGGCGTGTTTGATGGAGAACTTGTCCTGCTGTTCATTTCGGATACAGAAGATGAGGCCTTTGATGGATTTGTGGATGAGGATTGATCCAAAAATAACGTGAGTACATTGTTAAATACTTCAATAAAGTACAACCGAACTCAGTTTTGCTCCCGCTGCTTTTTTAAAAACATACGCGAGCATGCATGTTTTAAGATAGCGCATGTTTTACCGTGCCTGCGCCCTATAGTACGGTGCGCCTTATGTGTGTGTTAAAATACATATACAGACCCTGTAACTGAGACCACGCGTTTACGGTCGTGGAAATACGGTACACGAAAATAAACATGTTACATGAATAACATGATTTTACGAAAATGAGAAAAGTGTTACTATAATAAAAACGTGTTTCTATGACAAAAAAGGCGTAGCCCATTGCAGAGGTAAGTAGTAGAAAGTACAGATAACATTTTTCAAATGTAGTGATTAAAACTAATATCTAGAAAAAATAAAAATACTTAGGTAAAAATACAAACACACACAGAGAAAAATGTACTTCACTACAGCAAAAAAAGTATTGTAGTTTGTTTATTCCCACCACTGAATGTCATAAATAACATAAATAGTATTTGTGGTGCTCTTTGCAGTGGCTAGTCGACAAGCGGCAAGTTAAGAGGTTTTACCAGCTCGACAGGGATACTTCCGGTGTACACAATAAAAGCACATCCTGTCGTCAATATTTGCGGAAAAACGCAATTAACAGCAAAATAAATGTATCGTACGTTTTTTTGTTTTTTTTTGGTAAATGTTGCATTTAGCATGCGAAAGGCGTGTGTGGAACTAATGGCGTCACCACGTACACACCTGATTCGAGTCAGCTCATTATGTTCGCCATTTCCACAACCCCAAAATTCGACTACATAATCTCATTGAATGTGGCGACGCTGCTACAAATGACACCCCGAGGCACGTTTTGTCTCACGAGCAAAGTTAAGCGATCGACCAGTGTACAAATATTATTTCACCACTAAATCGTGTTGCAGCTAATGTACACGTTTTGAGCAAGGTGACGGAAAACAGAGGGTCGTTTAAATCTTGTAGTAGAACAAAAAATGGCAAGAAAGTCACGTACCGTTTGGACGTTGATACTTTGTGTACGGTCGCCATTTTCACGAAAGGACGTTCAAAGCCTTTTCAACTGTACTGAGCATGCGCAGTGCCAACACGATCGAAATGACGATTAGTAAAGTTTATAACTCAACTCAACTAAGGCGAGGCTACTTTACAAAGCATGAAAGGCAAGAATACTATTTGTGACCTCACACAAAACATTCTCTTTAAAAACTCGACGCGACACTATCGAGGGTACAAAGAGGAAAGCGTGACGTTAGTTAACTAGCCGCATTAGCAAGCTTGCTAGTTGAGACCAAACTTTTTACCACCTCCAAAGATACTTTGCTCTCCAAACATCACCATTCAAAAACGAGGTTTTATTCCGAAAAAGTATATCGTTGCAAGCCACTTGAATGATTTGGTTTTCAATTAAAAACATATTGCATATAAAAGTATCCATTAAAAAAAAAAAAAGTTCAATAAATGCGAATGTATTGTTCTTGAAAGTTATATACTACTAACATGTACTTAATAATGTACTGTACTCGAAAAGTACGTACTGTACTGTTTTAAAAACAAAACAAAAACGGGTTGTGTGGCATAGAATGACGCTCCATTCTAAAATGTTTGATTGTATATCATGTTTTACATGTAAATGTTATTTGTATTTAATTCGGTGATTCCTTTGCGTACAACTCGTGG
This sequence comes from Phyllopteryx taeniolatus, assembly GCF_024500385.1. Lineage (NCBI taxonomy): Eukaryota > Metazoa > Chordata > Actinopteri > Syngnathiformes > Syngnathidae > Phyllopteryx > Phyllopteryx taeniolatus. The sequence continues at coordinate 24,002,601 of NC_084513.1, read as the reverse complement.
TACTTGTAGCACACTTTGAAAGTCACCGCATCGAACTCAAAGGCCGGAATGTTCCAGTGAATGAACCAAGTCATTTTCCTCGACGTGCGAAGACAACAGTTAAGATGTCGCATGAAAACTATTCATTCATTTATTGGTTTTGAGGACACGTCAAAAACATCCACAGGTGAAGCTAGCACAGCACGCGAGACGGCGGCTCGACGCCAGCGCAGCACAAGCGTCGATGAAACGATAACATTTCCCAGCCCGCTTGTGGGATTCCCTGACACGCAGGCGGCATCCCGCATTTGTTCCAACTCTGCTACAAACTCCAAAGGTCGGACGCAACATTGCCGGCTCGACTTCGTACCCCCATTCAGCGGCGGTGAGGTTCATACGCAACAAACTCAACGAGCAGTGCGAAAGGCTGTCGCCGTGCTGCGATTGGTAGTTTTGAAAAGTCCTGACCGGATTGTTATTGTTCATTGTCCACGTGGTCAAAAGCCCATCCCTAGTTGATGACATCAGCAGTTGCGTCTGCTTCAATCCTCGTTTAAAAACCTGTATTCTCAACGCATGAATGAATTGTGCCTAACTCAAAAGAGGTTTGAAACACTCTCACGTATTCATCTGGCATACTAGACATCGGGATTAGAGGTTAGTCAGCCATTGTCCGAGAAGTCCTTCACCCCGAACCAAACTCGGACATCCAGGCTTCGTATCTTTCCAGGTCCGCAGCGGAGACTGACTTGGAGATCTTCCTGAGCGTCAGCGTGAAGTCCTCCATCATCACGGGCATCTGGAGCTCTTCTTTGGACAGGGCTCGGATCTCCTCCGGGCTCAGGCCCTGGATTCGCCGCCGCATGGCCATCATTGACGCATCCCTGAGGGAGATGATTGCAAAGATGTCCAGGGAATAGTCTTCTTCTCCCGCGAGCATTTATTGACGAACCTGCAGACGTTGGTGATGTCGGCTCCGGAGTAGCCCTCCGTCTTCTCGGCGATGAGGTCCAGGTCCACGTCGGCGGCCAACTCCACCTCCCGCAAGTTGATCTTTAGAAGCTCCACGCGACCCACAGCTGCACAACGTTCGGAAAACAGCAACGTTCAGAAGGCATACGTAAGGAAGCCCTTCTCACGCTTCAAAAACATGAAAGTGGGGGGCAATTTTACACCTGACGAGGTAAGAGCAGTGCTGTAATGGAAGCCTTTGTTACACTGCGTATAAAATCAGACAATTTTCTGCCTTTTTCCCGTGTCGCTGTTCGGTCTAAACGAAACACGGAATTAGCGACTTTCTGCCTTAAGAGGTAGAATCAGAGCAGTGATGGAAGAAGCCCCCTTTCACGCTGTCTATCAAAGTAAGTATTTTTCCATCTTCTTTCTGTGTCGCTCTTCCATATAAACACAAAATGGGGGGGGGGGGGGGGGATAGCGTTGACCCGGCAAATTTCCAAATTCCGAGCTGTACTGGAAAAGCAGCCCCGTTCACACTCCCTACAAAGGATCGCATGAAATCATTTTAAATATTTTTTTTCCATTGTAAAGCCTCACAAAAGACCTCCATTGCAATACGACGCAGAGAGGAATTTATGCAATTTGCGGTGTTTTATTTACAAATAATCAGCACTGTTCAGCACTCTCTCCTATGGAGTCATGATATTTGTGACGCAGCGATCAACGGCAAATAATTGCGTTGTGTATCTGTTTGACTGACATGACATTGTGAGCAAACGCAACAAGCCTCATCCAGGTTTACCATCCGAACTAGTCCCCCGGCAAACCGAATTGTCCCGCACCACTTTTAAACGTCACCTGTCGGCAGAGGGATGTAGATCCGCTTCTCCAGGCGTCGGCGCAACGCCTCGTCAATGTCCCACGGGAAGTTGGTGGCGGCGAGGACCATGACCATCTTGGAAGGGTCGTCGTTGTCCTGGGCGCCACCCACACCTGGAGAAAGCAAAGCATTAGAGCAAGAAGATAATATAGTGAAATGTAAAAAAAAAAAAAACATCTTTACCATCCATTTGAATCAGAAGCTCGGATTTGACCCTGCGACTGGCTTCATGTTCATTGGACGTTCCTCTTCTGCTACAGATGGAGTCGATTTCATCTATGAAGATGGTCGTTGGTGCGTAAAAGCGGGCCTGCGGGAGTCACGCAAATCATTGCTTTTTGTTGTATTTGAGTTCATCGGGAGTTGTCACTCAGTCGGTTGTCATGTTTTTACCATTTCGAAGAGCAGGCGGACGAGTTTCTCTGACTCGCCTCTGTATTTGGAGGTCAGGGTGGACGAGGACATGTTGAAGAACGTCGTCCCGCATTCTGTCGCCACGGCTTTGGCCAACATGGTCTTGCCCGTACCCGGGGGGCCCACCATGAGCACACCCTGTCGCAAAGGAAATGGAATGGAATGCAAAGCCATGTCTAATATAAAAATCTTGCTTTGGCGCCATCCGGTGGCCTTTTTTTTGTCATGTAACTATGACGAATTGAAGGGAGGAGTTTCATTCAGTCAGACCATATAGCCTTGTCATTTTGTAGCATTTATAGGCAATTAGAAAACTTTTTGGGTAGGTGTCAATGACTTGTGTTTTTCCGCTACTCACAGCAGTAGAATAGTGTGTGCGTGCGTGCGTGTATACCTTCCAGGGCCGTCGAATGCCCTTGAAGAAGTCGGGCATCCACATGGGCAGCACCACAGCTTCTCTTAGCAACTTCTTAGCATCCTCCAGATCCGCTATGTCGTTCCTTCGCGAAGAATTCAGAAATCGGCGACGTGAGCGGGGAAAACCCCCACTGCAGTGTGTGTGTGTGCGCGCGCGTGCGTTTTCATACCAGTGTACATTCAGGTTGCGGGACACGATGTCTCGCTCGAGCGACTCCACCAGGTCGCTGTCATGTCCCACACCATCAAACTTTTTATGCTCCTTTTCACCTTTCTTTCCCTGATGATTCCAAAAAAAAAAAAGAGAAAGAAAAAAGACGGTCATTAGCTTGTCGACAACAGTTTTCAAGCTACCGAATCCGAGATCTTTCCATCAATTACTTCTAAACTGACCTCCTCGTTGGATTTCGCGTTGCGGCCACGCTCGGCCTTAGTTTTGGCCTGCCCGCGGCCTTCTTGTCCTTCCCCTCGATGCTGCAGACCAGGCGAATCTTTCTTCTGCTGCTTCACTCCACTGTTGGGGCGCTTTGCAGCGACAGGATTCCTACATAATGCAAGTAAAAAGTCTTTTTTTTTTTTTTTTTAAATGACCTTTTTTCCATTTCAGTGTGAAAAAGTGGAACGTCAAAAACGGAATTCGGTTGTACAATTTGGAAGTGGATGAAAAAATGTCAGCGTTGAAATTGCCATCAACATAACTCAGCTAGCATGAAAAGATTGACCCTGCACATTGTGTTTTTTTTTGCTAACCTTATTTCAAAAGAAGTAGCCTCAAACAGAAGCGTCGGCAATTCGCCTTCTCCCTTCCGTCAGTCAGGTCCCTCGTCGCCTATCCAATCGACTGCCCGCCATCCCTTGTGTGCTCCCAACCTGCGTCTTTGTTGTGCGCCATTCGTCTTGTTGTACTTAGTTAATTGGTTTCATTCAATCTGTGTCAGCTCCTTTTGTTTATCCTGTGAGTGGTGTTGCGCAGATCGCCATTGTCTTATGCTAATCCCAGGAAGCATGTTTACCCAAGGCACTTTTTTTCAATTTTTTTGGTCCACCTTTGTCTCCTGGTACTGCTTTCTAATTAAAGACCAACGTCAAAAGTGCAATCTCCCAAAGATTGTACAATTTATAAATCAAATCAAATCGTCAGGAGTAATAAACCTCAAAGGTTGCATAAAAACGTGCTTGTCATCATGCAAGATGTCAATATCTAACGAAGACCTTGATACTTTTTTTATGGATTTATAATGGTTAACGTCTTTTTACACTTGCACCTGCAATGTCACATAGACATCAATTGACTTGAAAATTGAGTGTTTTGTATGTTTTAATAGTAAGTGGTTAATGTTTTTTTTTTTTTTTTTTTTGCACGTGTGACAGTTAGTTACATGTTACTTAAAATGTTGTCTGTGCAGTTAAAAAAGGTGTAATTCTACACCTTTTGCTTGCATTATCTCTTACGGGAATTATTTTTTTTTTTGTAATTCAAACACGATTGATTTCCGCAAAACTTTCTAGATGAGCGGTCAAGGCGCCTGAATTGAACATTTTTCAATTTGAGGCACGGTGCCGTTACGGCAAACCTTGGTTCCTTGTCACGCCGTTGCAGCACCTACACAATGAATGGGTTTGTTGACGGCACGCTGCGCTCTAAGCGCAGTGCGAAAAGGCCTTCAGTGCGGAGACCATATTATAACATACAGCATTGGTAAGATAAAGAATCGTATGCTGGTCTACAGACTTTTGCGATTAGTCTTTGCGCACCTGTGCTCCGCAGGCATGGGGGGCGGCCACGCGGCCGGGTCCTCGGCGCTCCCCCCCGACTGAGGAACGGGTACGGTCACCGGCCTCTCCGTCTTGAAGGCTTCGAGCACAGCCACGATACTCTTGATCTGCTCCCACTCCTCGGTCAGCTCCTCTCTCACCTGACCAAACGGACAACTCCGATTGGCCGATTTGAAACGCGATCGCGCAACGAGGCACCCACCTGCTGCCATCGGACTTTAAGCGCCGGGTCCTTGAGGGTCTGGCAGTGCTTGTTGATCTGCTGCAGGACGCCCTGGTAGTACACGCCGGACGAGTCGTAGTTGCCCAGCAAAGCGTACTCGCGACCCTTTTTGGCATTGTCATAGATCTCGCACAAATTCATGGTGCATGACAGCTAAAAGCAAAAAGAAGAAGAACAACACTGATCCATGGGTCAGTATTAAGGATGGGCGTAATAACTGATGCATTGTGCGGAACTGACGCTAATTCATCGAGTCTTGAAAACTAATAGAGTATCAACTGGTGTTGAGTATTTGGATAATGCGTCTCGAGTCCATCGCCGCAATAAAAATGAAAAAAAAGTTAGCCTAGCTTCGTGTATTTCTTCTCCTCCTCCTACTACGCTGCCTCTCACAGGTCAGTCTTGGTACTACAACAGCCATCGTCATGCGTGTTGTGTGCCGTGTTGGTTATCTTGAATAAATCACACACTAGAAGTGCGATAAGCACACGCTTGAGGATCTTTTTCCGAGTCACGCTGTCAACATCAGTGAAGGTGTTGAAAATGGATGTTTGTATCTCACTTAAAGAACAGAACACAGTTATTTGCGATTTGCAACATTTCTCAGAGCCCCATAAATCAAACTGCGTTCAGATTGGGATGCGTCCCAACTCTTGTATTGAAGAGGAGCGACTATGCATGTACAACTTTTAACAACATTTTATCTGAAGATTGTGTGCGCTCGAAGGAGGAAACACGTCACAAATTAGACGGGCAATGGAACAACTTGACCCATCATTAACAATAGAAAATATTCACCCTGCTCATCTCAAACTAGATATAGGCTAGAGATATTTGCAAATATTTGTGTTTTTTTGCTTCATCTTATTCAAGCAATGTGGTTCGAGGTGTGGCGGCGCCCTAGCGCCCCCTATTGGCCCCTACCCGCACTCAATGCAAGAGCTGCACCAACTGAATCTGCCCGTACAAATAGTATCATGCTGACTTTTGATTGCTCATTGTGGTGCGGAGCCGCACATATTTCCGAGCCTGATGAGGGCAACCAAAGCATTTCGTTTTGGAACGTCACACCCATCCACTTGCCTTATTCCCACTTGATCATCTGGCTAGCTGTTTGCTAACAGCGTCGCCTCCGGTCCAGTGCAGGCCAGGCCAGGAACACAACAGCAAACCGGGTGGTGATAAATAATCACGAAAACCGCCACCTCGCCCTTTGTAAACCCCAACAACGGCAACAATAGCGACAATATTCGGATATGCGACCACAAAAGCGACAAGAAAACAATCGTCATACGCGCGTGAAGAGCAAATGTTTGCTCCACGATGGAGTGTTACCATGGCCGCGGAGACGCCTGCCGCAGAATGCAGATGGCGCGATTATCGCGCTGCATTCGCGTACGCCGAACGTGTGCCGAAGGGTCGCCCTCCTCGCAGATTGCATATTACAACTCACAAAAAAACGCCCCTTCTTTTGTATTGTACTACCAAAGTCTTGTCGTGTTCAAAATGATCTTCTTTCATAGTAAATACGAGCAACTTCATTCAGGACACAACGACAGGCCAGTGACAACACTTGTGTTCATCCTATTCATCTGGCGCTTGAATTTAATATGCAAAACAAACACGCGCGTGTCCGTTGTGTGTTCCTGTTGTGCTCATGGTGAACTTACATCTTGAAAACACTCACACGTTAAATCGACCCGAGGTCAAAACGATTTTTGACATCATTGCACTCACAACCTCCGAGGTTACTTGAACGCAGCATTATCGATGTCTGCGTTGGCCGTGAGTTGGCACCGCCGGATGCCCAAGACATTTCTTTTAGTGAATATTAACAGATTAACAGTAAATGTACCATCCAGGTCAAATATATATTATAGTTATTCATCGTTGATGAAATAATATATTATACTATACTGTAGATACTTACTTTGGGGCGGAGATGTTCACAACTTACATTAAGGAGTGGCAAATAATATAACAATTAAAAAGTAGATCATTAACTACACTCGTCAAAGATTAGGACAGTTTTGCATTCAACAGCAGTAAAAGTGTGCCAACGTTTGACTGCTAGTGTTAACAAGTGGCAAATAATATACAAATAAAAAAAAAGCATGTGAGAAATAATTTTACATGCATATACAGTATCTTGCAATATATAGTGCAACAAATTCAAACCGCTATTATGAAAATGTGCAATTAAATAAATGAAACAAACCCAGCTCAGCCTTCCTGCATCAACACCACTTTTATTTTGCGTTGACACATGAGACAGCAATCACTTCAAATTCCAGGCCAGTCACTTTTGAGACATTGGTTGGAATTCAAGGTGGTCCAAAAAGGAAGGAATGTCGGCCTTCCGAGGCTTGTTCGTACCGAAGAGAAAAACAAACCATGTCATGCTATCACTAGCGTTGCATTGGAGAGAATGTAGCTTAGCTCTTGCTGGTTACGCTCGCATACGTTTGGAAGAAAAACATAGTAGCCTATTTCCCTTTCGGTATCAAAGGAAATATCCCTTTCAAAGATTAATTTTGAATTTATTTGTGTAAGTTTCCACTTCCTGTGGGATCATCTGCAACTACTTGTGTTGCACAGTGAAGATTTAGACCGCTACTTTAGCTCCTAGCTAGCTGTCATTTGTTTGGCACTGGTGACCAAAACGCAGTGTTTTATGTGCGTTATGTTAAAAAGTTTTAAATTGGAGAGCGAGTTCAGTTCATTTGAAAAAAGAGGTTTCGTGTTTATTGTTCCTTTTCATTTGTTATTGACATTGTGTTTTTACCTTTTGTACCTTTTTGTTCTAAAGGTGTTTATGCCACCTGGTGGTATGGAGGGGAATTACTTTTCTTGCCGTCCGATGTCAGTTTTCCGGCCCGCCGATGATCACCTTCTGATTCTATGCCGACTGACGCTGTTAAAATGGTACCAAAAACAGATTTTGTAAAGTAAATAGTTAAAAAAAATTTAAATAAATAAACTACTGTGGCGGCCGACTGGTTAGCACATCTGCCTCACAGTTCTGAGGTCCGGGGTTCGAATCCCGGCCCCGCCTGTGTGTAGTTGACATGTTCTCCCTGTGCTTTTGTGGGTTTTCTCTGGGTACTCTTGACTTCCACTAGCATTCCAAAAACATGCATGTCAGGTTTATTGAAGACTAAATTGTCCATGGGTGTAAATAGTTGTTTATCTGTGACTTGGGCTTGACTGGCGAACAGTTCAGGGTAAGGGTAATCCCTAAAAAAAAAAAAAAAAAATAGAATTGCTGAAATTGCAATTGCTTAGACAATTGATACTGTTAAACTGCTACTCAAAAATTAGCTAGACAGTAAGTTACACTTTGATAATGGAACAAATGAACCCAAATATCACACAATCATGTCACGATTGTGCTCAACTTTGGAGGTTCAACTGTAAAACAATCAAGTGCGCCCAATTGTACTTTTGTAAGCTAAAACAAATATTTGCCACGCCTATATATTTGTGCAGGCATTTCATAGAAATATAGTGCAAACGTGTCCCTCCGTTTGTGAAGTGTCACAGGAAGCTTGTGTTTGGAGGCTAACACGATCAGCACCGACAGGTTAGCGCTTCCTGCTGTCTGGCTTTCCACAGATGCCCGACGTCGCTCTCCGAGGGCGCCTTCAGTCTCAGAGGTTTGCAGCTCTTGAGCCTGTAGGCCAGCGTCAGGAAAATGGCGTCCACGTGCTCCTTCTCGGCGGGGTCCTTGGCCGACGTCTCGAAGAGGGGCATGTCGTGCGCGTCGGCCAGGCGCTGCGCGGCCGACGTGGGCACCTCGCGGCGGTCCCGCAGGTCGCACTTGTTGCCCACCACCACGCGTGGCGCCAGCGCCCCCACGGCGTGACGGCCGCACTCCTCGATCCAGTCGGGGACGCTCTGGAAGGTGGCCAGGCTGGTGACGTCGTACACGAAGATGACGGCGTGCGCGCTGCGGTAGTAGTGCTCCACCATGCTCTTCCTGAAACGCTCCTGGCCTGCCGTGTCCCAGATCTGCAACTGGCCCCAAAGGAACAAACATTAAAACGGCTGCATTTGATTAACAACGGCACATCTGCCTCACAGCTGTGAAAGGTTCTGGGTTGGAATCCTAGTTCAGGCCCTCCTGTGTGCAGTCTGCATGTTCTCCAGGTATGGGGCTTCATTTTACATTTGACAAACTTGTTTGTTCAAGTCTTCAAATTGTCCATAGGTGTGAAAGTAAGTGTGAATGGTTTCTTGTCTATTTGTGCCCTGCCCAAACTCAACTGTTACAATTTATTTCTAAATGGCTGTATGGCTGAAAATAGCTCAAAACAATCTTTTGTTTTTAAAAAAATTTTTTTTAACAAAAAACAGGGAAGAGTGCCTCCCATTGGCTCGCAGTGCTATTACATCATTTTCCACTGCTTCAACCTTTTTTTTTTTTTTTTTTTTTAAAAAGAACCCGTAATTTTTCTAAACTAATAACCTTCATAAATAAAGTATGTAAGTTGTGTTTTTTTTGTTTTTGTTTAATCACATCACGGTGAAGTTGTCGAAGACAAAGGAGCTCCGCGTCAGTGACAGCTAGCATGGTGGACTTGTTACCTTAACGACTTCTCCATGGAGCTCCAGCGTCCTCTCCCTGAAGTCAACGCCGATGGTCGCCTCGGGGTTGTTCAGAAAAGAGCCGCCGCAGAACCTGGACGTCAAACACGTCTTCCCAACGTTGGTGTCTCCGATGACGATGATTTTAAAGACTCGGCACGGCGACGACAGCTCCAGGGAGTCGAAAAAGACCGAGTCGAAATCCTCACCGCCGGCGCTTTTGTTTTCTATTGCCATCGCTCATCGTCTCGCCGAGTGAACCCGACATGGACACTTGCAAATCTCGCGAGAGCAGGGTGAGACTTGGCGAGAATGTACACCTGATTCTTTCTTGTATTTTACTTTTTTTTTATATATAAAAGCGATTGAATAGAACAAATAGAAGCGTGTATTAATACATGATATTTAAAAATTGTAAAATAATATTTAAAAGAATACTTGTTAAATAAATCACTCGTATAAACACACGCTTGTTTTACTTCACAACTTGTATTTAAAATTCCGATTTAATTGAATAAATACAAACGTATTTATACATTAGATTAAAAAAATAGTAAAATAATGAAAAAAAGTATTCCAACTTTTGGTATTCTATTTAATTGAAAAAAATATGTATGTTAATTATGAATACCAATCCTGTTTTAGTGGCTGGTGCCATTTTGTATTTAAAACACATTAAGAATATAAAATTATCACAGTACATCCCAATCCTGTTTGAATATTAACATTGCTTTGGTTGTTAGTATACAGTGGGTGGGAAAGTTTTCAGACCCCTTAAAATTTTCACTCTTTGTTATATTGCAGCCATTTTTCCTTATTAATGTCCACACAACATTTGACATATTGACATAAAGACAAAAACCACTGCTGAGCCAAAAGAACATTAAGCCTCATCTCAATTTTGCCAAAAGACATCTTGATGATCCCCAAGACTTTTTGGAAAGTGTGTGTCCTATCACATCTGGTGTAAAAGTAACACCGCATTTCAGAAAAACAGTGAAATATGGTGGTGGTAGTGTGATGGTCTGGGGCTGTTTTGCAGCTTCAGGTCCGGGAAGATTTGCTGTGATAAATGCAACCATGAATTCTGAAGTCTGTTCGTGACCTCAAGCTGAAACGAATTTGGGCTCTTCAGCAGGACAATGATCCAAAACGCGCCAGCAAGTCCACCTCTGAATGGCTGCAGAAAAACAAAACGAAAACTTTGCAGTGGCCTAGTCAAAGTCCTGACCTAAATCCTATTATTGTTGGTGTGATTACACGAAATAAATCCAGAAAAACAACAGGGCTGCTACTCAATAACGCGGTTTATTCACCGGTACACTAAAACTGCCATTGTAATCCAGTTTGTTTCACACACATCAAAAATATATATTAAAATTGCATCTAGTCATCATATAAAACAATAATAACACACGGGCAAATATGCAAGTAACTAATACGATATCATGGATATAATACTTGGAACTGCACAGTTACTGTCGAGGTTGTACTGCAGTTTGTGGTGACTATTAGACAGGATTAATAACTATTAATCGGTTTAGATTGGAGAATGTGTTTGGGGTAATATATCTGATGCTCATGTAAAAATGAGAGCAAAAAAATGTAAAAAAAAAAAAAAAAACAGAAACTCATCAATGTCATATAAATGTTGTTAAAAAGTACAACGACGACAACAACAACAACAAACCTGAGTCAGCACAATGCACTTCTTTAGATCATTGGTGCATTACATGCACCAGAATTCTCAAACATCTTTGTGCACTCAGTTTTGACTGAAACCAGAGAGGTACTTTCAGTTTCCATACCCTGGCAGAATTGATCATTTCTTGGCCATTTTTCACAGAATATAAACAATCACACACACAAACCTTTTCTTTCACTCCTGGTTAGTGCTTGGGTGAAGACATTTATTATCAAACAAGTGCATTTACTCCTTTGAAATCATAATGACATCAGAAAGTACACAAATGACCCTGACCAAACTCCAATTAAGAAGTGGAAAATGAGAGATTCTGTTGGAACCAAACCACGATCAGGTGGACCAACAAACATTTTTGCCACAACGGCCAGGAAAATTGGCGGAGATGCAAAGAAAAGCCCACCCACCGATGACTTCAGCTGAAATACGGAACTCTCTGGGGAAAAAAAAAAAAAAAAGGTCCAACATGATAACCATGATCCAAAACACAAAGCCAAGTTGACCTGTCATTGGCTACAGCGGAATCAAGTGAAGGTTCCGGAGTGGCCCTCCCAGTCACCTGACCTCAAAATCGTTGAGCCACTCTGGGGAGATCTCAAGCGTGCACTTCATACAAGACAGCCCAAGAATTGACAGGAAAAGAGTAAACACAGTTGTTTGGTAATAAATGGCTTCACCCGAGCACTAACCGTAAGTGAAAGAAAACGTTTTGGTGTTATCATCCATATTCTCTGAAAAATGGCCAGGAAATCATAACTTCTGCCAGCGTATGTAAACTAAGGAGCACAACTGTGTATAACAACAGTTATAACGTAATCAATATATTAGAAACAGCTCAGTATGATGTCGAACAATTCTAATAAGCGCAATAATAAACGTATTGTTCATTTAATACCTCTCGGAGATGTTTCGGTCTTGTGACCGCGTCGCTACAATTCAACACAGAACAGACATACTATGTGCAATCTTTATATGCGTTGCTAGTCGCTCACGTCTTCCACGAAACCCAGAAACAAAATGGCGTCTTTACACAAAACTGAAGTGCAAGAGAAAAATTCCGCGCGGTCGGCGTCAGCCGCCTCGCTCGCTTATTTTTGCTCCCCGAACAAACTTTGGAAAGCCGTGCATGCTTGACTGGAAATTGAGCAGGTAGTAACGGCATGACCATCTTGCTTTAATAAGCTGAACACGTCTATAGAAAGCGGGGGGCGGGGGGCTATGGCCTGTGGGCCATATATTTGATTGTAACAACAAATAAAACATCGGAGGAACTTTTTCAAAGAAGAAGAAAGCCCCGCACCTCTCCTGCGCCACACAATATTGACCAACGGAGGTGTTTTCAGGCAAACAGTGAGACAGAGAGGGAGTCTGCATGTCGGGAACAAACCACCATTTTGGAATCACTTCATGAACAAAGTACTAGTACAGAGGTAAGGGAAACAGCTGGGGGGGGAACGGCCAAGATGGGTTTTAGGTTTGGGACCGAAAATGGGTCAAGAGTCCCATATTCATTGGGTCACTGAAGCTATCCTATTGATCACGAATGAAGTAGACAATTTCTTGGCAAATGACTTTGGGACTGACAACCAGTCCTGGGTGTACACCGCCCAGCGCCCCAAGTCAGCCGGGATGTGCCCCGAATGCGCTACGGAGAACAAAGACCGCTGATGTTCTGATTCAAATTCGCAGTCATTCAGTGTCTTGTCGTAAATTCACATCTCGTGTTCTTAATCGTTAGTTTATGTACAGTGGAAGTCAACGTTACGGCAATGAATAGATGATGTATTTTGGTAAGAAACGAATACACGCCGGCTTGCGTTTCACCGCAGCAACCCTGTAAAAAGTCCGACTACCAGTTCTCGTCCGAGAACGAGCTGGAACTGGCGGAGTCGGAATCGGCGTCCGTCAAGCCGTCCAGATCCCAGTCGGCGCTGGATCCGCTGTCGTCGTCCTCTTCGGTGGAGAAGCTGTGCGCCGAGCCCAGGCACGCCGGGTAGACGCGTGTGGAAACGCACACGGGTCCCAGCGTGGACACGTAGACCGCCATGACGCTCTTCCAGCTCTCTCGCGCCGGCTCGTACTCGTGCATGAGGACGCGGTTCTTGTTGTGCTGCAGCAGCGTCTGCGTGAGGAGCAGTAGCTTGCCGCCGTGCTGGATCACCTGGTAGTTGAGGGCGCGGCTGTCGATGGGGACGTCGGCCAGCCGCCGCCACTCGCCGCGGGCCGGGCTGTAGGCCTTCACCACGGGGATGTCGCACACGCAGACGATCTGGTCCTGGTACACGCACGCCTTGTGCAGCTTGTCGCGCCGCAGCGAGCCGCAGTGGCGCCAGCGGTTGCGGCGCGGGTCGTAGCACAGCATGCGGCGCTTGTTCACCACGTACAGGTGGTCGTTCAACGCCACCACCTGCATCTTACCGAAAGAGTGCGGCAGCGGAGCCACGAAGGTCCACTGGTTCCTCTGGACGCTGTAGCACTCCACCTCTTTCAGCCGGGCGTCCGTCACCGGGTTCCTTCCTCCCAGGAGGTACACGTGCCCATTGAGGTAGCCCATCCCCGAGTGAATCCTCCCCAGCGGCCTCTCCGCGAGTGCCTGCCAGCTGTTGAGGACCGGATTGTACTGCCAGAAGTGTTTGGAGAGGTGGGACGCCAGGTAGAGGTTGTTTTCCGGGCTGGAACAAGCAATGAGGGACTCCATGGTGGAGCGTTTGTAATCCTGGCTGCTGAGATCCACGAGAGGCGGCGTCACGAAGTAGAGGTCCTCGGAGTACGGGTCGCAGCACATGATGCTGTCGTTGGGAAGACCGAAGAACAAGATCATTTCTTTGGCGCTCACGCCTATCCTGTGCTTGGGAACATCCAGAGACGCGGACACGGCGCAGGGCCGGTTGAAGAAGGACTCCACGTACTTCTCGATGAACGGCCTCGCCGCCAGCCCTTCCAGGTAGCGCTTGTCCCTCTCGGTGAACAAGTTCCAGCGCACGCACCTCAGCGCTCGCAGCGCCTCCTCCTTCGTGGGCGGCGCGTTGGCCTCGATCCAGCGCAGGGCGGCCGAGCACACTTCGCGCTCGCAGGCCACGTCCAGCGTGTCCAGGGAGAGCAGTTCCTCCAACTGGTGCAGTTCCAGCTCGCACAGCTCCCCGGCGATGCACAGCTGGCCGAAGTTCCTGGCGATGAAGGCCCGAGCGCTCTCCTTCAGCTCGGGGTTGTCGTAGGTGTCCGCGAACTTCAGAACCCCGACGCAGTTGGCGAGGTCCAGCCTGCGGGTCATGAAGCCGGAGCAGGCCTTCCTGATGTACTCCAGCTGGAGCATGTTGGCGGCTGCGTACAGCCTCTGCACGTTGCCCTCCGTGATGGTCGCCTGACCCGTGTAGCAGTAGTCCACGATGACCGACATGGACTCGGCGTCCACGCCGCGGATGGCCACCCTCTCCTGGACGCTCTCGGTCAAGCCACCGGTGAACATGCTCTTGAAGTAAGGGCTGGCGGCGGCGAGGACGTTGCGGCTGCAGTGGAACAGCTGGACGAGGTCGTCACCCGAGGGCCCCCCGCCTCCGCCGGGCTCCAGGGGCTCTCCGTCGGGGTCTACCTCGATAGTGACGTCCGAGAGAAGGCGGCTGTCGTACAACGCCTTCAGCTCCCCCATCAAACACCGAGCGTGACTGACGTCCTCCAACACTTCGGGTCCATTGAAGCAACCCAGCACCGAGGCCATTTTGGGGGTCTACTTTTTGTAATCTCACGTCGCGGAAGCTTTCTGATAAGACGCCGCCTCGCGCGCCACCTCCGCGGCTAGCCGACAAGGACACATCCGCTCACGAGAAAACGTCTAATATATGTTTTCAAAAAACATTACCAGACTCGAAACGCTCTTGCTGGACGACCGTGTGCCTCAAAGTGGCTTTCAGCCATGAAACGACCATAACGTCCACTTTAAGTCCACCCTAAAGATGTTGGTTCACTTCGTTTAATTCCGTGCGTGCTAATGCTTTGGTGAAGCAGTCACACCGCTCAAGACCAGGGGCAGCAGCACACAGGAGAGTGTCAAAATAAAAAGCAGTGAATGTGTATTTGTGTTAAAATGTAAAACACGACTTTATTTGACACGGAAAAACACGTTGCATGTAGTTCCTCGCCAAACTGCCACGCTTTACAAATGTCACTTGACATTTAACTTCAAATTAGAAAAATCATCACATTGTTCTGAAGGCACCGCACAGCACTTCCGCTCTCCTCAGCTCCAAGTGCGTCCAAACTTGCGACGTCAGAGCGAAAGTGCCGCTGTGATTGGCTGTCATAACTGGGTCAATTTCAATGGATAAACAGCATTATTTGAAACGTGGTCGTAACGACAGCACGTACATAACTTTCACCTAACATCTCCCCCATATATTCCAATACAATTCATGAAAACAATGTTCAGTAAAAATAATAGAAAGCCATATTATTTTTACTCATGTAATTAATTGAATTGACATTCAAACTTCATGCAAAGCTTAATTTTTTTCCCGTGTGCAGTATCAAGTGTATTTGGAACACGTTTACGGCAAACCACCATCACCAGGTGAAATCTTTCCCGCTTGTTTGATGCTGCAGTTTTCAGACTCTTATGTGAAAACACTCACAAGAATGCAGGCCAAAACCTGGAGGAAGTTCACCTATACTAAAATAAGGCCAGATGAAATGAAGAGATTCATCAGCTCTTTGCTGTATACGTCAGCGTGTGATAAAGAAACGCCTGTACACAGTTGACATTTTTTTGCATGTTTTTTTGCACATTTTGAGACAAAGAATCAGAAACTTTCTTGTAAATAGTTTTATAAATGTCAAATTTAAACTGCTAAGAAATATTAATATTATAATCTAATAAAATAATCATGAATTATTTCAATGATTTATTGTCATTGTTTTGTTCTGTTTTTTTTTTCTTCTTTATGACAGGGAAGAAACAATGTTTTCCAAAAGCTTTTATTTCACTTTGAAAAATTCACCGTCTCCCTCAACTCCTCGTCATACATACGGCGGAACTCATCAGTGATATATGATGTGCGATATCATTGCAGCTGTCACATGAATGAAAATATCTTTTTTTCAAAAGAAAAATCCATTAAAAACACGTCGAAACTCACATCAAAGAACGGCCGTCGTTTGAGCAACTCAGACGAAACAAAAACCTCCAGTGTTATTCACATCATTTCGATAAAAGTGCTGCGAGATGAGGCCAGTAAATAGAAGAGATATGAATATGATGGAATGTGACACCAATTCCAAAACAGGGACACGACGTAGCAAAACAGTTGTCATCATTTTTTTTTTACACCACAGTGACAAAAAGCATGTACAAAAGCGTTTCGTTGAGCTCGCAGGCGACCGATCAAGAGTTCACATTTAACAACTGGTTAGCCCAATATTGCAAGTGTCTGTCTCTCACAGGGGTGGGGAACCTTTTTCCTATCAGAGGTCTTTTCAGTTTTATACAGTCCTTCCAAATGCATAAGAAAAATAGGATACAACCATCAAACACGTCTATTATTATACACTACTACCTTTGGGGACTTATTTTTTACAACACTTGCTCTGAGATTTGATCTGTTTTTGGTCCTGCTCAAATGCTGCGGTGGGCCGTATCTGGCCCACGGGTGGCAGGTTCCCCACCCCTGCTTTATTGTTTTTACGATCCAGCCTGCTGGATCCATTGACTTCATCCCTCAAAGAAGACCCAAAAACAAAGTCAGTAATCAGTAATGCAGCGTTATCGACCCTGTTATCAGTATTATTGTTATCATTATTATGGTTATGACGATACCTGTGGGATTTTAATAGCAGCCATCTTTCCAGCTGGCGTCCCTCAGGGTGCTTAGAGAGGTGAGGCTCTTCGGGGGCGTCAGCAAACTGCACGGGAAAGTAGTGGGAAGAAAAAAAAAACTTGTATCCATTCCTATTTGAACCAAATAGAGCAAGCTGCAAAAACACAAAATCAATATGCTTTTGTATTGATGTGGCAGTCCTATCAGATATAAATATAATAACGGAGGGTTTTCAAGTTTTATGAAATATTAGGATCAGGAAAGAAACCTAATGAAAAAAAAACTAATGAATAAATGACATGTTTCAAAACTGATTTTTGGGGTTAAAAATGTTTTCTAATTAAACCACAATAAAATCTATATTTTGGGATGCTACTGCAGTAAATCGAATTTAGTATTGGTATAAGGATGATTTAAAAACAAAAGAAAAGATACATTAAAATATGAGCTCAAATATTTGCAGTTGTCGTTCAAGAAATGTGATTATAATAACATTTAATTGAAGTATAATAAAATATCAATTCATAAATAATGAACAATTCAAATGTTACTTCATGAAATACAATGATAAAATCATATTTTTTGATATTCACCAACAGTAAATTGAATGAAGCACTGTTTTTAAGGACAGTTTAAAAAAATGAACTCATTAAATTGAATCGTGATAAATATAAGTTGACAATTTGAATAAAAAAAAAAAAAAAAAGGATGAAAGAACATTATGGAGCATCGTAGGCATTTCCATATACATTCCACGCACATATGCCCGGATGTCAAAGCGCCAGGCGGGAAGTGCGAGCTCCGAGCTGGCTATACAATGCAATTTGTTCGGAATTAAGAAGCACTTTTTCGGTGCGCTTTTCAACGAATGCAACTCGGATGTCCACATCCCTTATGTTCATTTCAATTGAATCATGATAAATATAAGTATGCGCTTAATAAAGGTATCATGCATGTGCTTGTGCTTTGGTCAAACGTCAGCTCCACAAACAAAAGAGGCACGCGTGCGTATGGCGCCTCGGCCGGCTTCCGAGTCTCACCTGCGTGTGGGTTGTGTGATTTTGCTGGAACGCAGAGCTCCGCCGAGGCCCACGAAGGAGGCGGGGCGAGGGAGCGAGCTGCGGGGGACAGCGGACTGGGCGGCGCCGGGGGTCTTTACGGGCTGCGGTACCGAGCCGGCGGCGGGCTTGAGGGGCTGAGGCGCTGCCGCGCTGCCGGGGACGGAGTGCGGGCCGGCGGAGGGGCCCTGCAGGACGGTGGGGCTGACGTAGGCGGTGGCTTTGAGCGGCTGACGAGCGGCAGCGGAGAAGTTGCCGACGCTCTGGACGCGCTGACTCAGCTGGCCCGGAGAAGGAACTGCAGCACAAAACGCGAATGGAGATGAGATACTCGAAACCGGTGATTCTCAAAAGTGTGTTGTCGTGCCGAGCGGGCTCCCTCTAGTGGCACGCGAAGGAATCACTACTTCAGCACACTTCCGTGGTACTTAACTTTCACGTTCAATAGATTCGCATTCAATCTTTAAGAACAATCTTTGACTTTTATTTGCAATATATTTCACTTGATTCATTATTTTACCTACTTTCTTATTTTCCTGTATTTAAGTGCAGTGTTAATGTTCAACTCGCATGATGTTACAGTAGATTATCTTAAGATTCAATGACCACTGCTATGCAACTGTATTTTATCGCTGGTCCTTATGGTGGTGTTTGGAGAGCTTGGAGAACCACGACCATAAACTCCACTAAATAAGATGAGTTCAACTAAAATTTGAACCCCGAACCGAGGATGGGGTTGTAAAAAAAGGGTGTTACGTGCCGACATAAAAGCACAGACAGGAGGCGAAGGGTCTTACTGGACGACTGGAGGCGTGCGAGGCCGCTGGACGAGTCAAAGCTGAGGCTGCCGCGCAGGGAGGACACGGTCGGCAGGGAGGAGGGGCCGTGGGACGGGGGGTTGACGGGCGACGCCAGGCATTGCATACTGGGAACGCTCGGCATGCTGGGGGCTCGCATCAGGTTGGGCATGCTTCTCCGCAGCCGTATGTCTACGCAGCCGAGGCAAAACAAAAGCAAGATAGCAGGAGCTAAAGTACGCTGAGATACCCTGAACCCTGCTGGAAGTTAAGGCAAAATCAGATCCCAAAAATATGATACCTAAAACAAAATACCTTGAACTAAGCCGAACGAAGTTGAAGCTAAAATAAGATCACCGAAATCTCATCTCTCTGTTTTTCTTTGCTAAATGGCTGAGTAGAAATCATCGACCGCCTCATAGTAACAGGGTCGCTTTGGAACAACAATTTAAGTGACCAAAATGGTCACGAGCGACATCAATGAAAAGCAAAGGAACAAAGCAGAAGCTACCTGCGCCGTTCCTGTAAGCCGCGTGCGTTTCTCCGCTCAGGCCGGCGCCCGCCGCGTACGGCGCCAGCCCCCCGAGCGAGAAGGTCGAGGCGGCCGAGCCGCGCCTGCAGTCTCTGAAGCTGGAGAAGGTGTGCGAGTGCGGCAGGCCGCCGCGCTGCACCGTGCCCGCGCGCAAGAGTCGAGGCTGCGGAGGAGGGAGCTGGTCGTAACCCTCGTCCTCGTCCTCGTCGTCCTCCTCCGGGTCTGCGCCGCCGCGCCAGAGCGAGTTCAGGGAGAAGCTGGAGCGGCGTCGACTGACGGTCGCCGAGGTAGACGCGTAGTCCTGACGCAGGCCTACCGGGAGGACGTTTTCCTTTGAATTCATGCAAAACACCGGGTTGATTTTCAGCGTGGACGGCTGGACTCACTCTCCTCCTGAAGGCGGGCCATGACCTCCACGTCCGTCATGTCCTGCAGTTTGTAGCCCATGGAGATGGAGTCGTCCTCCAGCTCCGAAATGCCCGCCTCGCTGTCCAGGGAAGACTGAGGGCTGACGCACGCTCGCCGCCGGCCGACATCTAAAACGCACGAAAGCAAGCTCGTTTGACTTTTCGAGCCACTGCTTAACTAGCTGGTCCACCAGCCGCTGTGGTGGTTACTAGTTTCAGGGTTCAGTAACTCTAACTCTACTGGCATGATTTTTTGGGATCTTGAAAATCTTCACACAAATGCTTCAAGTGCACGCAAGATGCGTCTTACTGTGCAGGCTGGAGTTGGACAGGAAGGTGGGGCCTCTGTCCAAGCCGAGGCTGGGCCTGAGCGGGAGGGCGGGGCCGGACCATGACGGCGGCGGCGGCGGCGGCGGCGCCCGAGCTCCGAGGGGAAAAGGATAACAGAGATTTTAATCCCACGGAGTGTAGCGTGCGAATCCAAAGTGCGCTGGCACGCCACCTAATAACATGAAAATATGGATGAAATTCAGTTTTGTATTAGGCACGTTTGAGCTCTCAGTGGCTTTTTCTGACCAGCTAATCTGCTCACGGGGGCAAAATGGAGTGCACCGCTTGGCTGCGACCAGCAGAGGCGCTGTTGAGTCACTCTCCACTAGATTGCTGCCTGAAGAGGTCAGCTGATGTCAGCTGTGGGGAAGTTGAACTGCGTGGGAAGAATGAATCTCCTAATCAGGAAGACGACTGGCAGTCAAACAGGAGTTCAGCACATTCAGGGGTTTTGCCTTTTGCGTTTGTGCCTCAAATACAGAAAATGATTCTCCCACTTCCTAAAGTTAGAAGTCCTTCAAAGCTCGGGTGCGTTTTTTTTAAAATTTTTTTTGGTTTAATTTTTTTTCTTACCTAAAGTCTTCTGGAACCTTCACAGGGGAACATCCAGTAATAGATAGGCAACAATAGTGTATGTATTTTGTTGACATGGTGTTTATGCATTCAAAAGAAAGGAAAGAAATCGTTTTCTTTATTTTTCTCAAGCTGCCGCGCATCCCTGAATGTCCTCTGGCACCCCCTAGGGGCGCAAACAGTAAGTTAGTTAGTGTTAGTTCGGTGGGTGTTATGTGTCGACATTGTGTTTATGCCTTCATGTGGCCTCGGGTTCATTTCGGAAAAAACAAACAAACAAACAAACAGCAGTTGTTCTTTATTTTCTTCAAGCTGCTGCGCCTACACTGATGTCCTCTGGCGCCCCCCAGTGGAGCATCCAATACTTGATAAACGATGTTAGTGTAGGTAGCTAAGGACGCGTTCAAGGCATGTGTGTGTGTGTGTGTGTGTGTGTGTGTGTGTGGTGTGCACGCTAAAAATGAAGAAATCTATTTTTCTTGCTTTTTTTTGTCGAGCTGCCGTGATTTTCGAGACGTGAATGCGTTGACGTTGTGCTCGTGCGTTACCTGCGGTCTCGGTGATCGCAGCAGGTTTGGTGTAAGGCGGCACCGGGCAGCTGAGGACGGACAGCCCGTCGATGCAGCCGTACGGTCGGACGCAGGAGGCTCCTCGCCACCGCTCGGCTAGACACACAAACGTAGCGTAGCGACGGGGTCGTCAGCAGTGGCGGAGTGATGATACTGTCAAGCCAAACACTAATCTTCTGTCGACACACCGCTATTGATGTCGGACATGCGTCGAGATGAACGTTAGATTACGACAACAGATTACTGGACTGTTTTGGGGAAGGGTTTTAGGATAAGCGGGGATTGCATATGTATGGTGTTCTCAACAAGCACATAACATTTGAAACACTCGTTGCAGGGACGAAAGAGGACGGGCGTGGGGCAATGCAAAGCGGGAAAATGGTCTGGTTTTCCTAAATCCAATCATTCATATTTTATTCCACTGGTAATGGAAAATTAACACTCAGAGGCCATCCATCTACAACAATATATATATACTACCCCCGAAGGAGCAGCACAATGTCCATTGAACTGAAGCAAAAATGCTTATTTCTTCACATTTGATTGAATTAAGTTATGACTGTATGTTTTTTTTTTGTTTTTTTTAATGGAGTGGCTGTATTTATGTTTTTGTAATAAAAGCCCATTTGGATGTTGATTCAGGGGCAGGCTGCCATTTAGAGGCTCTACCAGACCTGGCGCTGACTGACCACTGTAGAGCGAATAATCTTCCTGATGATGTTCCGTGTCGGGCGCGACAAGATGTTGATGTTCCACGTGTGGATTGAGGCGCAGCTCAGCCTCACATGTCCACAGCCGGAAGGTCGCGTGTGCACATGTGGTTGCTAATCCCACGGGCTGGCGCGGGTTACCTTGGTCCAATCTGTGGCACAGCGTCATCCTCGCCAGCTGCACTTCTGGTGCCGGGTGGTCCAGGACCTGCCTGCACCACTGGAGAGGACTGAGGCCGCCGCCGCCGCCGCCGCCGTCGCGCGGCTTGGCTCTGGCGCTCACGTAAAGCCTGAGACACACACAAAAACATAAGCCGTTGCCCGGAACGTCAGCGCCGCCGTCGTCCCTTTTCCAGGACGTCATTCTCCAAACAAATAAGACATCTTCATAATTAATAACTCATCTAATTATCTTTGTATGGTTAATCTATTGACATTTCATCAATATACGCAGCTTTTTATTGTAACATAATTCCTCATGTAGTTTTCCGAGTTGTTTATTTACTCGACTGATAAAACCAGGGGGCATTTATTTAGTCAACGGCACTGTGGACCGAATGTCTATTATGCATCATGCATTTGTTTACAAAATGACATTTGAATAATAGAACTGTATTTGCTTATGTCGTGGCTGCAGCATTCATTTACTAAACTGCAGTATTTATTGGGGGTGACTGCTTCAAATAAAGGCTTATTTGATTTCTTTTATTTTTTTTTCAATAAAAAATCCTCATCTAGTGGCAGGGGTGTGTTTTTGTGTTCAACTGCAGCGTACGATGCGTCTACTACTATTTCCATCCATCTTCCTCTTGAAACGGCAAGGTCAATGTCAGCTTTACAGATGCCATGGCTGGATATCTTGAAGATGACGGGTTGGCGTCCTTTTTGTAAAGGCGGATGAAGCACGGTGTCTATTAGAGCGGGGGGGGGGGGGGGGGGGGGGGGGCAACATTTGCCTTAAATATTCAAACGAAAGCGAAACACGCAGCGTTGCAAGGGCGCGCGAGCGCATCTCAAATGGGTGCCGGGCCGTCATTCGAGCATCTAGGTCACGGTCGGACGCCTCCGCGGGGTCGGCGCCTCGTCTTCTAATTGGAGGCCGGCGGCGAGGCCCCCCCCCCTCCTCGCCACATTACGTAAGATCCTCTGGGCAGGGAACGTTTTATCATCCGCACTTCAGACGACCGTGTACGTGCCTCATAGGGGCTGCTGTTTTGGTTCGCAACAACGTTCAAATGGGCAAGGCAGTTCACCTGCTTGTAAATAACATGAATTGAGATACCCGCCCAAATTTTAGGGACGACAGTGGAGCCCCGCTACTCGCCGGGATCTGCGCACAATTGACACCCACTATAATTGCACTGAAAAAATAATATACAGTATTTATGTATATACATATATATATATATACTGTTATATAGAAGCATTTGTCATTTATTACTGTCGAGCATCTATTAGGGGTGCGGCGTTTATAAGCGTGGAGGCCTGTATTTGAAAGAATTCTGAAAGGCAACTCCAGAGGGGACCAAGCATCTAATGGGTGTTTGTTTTGTTTGTCCTTTCACATTTGGTGAAATATTGGCAATTTGGGGGAAAGTAGAAGGGATGTCTGAAGAGGGAGCGTCTCCAATATTTTTGTTGAATCATTGTGCTCGTCTGTCGAATTTGAATCCCCCAAAAATGTCAAAGAACTTTGTTGCCTTTTTTGGGAAGGGATGACTCCTATTATTTACGATAGCTGCCTGGCGGTCGAGCGGTTGTGGGTTCAACTCTGCCTTTCCTGCGCTTGTACGGGTTTCTGTTTGGTGTATTCTGTGATGTTCAGCGTACATTTCGGTGAAGTCGATATGATGGACTACATATTTGACGCATATATTTGAACGCTGTTATAAGGGAACACGTTCATTTATTGTATAATGAGAATGTATGTCTCTCAGAAAAGATGAAAATTGTATTCAAAGAGTGATTTGAAGACATATGTAGGCCTAATTGGAGGCCTTTTGTTTGCATTGCATCAATCTTTAACTTGAGCTCGGGAAGAAAAACATGTCGGTCACGGCAACATTGACTTGAAAAGGATGCTGAAAGAGAATTACCAGCGATCCGGTTCGGAGACTGCGAGCGCGGTGCTGAGGTCCAATATGTCCACCAGATCCAGGACCGTCGCGCCTCCATCCTCCTCCTCCTCCTCCTCCTCCTCGTCCTCCTCCGAGCCGGGCTGCAAATAGGCGAAGGGCTCCCGGGGGCACTCGGCCGGGAAAGGCTCCCAGGCTGCGGTCTGGAAGTGGGGGCGCTTGCGGTGGAGGAGGCGGCGCTGGTGGCCGGAGGCGACGGCACCGTCGTGGACGGCGTTGGCCCTGCTGCGCAGCTGCTCGTTCTGCTTCTCCAGCTTGCGGACGAGCTCCTGCAGCTTGAGCACCTCCAACTCGGCGTCGGCCAGCTTATCGTTGCCCTTCACGTCCGCCGCGGCGGGGGGGCCCAGCAGCACCTCGGCGTCCATTGGCCGCCGCCGCCGCCGCCGCCGCCGAGCGCATGGAGAGACGGGCCGGGTTGCCCGCTCGCGTCCGGAGGGTTCTGCTGGAATCCGGACGGGGGCGGCCCACCTCCGCTGTTGCAACTTGCTACACGCGCTCGCGTGCACGCGCACACATGCGCGGAGGATGCTGATGCTGGCATGACTTGCTAGCGGTCTCCTGATTGGTCGGCAGCTTCCTGGACGCCACATGGCCAGGAAGTGGTTTTTTCTTTTTTTTTCTTTTGTTGTTGTTGTTGCTGTTTTTTGGTGTGCGTGCATTCTCAAGGAGTCTAAATCGATCCCTAATGTGTGCATACTTAGATATGTATTTTGAATAATAAACGAATTGAGTCTTTCTAGAATCCAGTATTATCCTATCGATGAATATAGGAATCTGCTCGAAACTGATTTTACATGATTAAACAACTATACCAATCAATCAAATGCATCTGTGAGGTGCAGGTACTGTATATTTCTTGTCCACTAGGGGTCACCAGCCTCACATCCTACACTGTAGCATCTGTGACTATGAGTGTGCGCGCCTTTAAAAGGCGGGTCCCGAACTAGCGAGCGACGTGGGCGTCCTGGCTGTTGTTAATTCAGGTTAGCGGCTGGCTGCTAAGTGGCTAGCCGTTAGCCATAGCAAGGCCGCGTGATGAAAGACTGGCCGTCAGTCGTGTGGTACGAATGTGCTTTTTACATGGTTCTTTTGTTACCGTTTGACTTTTTGTGTGTGTTTTACGTGGAACTACACAAGATTTGCTGTACAAATGACCATAAAACAATAACTTGATATCAATACAGTGATTGCTTTTATTGCACACAGGAAAAACAACCCCGGCCATCCACATCACAGTATTGGTATCACAATACCAAAAAAAAAAAAAAAAAAAAAAAAAAGAGTCCCCTTAAAGCCTTCACAGAATCTTTGCGCTAATATATTGATCCTACAGCATATCCATTTCAACTGTCTGCTACAGAGGTCTGTCCATCCTTCCTGATCATCCAAAAACACCGGAATGAACACAAATATAAATGCAACAGAACCCACATGACCACGTCACATTTCTTTTCGTCC
Source organism: Phyllopteryx taeniolatus (assembly GCF_024500385.1). Classification (NCBI taxonomy): domain Eukaryota; kingdom Metazoa; phylum Chordata; class Actinopteri; order Syngnathiformes; family Syngnathidae; genus Phyllopteryx; species Phyllopteryx taeniolatus. Next base: position 23,977,290 of record NC_084513.1, on the reverse strand, counting down.
AATGACTTTTTTGCTTGTCTCCATGCGAAGTCGCGGCGCAAACTCAGCGACGCCATTTCTCTGCGGGTAGAAGCATTGATTGGATGTGTCTTCTCCGTTGTCCTCTCGCTTTGTGTGAAGGGCTCGGAGATGTGTCGCTTACCTCTGGTCACGTCGAAGCAGTTCTCGCAGTGCACCATGGAGTTGTACACCCACATGCAGTCGCCCGCTTTCAGGTGGCCCAGCGAGCCGTTGCACACCTCGCACTGCGGAAAACAAAATCAAGCGAAGGAAAGCGAAAATTTTACTTACCTGCATACCGTATCAGGCATCTACTGTGTTAGGGCTAAGGTTTTAATTAGGTTTGTAGGAATGCATTTTTAGAATAATCTTGGATAATATACAGCATATATATGTATGGTTGAAGCATTTTACATAAATAAATACATTTCAATATAATATACAGTATATTGTATCATCTATCATCTATTTGGGACAAGGCTAAGGTGGGAGGAGTTTATTTGGATGAAATGCATTTGATAGTAATATAAAAAAAACTTTTGACATTGAACAATAATAATTTTGGGATATCTGAGATTTTTGTGATTCGCCATTGAGCTCGGTCACTATCGCCTGTGAATTGCATCTTTTCTAGCTTTTGATATGTTAAAATAAAGGTTTAGTGCCTTCCTCGTGGTGGTACCATATTTTGTTAAAAAAAAAAAAAAAAAAAAGACCTTGAAGCAGAAGGTATGGCAGCTGATCTTCATGTCATCCAGGATCATCTTGGGGTCGCCGTTGAAGGGCTTGTGGCAGTAGGTGCACAGCTCCCGCTCGAGGACGGTCCTACGTTTTGGACAACGCGATCGATTGAAACACGACTGAAATCATTCCCAACACATAATCTTATCCCGAAGCGCTCCTCTAACCTATCGGAAGTGTTGTAGACGCTCTTGACGGACGTCACGGGAGTCGAGAGCATGTTGTCGGACCTGCTGCTGCTGCTGCCGCGACAGTCACGTTATCGTCGCTACTATTATGATTGCTATGCTTTGTGCGTGCGTGTACCTCCTGTACGTAGCGGAGCTGTACTCAGTGGGGCTGCCGATGCCGCTGTATTCGTAGCCGGGCTTGGAGGAGGAGGAGGAGGAAGACGAGTAGTAGTAGCTGCCGCTCTTGCTGCTGTAGTTGTCACTGTGCGCACAGAAATGCGGATTAGTCAACGTGTGTAAGACCTGTGCGCGTGCGCGTGCGTGTGCGTGTGTACTTGGGCAGGCTGCTGCTGGTACTGTAGGAGGTGATGCGAGCGCTGGGAATCTCATCAGAGTAACTGCGGTTGCGTGTCAAAGAGGAAAGTCAAGCATAATCCTTAGTTATTGGTCAAGGAAGTCCACCGAAACCTATCCAACATCAGTGCTCATGTAGGAATCGCACACGGATAAACTTTGAGCAAATAAGCATGAACTGGCTGCAACGCGTTCCAAAAGAAGCTGGGACGGGTGCCGTGATTGCTTCCCTGAATTGCTCAGTCATTCACAAGCAAAGATAGGGCGAGGTTCACCTATTTGTGAACAAGTGCGTGAGAAACTCGTCCAACAGTTTAAGGACAATCTCCCTCAACGTTGATTAAATATCTGTAGTCAATTAAATATAGGTTGAACATGATTTGCAAATCGTTGTATTGTGTTTTTATTTATGTTGAACACAACGTCCCAACTTCATTGGGATTGGGCGTGTACAACGAACCCAAATCCTCAAAATAACATTATATCACTAAAAAGAATAAAATGTAATATGTAAAAAATATCTAGAAGCTGTACACTGTAGTAATCTGTAATAATAATAATAATTACTCCATCTATATAAAAAGCATATCATATAAAAACTGAAAAAAACACGACCACTACTACTAATAAAATCATAAAAATAGATGTAGTTTTAAATTCCTTAAATTTGATTAAAGATAAAAGGATTTTTATTTTCCAAAATATAGGTGCAGTATCACGAAAAAGATGAAATAGAACAACCCCCCCCCCCCCCCCCCCCCCCCCCCAAAAAGAAAAATGACCTGGTGGAGTGCAGGGAGGATAATGAAGACAGCGGACCGACGCTGCTCTCCACCGTCACGAGCTCTCGCTTGGAGGTCACACTGGAGGAGCTGAGGAAAAAGAAGATTGGCAGAGTGCGGATTTGACGGGACGCGGGCCCGTGGGTCAACCGTGGACGCGGCCTCACCTGTAAGATGAGGGCTGGGCGGAGGCGATGCCCTTTGGCAGCAGGGTGTCGTACAGCTCGTCTTCAGCCCTGCCGACGCGTTCCGACACTCACATACGTCGCTCGCGTGTCCGGGATTATGATATGAATCATTTGCGTGATTCAACACGCGGGACTTACCCGTTGATGCTTCTTCTCAGAGTCATGGTCTCGCTGCTGGAAAGACTTCTCCCGCTGTAGGGACAATAAAGAAACAATTGAAAACAGATTTCTTCAATGGAACTAGCTGATGAACGTCTGACCTGTCTTCATCTTTGATCGCGTTGGGGATGAGCGTATCGTACAGTTTGTCCTCAGCGCTGCGGACGTACAAAAAAGATCCTTTGTCATCTGCTGCCCTCGGAAGGGACGTGCAAGGATATACAGTATCACGCACGCAGGAATGAATACTAATAAATACTCGTTCTCAATGTCATGAAAATAATATATGTGTAAAACAAAATATGATTTCAATAAACAAAACGCATTCATCGATTATATGCATTTATATTTTCTTTGTATATATCCATCCATCCATTTTGTCTACCGCATTGAATGGTCGCACCGCTATTTTTAGATATTTTAATTTGAATATAATTGCATTCAAAATGATGGTATTTTGGATTTGATTTTGCTATAACTAATAGTTCCCAAAAATAATGCAACCATATGAATGGATATCAAGAAATACTTATTCTAATCTAATATGAATATTAACAATGTGTTCTTTACAATTATAATTGACATGAATTATTTGTATTCCTCTTTAATCAATTATACTAGTTTATATGATCTTTTCATTTGAATATAATTTGGTTTCATGACAAAAGGTTATTTTTTGTTACGTCCTGATACTACCACTACCACGACAGCTAAAGACGCAAAAGAGGCGCGCAGGCTGGTCTGCCATTATAATTGACTGCTGTAGTAGGTGAGGTGGGGTTGCCATAGCAACAAGGTCAAACGATTACAAAGCGTCGCTTTAAAATGGCCACCGGGTGGGTTCAAACTTGTTTTTCAGTTGAGTTACTTTTGTTCATTCTCCTAATCGCTTTACCCTTTGGTGAAGGACTGCACCCTCTCGCTGAACGTCTTGGTGGGACTTCTGCAAAAAACAAAACCCCCCCCCCAAAAAAAAAACAACATTGTGATAAACCTGACACGTGACAATAGCATGAAAGACATGGCGGGGGCGGTGTGTACCTGAGACTCTGGCTGGTGGTGAACGTGGTGGTTTCAGTGATTTTGCCATCTTTGCTCACTGTGGTTGTTGTGCTGCTGAAGATGGAACACAAGTCATGTTTACAAAAAAAACAACAACAACATATTTTAGAATGTGATTTGTATATGGCTCGGACGCATAAATGATTGGAGTTGGTGCACCTCGATTCCGGTTCATCGGTTCTCCTGTAAGTGGGGGAGCTGGAGGAGACACAAAAACAAGATTATTTGCACAAAGGGGCTGGAAATGTGTATATGTGCTTGATCTTTGAATACTCGCAGCCACGTTAAAGACAACTTGCGTGACTTTTGTTTTCTTTTTTTCTCCCCAAATCTACCTCTGAGTGTGGGAGACTCTGGACGTGGTGTAGGAGCTGCCGGTGACAAAACAGCGAGGCGATAATTAAAAGGCCTCGCGGCGCTTTTTGTGAAGGTCTTTTCAACAAATTTGACACAAACCTGTTCGGCAGCTCGTCCTGACTCCCGCTGAATCTGCGACGACAAAAAATGACAATCAATGGTTCATGTTATTCGTATGAGCGCCGAGCACGATACGAATCGAACAACTTACACCAATTATGCAGTCGTCTCGAGAGAAGCAAAAAAAAAAAATAAAAAATGGATTTCAAACCGTCAACCCTGTCATCATTGACTGAGTGTGCTGCCATCTTGTTTTCTCCATGCATCCATCCATTTTCTGTACCGCTTACGCTCACGCGGGTCGCGGGCGTGCTGGAGCCTATCCCAGCTATCATCGGGCGAGAGGCGGCGTACGCCCTGAACCGGTCGCCGGCCAATCGCAGGGCACGTAGAAACAAACAACCATTCGCACCTACGGGCAATTTAGAGTCTTCAATCAACCTACCACCCATTTTTTTGGGAGATGTGGGAGGAAACCGGACTACCCGGAGAAAACCCACGCAAGCACACGCAGAACGTGCAAACTCCACACAGGCGAGGCCGGAATTGAACCCGCAACCTCAGAACTGTGTGGCAGATGTGCTAACCAGTCGGGATTTTTTATTTTTATTTGTTTGTTATCGTTTATATTCTGGACTACAAATGGAAATTAGCTTCCCGCTAAATCTGGTGCAAGCATCTTTTCATGTCGATTGATATTCATTCATGGATGTGCCCATTGTCCATAAACTACAATAAAACCAAAAAAAAATAAACAACAACATAATAACAATATGGATGTGCTCACGTTACATTTGCATATTGTTAGTTGGCTGATTTAATGACATTTTATTTCGGGTAACGTGGTCTCTACATTGATCAAGGGCATGTCCTTTCACTGTGTACCTGGCATGTTGCTAAAATGGCAACAAAATCCCTGCAAATGCATCAAAATGCAAAAAAAATAAAATAAATATATATATATATATATATATATATATATATATATAATTTCAAAAAAGCGAGAACCTGCAAGACTTTTACCTCTTGGTGAGAGCCTGTACAGATGTTGATCTGGTAATTTGTTTATTTTCTGCCACGGGGCTGTAGGGTACATACAAAAAACAGATAATTAAGTTGGAAATTTGACAGAAATAAGCTATAATGGAAGTTCAAAATCTCAAAGTACGACCAAAAAATAAAATAAAAAAGAATTAATAAAAGTGAGTCACATATTCCACAAACACGGTGGACATGTTGTCTGTTATTATTGTCATTCAGACATTATTATTATGACATTATTATACAGTGGAATCTCCAACGTTGAATGCACCAACTCCGCCCCCTCTAAAAAATAAATACAAAAAAAAAAAAGTCTGACAAAATAAGCCTCATCATGCTTGACGTTAGCAAATCTCGTGAGGATTCGGCTCAGTGAACATCTGAAGATTTGAAACTCCAATAGTGTGTTGAGCTTTTTCTGTGACCGATGCCCCCACAAAACGGAAAATTAATATTTGGAAAAGTGCGATGCTAACTATTGAACTGGAAACAGGAAAGGCCATGCCTATAAAATGCCACTCGGGGACACTATTGCTTGGTAAACACGTTTCTGCTTCCTCTGCATTACATATCTGTTAGGAATCAGGGTGAGGGGTGATTACTTTTACTTTATTTTACTTTTATACCATGGGAAATTATTTTGGTTACAATTGTGTGACAGTTAGGAACGTTAAAATGTTACTTAAAAAAATCGCCTACGCAGTTAGTAAAGCTTTGGTGACAGACAGTGACAGTAATTCACAACTAGACCAACTTGGACGTCAACCGACTTGAACATGGCAAATTGTGTTCAACTTTGCAGGTTCCGCTGGAACGGAATAAAAAGTCACGCATTTTACAAAAATTAGCCACGGTCGTATGCGTAACTTCAACTGGACTGTTTTCCAGCGACATTGGCAACACCGAGCATGTTGTTGCTGTCCAATCAAAAGCATTTATTCCCCCCAAAAGTCATGTTTTGAATGCTTTTTTTTTTTTTTTATACCTGTTTAGGCTCTCTGTGGATCTGTAGTGGCTGAGAACAGATGAGCCGAAGTTTGGATCTCGGCTGCAGAAGAAGACAAAAAATGAAGGCAAACGTAACAAAGTCACACCAAAGGTCGGCCTCTTGCGGTTGCGCCTTTCTTTTTTCTCTCTCCGTGTTATTTTATGTTATGTCATAATTGTACTCACTCAACAGCTTCATAGTCATCGTCATCGTTTCTGATCCAGCTGTTGTCCTTCAGCAGGGAGGAAGATGAGGTGCGGACGCTCTTGGCTTTATTTAAAAAAAAAAAAAAAAAAACACACAAACAAAAACGTTTTATGTGACACCCTAAAAGTGGTATGAATTGGACAAGAGGTATTACTATGTACAGTATTTATGATGTAATAATATTGTGGTGTAGAAATGAACTCCATCATCCTGAAAGACGTTTCTGAATTCTTATCAAACAGTGCATATTATTGTATAGCACAATAATCATGGCATGTTTAAACATCAATCACCCTCACCGCAATATAAAAAAAATATAACGTATGCATGCATGACAATTCAAATAATTGCATTCATGTTACATAACAATAAAGACTAGTACTACTACTACTATTACTACTGCTACTACTACTACTACTAATAATAATAATAAGAAGAAGAAGAAGAAGAAGAATGAAGAGGGATATGAATACTCACACATTTGATAGGTCATTTTTGGTATTTTCAACTCTACGTGCTGAAGAGCAAGACAAGAGAAGGACAGGTTACCACGTGATACACCCACGGCAGTACAGTATTATGGGCACTAGGTGGCACTGTGGGCTGAGCTGCTCGATGGCTCTCCTGCTGTACTGTACTGTACTGTATTATGTCTGCTTATCCTGGCAACACATGAGATGTTACGCTGTGTAAAAGAGCTGGCTTTTTAAAACGGGTTGGTCTGCATCGCAGACACGCCCACAAACACACCCTGACCCTAAACACACAGAAATAAAAGGAGCACATATGAGTGCCGTGAATCATTAGTGACGCCTTTCTGATTGCATTCTGCATTTGAAAAAAAAACCAAAAAACTGCAAGTGACGTTTGAATGCGGATTTTTCTCCACGAGTGGGATGGCTTGAGTTCCTCGCTTGCCATTACGCGCCGGCTCACTTGGGAGTTTTGAAGTTCAGCTTGAAATTGAAATTAGAAGCCATTTGTGAGCATTTGTCATGGTCAAGACGCGTTATGACAGGGGTGCACAACCTACGGACCGTGGGCCATATGCAGCCCCCCCTCTGAGAACTTATGACCTGATTATTTAAAAAAAAAAAAAAAAGATTACTTGTTAGAGGCAAAGCCCCTGTCCGACTCCTTCGCAGCCGCCTTAATAAGCCGAACACTCTTGCGTGTCAATGAATAACACAAGCACATCCACGAGGCACGGATTTCATTACTCAATATTTCTTCTTCATTACCGCATTATAACCACGCAAGCCATTTCATTTAGATTTGACTTAATACTGCTTTGTCTCACTAATCAAGCGTGGACTCTGTTGGGATAAAACACAAAGTCAATGTTTGGTATTTTTTTTTCCCCGAGCGAGTAAGGAAAAGTGCGTACCTCCGTGGAAAGTTGTGAGCTCCAAGCGAGGCGGAAACCAAACGGAGCTGTAAATGCTGCGTTAACAGCTGTGAATTACGTCGCAGTGTGCAACTACACCCTCGTCAAAGCACTTTTAACCCAAGGGGAGGGGGGGGGGGGGAGGGGAGGGGGGGGGCAGGGCAGGGCAAGGTCAGCCTGGGGCAGGCGGGGCCTGACAAAAGGAGAACAGCGAGCGTTCCGTACGTAGGCTTGTCGCCGACGCGTAGCAAGTTTATCAGCCTCCGAGGCGGCTGAGACGCGACTGGAATGAAGGTGGAGCGCTCGGGAGGGCCCGCGCCTCCACACAAAGTGGGTGTGGCACCGCGTCACCAGAAATGTGTGAAATGCAGGTGTATCTTTTCACATCAGCTCGGTTTCTGGTAAGCTTTCCTCCCTGCATTACATGAATGTTCCTTGAATCCATCGCCTGGTTGACGCGGGACTTTGCACTTTACTTAGACTAACAGTTTACAAGGCAAGTCCAGGGCATTTTCACTCTGCAACGTCCGATATGTGCACTCCCGGGCCCCAATATCGGGTTCACGTGCACAATCTCAACCAGTGATTCCCAACCGTCGATGTGTGGGCCTTGACTTAATTGCTCAGAAAAAGCTTCGCACCCATCCATTTTCTTCACCGCTTCTCGCGGGCGTGCTGGAGCCCATCCCAGCTATCTTCGGGCGTGAGGCGGCGTACGCCCTGAACCGGTCGCCGGCCCATCGCAGGGCACACAGAAACAAACAACCATTCACACCTACGGTCAATTTAGAGTCCTCAATCAAGCTAGCACGCATGTTTTTGGGATGTAGGCGGAAACCGGAGTGCCACACAGGCGGGGCCGGGATTTGAACCCCGCTCCCCAGAACTGTGAGGCAGACGTGCTAACCGGTCGCCCACCGAGCCGGCCTGAAAACGATTTATTTGCTAAAAATAATATATCTTTGATCATCTACAGTCAGGTCCAAACATTTTGCAACATCGACACCATTCTCATCTTTTTGGCTTGAAACATCACCACAATGGATTTGAACAAGATGTGCTTTAACTCTCGACTTCTGGCTTTCATTTGAGGGCGTTTACATCCAAATCAGGTGAACCGTGTACGAATGACAACTGTTTGTATATACTGTATGCCTCCCGCTTTTTAAGAGGGCAAAGGTAATGGGACAAAAATAACAATCATATTTCCAAATTTCCCGTTTGAATACTTGGATGCAAATCCTTTGCAGTCAAATACAAAATGGAGTCTGGAAGGCGTAGACATCTCCAGACGCTGGATTCCATCCCTGGTGGAGCTCTGCCAGGCCTGCAACCGTCTTAACCGAAATTCACATTTCAAAATGAATAACTGTTGTTCAGTGTCAAAAGAACTTGGAAACTTCAAGTCATCGGATGAATCCGTTGCGCCTCCCAAAGGCCCGGAAAAGCTTCCTGATATATTTTTTAACCAAGGGAACACCAACAACGTGTTACTGTTCATGTTTGTGATGCAGAGTTTTGACTGCTTTGGGACAAACTACTTGAAAGATGAAAAGTGTCAAGCGCTCATAGCACGTCAGGGTGTGACACCGCGACGCCGAGAGGCGAGCCTCGCCTGCGATGACAGGAATGCGGGCGACCTCGCCATCGCGTTGCGTTTCGCCGGGCCGAGCGATTCAAATAGATGTTTATCGGAGAGGAAATCATGAAACATGAACAAGTCTGACAAGAAAATGCCACACACAGCCATGATTACTTTGCTAATTGTGATCATAGCAGTACTTTTTGACTGCCGAGAAACACACGACTCCCTCGAAGAAGAAAATGTCTTACTATAGTGCTGAACAAATGCATTCGAGCACCACCAAGTGCGAGGTTTATTTCACAACCGCCCTAAATAAACAGCATTGGTAATTCATTACCAATTAGCGAAATCATTTTTCAGATTTCTGTAATTCCGTCACCTTATTGTGTTGGAGGGGACGCCTGTGGTTTTTTTTTTTTTTATGACAGTTTATGACAATTTGGTCACAACTGTATTGCGCGTTCGGCAATGCAGAAATCACGCACACTAGGCGGCGCTACTGCTGCATTTACACACACAACAACAACATTCAGTTGGAGCTGCAAAAGTGCCCCAATTTGGACTTCAAATGACATTTTCTGGAACGCTGTGCCTCAAACGTCGAACAAACCTTGCAGCTCAAATCCCCGCCATTTTTACGTCATTCAATCTCATAAGAAGTATTCTTGATTATTATTTTTTTTTTTTTGCGGTCCAACAAAAGTACAAAAGGTACACAGGAAAAGGTGTGGCTTCTCAGTACAATACAAACAACACAATCAATGCTAACTTAAGCTACTAATGTTAATACTGTACACTTATTATACGCGCTTATTAATTCCGGCCATACGTTTGAAACGCCACTAGGGGACAGTATGGCTCTAAAACCCCTTTCCATTACGCATCTGTTCGAGTAGTTTTACTTTATTTTCCTTTTATTGTGCTGCTTGGGTTTTCTTCGGGCACTCCGGCTTGGGCGGTTATTTGACAAATCTAAAACGGAGCTACTTTTTTGAACAGGCCTGCATCTTTTTTTCCCTTTTCGTTTCCGTAAACTACTGACAACAGAACTCCCCAAATTGAAATATAAATACTTCTATTTAGAGCATTTATTTGCAGAAAATGACAAATGGTTAAAATGTCCCCCCCAAAATGCCCAGTGTTTTGCTGGTCTCCTACATATTTATTATTATTATTATTTTGTGGATCCATATCAATAAGTAACACGAAGACAACACAACACTTTGATTTTAGGATGCCAATCATATAGGTAAACTAGTCTTACCTCCACATGTTCCGATGGAAATATGATTGTGAACTATATGCAAGCATGCATCGTTGAAATAGCAAAGGATGATGCAAATGTTCCAGTGAAGGCTAATAATAATCGGAATAATGAAAGTGTTCCGGTGGCGGCAGGCAGGCAGGGAGGGAGGGCTGATGATGGAGCCAAGATGGCAGCCCGTCTGAGGGTGCAGCCGCTTGGGGTCAACGCATTTCCGAGGGACGAATGGCAAGCAAACCCCGAAACAACCAATGCTCGTGATATTTTGGACATTTTCTCGTAGCTCGAGGAAGAGACGCAGAGGAGGAGAAGTAAAAGGAAAAGGAGAAGGAGGAGGAGGAGGAGCAGGAGGAGGACGACGACGACCTCGGTCGTTGAATTAGCCCCGATAACAAGCGCCGATCCCGGATCCAATTTGTTCCATTTTCCGCAACGTTAAAAGGACAAGTTATCGACGCGCCGTGGATTTAACAACATCCGGATTGTCCCCGATGGCCGGGCGCGATCTCGGTGCTTTCTGTTTCGCGTGATTCATTGATGCATTGTGCTCCTAAACGATGATGTGTGCCGCTGCGGCAGCGGCCGCCGCCTGCGGGGGCATTCTGCCTTCCTCGTCGCCGTCGATGGGGCTGGGAGTCCGGGTCATTTACGGACTAGGAGCCGATAGCTCCACCATTGGGCCGGGCATGGGCTCCTGTCCGACACCCGGAGCCCAGTCTGACTGTCGGACTCGCTACCAGCTTTTACTCTCAGGGAGAGCCCTGGCGGAAAGATACCGGAGGATTTATACGACTGCCATCAACGATAAAGAGCAAGGAATCAATCCGGGAAGGTGAGTGGGGCTATGTGGCTGCTCGTGGCACAGGCTGGCTCGTCATTCGTCGGGCTAGCTTCGAGCTAAGCTTAGCTCACGTCATTAAATGCCATTCGTGTCTCGTGAGCTCGTCTAGCTTGTGGTTCGAGCCGCTGTGGCAGCAGCAGCTCCCCCCCCCCCAAAATCAATTGCAAATAAACCCAAGAGCTGCACTGTCTTCGGAGGGGTGGGTGGGGTGCACTCCCGGTGGGTGCAGCTCGGGATCCAGGGACTTCCTTAGCCTCTCGTTAGCCATGAAGTACAACACTTGTCGTTGAACTAACACCACCCACTAGCGATCAAACGACACGCACTTTTGCTTTATATTGCAGCCCAAGCTAGGCAGCCAAAAAGCTCAGCTGTCATGGGAGTAATTGTAGTTTTATTTGCCAATAGACGCTACCGACACAACGCAACGCGACTAAATGTGTACAAATATATGACAGACTGTCCAGAATACACATTGTTAATTTGAGTGGTGGCCGTTCGTGTGTGTTTAGGCCCAACGGCGTCACTATTTCTATTGCTAGCTAGTTAGCTCGCCAGCTAGCTGGACGTCAACTTACATGATAGCAGCGTTAGTTCTTTCGTCTCATGTCTTTTTTTAAATAAAAAAAATATATATTTTTTTTAGGAAACGCACAATAATGACAGTGACAGGATAAAGTGTCTGCGAATTTGTTTTTAGTGCGTGGAGGAGGAGGTGGGTGATCTCAAGTGGCTTATTTATTTATTTTCTATTTTTTTTTGGCCTAAGCGCCGGGTAATAGAGTTACGTCATTTATTGTCAGGAAGGTTGGAGACGAGCTGGGTCATTGCAGCATCCTCCCTCACTCTGTTCTTGTTGTGTCAGTCACTTTGCATTCAGCAATGAGAGGATTTCTATATCCTAGTTTGATCAGTAAAACGCAGTCATGCTAAATTTCGTACAGGCTGGGGCAAATGGGGGTACAGGTCGACTCAACACTTTTTAGTTAGATTTTTCTACAGGTACCGTAATAATGGCAAATAATTTGAGTCAAGAACAAAGAAAGTGGACTCTTAACGCAATGTTGTACGAGTAGCGAAGGAAGGAAGGTAGAAAAGTAGTTTTATGCAAGCAAGGAAGGAAGACAGAAGGGAAGGTCAGGGGGAAGGAAGCAGGTCAGGAAATAAAAAGCAGGTTTAGAGGGGAATGGAACGCGGTATGGAAGGATGCATGAATAAAAGACCGGTGTGATGAAATGAGAGGGAAGGAATGAAGGTAGAAAAGTAGTTTATCGCAAAGGAAGGAAGGATGCAAAATTAAAAGCGGATCTGGGGGGAAAGTTGGGGGTCAGCAAGGATAGAATAAAACAGGTCTGAGGTGGAAGGAAGTCGGTAAGGAAGGCAGAAAATCAGGTTTAAGTGACGGAAGGAAGGATGCATGAATAGAACACGGGTGTGATAGAAGGAGGGAATGAAGGAAGGAAAATGGGTTTAAGGATTTTCGTTGCATAAATAAAATGCGGGTTTGAGGGAAGAAAGAATGGAGTGACAAAAATCAAGAAGGAAAGGATGTCAGGAACGAAAGCAAGACTGGAAGGCAGGAGAGAGGCCAGAAAGGAAGGCGGGAAGGTAGGAACAAATAAAGGATGGCAGACAAGTAGTTTGCAGTGAAGGAAAGCGGGAAGGAAGAATCAAAACGCAACTCTAAAGAAAGAAGGTGGCCAGTAAAGAAAAGATTTCAGGAAAAAATGTTGACATGTAATAAAATGAAAAAGTTTTAAACCATATACCGACTTTTGTCACACCTTTATATTTAGACTCACCTTCTCAGCGTCTGAGGTGTTCCTACACTGTCGTCAGGTGGGGGGGGGGGGGGACATGCTATAGTGTCGGGTGCGTGATGAAGGCATGTGTCTTTATAGTAATTAGTCAGTCTTGAGTTCAAGTTCATATTTCCATGGACAAAGGCACAAGCAAACTGTTTAGCATAAACAGTAAGACTTGGACTTGAAATGCTGCTGTGTGACTCAAACAGAAAGTGAACTCATTATTTGTCCCACGGCCACCGATGCGTTCATTGACTTGAGATTAGGAATGCGTGTGTGACTACAAGGCCTTGATTTCCTCTGAGGAAAATGAATACAAATTAAACAATTCATTTTCACTTTTATTTCCGCAAATGAATGCTTATTTTAATGTTAAACACTGTAACAAATAGCATACCGGACATGTAAATAGTTTAAAATAAATCGACAGTACGTCTCCGGCTTGCAGTCTGTTGCATCAATTAACGAACAATTTCCCACACAATTTATTATAATGATTGATTAATTTACTAATTGATAATTATTGTATGCCCCTCCCTGCTTGAGATACATCATTGTAGTTTGAAGTTTTATAAATAATTAAGTTGTGCACTTAAAATTAACATTTCATTTTAAGCTCTTTGTATATAATATCCCCCCCCCCCCCCCCTCTGTTCAGTATCTACCCCTGCTTTGTTTTCCCTTGTCAATGTCATTAAATCTCATATTCTATTCTCTGTGATTCTAAAGCGAAACCACATTTCGAATTTGGACACATTTGGTCCTTGAAAAAAATAGAAATAGCACCAAAGCGATGTAAAGAACGGGAAGCTCTTCAGCAGCAAACTCCTTTATTTGTCTGTATTTGTCAAAATATGTCAGATGTAATGTGGCTAGAGCACTGGGATGACAATTGTTGATGTTTTAGGATGGTTCATGTGTTTTTAATTCACGAAAATCATCTTTGTTGTCGACACCAAAGATGATTTGCATTCCAAGTAATTCTAAAGCTGGGACTTTACCGTTAACGTTAAATTTTTCTGCCATAAAAGCACATAACCTTATACTCACTGGCACTACAAAACATAAGCATAATTGTTTCCTGGCTTGTGAAGAAAGTTATAACACGTAAGACTCTCTGAGTATACCTTGCCATGGGCCATTTAAGTTTTATGAAGTCCTCCAGGGGCCATCCTATATGTATAAAAAAAAACAAAAAAACTATGTTATACGATTATGCATTTGAAGGATAACGCTTGTTGGTAATTTTTTTTTTAACACAGCAGTTCCTCCAAGGATTTTTTTGGTGTTTAGAATTGTATGGTGGGTCGGATCAAATGGTCTCACGGGCCGTATATGGCCCACCTCCCGCAGGTTTCCCCTCCCTGCTCGATGGATATTCCTTGTGACGAATGATTTGTTTCTTTCAGGGGAAAGAAGGCCTTGAACAAGAAGAAGCTGAAAAGGCGACAAAAGGTGAAGTCCAAAGTCAAATCAAGGACAAAAGTAAGAGACGCTTGTCTGTTCAGTATGTCGTCATTATGTTTGCTAACATCAAATGCTAAAAAGCTCTCGTAATTCACGAGTGGAGGCTTAATGATAAAAATCGTGTTTGGGGCCAGACGCCGAGAAGGACAATACAAAACATACCGGGGGGGCTTAAGTGGCTCGTCTGTGTTAGTGACGGCCTGTTGCCAAGCGACCGGATGTGATCTGCATTGCCACAGCAACAGTTGCCTGGCTCCAACGCCTCCATCCAAAGGGGACACACGTCTATACTCGAGGAGGATTGGGGAGGGGGGGGGCGACTTGTTGTCTCTGTCTGCAGACTGGGCCTGAAACTGACGATTATTTTAATAATCAATCTGTTTATTTATGTATTTATTATTTTTAACATTAATCAATGAATCAGCGGCACGGCGGGCGAATGTTTAGCACATCTGCCTCATAGTTCTGAGGACCCGGGTTCAAATCCAGCCTCGCCTGTGTGGAGTTTGCATGTTCTCCCCGTGCCTGAGTGGCTTTTCTCCGGGCACTCCGGTTTCCTCCCACATCCCCAAAACGTGCGTGGTAGGTTAATTGAAGACTCTAGATTGCCCGTAGGTGTGAATGTGAGTGCGAATGATTGTTGTTTCCATGTGCCCTGCGATTGGCTGGCGACCGGTTCAGGGTGTACCCCGCCTCCCGCCCAAAGATAGCTGGGATAGGCTGCAGCAGCCTGCGACCCTAGCAAGGATAAGCGGTTAAGAAAATGGATGGATGATGCACACCCATGTATAATACGCAACCCCAAAGTTGACCTCAAAATTCTGGAAAACCCTTCTACCTATGTATAATGCAGTTTTACAATGCATGATTTTGCTTCTACCCATATGATCAAAACATGAAGTATTATCTGTTTTTTTGTTCATTTTTCAAATAATTATTCTGAATTTAAGCACTTTATTTGAACACGTAATGCTTTCTTTTTATTTACTTGCTCTTATTTTGACATTCACAGCCCTACCTTTATTTAGTAAATGAGAAAATACAGTTGTGCTCATAAGTTTGATTACACGCGCAGAATTTGTAAGATGGGTGCAATTTTTTAAAGAAAATCGGAAGGGCCAGGCAAAACACATTTATTTTTATTTTAATGGGATTCAAAATAAACTGTCAAGCATTTCAGAAAAGCATCATCATCAAACACAACATAACCATAAAGAAATGAATGATGGTTGTTGTTCAGTCATCAGTTGTATTTAAAAAAACAAAAAACAAAAAAAAAACAATATTTCACAAATTCTGCCGGAGTATATTAACATATGAGCATAACTGTACATACGCTGTCATATTGGAATGAAAGTGTAGGTTACACTTTTTTCATAGACTAGGTGGCGCTGACATATTAGAATGAGTGTACATCTTTCTCATAACCTCTAGGTGACGGTGGCATATTAAAATGAACGTGTACCGCTTTTTCATAACCGCTACATGGCAGCATGCATTTATAAAATGGGAAAGTTTTTTTCATTTTCCCCAATACCTATGTATAAAGCGCATCATTGATCTTTGTAGGGAAAGAAATGCGCATTATACATGAGAAATTGCGGTACTCATTATTTATTTTGCAAAGACACAGAGAGCCACTGCAAGGGCGAAAGAGCCACGTGCGTCTCTAGAGCCATGGGTTGCTTACCCCGATTTAACTGTTTCACAGAATAACATTACAGTGAATGCTCGAGTCTTTCAGTATTAGTATTACACAATTAAAGCATAATTCCCCCCCCCCCCCCCCTGCTAGTGCTATATACATCATAGCTGACTCAAAGTTGATCCCCAACAGCTTCCTCCTCTGAGCACGCAGTATGCGCAGTGTCGACACACTCCCTCCTTAATATGCATTTTGAATTATTGAAATATGTGATGTACGTTGTCTAATCACAACTCTGGGATGATAGATCACATTATATGAAATACACGCGTGAATAGTAAACAGCAGGCCGCATTGCAAATATGCAAATATGCAGCGTTACGGCAATTGGGGAAACAAAATGTGTCAGACAGGCAACGTCTTCTATAAATACGGGAATGGCTTTCACGGCACGGTTTTACTGTTAACGCTGCAAACAAGAGCTGCTCAAATAGCTGGAAAACAACGTTTTTACACACTGAGAAAAGTACAATGCAAATTATTATTAATATTATTATTATTCTAATTATAAATTGTTTTAATGCTAAGAACTGCATTCCGGGAAGAAACTGCATGCCTTTTCAGAGAATTCCAACAAACAGATAACCACACATGTTCTGAGGGTATAAAAAGATTGTGGTTACAGTTAAGTACCTAAACTAAAAATATCTTTTACGAACAAAACAATGTATTCTTTGATTTACACTTAAAGCAACCACAGTGTTGCCATGTGATTGCTGCTGTTCCCGGCAGCGTCATATGTTTGAACACGTGTACTAAAGTGTTCTAGAAGTGTGGCTAATATTAGACGTTATTCATTATATTAAAAAAATAATTTAATAAAGGGTAATATCCTCCTATTGGCTAAAGAAAAGTAACACTTCATTTGCGATTGCATTTTTATGTATTTTTTTTGGATAAATTGTAAATAAAAATCGAGTATTTTTAATGGAACATATTTGTTTACTTTGCCTGGTGTATTTTTGTTAAGAAAAGCAACATTCACTCCTTACATTGAGCTGTATTCCCCTAGCTGCCTTTATTTGTATCTACCTTCCGCATGATTGCTTGTTTTGGGTCGTCAGAGAGACTTCTGCTGTCACGTGACTCCTCTCGTTAACTCTCTAGGCTTACCTTCCAGTCTCTGAAAAACAGCTATGGCATGATTCTGTCATTTGTGTCTGTCCAAAAAGATCCATGGTTCAGCCTCCAAAACTCCACTAGGAATTTCCAAAAACATGTTGCGATTTTCGATGTAATCGCTAACTGTTGTGCTGTCTCACAAGTGTAAACAAAGACCAATTATTGTGGCTGAATTGGCCTTAATTTATTTCATAAAGATAGCATTTATTATTGTCTTAGATTGTGATATTGTTGGGTAATATCTAAAGTTGCACATTCCATTTTTATATTTTGTCGAGTTGATGTGCATGCTCTGATGGGAAAAAAATCTGTTTAAATCAGTTACTCACCAGGTACTCAGTACTGGAGTAGTTTTTTTTTCACTGAGTCTTTACTCATACTCAAGTAATTATTTGGAGGACTACGTTCTACTTTTGCTTGAGTCATGTTATTTCCAAATAACCGTACAAACACTTGAGTACAATTTTTGGCTACTCTACCAACGTCTTGTTCAGAGTCACTGGCTTCACCACATTTGCGTCGTCGTCGTCGTCGTCGTCGGTGGTTATGCCCACATGAGGTTCTTCCCTGAGACCCCATGGGTCCAGCGCATCCTTTAATCCTTGTGCTATCGCTTCACCTGTATGATAGTCAGGGAAATATGAAGTGTGTAAGCACCGGTTGGCCAGTTCCCACTCGTCAGTTATGAAATGGATCGTGAGGCTTGATATAAGGCTCCATGGAGCGACTCAACCAGAAGCCTGATTTAGTTACGAAATACTTTAATTCACAAAGCTTTTTTATCAACTTGCTCTTGGAGCAGGCTATAGTGTATAGTTTGGACATTTCTATCTCATTAAACTAGTTGTGTCTCAGCACTGCTGGCTCAAGGTTTTAAATTATCTCTTGAAACCCGCTGCGTTTAAGTGGGACCGCGTCTGTGTGTACCGCACTGGCTTTTGTAATGTCATTCCAGCGCGCTTTATGTCAAATGCAGTACTCCTGGAAAAAGCTTGTGCACTAGAGTTCCGTGGTTGGGAAATAGCGCAACTTATTTCTTCCCTCCTGCGTTCGGACACTACCTGGGCATTTGAGGCGAGCACATTTTAGATATTAAAAGAAATTCTTATTTAGCTTTGTTTGCAGGCACTGTCACTTGACACATACTTTTTAAGTCCAAATCACTGGACTTAAAAAGCACCATTTTTTTTTTAACTGCTCCTCCTACTCCGTGGTCTCTGCTTGAAGCCATTGCCACACTGAGCTGAGGGTGGTAGGATGACATCATCAACAAGCGTTATCGCGATTAGTCGGTAGAGTCCAAATGTCTAGCCCAAATTTGTATAATCTGTACGTCTACCTTATGTAGCGCACACCCCTACTATGACGCATAACCACATTGTACTACTTCAAACAATCAGAATTGTCACTAGAACCATGCAGTTTGAATCTTGTCTTTTAAACATATCAAAAGGATTAAGTCTGAGCTGAGGGTGACGTTTGCTGTTTTTAAAAGGAACTTATTTTTTACATGGTATGACAGTTATTTCTCTTTCCATGACTACCTATGCGGAAAACTGTGGTTGACCAGTATCCCGGCACACATTATGTACAAATTCGGTGGTTCCACTGCATTCAAAATATCCCTTTATTCTTAAATAGGCCGATTTTTTAAAATCGGATTTTCATGCATTCAATGCTGTGCGCATTTACAGCGTGAGGTTTGTATTACACGCCTCCTCCAGCCTTGCCCTCTTCGAATGTACACTAAGTGCCACAGGCCAGAGAGCAGCAGACGCCCTGCTAGATGCAACTAATATCCTCCCTGTTGCTTTGAGCTGAGTATGAATGACCTCGTCCCCGTCCCGAACAGATGACATCACCTCCTGTGACGGGTTTGCTCAAAGGGCAATGAGAGGCACTGGCGATCGATCATTGAGCTTCCTCCTCCCTGGGGGTTTGTGGATAAAAATTCCACCTCAGTGCAGAAAGCTAATCATTCACCGCGCTCATCCTGATTATTATTTAATGGACATTCTTAGAAATACCTAATGGCGCTTCAATTACACACCACTGCCTCATAAATCTAGCCTCCAAACCTATAGGGGGAGCATTTGTCGGGGGTGTGACTATAAACTACTCCGTATTCTCCCTAAACACATCGTTAGCTCCACCTGCAAAAAGCCATGAGATCCAATACAAAAAAGCTGCCTCCAATTGTGAGTTTATTATTTTTAGAAATAAAATAGTACCCGAGAATCCCTCACAGCTGAAAACATTTACTCTTCTGCAATGTAAATTAATACAAGCAGTAAAATAGATAAAACAATATGAATCGTAATAAAATAAGTAAATGCATGAATTTAATTTCGATGCAAATATTGACTTGGCCTATAAATTGAAATTCAGATGGAAAAAGGAAAAATCTGTTGTCGGTAGGTGCTGCTGTTCTGGTGAGCAACAGAGTTCAAATGGGTGTTAAGGCTACATTTAAGTAGCGTGAGAGTTTCAACTGAGTGACATGGCCTTCTTTTTCTTTTTTTTGTTTTTAAGTCTCATTTCTTGATATTAAATCTTTTGAATAAGGCTTCATCAGTTCTTAATTTAAAATTTTAGAACAGAAGAAGCCTTTTGGATTAAAGGTGAAACGTCTTCAACAAGCAAGAACAGTCCATTCGCCTTGATTCAACCTTTGCGGATTACAGAATCCTGGATGAATGACAATCTACACATACAGCGCATACTTTTTTTTTTTTCCAATTAAATTGTACAATTTAGTGACAGATCACATTAGAGGTGAAAAAAGTTTTGAAACGATTTCTCTTGGTGTAATTTTTTTTTTTTTTTTTTTTTTTTTTCACCAATAAGATGACATTTGCACAAGGGTGTGTAGACTTTTTCTATATGTGCTGCTTGGAAGCACGGACCTCAGGTAAAAAAAAATTCCCAACATGTCAATAAATTGCAGCATATAAGTGAGCACCGTGTCTTTGGCAACGTTTAGCTCGATTGACTCCGTGATTGGCTTCCTTCGGGCTCCTTTGTCGTCATACCCAAAGCAACGTGAAAATGATTCCGCTCGTGTTGTCTGTTTCGTGGCGGGAACTAAAATCACGAGTCACTTTTTTTGAAAACTAGTTGCTAGAGGGCTTACAAAAGATGTTGGCAACACCGACTGCACTGGTAAACTAACTCCTCTCTGTTCGCAGCCATGGTGTTAGTGTGAGCAATGCACGCCATCAGGGACGGGCTTTGAATTACGGAAGCCGCTCAAAAAAAATCATCCTGAAAAATGAACTCAAATTAGTTGATCAAATCTATTACTTGCCCAGTCCTAGTGGTAGTGTAATACTGCCACAAATGCGTTCCTGCTGCGACTGACCCCTTCTCCTTCCCTTCGCTCCCACAGACGGAGAGTTTCGACGGCGCCCTCGCTGTTCCCGACATCAAGCTGCACAGCAACCCGTCGGCTTTCAATGTCTACTGCAACGTTCGCCACTGCGTGCTGGAGTGGCAGCAGAGGGAGGCCTCGTTGGCGCTGGCCTCCAGGAGCTCGGTGCAGAGCGGCGACTCCGACAGCGAGGAGGAGGAGGAGTACCGCGAGCCGGCCATCAAGCTGCCAAAGGTAAGGACGCGTCTTTATCATTATGCAGTGAGCTCCCTATAGGCCTTACCTTTTTTTTTTTTTTTACTTTTATTAAAAGAAATATATCGTATTATTTGGTATCACCTTCCCAGACAGTTCTCATCCCTATCAGGAGGATTAACAACCTCGTCTGGCCCACATTTCCCTTTGAATAGTTTTCATTTCCATTCACGAGGAGCTGCAAGTCGTACATGGGGGTGGGGGGTGGGGGTGGAGGTGGGTGGGGGTGGGGTAGATGCTGGTAAAAAAGGATTGAGTCATCAGTTACTGGTTATGACCCGCTAGATCTAACACCTGCACACACATGCAGTGTTCCTCACACAGTCATCACACAGCCATTAATTTGTATATAATAAATAAAAGAGGCCATTCTGGGGACTGTGCAATCATTTTAAAAAAATAATAATCATAACATATAATAGTAACTAATGCTAATTACTTATTTGTTATTATATATGTAATAGCTAATATAATATTAGATAATAATAATTGTGACTGTAATTATTGTAGTACATAGACGCTATTGTTCACACACAGATGGTAATCATCTCAACTTTCTTTATGAAGCACTTACAGCTGATCCCATTTGAACTGTGTTGCTAACCAAAATGGCAGCCCCTACCAAGACACGTAAACACTCTCTCAAATGAATTCCAGTGTGGAGACTCAGCACATGAAAATGAGTTCCACCAGTATTAAATAGGCTCTTACGTTAGACACCGTTTGTTCCAGTTGGCAGAATTTCACAAATTCTGCCAGGTTATGTAAACTTGAGCACAACTGTACCTATATGCAGTCGTACATACCCCTGTCATATTGAAATGAAAGTGTAGGCTACACCTGTTTTATAACCACTAGGTGGCGGTGACATATTAGAATGAAAGTGTTCCCCTTTCTCCTAACCTCTAGGTGGCGTTGGCATTTTGGAATGAAAGTGTACAGCTTTTTCATAACTACAAAATGGCGGCATACATTTATTAAATGTGAAAGTTGCCCACCCTCATTTGCTCCTATACCTATGTATAATGCACACTATTGACTTTTGACATTTTTGGGGGGAAAATAATGCGCATTATACATGAGAAATTACTGTATGTAAAAGCCACTTTTTAAATGCACTGATCAGGCAGTTAAGTTTTGACAAAGTCAAGTGAAAATGTGTGACTCCACAATAGTAATATAACTGGGAAGTAGTTCAGCTTTCAGCTCTAATTTCTCTGCGTCCGTAGATCATTGGCATCGGCCTGTGTGGGGTCTTTGAGCTGATAAAGGAGACTCGCTTCTCGCATCCCTCGCTTTGCCTGCGCAGTCTGCAGGCTCTGTTGGACATGCTGCAGGGTCAGCAGCCAGAGGGCTTCCAGACCGAGCCTCCTGACGTGCTGGGTGAGGAGCGTGCACGCAAATCAGTCTCACTGATGTTGGAGAAATAACGACGCAAATGTTTTGTATTGGAATAAGTCGACCCTGTGTTCTAATTGTATGTGACTGGGAAACCTGCGGTGTACCTGTGCTTTCATAGTTTGCCAAATTCTTGTGTGTGCAGAATACAGGCTGTAATTTTATATGCATTTATATTGTGTTTTTAACATTACTTGAGATAGCATCATGGGCCCAAATTGTTTTCTCCTAAATTTTGAAAAAATTATGACATTTCTTCATCATAGAGCCAATGTCATTTTCAAAGAAGTTAACCATTTCAGTTATGCTGACCTTATTATTGAAACGATATCAAATTCAATGTTCTGCTGAGCAATAGTTATTGGTTATGTTTGGTTGTGGTTTACAATGCTTTACAAATGTATGAGACCACTTGTCATTAAAACCTGAAGACAGTCCAGCTGGACTTTAAATTTCAGTGATCTCAATGTTTTTACCATTTTGAACAGGAATGAGGTTCAGGAATGTATGCAAATTACTATAATTTGACATAAATTGTTCAAGTAAAGAAATAATAATCTACTTTGTAAAACAGTACATTTGACAATGATGTTTTAGCATTAAAAATATAATTTTGGTTAGTGATTCTACATTTTGATGCATTAACCATTATTAAAGAAACATGAAGAATTTTTTTTTATGATTGCCAATGCTGTTCGATTAGGGCAACTGTGGTATCAACCTTCATATAAATCAATACATTTGTAAACGGCTGTATTCAATACAGTTTCATAAATAAATAGAGAATGCCCAGTGGGATACATTTTAGTCGTCCATGATGGACATGCATTTATTGTTCTTTGCGAATGTTGTCTGTTGAATCTATAGATAATTTTTTTTCCCATGCCTATTTTGTGATTGAAAATAGTCTTGTATTAATATGATATTGTGGTGTTTTGCTGTTCATAAATGTCCAACATGAATTGCATGCATGTTGTCCATCAGAGTCCCTTTTCCAGCTGCTGCTGGAGACCACGGTCCGAAGCACGGGCCCCAACGACCCGACGGGACAGGCCATCACTGCCCTGTCCTGCGCCTGCCTCTTCAGCCTGGTGGTATCCTGGGGCGACACCGGCAAGATTCTGCAGGCCGTCTCCGCCATCCTCACCAACAATGGCAGCCACGCCTGCCAGACGATACAGGTGACTGAATAATGTTATCATGGTCATAGTCTGGAAACGTGAATTTCGTTAACCGGCAGCCGTGAGGTCGTGTAGGCTTGTTTCCAAACATAACAGTGGAGCTCCGTTGTGCATTTCTCTGAAGCAATGTGGACAGTCCAAGTTGAGTTGCCAAAATGTCAGCCGGCTTGCAGTCAGTCCCCTCACTAATTAGTTTACCCTGCCTGATGACTTCTTCTGTTCTGCTAAGTCACTGGTCCTCGCTTTCATCTGACTGCATCCTTTGCATTATTTAGACCATATTTCCTCCAGTAGTGGCTGTCCCGTGCCCCAAATGAGTGTTAAACTCATTGTAGTTCAGGGGCCACATGAAGCCTAATTTGGTGTCAAAGTGGCAGGACCACTAAAACCTTAGCATACCTGATATAATAATAAATAACATTGTTTTCCCTTTGTTTGAATGCAAAACAAATCAAATACAGTAGGAAAATCTTTATATTGAATCCATCCATCCATTTTCTGTACCGCTTGTCCTCACTGGAGTCGCGGGCGTGCTAGAGCCTATCCTAGCGATCTTCGGGCGAGAGGCGGGGTACACCCTGAACTGGTCGCCAGCCAATCGCAGCTTTATATTTAATGATTTTCTTTTTACCATTTTACAAAACAACCTCAGATTTCTTGAAAATATTTTGCGTCAGTTTGTACTCTACCATGTATGCGTAGTAACTAATCACAGTGATTCTATTTCAAGGCACAAAACTTTGTCACAGGTATTTGGCTGTGTAAAATATAGTATTGCACTTTAAAATGGATGAAATTTATGAATACCTTGGAGTTATTACCATTGCATTTTTTTACAGGAGCATACTAATTCTCAAAATTATCCTTAGTCTCCACCACAACAATGTCTTGCATTTTTTTTCACTATCAAATGAATCCTGCGGGCCGCGGGCCGGTTTTGGCCTGCGAGCCGTATGTTTGACATCACATGCTCTAGATCGGGGTGTCAAACTCATCTTTGTCATGGATAATTACTTTTGAAATCAGAAGCCAGTAAAAACTGTTTGTTCAACTGCAGTATGCATCAATTTTATTTTAAAAGGGGGGGTAGGTAACAAAAAATGCTTTCAATATCTCAATATTTTTAAACGTGAAGCCAATTTGCAATTTTGGTATTTTAGCAAGAAACACTCAAGTCGATGCACACTCTCGCGGGCCACATAAAATGACGTGGAGGGCCGGATCTGGCCCCCGGGCCACCAGTTTGACACCTGTGCTCTTGATTGTTTAGCTTTACCTAATAAAGTGTCACTTTGCGGCCTACTGACTACAAGATGTGTTTTTCCACCTGGGTTTTGGACTGTAACGCCTTGACCAGACTGTGAGTCCTTGTAGAAGCAGGCTGGCGGGAAGTGCGTGCCTCTGCACTCTGCACGTTTGTGTGTGTGTGTGTGTGTGTGTGTGTGTGATATAACTGTTGTGGTAATGTGATGTTGAGCACAATGAGACGAGGGAAAATTCACACTACAGGTCGTAATGCTATTTAAATGAGTCATCAGCACTACCGGAAACATCATTTGCATCCCATAATAACGCCACATAATGTCACTAAAAGGGCCTTTGGAGTGTGTTGTATAAGCGTTACTCACATATGAGATTTCCTCCAGGTGCCCACCATATTGAACGCCCTGCAGAGGAGCGTGCAGGCGGTTTTGGTGGGAAAGATCCAAATCCAGGAATGGTTCGGAAACGGCATCAAACGCGCTGCCTTGATGAACAAATGGGTGCTGAAGGGCGTCACCATCGACGAAGACGAGCGCTGCCTCCTGCAGACGGACGGATCCTTTCTCTACCTGCTGTGCAAGGACGGACTGTACAAAGTGGGCTCGGGATACAGCGGTACTGTCAGGGTACGTAGCACCCAAAACAAATTCTACAGCGGAACCTGGAAAGTTAAAACTAAAATCTGTTCAGGGATATTCATTGATCTTCATTGTGTGGGTTTAAAACTTTATTAAAAAAAACTTTTTAGCCATTTTGCAACCAGGACAAAGATGCTTGACATGGCTCGCTGGTGTCAAAATAAGTACCTTTTTCTTTTATATGGTCGTCATCACATTTCCTCTGTGGTACTCTCTTGTTTTGGCATCACAATAAAACTACAAAAGAGGAAAAAAAAAAACCGAGTTTCTCCTTTTGATACTGAATTAGTTGAGATTTAGATATGAGATTTGCTTTTATAGTAGCCATATTGTACTGATATGCTAGGACAGAAATGCGCTAACTGCTTTCCCAAGTCGCAAGTTCAATTTCCTGTTCTACGGTCATCGTCACGTTTCCCCTTTGGTGCTACTGTTCTGTGATGGCTTCTCGAAAAAGCCAAAGTTAAAGCAAAAGTATTTTGAGTTTTAGCCATCTTGTACTGAGCTGCCTGGACAGAGACGAATGCAACCGTTGTTGTTCCATTTCAAGTCCTGTTGTTATGAT
Organism: Phyllopteryx taeniolatus; assembly: GCF_024500385.1. NCBI lineage: Eukaryota > Metazoa > Chordata > Actinopteri > Syngnathiformes > Syngnathidae > Phyllopteryx > Phyllopteryx taeniolatus. Next base: position 23,951,335 of record NC_084513.1, on the reverse strand, counting down.
CATATTTTCCTCTGCCGTCTTTCTGTTGACATTATGCAATTAAACACCCGAAAACCTAAAGACAAAGAAGAAAATGGTGTGTATGCTTTAGATGCTCACTGAATTGAAGTCTCGCGAGATTTGCTTTTATTTAAATATGAAATGTAATATGCTGTGGGATTTTAGAGGCATATTGTTTATGTACAAGTTCAGGGGCATCTTTTCAACTTTAGAGGTTCCGCTTAACTTGAAACTGTCTGAGATTTAAATGTGTCTTTTCCCTTTTACACATCAAATGCTGGCTAGTGTGTGTGCTTTTTCTGCTGATGTTTATTTCTTTTTTTTTTTTTTTACCTCAGGGGCATGTTTACAACTCCACATCCCGCATCAGGAATCGTACAGAGAAGAGGTCATGGCTGGGTTTCGCTCAGGTAATTTCCGCTCATTTTGACTCAACAGCAAAATGAGCTGAAATGGACTGCAAAATGTTTTTCCGCTAAACTGCCTCACAAATATAAGCCCATATTGGTGATAATCGTTTTGAGAGTGTCGATGAGCAGCGCCTATGTCTCGCCCCCTTAGGGCTACTTGCTGTACCGGGACACGGGTAACCACAGTATGTCGGCCATTAAGATCAATCCTGAGACACTGGAGCCTGAGGGGGCTGTCACTATGCCAGGTGCTGACAAAATGTTTATTTACTTGCTTTATTTGATGTCAGTCTTGCATGTATTGCACATTCTGATGTTTCTTTTGCCTCTTCTCAAAGCAAGAAGACTATTGACTATTGTAGTCCTCTACACCAAGATCGATCAAACTACCACAAACGATAAATAGTGAAAATTGACAGTCACGTTCCTCTCTGCAGGTCAACACTCGGACGGGCAGAACATACTCTTCACGGACGGAGAGCACATTAACCAAATAGCAGCATGCAAAGATGTGAGTCTCAAGTTCCTCCAAGTTATCACGATGGGAATTCCTCAACATCTCCAATCTACTTTATTATGAATTACACTGAATTACTTTTAAAGCAGCAAACAATCTTCATTAGTACAACGCCTCTTCTCGTCTAATGCTGTCATTTGTTATACCAAGAGCTATTGTGCGGCGCAGCGTGACGAAGAGGGTTGTTGCACATTTGCTAGAGTTTAATGTCACAAGCTATCTGCATAAGCACATGAGCGCTGCGCCGCCACGCAGGTGGGGGGAGGGGACCATGTGAAATCTATATACTGTAATTGCCATTGCAGTAGCGCTCGCAACACGGGAGCAGCTTAGCGGGAAGCAAATCAAGAGGGCCGCGGCACATATGGTGAATCATTTTTTATGTCCCTCGCTGCCTGCCAAATGTTGATGGAATACTGAAATGTATTGGCAGTAATACAGGTACAGAGCTGTGTTATAAGTCAATAAGGGCCGAGTGCAAAGTCTAAAAGGTGAGGACTTCAAAGAGCAAACGCATTACAGATATTTAAAAAATGCCAGTAATGGCAAAGAGTTTTTTGCTGCTGCCTGTCTTTGCCACGTCTCTTTTGAAAACAAAGTTTTTAAAAAGAGGTTGAGAGCAACCTGCCTAAATAAAGGTTAAATAGAAAACAAATAAGAGGAAAAGTGTAATAATAACTATCAAACAAGAAACGGAATGTACAGTGACTTGCTGACGCATTTGTCTGCTCTTTAGAATATGAACAATACAGTTAAAGAAATATCAATTACACACTCAGATTAATATTTTATTTCCATAAAATTATAAGTTAAGTAAATGCAGCTATTGTACACTACACAACACACACATTATTTCCAGCACTGCCTATAAAATATGTCGTGTTAATGTTCCCTTCCTTTTATTTTTTCAGGTGCGAGTAGTTTTATCATACAGCCCTTAAGTTCCTTTAGGTTGCGTTTGGTATGTTCAAATGTTACTTATAACATAAGTCCTCAGTGGTCCTGCGACCATCAGCAATCAAAGGGCTGTAAGCAGCAGCAGGTATCAACGTTATTGTGTGGTGTTGCCCTCAGCAGGATGGTTTTGTGGTGCGCATCTACACTATGAGCTCCGACCCGAGCCTGCAGCAGGAACTGCAGCTGAAGCTGGCGAGGAAGTGTCTGCATGCCTGTGGCATCTCCCTCTTTGACCTAGAGAAGGATCTGCACATCATTAGTGAGTGACGCCCATGGGACAAGTTGGTGTTTTCAAATAAATATGAGTTTCTCAACTAGTGATGGGAAAGGTGGGGTGTTCAATTGCTTCGTTGCAAAGAGGAGGAGATGCTTATTATGACCGTACTTTTAACGGCATTTTAAAATAATATAGCTACGTTACTTACAAATCGACACTAATAAGTCGGGTAGCTCCCTGGAACAAAAGCTGATGCACACGATATTTTTTAGTGATCACATAACAGAGCATACTGGAACGCATAATGTAAGATGATGATAATAATAATAATAATAATAAATCAGATTTGTATATTGTGCAGGGAAGTCTTACCACATGCGGTATGACTCCATACAAGCGCAGGCAGGGGGCTACTGAGCGTCCAGTGCAGGACCACCAGGCTGAGGCACAGTTTTTTTCCGGAAGCTGTTAGACCGTTAACTCGAATAATGTTCTGTGGCCGCGACATCAATTAATTTTCAAGTAATATTTCCTGTTGCGAAAAAGGAGACCTTCGTTTGTCTTGGCTGGATGGCGCACCAGCCGACCAGTTGCTGTGCAGAATTTATTTGATTATTCTACAAATAAGTAAAGATGCTTACTTGGCGTAATAAATTATGATATGACAGGTGTCGAATTGAGGTGAGGGATTTGTTTATTCAGGCAGACAATTCACAACGGTGCCTGTTTCTTGATAAACGGCGCCTATTAGAGTAAAAGGCTAATATTTAAGGAAAAACAGTGTGCATCTCTGTCTCGTTGTAGTCTGTGTACGAATATGTTGTCCAGTAGGTATCGTGGACCCATGAGGCGATAACTCACAACGCTGTTTCGATCTCTCAGGCACGGGCTTTGATGAGGAGGCGGCGTTGCTCGGAGCTGGCAGGGAATTTGCACTGATGAAAACTGCCTCTGGGAAGGTGAGAGCCAATATCCTGCATTATTTTAGTCATACGCTCACTGACCATATCATTCAGTACACATGCACGTTCTAAAAGTCATACATTGATTTGATCGCCATGCAAAATTGGCGCGATGACCCATTGCTGTTCTTTTGGTACTTATTTAGGGGTAATGAGTTGCATTGATTCAATTCAAAATGAGGGCCTATATATTCCAAAAAACTAATTTGATCAGTTTGAACAGTAAATATTTTGTCTTTGTGCAGTGTATTCAATTGAATCTAGGTTGAAAAGGATTTGCAAATCATTGTAGTCTGTTTCGCACAACGTCCCACCTTCATTGGAATTGGGGTTTGTAGATGTGTGTGTACCTAAATGTTGTTACATGGGGGGGGGGGGGAAAAAAAGCGTATAAACATACTTTTTCCATGCAAAAAAAAAAAGTCAGTGCTAAGTATGCAGTTAATCAGGGGTGTGTGGAGGGCGTCGTTGCGTCTGTGCAGTGGGTGTGACACAGTGTGAGGCCTCGCCAGATAACAAAAGTTTGCCTGTTGATCATTTCTTAAGACTTGGTCGCAGTAGGGTCGCCTCGTCTTGCAATCTGCTTATCTTCTGAATACCCACCTATAGGCATATAACCTGCGTTCACACCTCTGGTATGACTTGAGTACGTTGGGCGCAGAGAGAAACGCAAGTCTGAGTACATTTACATGTAAGCAATGTATTTTTTTTCACTTGTCTTCCCTCATCCTCCCATGTCAGATCTACTACACAGGAAAGTATCAAAGCCTGGGTATAAAGCAGGGAGGCCCTTCTGCTGGCAAATGGGTAGAACTTCCTGTTACCAAATCTCCCAAGATCCTTCAGTTCTCCGTCGGCCACGACGGCTCCCACGCGTTGTTAGTGGCCGAAGACGGAAGCGTCTTCTTTACAGGTTCTGCGAGCAAAGGAGAAGATGGAGAGTCGAGTACGAGCGATGTCCACATTTGTATGTCATTACGGATCAGATTGCAAGATAACACATTTAACGTGACGTGTCGTTTCCCCCGCCGCCCTGCGCAGCTAAAAGTCGGCGACAGCCCAAACCCTACAAGCCGAAGAAGATGATCAAATTAGAGACCAAGATGGCGGTGTACACTGCGTGCAACAATGGCAGCAGCAGCATCGTCACCAAGGACGGCGAGCTGTACATGTTCGGAAAGGACGCCATTTACAGCGACAGCACTTGTGAGTTCATCGAGATGAAAGATGCAGGGGAAGCGGCAAAGTCAAATGCCCCTGTATTGGAACAATTTAGAACATATGTGCGCCTATTATGCAATGCACAACACCTATTAATTCCACAAAAACACCATAAGGTGACAGTATTGCTGCGCAAACATTACATTAGTCATCTTCAAAGTAGTTTCACGTTGTCGTCTTATACACTGGATTACCCCGGCACTGCGTCTTACCATCTTAGTCTCCTCTCGACAGGCCAGGTGACCGACTTGAAAGGGCACGTTGTGACCCAGGTTGCGATGGGAAAGGCCCACACGTGCGTCCTCACCAAAAGCGGGGAAGTGTGGACGTTCGGGGTGAATAACAAGGGCCAGTGCGGCAGAGACACGGGGGCCATGAGTCAGGCTGGGAAAGGTGGGGGCGAAGGAAGCAATTAAACGTCATCGTGCATTTGAAATGCGCTTCACGGCCGTGTCCGTTCCAGCGTTCGGTGTGGAGAACATGGCCACGGCCATGGACGAGGACCTGGAGGACGAGCTGGAGGAGAAGGAAGAGAAGAGCATGATGTGTCAGCCCGGCATGCACAAGTGGAAGCTGGACCAGTGTATGGTTTGCACCGTGTGCGGCGACTGCACGGGCTACGGTGCCAGCTGTGTCAGCAGCGGGCGGCCTGACAGAGTACCAGGCGGGTAAGAGGATGCAGATTAACAATAGCGCTCATCTTCCGAATTAAATTTGAATCTTTTTGTAACAATTTTTAAAAATTATTTTTTTTTTGTTCAACTAGCATCTGTGGTTGCGGGTCAGGAGAGTCTGGCTGCTCGGCGTGCGGCTGCTGCAAGGCTTGTGCCAGGGAGCTGGATGGGCAGGAGGCTCGACAGAGGGGCATCTTTGATGCCGTCAAAGAGATGATCCCATTGGATCTCCTGCTAGGTAACGCCTTTTCCTCACCTTGGAACACTTGAGCCTTTTTTTACACAGAGCTCACGCAACACGCGTCATATGAGGGGAAAAAAAGGTTTTCTCCGGGGAATTTTTTTTTTTTTTTTTTTTTTTTTTTTTAAAGAATAAAGTTGTAAATACATAATAATCCATGATGAAAAATATGGTCAGCATTTTGCAAAAATAGTTTGTTACGAAAACAATCTTTTGTATAAAGGTGAATGATAATTCTACCAGAAAAAAAGTCATAATAGTATGAGAAAAAATTTATTTCTCAGGGGGGGGGAAAGTTATTATTTTACTGGAATAAAGTTGAAATATTACAAGATTAAAGATGTGATAAATAGCATACGATACATGCAAAAGATAATTCATTCATACATTTTTTAAAGAAGTATTCTCAATTTTTCCCAAAATAACTTGTAAAAATGAAGTCTAGTGTGAATTAGTTTGTAATTTTAGGGGGGAAAAAAATGACATTTTGAAACAAAGGATTTGAGGAGATATTGTCGTATTACGAGGAAGAAAAAAAAAAAAAAAGCCAACATTTAAGTTGAAATATGTGAGAAAATGGCAGGGCGGGAAGAATTGAGTGTCAGGTCGGTCGCACACTTCACACTTCTTTGCCACCTCTGATACGGCTCTGATAGAGAACCTCCTGAAGGAAGATGACATTATTTGTTGTGTCCTGTCCCACAAACTTTCTCTTGTCATTCACTCACAAGATGTCCCTCACATGTACTTTCACTTACATACATGATAAGCATGGTAAACCTTCATGCATCGACTTGTTACATAAGGTGCGTAGAGGTGATTTATTTTTATTTTTTTTTGGGGGGGGGGGGGGCTTCCAGGAGTGTGCAGGTTGATGTAACCTGCGTAAGGGGTCATTGTAAACTTTGAACAAGGATGTTGGAAAACTAAATGTTATTCCCAAGCCTATTCCGCGCACGCTGCCCTGCCTGTTGCTTCTCTGCTGCATTCCATGTGCCTGTGTCACCCATTTTGTTCTCATGTTGAGCTGAGTCATTGTTTGTCTCTCCTTCATCGTTCATTCATTGATGTGGGTCTTGTTTTGTTCTGCTCTGCTCCTTCTCCTCCCATCCTGCATCTGTTTGGCCGGGCTGCGCCCCCTTCCTCCACCTCCCTCCCTTTTTTTTGTTATCAGCTGTGCCTGTTCCCCCCCCTCCAGGAGTGAACATCGAGGAGCACATTCAGATTCGGCAGGAGGAGAAACGGCAAAGGATCAACCGCCGACACAGGCTGGAGGAGGGACGAGGTAGGAATCAGGTCGAGACGGACTGGGACGGACCATCCTTTAAGTTCGGCTAGCTGACTATAATGCCCCAGGAGAACTCTGACAGTTCGCCAGGGATCTTGGTGGTCTTTCATTATGTGCGGCGCACAATGGATTCACCCTGTATCAAAAAGTAATTGGGCCACACTGATATTATTTTTGAGTTATTTTGAGAATCATTTCATCTTTAAGACAATAAAGTGGAATCGTTTCAGAAAAATAAAATGAATGATCAGGAGAATAAAATGGAAAAATTATGAGAAGAAATGCACATTTTTATGACAGCAATGTCAAAATATTACAAGGGAAAAGTCTGAAGTTAGAATTGTTTGTGGTTTGAATTTTTTTTTCTTTTTAAATGAATGGTAGTTGTTATATTGTGCCCAAAAGGCTTACTTTTAAACCCACAATATTCAGGGAGGGAGTAATTCTACAAGAAATATATTTTTGCAGAATATTTTATCAGACTTTATATTAATAATGTAATATTACAAGCAGGAACTGATAGTTTTCAAGAATGAAGTTGACATTTGACAAAAGTCTTGGAGAATAGAGAAAAAAAAATACAATCACGTTCATTTACAAAAAAAGTTGTAATTTTGACAGACTAAATTTGTAGGATTACAGGAAAAAGAAGAATAAATCAATTAGAGAAATGGTTTTAGGCTGAATTTAGTTTAACACATCTGCCTCATAATTCTGAGGACCCGAGTAATATATATTACAAGAGTGTAGCTGTACAGTGGGGAGAAAAGCAGTCGGAAATATACTTTTTGTTTTTTTTTACATGAATAAAGTCAGAATATTACAACTACAATATAAAGTCATAATTTGCAGGAAGGAATTCATCATAACTTTTTTCTAGATATTTGTTTTCTTACATTTACATTTCTTACATGTATATTTATTTTTGTGTGTGGCCCTCATGCTATCTGCTAGAACATCGCATCAACGCTGAACTCATGGGACACATACAAACGCACGTCTCCAACACTAACTTCAAACTCAAAAACGCACATGAAACTCATTTACTAATAGTTGAACTGGTTGTCGTTTTAACCGATTCCCCATTAAGTGCAAGGATTCTGCACTCCAAGGTACAGCCTCAGTTGCCATATGTGAGCGGAAGCGTGGCAAATTCAGAGGAAAATGCCGTTGTAAGAGCTTGGTAGGGTCAGTGAGCGTGTGGAACGGTGCGAATGGCACGAATGTCAAGCGATGCGTTCATCTCCTTTCATTTCAATGATCTTGAAGGTGCTGCGCTAGCTTGGGTGCCTTGGTGACTTCCCCTGTGCTTTTTCATTTCTGTGAGCGTGCATGCTCGTGGCGTAGCAGTATTTATCCTGTGCTGTTTACCCATTGATTTGTGCGCGATGTTGCATGCATGTGAAAGTTTCTTTCTCCCCCAGGCCCCATTGTTTCCCCCGGTACCATTTTAATGAACCAGCGTGAGCAAGCCCTAGCCAGAATAAGACCCCTTCAGGCACTAAGGCATAAACGGGACAAGCACAAAGGTACTACGGTCTTACACTACCTCAATGGGCACAGAGACGCTCCCCCCCCTTTTTTTTTTTTTTTTTTGACTAATTTTCCCGGTCTGGCTGTCCCACCCACTCCCTGTCTCCCTCTCTGATGTGGGGCATTCAAGTGTCTTTTTAAGTTTAGGTTTCGTGGCAACAAACACTCACTTGAGGGATTTTTAAAAAAAAAAAATAATAATTTTTATCGCACTTGCACTGAGGTTTTCATTTGTTTTATAATTGCTCTAGTGGGCCATACTTTTAAGTGGCCCATCCCTGTATCACTTTTGGTGATAACTTCATGCCAGGGAGAAGGAAACCTGTAGACCATGCCTGTTTAACAAAAGGTACACTGGACCTTCGGAAGTAGAAGGTTCCAGCAGGCTTTTTGACTTTTTACGTGCATTCAAGTTAAGGTTGTTAAAATGTTATTTTAAAACATCACCTGTTAATGAAATTGTATGATGCCAGATTTTGAGACGGTAACAAATGAATTCACTACATTGGTTGGGGGGTTCTCTTCAAACATTCAGAGTTGTATTTTTCTTAAATACAGGTAGTTTGATTTTGAGGTGTGTTCCGAGGGTCCCCTGTGCATATACTTGACAATTGTCCACTTTTTAGCATCCTTCCTGGAAGATGAAGCCATCCCTCGTTGTTGTCATCTTTGTTTGTGTTTTTCCCTTTGACCCCCAACAGCTTTGAACACCCGTTTGTTGTCACTGACATACTCTCGTGCACCACTGTCTTCTTTTTTGCTCAACTTTCAGCCCTGCCCGTTACATCGTCGGGCAGCGAGCCAGTCGGTATTGAGTTTGACAGTCGTCGTCCTTGTCAAGTTGCCGAGCGCTGACCTCTGCTCTTTGTAAACCACAAATAGTTGGCAGTCATTGTGTTCGAAGTGATTCACGGGCATCGACGCAACCTTTTCAACTCCCGCTCCTTAAGTCAGACCTCTTACACAAGACCCCCTGTAAACCAGATTTCGTCACTGGTCTAAAATAATAATAATAATAAAACAACACTTTGTTGTATCTCATGCGGAAGACCTTTATTTTATTTTGGGACTGGTTAACTGAAACTCTGAAAACCCCTCTTTCATTCTCAGCATGTGATTTCCTTCTCTCCTTTTCCCTCCGGTGTCGTTTCTCAGGACTGTAGAGATGAGACTTCTGGAAATTGGAGATGAACATCTTTCGCCACCCTCTCTTGCCCTCGAAATGGGAGCACTTGTGTCAATTGATTTTATTTCCTTCTTCTTCTCTTTTAGATGGCAGCAGCGAACGTGGTGAGAAAGATGCCAGTAAAATCACCACCTACCCGCCGGGGGCAGTCAGGTTTGACTGTGAAATGCGGGCGGTGCAGGTCAGCTGCGGTTTTCACCACTCAGGTAGATTACTTCTCGTAACGTCAAACCTTAATCCTAAACTTTAAATGTTAAGATGAATTTCCACTGTCAAAACCAAACCGCTACGAGATACGACAGCATTTTTTTGTATTTGGTCAGTCAGGGTTTCAAGCGTGCCAAGTCAAGAACATGAAACCACCATAAACCACTACCGATTGCTTATTGGTTGAGCAGATTTGTCATTTTTTTTATATGATTTATTATTTTCGGATATTCAAATAAACGGTTAGCTCACCCTGCGGCTGTGCTGTAGCTCTGGATGCTGCGCTATGACACTCAGTCTCCACTTTACAATCTTTATTGCTTTTATTACTAAAAAAAGATAATTGACACATACACTACCAGTTGAACGTTTGAACACACTTTTTGGTGCTATTAATGAGAAACAGTCCAAACTTTTGATTGGTAGTGTATGTGATCCTTGAATAAGCTGTTCATAACCCTTAAAATGCCACAGACTATGGAAATCTTGTCTTTGTAATTAACATTTCATCATAAAAGAAATTTTAATGAGTGAATCCTTTTTTTTTTTTTTTTGGCGTGTTTGACTGACATTCGCTTAATATAGTTGTGTTTGTGTAGCAAATTGCAAAATCCAATTTTGTCAAATCAGCTGACAAGAAAATTCATAATTTAAGTCAATGTTTCATTTTGCTTACATTAATAATTGCTTCTACCTGTACGGTGTTTATAGTGCTTGAAAAAAAAATCCATACAATGAAAGTTTTGGGCCCATATCACCTACCTATTTGAACGAAATACTGCGATATTTTACACCACAGTCTCCACTTGGCTTCAGCACGTTGTTCTCTTGCTGCCCTCAGTCTCCCCTCAGATCAAACGTGTCTCCAGCCACACGACAAGAAGTAAATGCAAGAAGACCCTCACGGTCCTCTGATTGTCAACATCTTTCATTGTGACTGAAGGCGTTCAATGGCGCTTGACTTTCGCCGTTTCGCCCGGTGGTTTTAATGGCCGCCTTGTCTTGCAGTGGTGCTGATGGAGAATGGCGACGTCTACACGTTTGGTTACGGACAACATGGCCAGCTTGGACACGGTGATGTAAACTCCAGGTGCAGTTTTGGTTGTCTTTACGAACATACGCGAGTTCTGTTTGTTGTTGTTTTTGCGCTCTATGTATGGTGGCGATGTAAGCCGAACTTGTAAGGCAAGGCAAAATTATTTATATAGCGCATTTCAGACACAACGTGCTGAAAAAGCATTTACAAACAGTCAAATTGTAGTCACGACTAAATTTGGAATGGACTGTAGTCTATGACTGACGTAGTAGTAATGTCATATCATTTGGAGGAAAAAGACTTACAGGCAATGCAAACTATTTTATTGTGCACCGTTCATAGCCTCAAAATGTCTTAATTACTCTAAATATTAGTATGAAAACACTCGAAGGTCATAAATATGAAACAAATTCCAAACGGTAAACACGACAGTAACTGCGTATGCCTTCTTATGCTACCTGACAGCATCTTCATCTCCGCTATGTGCCGTTCGTGACTCGGGACCGTGGTAAACCAAATGTGTAACGTCAACAAAAAGTGGCTTCACAAACTGCATGTCGCGTTTCCACCTCGTAGGGGATCTCCAACTCTGATCCAGGCCCTCCCGGGTCCGAGTGTTCAAGTGACCGCAGGCAGCAACCACACGGTTGTTCTTCTAGTGGACGGACAGGTCTTCACTTTTGGTAGTTTCTCGGTAAGAAAATAACAATTTCTCAAATTAACTCAATGTGTGATTCACATCGATGACCCAAAACACACAATTCATCTTTCAGAAAGGGCAGCTCGGGCGGCCTATCCTCGACATGCCCTACTGGAACGCCAAGCCGTCCCCCATGCCCAACATCGGCGCCAAATACGGACGAAAGGCCACCTGGATCGGCGCCAGCGGAGACCAGACGTTCCTCCGCATCGACGAGGCGCTCATCAACTCCCACGTGCTGGCCACTTCCGAGATCTTTGCCAGCAAACACATCATCGGCCTGGTGCCCACCTCCGTGTCCGAACCGCCTCCGTTCAAATGCTTGCTCATCAACAAAATGGACGGAAGCTGCCGCACCTTCAATGATTCCGAGCAGGAGGACCTGCAGGGGTTCGGGCTCTGCCTGGACCCCGTGTATGATGTCATATGGAGGTCAGTTCAAGCACTTTATGTGCTATTATTTTCTATTAAAAGCCTTTCAATAAAACAATTATTAATTGAGCAGACAATCATTTCAATAAAATTGGGGTTGGCAAAGTATGGTTTGCGGGACCGCCCAGCAAACATTTACAAAACAGTCCTATAAAGAATCCTGTAATAATTGTATAATACTGTTAATTCATCTCATGAAATCATTATTTAATTGATTTATTGTAAATAATAAAATATACAAAATTATGGAAACATTAAAACTAGTAGTAAAATCCAAAGCACAAGCATTTTACGTTCATTCAATTAAACAATTGATCAGTGAATTACTGTATAATGTATTTATTTTCGATACATTCATCACATGACATAATTAGTCAATTGATTAATTTGAAATAATCACATTTAAAATCTATATGGTAACAGTTTAAAAAGTGTCGATATTTAACATTCTATTTATATAATAAAACTATTGGTCAATTCATTACTATAATGTATACTGTAGATATTGATCATATTTTTACATCCATTTATATCATTGAATAATTGGTTAAGTGGTTATTTTTTGGTTGTAAATAATGAAATATAAAGATATGAAAACAAAAACATAATGAAAATAAATAATACATTTTGCTTTTCTTCGTTTGATTACATTGGTCATTTAATTGCGAGTACTGTATAATGAAATAAACGATAAGGCATTAACATTAAAATATCGTACTTTACTGTAAACACTTTTACATGCACATTAACAAGTTTTTATTTCTTTCTTTATTGCTACAAATTGGCCCATTTGTCTTTTTAAAAATCAAATGTGCCACTTGAGCTCAAACCCTTGCCCAGCCGTGCACCCATGAAATGTAAAAGGTTCAAACCTAACTCTCTACATTTTGATCACAAGTAACAAACATATGGCAGCTAGCATTGCTAGCATCTTCACTCCGCGCTCATTCAGAAAACTTTGAAAAGCACTCTCCATGGTGTGTTGTCCTAAACTGTCCTGTGTGTGCCTTTAAGGTTCTTACCAGATTCAAGAGAGATGTGGTGTTACAACGCAGTGATAGCAGATGCCAGGATGCCCTCCGCCACAGACCTCCAGGGCCGCTGCAGCATCCTGAGCCCGGAGCTCGCCTTGCCCGCGGGGTCGCACGCCACCACCACCCGCTCACATGGCGCGCTACACATTCTTGGTAACGCGAGAACTTAACTTGTGCTCCCTGGTTAGCCTTTAGCAGAACGCTTAGGTTGTCGCTCGTGCTAAGAGGAAGCATGCTGTTGTCGACAGGTTGCCTGGACACACTGGCGGCCATGCAGGAATTGAAGATGGGCGTGGCCAGCGCCGAGGAAGAGACGCAGGCGGTGATGAAGGTCTACTCCAAGGAGGACTACAGCGTGGTGAACCGCTTTGAGAGTAAGTTTGCAATTGGAAGTTGGAAATCTAAATGAGTCCACTTCGAGCTTTGATTTATTGCACGCTAGGTGCTGAACATTATAGCGTTCAGCACGTTGCACGGCCTTAACGACGTGGGATGTTGTAGGTCACGGTGGCGGTTGGGGCTACTCGGCCCACTCCGTGGAGGCCATCCGCTTTTGTGCTGATGCCGACATCTTGCTGGGGGGGCTGGGCCTGTTTGGCGGACGAGGAGAGTATACCGCTAAGATCAAGGTAGACAGTTGCACTTTTTCCACATTTATTTGTGCCTTAGTCAGAATTGACTTCATCTTTTAATAACATTTTGACAGCTTTTTGAGCTGGGGCCTGATGGAGGCGACCATGAGACTGATGGAGATCTGCTTGCTGAGACTGACGTACTGGCCTATGACTGTGCTGCCAGGTACAGTGAAGAGAAATTATATACAGGGGTGCACATAAGTGGCGCGCATGCGCACTGAAAATATGAAAAGCGCACTCGAATCGAGTGTGTCATTGCACATTTGCGTACTAAACGTTTTGCATGTTCTTTTTTTCGGGAACAGAGCTTTAGACCAGAGGGAGTGTTGTGTCGTTTGCGAAAATCTTGAAGTTCATCCAGTGAGGTCAGGGGGGAAACAAATGAGCACCAAGCAAAAACCTCTAGTGCTCCCTTGAGAACCCGACCAAAATTGTTCTGGGCGCCCCTGATTATATACTCTATGTTGCTTTTGAAATAGTGGCCTAATCCACTTGAGTAAATAAATGCCTGGCCTAAATAGATGCGTGCTACTAGACGGCTGTAATTAACTACTGATACGGATGAGAAATAAAGTATTCTTCATAGGTTGCAGTATTTCTTGTCGTTCTTTGAATTAAATGCTGTTATTTTTGAATCAATTTCAGGGAGAAATATGCCATGATGTTTGATGAGCCAGTGTTGCTGCAGTCGGGCTGGTGGTACGTGGCTTGGGCCCGGGTTTCTGGTCCCAGCAGTGATTGCGGATCCCACGGACAAGCTACCATCACCACTGATGACGGGTACAACACTCTTCATGTTTTATTTCCAGTAGCATGCCCCGTGTATCACATACCCCGGAAGTCGTAGTTATACTTATTTTCCCCTTTTAGTGTGGTATTTCAGTTCAAAAGCTCCAAGAAGTCAAATAATGGTACAGATGTTAATGCCGGTCAAATACCTCAGCTACTTTACAGGCAAGTAACACGGTGTTAACGGTGGTTTCTGCTTCTTTTTATATGTTGTCAATTACATGTCAACGTATTATTTCACAATAGGCTTCCTTCAAATGATGGCAATGCATCGAAAGGGAAACAGCAGACCAGTGAGCCGGTTCACATACTCAAGCGCTCGTTTGCTCGGACAGTTTCCGTGGTAACTACCGTCATAATAATATAGTTATTTTGTTGGGGGGGGGGGGATGGGGTGTCGTTCGTTCGGTCGGTCGGTGACGTCACATAGCTTGTTAGTTACATCCGTTTCTTTCCATAGGAGTGCTTTGAGTCCCTGCTCAGCATCCTCCACTGGAGCTGGACGACTTTGGTTCTGGGTGTGGAGGAGCTGCGAGGGCTGAAGGGCTTCCAGTACACAGCCACCTTGCTCGACCTGGAGAGGTTGCGCTTTGTGGGCACGTGCTGCCTCCGCCTGCTCCGGGTCTACATCTGCGAGATCTTCCCCATCGCTGGTGAGACCACGTGGAGGTTATTAAATGTTTGCAGAGTTCCTCTGAGCTGTTTTCAATTGCTTAACGGTCAAATGCTCTCGCGGGGCCCTTTATTGGCCCGTGGACACATGCTTTATTGTATTAGAAGACATTCAAATTCCAGAGGGTGTCCTCACTTTGATTATGTGAACCGGCTCCTAGCAAGCACCAAAGCTGTAGTGGAGGAGTCGAGCAAGCTGGCCGAGTGCGTGGGGAAGACGCGTAGCCTGCTGAAGAAGATCCTGTCGGAGAGCACGGATAGCTGCCTGACCAAGCTGGACAACGATCCGCAGGGCTACCTCTCCCAGCCCCTCACCCTGCTGGAGGCCGTGCTACAGGAGTGCCACAACACCTTCACCGCCTGCTTCCACTCCTTCTACCCGACGCCGGCGCTGCAGTGGGCCTGCCTATGCGACCTGCTCAACTGCCTAGATCAGGTCAGTCGCCGTTTGGTTTTGCTATTTAGTCCTTCTTCCAGAAAATCCCAGAAAAGATACAAATGTAAATAATTAGACCCACAACACCACTGCAGTGTTTCTAAAAGAACACCCGAGGAGAATAAAGAGCACTGAAAGGACCCTTCCCATTTTGTTGTTGTTGTTTGTTTCCCAGGACATTGCTGAGGCCAACTTTCGCACATCCAGCAGCCGTCTGCTGGCTGCGGTGATGTCGGCTCTGTGCAACACCTCGGTCAAGCTGACGTCCATCCTGCCCATCGCTTACGACGGCGAGGTCCTGCTGCGCTCGCTGGTCAAGCAAGTCAGTACGGAGAACGACTCGGCCCTCGCTCACCGCTTCCCGCTGCTCGTGGCCCACATGGAGAAACTTAGCCACGTGAGTGGCGTGTGCACATTGTGAAGGAAGGTAATTGATGAATGGTTCGAATTGTCATTGTTGTCGACCTTAGACCGAGGAGAACCTGATGGGAATGACCAGCTTCCGGGAGGTCCTGGAGAAGATGCTGGTGATCGTGGTGCTTCCGGTGAGGAAGAGCCTGAGGAAAGAGGTGGAGCTCTTCTCTCCACACTTGGTGTCCAACACCTGTGGCCTGCTGGCCTCCATCGTCTCGGAGCTCACCGCCTCCGCCCTGGGCTCGGAGGTAAATAACTTTCTTAAAACGTTTCACAGTGGTAGTCGCACTTTAATGTGGTGAAGCTCCTTCTATGGTTGAGCGCAATAGCTGGATGTGGACGCGGGTATAGTGTTCTGTTTGTATGTTTTGTGGAGTCATGAAGCATTTGTCTTGGTTATCATTATCCTTCCTCTACGTCACCATGTACCAAAGTCAGGACTCAGCAGTTTTGATTGTCCGTTGCAGTCGGAGTTTGTCCTTTTTTTGTAGCGGCACCAAACCAGACTGTGATGGAAGAACACAGGACTGATTCGATGACCGCTGCGTAGAAGTGCCTCAGCAGCTCCCCTAGTAGGCCGTGCTTCCTCACAAGCCGCAGGAAGTACATCTTCTGCTGGGCCTTTCTTTTCAGCAATCAGCAATTTGTCACCCCTTGTTAAGGAGACATGCCTTGTCCTTTAGGAAAGGGCATTGTTGGAAACGATGAGCAGCCCCCTGGTGGTCATTATAGAACTCAATGATTTCAACAAATATTTGGAAATTGACTTTTTATAGCTTGTTTGCAAATTATTAGGTCTATGGGGGGCCGGCCCACCCATCAAGTGTAAAATGAAACTAGTATCACAAAAGCAAGCATCACAAAAAATACGAAACAAAACACAGAAAAAGCAAAACTCGTGGAGTTACCGGTCAACTTTTTTTGTCCCTTCTTTATTAGGTTGATGGTCTGAACTCGCTCCACTCTGTGAAGGCTTCCCCCAACCGTTTCACCAAGACGAGCCAGGGACGCAGCTGGAACACGGGCAACGGTTCCCCGGATGCCATCTGCATGACGGTGGACAAGCCTGGCGTCGTCTTGGTGGGCGTCTGTGTGTACGGAGGCGGCGGCATCCACGAGTATGAATTGGAGGTCCTCGCTGACGATGTAAGGAAGAATATTCAGGTGGATTTGTGTTTCACTTTGCATTGTTTCCAACTTTTCATTTTTTGCTTTTTTTTTTTTTTTTTTTTTTTTTTTTTGCGCTTTCGCACAGGCGCAGACCGAGCACCCAGGGGACTCTGCGCATTCTCACAGGTGGACATCTCTTGAGCTGGTGAAGGGGACTTACAGCACTGATGATTCTCCCAGTGACATTGCGGAGATTCGCCTGGACAAGGCCGTGCCGCTCAAGGTACACGCGTACGGCATTTGCAGGGATGCTGTGCGTCTGGACTCGTACTCAAAAAAATGCTCCAATACTTGGACACCGAGACGTTAAGGTGCACGTAGATGATAGTTTAAAGTTTTGCTTGACTTTTGAGGCATATTTTTCCAGGATATTTGGAACTCCAAATTGTTTGCCTTTTGGGACGTTCCACTATGAAACAGATGTATTCCTCTACAGGAAGGGGTGAAATATGCTGTGCGGTTGCGCAACTACGGCAGCCGCACTGCAAACGGGGACGGCGGCATGACCACGGTGCAGTGCTCCGACGGTGTGTCCTTCACCTTCAGCACTTGTAGCTTGAGCAGCAATGGCACCAACCAGACACGAGGACAGATCCCTCAGATTCTCTACTACAGGTAAACCCAAAACTATCTTCTTAAGAAGACATCTCCTCATTTGTGCTATATATTTTTTTTCCCTTGACGTTTGTCTCCTTACTTAATGGAGGAGCGAGTACGATGGCGATCTGCAATCCCAGCTGCTGAGCAAAGCCAACGAGGAAGATAAAAACTGCAGCCGGGCGCTGTCTGTGGTCAGTGCTGTGGTCAGAGCGGCCAAGGACTTGCTTCATAGGGCTTTTGCTGTCGATGGTAAGCCGGGTAATCGGACACCTCATTTGCGAAAACAACTTCCAGGCACTAGAATTGATTTTTTTATTTTTATTTTTTTCCCCTAATCTAATTTGCTCAGCCTGTTCTTAGCTTTATCAATATCCATTTTCTCTCTAGTGGATGACATCCCTGAGCTGCTAAGCTCTTCTAGTCTCTTCTCCATGCTGCTCCCCCTGATCCTGGCCTACATTGGCCCGGTGGCTGCTTCTGTACCAAAGGTACGCTTCCAAGCACTTTGCATTGTCCCCCTTCATTTGGATGCTCTTGAAATTGCTCCTCATCCTCACCCAGGCTGCCGTCGAGGTCTTCGGGCTCGTCCAAGAGCTGCTCCCCGCCGTCTCGGCCCTCAACCAAAAGTACGCCCCGCCCACATTCAATCCCAACCAATCGACGGACAGCACGACCGGCAACCAGCTGGAGCAAGGACTGTCGGCTTGCACCACCTCCAATCACTACTCTGTGATAGAGAGTGACCACCCCTACAAACAGGCCGGGGTCACGCAATACAGGGTACAATATTCTATTCAATATAAGTGCAAGCCAATGGCTTATGCCACATTGAATGCATTCCATAAGACAGGAAAATGAAATCCGACTCGGGGCGAATTGATGTATCGCAGTTTCACAGAGATGCAGTAATCTGACGTCACACAAGAGACAACATCAAATACATTTATTGGTTATACTGGATATGACCACACATAACCCGTTTATTATATAATCAGGGAATCTGAAGTTTGATTTTCCTTTCTAAAATGAAGACCTTATTATCTTTTTTAAAAAAACTTCTACCTTAAGTTAAAATACATTTGTTAAAGGTGGCCCTAAAATTAGATTTGTTTTGTAATTGAACTGCTGACAATGAAAGGATCTATTCACAAACAAATTGGTGTCGCCGATCATGTTTTTTGTTTAAGTTTGGCTGGAAGGATTTGCTGAGGCATATTTTTGAATTCCCAGCAACATTGAATGCAGCATTTACTCCAGATTTGCGTCAAGTCTCTTTTAAATTTCACGTGGATGTTGTCTCACCTGCCTTCAGGTCTCGTTCCCCGAATGCGTGCGTTGGACGAGCATCGAGTTCGACCCGCAGTGCGGCACCGCTCAGCCGGAGGACGTCCTCCGCCTGCTCATCCCCAGCCGCACCCTGCACCTGTCCTGCTTGGGCGGCAAACCTCTGATGCACGACACCATCAACACCTGGACTGAGCTCAGGAAGTTCTCGGGCTCCACGGGCTGGCCGACCGCAGTGCTCGTGCTGCCGGGTGAGAAGAACGCGTTCTTCTGCCTCTGTGATGTTTTTTTACATTCTTAATTGATTAAGAATATTAATATTACATGAAACTTCCTCTGCAGGAAATGAAGTTCTGTTTTCACTGGAAACGGCCTCAGATTATGTGAAGGATGAAAAGGCGTCCTTCTATGGCTTTAAGTGTGTCGCGGTGGGGTATGAATTCAACCCAGGTCCTGATGAGGTAATGTCTGCTTCTTCATTTTTCTGCTTAATAATCTTTTTTTTTTTTTTTTTTTTTTTAAATCTCAAAATAAAAGCTAAATGTCACATTAGCTACGTATCTGACAGTTCTTTTGGACATTTCAGGGCATCATCCAGCTGGAGAAAGAGTTGGCGTACTTGGGTAGTGTGTGTGCCGCAGCGCTGATGAAGAAAGACCTGGCGCTCCCCATAGGTATTGGGGGGGGAGGTGAAGGGTTAAATATCAATCCTCCTGATATGCTTTACAAAGGATTTCTTCCGCAAGATGACTCTTAGCCAAACAATCCTTATTCTGAAATGTAAACTACGAAAACAACCCCAAACATGACATTTGCCAACTGAGTGTGTTTAAAGTGTCTGGAAAACATTGTCTGATCGCCAAAAGGTTCAATTGAATTGTAACTGAGTTGTAGAAGTTGTACTTTTACCACAATGTTATTTGTTATGCCTTGTGCCTTTACAACAAAAAAGAGTTTTACTTTAGTTGTGTCAATTTTGTAAAGCTTCAAAAACAGTGTACCGTTTGTTCCGTTTTGCACCCAACAACGTTTTGTTGTTATGAGCAATAATAACAATAACTTTTGCTGTTTAGGCAATGAACTGGAGGAGGACCTAGAGATCCTCGAGGAAGCCTCTCTCCAGGTTAGTTACTTGTTAAATTCACCATTCTTCTCCCATTTGCATTCGGCCGTCATTCAAGACTTTGTGCGGCGTTCAGGTGTGTAAAGCCCATGCAGGGATCCTGGGGAAGGGTCTGGCACTGTCCCATCCCCCCATCATCCTGGAGGCCCTGGAGGGGAACCTGCCTTTGCACCTCCAAACCAACGAGCACTCCTTCCTCGAGGACTTCATCACATGTGTGCAGAATTCCAGCGGCGGACGTCTAGCGAGGTGCAATTCTGCTTTTTTGCCTTTTATAATCTATTTTTCACTACAAAGGACCAAGTGGGCTTGACCGATTGGAGCTTTTCCCTCGGTACTACAAGGTGCTATTTCCTGTCAGCTGGGGTTCCAAGTGTTCCGAGCAGATGGCATACGGGTGACGCAAATCACTCCTGGTCGCTCATTGGTTAAGCAGATTCGTCATTGTAATATTTGATGATGCGCGATTACGAATGACCGAAATATACGCATGCTGATGTGAGCTTAGCTTTGGACGCTGCGGTTTTGTACTCCACAGTCTGACATTTTCTGCGACGGTCAATCTTCTTTTCCCCTTTTAGTCGCCTCCTGGATGAAGAACATCTCTATTTACGTGCTACGAAGTAACTGCAGGAGATCCTCGTTCTCCCTAAGTGTTGTTATTTTTTTTTTTTAGCATGTCTCAGTATGACAGATGCGTTTCAATGTGGCACGGTTTTGAATATGAAGTGTAAAAGCGAGAGTAGAACCCAGCCAGTAACTGTGCCGTAAGAAGAGCAGCATTAGACGACCCCGCAGCGAGACGTCGCACTGGTGCCTTTCACATGCGGCAACCCCACGATTTGATGAGGTCTTGTCGTGTCTTCCTTCAAGGTGGCTGCAACCCGACTCTTACGCCGACCCCCAGAAGACATCGCTGATCCTGAACAAAGACGACATACGCTGCGGGTGGCCGGCTACCGTCGTCGTACAGACCAAAGACCAATACGGCGATGTGGTGCATGTTCCAAACATGAAGGTTGAAAAAAAAAATGTCGACTTAACATTGAGTGAAAACTGAACTGCTAGAGATTTAACATTTCGACTGAAATTCCTCATCGCTTTCATAACCAGGTGGAAGTAAAAGCCGTGCCTGTTTCTCAAAAGAAGTCGTTGCAGCCCGACAATGTGAAAAAACTGCAGCGACTAACCGGAAGCTCCTCCCCGGCGTCTGCTGGTCCCGACCTCACCTTTGGCGGTCTGCCAGCGCCTCGGCTAGAGGCCACGTACGAGCCCATGATCGTGAAAGAAGCTCGCTACATCGCGATTACCATGATGAAGGTCAGCCCATGTCACGGACCGGAACGTCTCGACCCTTGCTCACCTGTTCTACCTTCTGATATATATTTCTAGGCATATGACAGCTACTCTTTTGAGGAGCTACGCTTCGCTTCTCCCACTCCAAAGAGGTACGTCACATCAAGCTATTCCAATTTCAAAACATTTGTTCCCAACGGAAATCATGGAAAGTGGTTTCAATCGTTCCGGGCTCAGGCTGTCGCCAGCTTTTACTCTGCAGGCGTTTTAAGTAACGAACCGAAGTAACTTTAACGTTGTTAACCGTCATACAAACGTAAGGTCAGCGTGAACTGCTGTCAAATAAAACTTAAGGAAAAGTCAAAGGAAATCAAATTAAAAAATAAAATTCACCATTTCAAGACGACGGATAGACGTAATAAGGAAGGACGGTTTTGTCGGAATTAATAAGTACGTAGTATATAGTTAGTTTGCTCAGTAAAAGTAATTTGTGTATGCAAATGACATTAACATGATTTATATTGCTCATGGTTTCGGCGCAGTCAGACCCGTCCCTACGTTCTCACCGTGTCCTAAATTCTGCTTGTGTGGTCATTCGTCATCATTCCCCTTTCTAGGCCCAGTGAGAACATGCTGATACGGGCCAACACTGATGGAACCTACAGTGCCAACTGGACCCCGGGAGCAGTGGGGCTCTACACAATCCACGTCACCATAGATGGAATTGAAATAGGTGTGTGTTTGTGCCTCATGCCTCACGTAAAACACTGCTTGTGTTCATACTAGCGTCCCACTGGGGAAACATTTGGAATGCACTGGAGTCTGCTTTTTGGCGATACTTTGTGTTTACATTAAATGAAAGCAATTTAACTGGCTTCTACAGATGCAGGTTTGGAGGTAGAGGTCAAAGACCCTCCCAAAGGCATGATACCGCCCGGGACGCAGATGGTCAAACCCAAGGCGGAGCCTCAGCCCAGCAAGGTGAGCTTTTATTTGAAGTGACCTTACACGTGAAAATATCCGTGCTTGAAAGATTTGAGTATGTTTTGTCTCAACACGTTGCATCTCTGGTGGACGTGTTCCTCTCATGACGCTTGTCAACATATGAGATATGAAAAGATTGCTATGACAGGAATATAAGAGAATCGTGTATAGTAATGTACAGGAACTATCGGGGGAATGCACTGAAAATCTGAGTACATTATTATTTTTTTTCCCCTGTAAAGTTAATTGCTTAATGTACTGTACTTTTATCACTGAGAATCAATCATTGTACTAATCTGTTAGTTTGCTTGCATGTCTATCCATCACAATGCAAAATCTTTATTTTCCACTTAAATTATTTTACATATGAAAATACATTACCTCCAATTACCAGTTTATTCCTATAAATTGCCAGCCAATCAATCTTTCCAGAAAATATTTTGGTATTTTTCCAGAAATGAAGCGGGAATGTCTTTTTTTTCTTTTTTTTTTTCTTTCTTTTGTCCAAGTGACTTTTTCCCCCCTTCCTTTTGTTGACATGGTTATGCTGCTATGCGGACATACCGCAGAATGTCTATTGCATTGAGGTCTTGGCTGTATTGCTGTAAAATATGCTTAACCTCAAGCAAGTGTTTTGTTTGAATTGCAAAGAATGCCTCAAGGTAGCGTTTGAACCTGTCAGCGATCATCATTGTGACAGCATTCTTTATTTGGAAAATGGGGAAACATCTTCTCTGTGTAATGATTCCCCGTCGCCAAGCCTGTTTGTCGTAATGAGATGAAGAAAGAAAGCAGGACTGAAGCAGACCGCATCTAAGTGATGTTTGGCCTTCTTCAGGGCATGCATGCGTGCATGCTTCCTCTCCCCCTTGCTCTGCTTCAGTGACTGTCCTTCTTCTTTCTTGCGTTGTCTTCTTTTGCTGCTGTGGCTCACACACAGTCTCCCCCTCTGCTTCTCTCAGGTCCGCAAATTTGTGTCCAAGGATAGCGCAGGCCTGCGTGTGCGCAGTCACCCCTCCCTGCAGAGTGAACAAATAGGCATAGTGCATGTCAATGGCACCATCACTTTCATTGACGAGGTAATTAAGCCCTGGAAAGATGACAAATTATATTGCTTTCATTACAAGCCGGTAAAGACATAAAGGCACCCAAATGCGGTGGTACCTCCAAAGTCGACCAATTTGGAATTCAGACCATTTATTTTGACAATGGACTAACCAAAGGAGTGTGAGATACAAATGCAACGTTAAGACAGGATTTGAACGTCAGTAGTTACTGGCATGAGTGATTACAGTGGAGCTGTTGGAGTCCATTGCTTTTTTTTTTTTTTTTTTGGTGAGGAATAGCGGTAAAGAAAATGGATGGATGGATGTCCACTGCTAATTTTAGCCTCTAGCACAAGCCGTTAGCTCGCAAGCCGCCGACTTATTAACCGGGGTTATTGTTATTGTAACCATTGTTAGCGTACCATTACAGTGGTTAACTTATCTTTACGCTTGTGTGGCCGTCATGAATGTTGAAATGTTCCTTAAAACTTTACTTGGACAGTTAATAAACATGACCGTCTAAAGACTAATTCAGTTTGAATTAGTTTAGGAAAAATGTGGATACAGTAAGTCTATCATCCTCGATTTTCTCCAGTTAGTCATTATTGGGAATCCTCTTTTGCTTCTAAATGTTGTGGTGATAACCTCTCGACCAAAGTATTTACTCTTTTCTCTTAAATATTTCTGCTCATAAAGCTTCCCCAGGCTGCTTGAGTGCATAAAAAAAAATCCGCAGTAATAGAAAATGATTAGATATGTATACAATGTATAGTATATACACGACTAAAAAAAAAAAACGTTTAGGGATATTTGGCTTTCGGGTAAAATTTGAGGATGAACCTAAAATACACAGTAACCTTTACTGGTGAACTTAATTTGACCTTCTTTAAACTTTTGATGCCCATGTCCAACTTTCTGCGCAACTTGTTGTTCTCGAATAATTAGCTCTATGGCAAAATTCACAACAGGTATTTGATCCATAAAAACCTCCAAGGACGTCCTCTTCACTAGAAAACGCCTGGTGATGACAATTTGTGACGCTCTTAAGGTCAGTGAACGCTTCCCTCGCAGAACATCCCGTCGGAAGCCTCGCAATGGCGAGGTCCTGTTGATCGATTGTTAGGTACGTCTTGGTCTCATCCACTAGGAAATGTATCGGTCGATTCACGGATCCAACACCTGTGTGAATTTGGCCGTCAAGCTCCTTGTCAGTGAAGCGCAAGTTGCAGTTCGATATGTGCATTCAAAAGTTTAGCGTTCAAATGTAGTTCAGCGTTAAAAGGTTCATCCTCGGTTCCAAACTGCAAAGATCGAATGTCCTTCCACTTTGGAGACATTCTTGTGGCCTCAGAGTCGTTTTGCACGTGTGCTTTTTCGTGTTTCCGTAGTAACGGGACGGCATGCTGTGCTGTGCTCCGTTGTTTGTTTCCCCCGCACCCCGTACTTTCCCCTACTTTAGATCCACAATGACGATGGCGTGTGGCTCAAGCTCAATGAGGAAACGGTCAAGAAGTACGTTCCCAGCATGAATGGGTACACTGAGGCCTGGTGCCTCTCTTTTAACCAGCACCTGGGCAGGAGCCTTCTGGTCCCCGCTGATGTAAGTAAGGAGGAGGCAGTCTGACAGACCCCTTTGTTTACATGTCAAAACTGCTTTTCAAGGTTCACGTTTTGGCGCTCTTTTGCCGAATGTACACGGAGCATGTTGAATTGGTCAAATTGCAGGGGGCAGCTGCTGCATGTAATATCTGTTTGAATAACAATTTCCACTGGAGCACCTCAAAGGAAAAGTGTGCATGTAGCTAAGAGATGTGCAAAGGTGGTTCCGGTTTCACAAGAATGTACTGTATTTCCTCATGTAGTGGCCCAGGAGGTTTATTTACCCAAACTGCAGAGAATAAATAGAAGACCTACCAGGGAGTACAGCTTTGATTTTACGATTTACATTTTTAAAAGTGTGACAACTAGTCGCTGAAATAAGTATTTCAAACGTCACCATTTTTTCTTGTGACAACAGTACCCGCTAATTCCAGGTCGTTTCGAAGCTCTCCACAGGTGGTCCTTGGCTCTCGGACAACTCTCCTGATTATTCTTTGCACTCCCCTGTCAGCAATCTCGCGAGGAGCACCTGATTGAGGGAACATTTACGGTGGTACGATTGGCTTTCCACTTCCGTATGACGGCCCAACCGGGCTCACTGGAACTTTCAGAAACTTAGATATGCGCCTGTAATCAATGCCATTGTTATGTTTTGCAACAATTAGTTTGCGATGCTCTTGAGACAGCTCTCTGCTCTTCCCCATCGTGACATGTGGCTTGACTCACACCTTGGCAATGAGACCTTTTTGTAGGCCATCAATTAGGACTGAACCAGCTGAATTTCTTTTGTACTGACAAGGGGCTGGACCGCTGTTTGATTATTGATAGATTTTTGGTGTTTTTGCACCTCTCCTTCTTCATGTGTTGAATACTTTTTCCCTGTGTCATTTCACATTTTTACACCCAACTTAATTTCTGATCATAGTTGTTCTACTTTCTTTGTATGTTTACTTGGGTGGCTCCCAAGGTGTGGTGAAATCTTTTAACTCAATAGCACCTTTGGAAGTATATTTAGTGAGAAAAATGGTGACGTGTTAAACACTTATTTCAGCTGCTGTGTGTATAATAATAAGTTATACCTAAAAAATGACTATATGCAGTAGTATATGTAGTAGGAGTGCCACGGTCTATTAGGGGTAAGGTGTTTATTTGGACAGAAGTCTTTTTCGTTTTTGCAATGCATTTTTTATAAAATGTAAAGACTATTAAATCATACTTTCCCTTGAATGAATTATTGGAGAGTAAAATATGACAACATAAAATACCAATTCTAATCAACATGGCCACTGTCACGCAATTCTCCTGTCGAGAGTGCAAGGCGCCTATTCACCTTCGGGCTATGACGTTTATTACACAAATATTACAATTTCTATTTTTAATAGATTTTTGATTATTTCTTATGTAATATTCTAATTTGAGTTTTTTTTTTTGTTAGCTGTAAGCTATAATCTAAATTACAGTATAACAAATAAAATATTTCTGTGTGTGTAGTAAATCTATCTATGTTTTAAATTTAAATTTTAAATCTATCTATGTTTTAAATTTTTGAATAGAACTACTGCAATAAATTATTTTCCTCCATAGTACAATTCATTAAGATGCACATGTAGATAATCACAATACATAAAACAGCAGAAATATGTTTTGTAATGATTGTTTTATACTATCGCTTTCCGAATGCTTCCAAATGATGTCATCAGTCATAGTAAAGGGAATTGCATCCATTTTTGGGGTTTAAAAAAAAAAAATAATAATAATCCTTTTGAATCTATTTGAAAAGTGGTGCTTATTGAAATGAATAACTCACCTGGTGTTTAATTGGGCACTGCGTCTATTAGTGGAGGGAGCACGTATTTGAAGAAATACGGTACATGTTGAAATGGAAGCAGCTCTTGTAAGTTGCTCGTGCACTCACGCAGCAGACTTTTCAGTGCATTGACTAACACGGAGACCAAGCTGCAACTTTAATCTCGTGGCAAATTAACTGAGTGAGCTCTTTCTTCATTCCCTCCCAGTCCATTAACACTGATGCATCACGGCCACGTTGCAATCGAGGTTCTTTTTTTTCGTTCCCTCCCTCTTGCTTTTGGCTGCTCCGTGCCATGACCGGCAACACAAGTCACTCCGAATGCGATGCTCCTCAGTTGTTTGATGGTCCGAGTACGGGAGCTGCCCGAAAACTGAGATCCGTGTGGTCGCGAAGCTTTTGAGTGTCTAGTTGTAGTTCCAACTTTTGCGTTGGGGTCGTATTAGTTGCTCCGAGGCTTTCAGCGCGAGGTTGCTTTTTGAACAGCATGACACACCGTATCATCCAAGTGTGGGGGGGGGGGGGGGATTTTTTTGGGAAGTGCTTCCCATTCTTCCGTTTTCAAATTCTGCTGTGTCTTCTTATCCTCTCAAAGAGCCAAACCAATATTTTTTTTCTTCCCCCAAAATATTTGGGCGCCCCCTTCCCTTGTTCCTCCATCCTGTTTTTCCTCTCCTTTCTCTGCTGTGTGCCTTGACTGTCTCACGATCTGTTGCTCAGAGTGTCTTTAACGCTAGCCATGGAGTCAGGGATATCGGATTTTTGTCGTGGACCCCCTTAACTATATTCCCGCCACAGGTGAGTTGTATGAAGGAGAGGGTTGAATAGCTTGTCTGACCCCTCACTCCCCACCTACACCCCCTTTCGCATCTCATTTATTTCCCACACTCGCTCTGTAGTTGTCAAAAGGAAGTGGAGCTGGAGTTGCATGGGTGTTTGTTTTGTTTTTGTATCTTTTTGTCAGCTGAAGGCGATCGCAATGTCTCCGCAGCGTCCCGAAGTGATTAGTGTTGGTATTAACTGCATGGGATCGTAGACTACTACTACGGCAGTTGGTCGCATGTTTTGACGGCTTGTCGTGTTTGTGTGTCCTAGCATGCCCCCCTGTTGGCGTTTATGAAAATGACATAATTGTGTGTCGGTACAGTGTTGGATAGAATCATCTAATTATGTCTTTTCTTCTTAAATGACTTTAAAACAACTGGACAAAACTATTGAGACCTGCCTCTTAATTAACCAATCAAAGTTTGGCCTTTTGATGTAATTTCCTTGATCATTAATGGGGAAAATTACTGATAAATGACTTGTTAGTTTTAATGTCATTTTAGTAGGGTGGCTCTGAAATCCTGTTTTGATGCCAGTGCCGCATTGAGAAGAATAGAGGAAGCCTCTGTTCATTAATCTGTAATCTGTCGATTGACAGATTAATGATCAGTTTAGCACTTTTCAATTCCGTTTCTAACCTTCTACATTGGAAAACTCTGACATCTTTTAGAAAGTCCGCTCAGAGCAGTGGAAGCTGTTATATTTTCAAAGGACAGTTACACTTTTTTTGTTTTTTTGTTTTTACGTATCCCAATACTTTTGTCCATATTGTTTATATTACAACACCACAAGTGTATATACTGTAAAGTTTTTAAAACTTGGTATTTCCTCACATAGTGGCCTTTTTTTCACTTCACTGCAGAGTATCAATGCATTTAAAAAAAAATAAATAATTGCAAAATTGTATTCTTTCATTTTCAAGAATTGAAATAATCATTTAAAATCAAATATTATGAGCGCACCCACGACCCTAGTGAGGATACGTGAATACAGAAAAAGGATGGATGATTATTCTACATTGATTAGCGGCCCCAGTTGTAGAGTTGGACACTTTCCTTCCATTCATTTTCCTGACACTACTCTGTGGTAATTGTCCAGCATGGAGTAGCTCCACCCTTAAGCGGCATCACTTTCTCTTTAAACGCTGGCATAAACATAAGCGTAAACAGCTATTATTTATTCAAGTGCAGAAGGGATCCATTAGGGCAGAGGCAACTGTTTAAGGGAATACAGTTTGTATGTCAAACGCGTGTTTTTTTTTTTTAATTCTTTGAAAAAGAAATTGGAATAGGTATCGTTTTAAATCATGCTCGATGTGCGTTCCCTCTCGCCCTAATTCCCGCCCTTCCCTCTTGCAGGAGGTCAGGGGCCAGACGGTGGACACCACAAAGGAGGTGAGCAGCTGCCCGTCCCGCGAAGTGCCCGCTCGGGTGCAGGGCGGGGCAGGGCAGGGCGGCGGACCGGGGCTTTATAAGGTAGTGAAGACAGGCCCCTCTGGTCACAACATCAGAAGCTGCCCAAACCTTAGGGGTATCCCCATTGGAATGTTAGTACTTGGCAACACGGTCAAGGCCATAGGCGAGGTACGCACTCATCCCAAATGCAATGTCTTTATGCTGGCTCGGCTTGATTACGTTTGTTCCGGTAGTGGACTGCACTGATCAAATATAGCGAATCCCCTCACAGACAAATCTCTTTCTGAACTGAAGTACTGAATTATGCTTGTAACCTGGGTGTGCTCTTTATCTCGCACACCGTACCTGTGCAATTTCTTTCGAATTCCAGTTTGTTCAGGTAATCCTATTCAGCCGCAGCAGGAATGTCGTCCGCATTAATATTTCAAAGTTTTGCAATTGTCGTGGTGTTGAATGGAGCGTCATCCATCTTTTGGTTTTTGGCTCCTGTGGTGTGTCATGCTGTTCACTAGCCTGCACTAGAATGGCCCGTCCGGACCCGCCAGGTGCAACCTGCACTTACTAATACTTCCCATCTGTGTTCTGCCCCCCCACCCCCAATTGATATAGTGTTTCAGGGAGTTGAGTACATTTAACTTTCAACAAGCAACTTCTCAACGAGTACGTTTTGCTTGAGCCACATTGGTTTTGTTCCACGGTGTGGCGTGCTGACAACAGCAACAAAATTATCCAATCCTTGGGTTCCAATAGTGTGCATTGTGTGTTGAAATTGATTGAGTCCATGTTCAAGATCTGCTCCAGTCCAATTTGTCTCATGGTTTGTGCAGTGCACTGGGATTGGGATCAAAATCTGAAGTGTCCATAGACAGTATAAAATGTGGATGTCGTCGCTTTGACTGGCGTTGAGTGTTTTAACCATTCAGTATTGGGACAAGGACACTCTTATACGGTGTTATGTTTTGTTTTGTTTTTGAACGTTTAAGGGTGAAGCCAGAGTATGTGTTGGGTTTGGAGTTTGGATAAAGAGTGTTGTGTGTGTGTACCAGGTGGTCAACTCGGAGGGAGCGTGGGTGCAGCTGGATAAAAACAGCGTGGTGGAGTTTTGCGAGAGTGACGAGGGAGAGGCATGGTCGCTGGCCAGAGACCGCGGAGGAAACCAGTACCTTCGCCACGACGAGGGTGAGCCGCATCCTCCGTCATGATCGTCATCGTAACCGTACATCAAATGCAATCACGTCCCGGGTAACCTGATCCAATTCCATGTCACAGAACAAGCGCTGCTTGAGCACGACGCCCAGACTCCGCCGCCGAGTCCGTTCTCAGTGCAGGCCTTCAACAGAGCTGCGACGTCCAATGGAGCGCAGGGCTTTGACTATGGAATCTCCAACAACAAAGGTCAGCTCAGGGATGGAATAAGTGTCGACAAAAAACTCTTAAGGTCCATCACGCACAACTTGCAGCATATTTTGACTGCTCTTCTGATATTCGGTCGACACTCACCTGCCACAATGTTAGGTACACCTGCACCTCTTCCTTCACAAAGTTTTTAGTGCTCAGTTTTGAGTATTTATTTAGCTTCTACTGTGTGGCATTTCTTTTTTTTTTTTTTTTTTTTTTTACGTTTTAAAAAACAAAACAAAAAAAAAACAACATTTTAACATGTTGTCTTCAATGTTTTGTTCCAATTTTAATACCTGAAGGGAAATTCAGTTTTCACTGTGCTGTATCCCAATTCTTACACCAATGTGGCGAGCGGTCCTGTCTGACTGCAGCAATTTGGAATTTTGATGCAGTGCAGTCGTTGACCCCTGCAAACTTTACGCACAAGAATAAACACATGGTTAAAATGGAACTTTTACAACTGAGCGTTATTGTATCCTACTGCTGGAAACCCAGAGGATTAAAATTTTAATTGAAAATGAAATCCTCTGGGTTTCCAGCAGTGTTAGTAAGAGTACTTCAGATCTCGACTCTTTTGTCACGGTTATGACATACTGTATATTTCTTAAGCTGTATAGTCAATGAAAGACTTGGAAAAAGTCGAACAGTGCGGTGATGTTTGGTGCAGATGGTCCTGCTGGTGGGGTTACAAACACTCGGGTTTCAGCCGTTTGTACATGAACAATTGAAGGATGACCAGCGGGAAACAATCTAGCAGTCTAGAAGCAGGCATGTCGTTTTTAAATCCCAGAGCGCAAATTCCATTTTTACTCTGCTGTATAATTATGTTGCAAGCAAGATGATAGTCAAGCCCACTTCTCACAGCAAGGGATTTTGGTAACCTTATTTAACTACGATTTAAAAAAAATAAAAAATAATAATAATAAATTCTCAGTATGGTGTGGTGCAGTTTGTAGGTCGCTGCAAACTTTAACCACAGTAATAAATTGACTATCGATGAACAGAGCAGTTATCTTTGTAAGGGCACAATGCATGCTAGATGCAGCTCTTGTATCGGATCTCATTATATGGTGCAAGTGTACCTAATGACGTCTCGCCTCGAACTTCACTAAACTCACTTGATCCTCATTAAAGTTGATTTCATGGCTTTGTTGGCTTTTTCTGTAGCCAATCCTTTTAATGGAGATCCATGTGACGTTGTTTTTTTGAGTTAGCCCTTTTCATTTTGCACTCTGTCAAGTTACATGCAACTATCGCCGATCCATCGGAACGTGACTTTTTGATTAATTTCTGCATGTTTGAGCTGCTGTGTTAGATAAGCGACGCCTACCGCCTCTGCAATGCTAAGCGTAATCTCTGCCTGTGTGTTCCTTCAGTCGGCCTGCTGTGTTTTTGCTGGGTGGCGCCGCTCCATACATGTCGCACTCTAAATGTAGATTGAACTACCCTCACCCTCAATTGTGGTGCCCCTCCCGCTCCCAGTTGCCCCCCCCCCCCCCCCCGCCCCCTCGCGCCCCTAGTTGAAGCTGTAGTTTCTCCACCTCCTCTGTCTCCGTGTTTGCAGGTGACCGGCTGAGCGCCATACTGAATTCCATTCAGTCTGGGCCCTTCAACTCAGCAGCTCCCTCCTCAGTGTTTGAGCAAGCTGCACAACCTCCTTCCTCTTCTTCCTCCTCCTCCTCCTCCTCCTCTTCCTCTTCCTCTTCCTCCTCCTCCTCCTCTTCCTCCCTTGTCCAGAGTCCATTTGTGTTTGGACAGTCCCCCTCCCAACTGTCTCAGCCACAACCACAGCTTCTGAGTAAGTGCGTCCAGTGATTAGTCAGCTCCTGATGTTTTTTTTTTAACCTTCCTCATTCGCTCAGAATGTGTTGTAAGGCATCACATGCACTTATGTGTTGGTCCTTCAGTGGGAATACCTTTAACAAGCTCACCAGTCTATCATTGGATTATTGTTGTTTTAAAAAGTAACAGGTGGCACTGGATTGAAGTCAATCGCATTTCCTCAAACTGTGGCCTCTAATAAACGTCACCTCTCGGATGGACGCCACCCTCAGGAAAAAAAAAAAACCAAAAAACTAGTTCCGTTATCTTTATGAGGACTAATAGCGACGCTTAACCACGATAAATATGGCAAACATAAAAATAAATACAACTTAAAATATTCTATAATATTGCGTATTATAAAAGGCATTTGTACAGATAAAAGCCTCCTACTTGAATAAATAAATCCCTTGGACCTAATAGTACTCTGTAAATATGAGGAAATACGCTCGTCACCTTTTTAAAACAAGAATTTGAATCTCAATTGTAGACTAAAATGTCTTGTTAAAAAAGAATTTTTCTTGGGCATGTGCTGACTTAAGAGGCTGAGTTTATTTTATTTATTTTTTGCTTGCTCTGATGATTAGTGAAACGTTTCTCCGCATTTTGCATCAGTTTTTCTTCCCTTCCGTTTCCATTCTTTGAGCCTTTTCACCAGCCACGTCGGCCAACCTCGGGCCTCGCTCCCGTTGTACACACAACTACGACTACTACTGCTACTCTTAATTATTTATTATTGTCTCCGATGACCTCCTTAAACTGGAGTTTCTTTCCTTCCCAGCCTTCAATACCATTACAGAGCTGTCAGTGTGAAATCGCCATTGGACATAGCCCAAATTAGCAGCTCTCTACTTTTCAGACATTTTTGTGTGCGTGTCATGCTACTTCTTTTCTGCCTTTAAAAACACATTTTTCTGTCCGTTTCACTTGAATGCATTGCCTCTTTCAATTTGGCCTTCTGGATTGAGCCCATTGCCTCTTTTGTGCTTTCTCTCTCGTTTTCTGACTCTTTGCCTCCTTGCATTCCATGCCTTGTTTGTTTACCTTGCCACTTGTTTTCCGCTGTAGATGATTCACCACGCAGCCTTGCTTCTCGCGAGCGTGCGCGCAAAAGCGGCGTGGCCGCAGCCGGGCATGCCACTGCTCTCTCATCTCTCGCTCTGAGGCAAAAGGGTGGGTAGCCAAATCACGCACGGCTTCCCTCAGACCCGTCAGAGGTTGTGTGGAAAGCGGGTTTTCCTGTGCTTGTATTTTATAAGCTTGTCATTAACAGTTTCTAATCGGCTTTCACACCCTGCCCCCCTCAAAAAAAAAAAAAAAAAAAAAAAGTCTTGACTAAATGTTGTAACGATGATGAAGCACTCAATACATACTCATATGCTCATTCACTTTTGTTTGCACCTTTCATACCAGTTTAAAGCATCTTTTTGGTCACATATCGGAGTGTTATGTCGTAGCCGAGTGAATTAAAGGGGACTTATCATGTTTGCTTTTATTTCTCAGAGTTCTACAATCTTAAAATGTTTCCTTTTCATTTTAGAGATTCATACATATAGTGGCTTTATCGTGTTTAGAAAAAGGAGAAACAAGCTTAAAATGGACAATGCCCATCTTAAACATTTGTATTCCCTGTGTCACTTTTCTGAATAAACGTGACTGGCACAGAATGGGGAGACTGAGTCCATACGTCAATTGTCAGGCTTTTGTAGGGCGTATCAAAGCTGCGACTCAGCCGCTACCGTATATTTCGAAAAATACATATCCTTTCAAAACAAACCTGAGAATGAGCATCATATGTCCCTTTTAAATGTTTGTAATGGTTTCTCTGGAGTGTTCTGCTTCCACATAACTGAATTGTTGACGTTTAGGCGAGCGAGGGAACCTGGCGCCCGGCGCACGGTCCATGTCCCCAGCCTCCAAACACCGCCAGGAGAACCGTTCGCCCAAACAAGAGAGTCGAGGGAGCCGCACGTCAGACCACGGCAGAGTCAAGACGGGTCAAGAAGGGTCGCTCTCGGCCAGCGAAGCCCTCATTCTCCGCTCCGATACGGCCAAACTGCGCTCTGACTCTCACGGCCGTTCTCACTCGCCCAATCACAACACTCTGCAGGCCCTCAAGTCAGACGTCAGAACGTCAGGACATCGGGCTGAGTCGCCCAACGCAGGCTCCCGCTCCTCCTCGCCGAAACAAAAAGGAGTGTCCTCCTCGGGCCGGTCCAGTCCTTCCAGCACCTCCTCCCAGCATTCCTCGTCAACACACCACGACAAGAACGTCCCACCTAAAGTTAGCTCCTCGTCCAAAGCCAGGCTGGAACCGCCCAGAGAGAGATCCAAGTCCGATTCCTACACTCTGGACCCAGACACTCTTAGGAAGAAGAAGATTCCTCTTACAGAGCCAATCAGAGGCAGGTCCACCTCGCCCAAACCCAAAGTGTCTCCCAAAGATCCAAACCAAGACAGCGTCGGTAACACCGAGAACCGCGTTCCTTCCCCCCACGTGACCCAAGAAAACCTGCACAGCGAGGTGGTGGAGGTGTGTTCCTCAAGCACTCTTCTTTCAAATGAGGACGCAAACGATGAAAACGTGGAGGTGCAGGACTCTGAGGAGGCCTCGTGCAAGGTGCACTTTAGCATCGGCAAGGCGCCGGTCAAGGAGGAGCTGGAAAGCCGCTCTTCGCCCAAAGTCAGCCGCAAAACCTCCAGTCGGCACACCCGGCCAAAGAAGGACAAATCCGGACCTCTTTTCAAAGGTGAGAGCACGCAGAGGATATGCGAGCCCGCCAAGCAGGCCATGTCCCCATCTGTGGCAGAATGCTCCAGGGCGGTCTTTGCAGCCTTCCTGTGGCACGAAGGTATTGTCCACGACGCCATGGCCTGTTCGTCCTTCCTCAAGTTCAACCCGGATTTGACCAAAGAGCACGCGCCCATCCGCAGCTCCCTCGGAGGGCAGGGTGCCGAGGAGAAGGAGAGCAAGCTCAAGAACCGTCACTCCCTGGAGATTTCCTCCGCGCTGAACATGTTTAACATTGCCCCGCATGGACCGGACATCTCCAAAATGGGCAGCATCAACAAAAACAAGGTTCTCTCCATGTTAAAGGAGCCACCGTTGCCAGAAAAGTGCGAGGACGGCAAAGCGGACGCCGTCTCCTATGACGTGACGTCGCATCCGTCCACGAGAGCAAAATCCATCCTGCCGCTGACGCTGCAGCACTTGGTCGCATTCTGGGAGGATATCTCCTTGGCCACGATCAAGGCAGCGACTCAGAACATGATCTTCCCCAGCCCGGGGTCGAGCGCCATCCTAAAGAAGAAGGAGAATGAAAAGGACAGCAAAAAAGCCAAGAAGGAGAAGAAGAAGCGGGAAAAGGCGGAGGTGCGGCCGAGGGGAAATCTGTTTGGGGAGATGGCGCAGCTCGCCATGGGCGGACCGGAGAAGGACACCATCTGTGAGCTGTGTGGCGAATCTCACCCTTACCCCGTCACCTACCATATGAGACAGGCTCACCCAGGTAAAGGAAGAGAAAACACGTTTTTTTTACAGAGTTGCCCATTCCCAGAAGGGTTTAACTAGCTCCTCCTTTCCTCAGGCTGCGGCCGCTATGCCGGAGGCCAAGGGTACAACAGCATCGGTCACTTCTGCGGTGGTTGGGCTGGCAACTGTGGAGACGGTGGCATCGGAGGCAGCACCTGGTACCTGGTGTGTGATCGCTGCCGGGAGAAATACCTGAGAGAGAAGCAGACTGCAGCCAGGGAGAAGGTATCTTCTGCTCCAACCTTTGTACTGTGTAGCAGCATTTGGTGCACCGCCCATCCATTTTCTTCTCCCTCGTTTATTTGGGTGCGGGTTGTGTGGGCAGCAGTGGAACTTCACAGTTCTTCTGTTGTAGTTGGCTTTTCCTGACATTGTGCTGCGAGATCTGGTGACCAAAATGTCAGGAAAAGCCTACCAGAACATCTCAACTTTATTTGGTGTTAATCAGAGGTACTTTCATTGGTGACCAGGTGTTAGCTGACCCCCATCTCACGAGCTTGAATGCTTCCAAATAATTATGAACAAAGCTCCACGCCCCGTTTGTGAGCGTGTGTGCAGCCACATTATCGCAACTTCTCCTTGTTTTTACTTCCCCCTTTTACTTTTCAGTTGAGTTGTATAGGCTACAGGTCCAAAGTTTTAAAACGATTCCTCCCGGTCTCATGGTTTTCTTATCACAAAAACCTGGCATTTGAACAGGGGCGCGTGGTTAGTTATTTGTTTTGTTGTAAATCGACTGTAAACTGTATTGATATTGTATCAGTTGGTGTTTGAGTGGTTCATTTCGTTTCGTCTAGCAGCTGGTGTGGGATCAGTTTCGATGCACATTCGGGAGACGTGGGAACGGTCCTGGTTGTAGTCAGCTCAGCTAAAGTGATAAAGGACTGAGGCACTGCGGCCGCCATCATGCTTTTCCAACCATGCATTTCCAGTGAGTTGATTTGTATTGGCTGTCTTACATGACTTATCCCATTCGCCCTTCCTTGCTAGGTGAAGCAGTCAAGGAAGAAGCCCTTGCAGGTGAAGACCCCGAGGGCCTTGCCCACCATGGAGGCTCACCAGGTGATTCGGGCCAACGCATTGTTCCTGCTGTCCCTCAGCAGTGCCGCCGAGCCCAGCGTGCTGTGCCATCACCCTCCCCGGCCGCTGCATTCCCAGCTGCTCCCCAGCCTCAAAGAAGGCGTTTCGGCCGAACTTCCCAATAAAATGAGCTGCCTCTACCTACAGACACTCGCCAGGTAGCAAACCAACTCCGTAAATATAACATCAATATTCGAAAGCTAAACGTCTATGCGTAACAATTAGTACGCTTTTGTCCTTAAGGCAACACACAGAGAACTTTGGCGCCTACCAAGACGACAGTCTCTTCCAAGATGAGATGAGGTATTTGCGCTCCACGTCTGTTCCTGCGCCCTACATTTCGGTCACCCCCGACGCCTGCCCTAATGTTTTCGAGGAGCCGGAGAACAACATGAAATCAATGCCCCCCAGGTAAACACAGCTTCCTCCAGACTCAGTTTTGACAGCACGATATGTTGCGTCTGCCGTTTGTCCGGAACACTCTCTCGTGGTTACAAATCAGCCCCGACACCCTTGAAACGCTACAGAGCTTCTGTTTTCATGTCAAAGCATCAAGGTTAAGGTCCACTCCAAAAGAAAATTGGAATGTTCCTTAATTTTATTCTGATCGTCTCTCAACTTGATGGACGAACAGTTTAGCGATAGTAAGGCCGCGCAACTGATTTATCCTTTGTCGCTATTAACCTTGACTTTGACGAGATCGGCCAAGTTCACTAGTAAGGAGTTAAAAAAAAAAAAAAAAAGATGTGGGCAACAACCCACACTGTGTCAAATCTCATATTGAAAGTCTTGATGAGCGCTTTCCAGATCTGTAATTATTTTGTTAGAATGCCCTGACATGATGATGTGATTACCCAAAGACTTTGGCTTGAAACTCTCCCCAATCTCCGTCGTTCAGTCTCGAGACAAGTCCGATCACAGACAGCGACACAGCCAAGCGCACCGTTTTCCAGAGGTCTTACTCCGTCGTGGCCTCCGAGTACGACAAGCAGCACTCGCCCTCTCCGGCTCGAGTCAAAGCCGTGCCCAGACGCAGAGTTCACAGCGGCGATGCGGGTGATTCAGCTTAACCCGTCGAATAGTCGTGCAAGCTGTTCGGCGTCGTTTCTGACCACCTGTTTTTTGTCACCGTACCAGAGGTGGGATCTTCGCTATTGCGCCACCCGTCTCCCGAGCTGTCCAGGTTGATCTCCGCCCACGGCTCCCTCAGCAAAGGGGAGAGGAACTTCCAGTGGCCCGTGCTGGCGTTTGTCATCCAGCATCACGATCTGGAGGGCCTGGAAGTGGCCATGAGGCACGCGTTGAGGAAGTCCGCATGCCGGGTGTTTGCCATGGAGGTACAACACTTACTTCTTCAATCTCCAGTTTTATTTTAGCGTGAAACCCGCAGCAGCATTTCGCGACGTAACCGACACACACACGCAAAATATTAGGACCCTTGGCTATTATACGTACAATAACATAATATAGAGTTTGTGTCCTCCTTCGCAGCTTTTGTAGAAACTGCTAAACTACATAACTCAGAACTCCATTGCAAATCCTTCAGTCGTGATGGCTTCCACAATAAACAAAAGTAACCTAACCCCCCCACCATTTGCTTGTACCACCAACGCATACCAATTTGATTTCATTCAATTTATATCTGATATGCTTCAAACTTAGCACACTAAATATGTATTAAGATACTATAGGGGCCTGACTACAGGTAAATTCTTCCATACCAACACTACAGTGTATCCAACATACCCAATATGAAACCAATATGTAATATTACAGTGATGGTAATGGAAACTTTGTGTCCCCATCAGGCCTTCAA
Organism: Phyllopteryx taeniolatus; assembly: GCF_024500385.1. Lineage (NCBI taxonomy): Eukaryota > Metazoa > Chordata > Actinopteri > Syngnathiformes > Syngnathidae > Phyllopteryx > Phyllopteryx taeniolatus. The sequence goes on along the minus strand of NC_084513.1, from coordinate 23,912,975 downwards.
CTGGCTCCTGTGCAACGTGATCCAGACCACTTCCCTGCATGACATCCTGTGGCATTTCGTAGCCTCTCTCACTCCATCGCCCTTCGAACCCGACGACGAGGAAGACGACGAGAACAAGGGCAACAAGGAAAACCTTGAACAGGTGACGAGTGGTTGAAAAGTGTTGCTTTTGTTTGAGGGGGGCGGGGCTGCGATTTCTCAATGGGCGTCATCGTCACACCTCACAGGAACGAGACCTCGGCGTTTGCGAGCACCCTTTGTCCGACATCGTTATCGCGGGGGAGGCGGCTCACCCGCTGCCCCACACCTTTCACCGCCTCCTCCAGACCATCTCCGACCTCATGATGTCCCTTCCCAGTGGAAGCTCGCTGCAGCAGATGGCGCTAAGGTACTGCACCTCCGTTTTGGGTTTTCCAGTTGTGAGCTTTTTGCGGGTTCGACAGGTTGCGTCTCGCACTTGTAGGTGCTGGAGTCTCAAGTTCAAGCAGTCGGACCACCAGTTCCTCCACCAGAGCAACGTCTTCCACCACATCAACAACATACTGTCCAAGTCCGACGACGGCGACAGCGAGGAGAGCTTCAACATCAGCGTTCAGTCGGGCTATGAAGCCATTAGCCAGGCAAGAAAAAACCCAGCACTCGGGTACTGTTGCCGAAATGTCGCAGCACGCGCTGACTGCGATGCGTCGTCGCTCGATAGGATCTCTGCCTGGTGACCTGCCTGAAGGACCTGACCGGCGTGGTGGACATCAAGACGTCCAGCCGTCCCGCCATGATCGGCAGCCTGACGGACGGCTCCACCGAGACCTTCTGGGAGTCCGGAGACGAGGACAAGAACAAAACCAAGAGCGTCACAATCAGCTGCGTGAAAGGCATCAACGCCTCCAACGTGTCTGTTCACGTCGACAACTCCAGAGACCTCGGGGTAAGGAGGGGGGGAAAAAAAACAAACAAGTTTTCAAGAGAACTGCGATGTTTTCTTTTGATCTTCATTGTTCCCCTCCCCCCCCCAATCCATAGAACAAAGTGACCTCAGTGACGTTCCTGTGTGGAAAGGCTATAGAGGACCTCTGCAGGATTAAGCAGGTGGGACGATGAGAGAATACAGTCAAAACACAACAAATGCTGCTTTTATTATTCAAATATTACAATGTTTGGGTTCCACGACCGAGACATTTTCCACAACCGCGCTTTCATTAGCGCAAAGGCACTACATTAGTAATAATATTAAAATATAATAATTACCATCATAATGCTAAGCTTATATATTTCAATACAATACCTATTAGTTGTATTGATATTGTGCTGCATTTTCCCCAAAAGTTAAATCTTTTTAAAAGTGAACTCATGTAGTGGCCACATTAGTTTATTGACTCAAAAGTATACACATTTTCACAGTAATATTTCATGATATTGCATGTTTTAAAATCATTTTTTAATTGGTTTGTAATGCATTTTCTGTAAAATAAAATATATTTGTACACTGTAATATTATAGTTGACATTATTAGTTATTATTCAACTCAATATTTCAACTACGATATCTTTTAATGTTGTGTAATAAATATTTTACACAATCACTATGAGTTGCTAAATATATTTTATCATCTTATCTATTTTATTTAAAATTTTGTTTTACAAATGTTTTACTTTTTTTTTTTTAAAACTATGCATTACAATATTGGTATTATAACAATAATATTACATTAGAACAATATATTCTGTACTTTACAAGTGCAGTTTTCAGAAATAAATGGAATTGTACAAAATAGTTGGAATACAAATCTAAATTTAAAAGAACACCACTGTGTTAATTTGACAATGCGATGTTGTCAAACGTTATAGTAAAAGTCATTAGAGGTTGCGGAGTTGTTCAAATAATGTACCTGCGAGGACCCTGAACGTAACTCTTTTTCCATCTCAGGTGGACCTGGACTCTCGTCACATGGGCTGGGTGACGAGCGAGCTCCCCGGGGGCGATCATCACGTGATCAAGGTGGAGCTGAAAGGGCCCGAGAACACGTTGAGGGTGCGCCAGGTGAAGGTGCTGGGCTGGAAGGAGGGCGACAGCATCAAGATCGCCGGCCAGATCTCGGCCAGCGTGGCGCAGCAGAAGAACTGCGAGGGCGAAACGCTGCGTGTGTTCCGCCTCATCACCTCACAGGTAGTCACAAGCGCACATACCTACTTGCAGGTGCAAAATAAATCCTTATCCGTATTTGTCCATTTTGCTCCCAACAGCAAAAAACTACCATGGATTTTGTACTTTATTGATCGTTTCTAATGTTTTTAGCATTATCTTTATACATACTGTGTATTGATTTTTCAGTGTATGTATTTGATTAAACCACTACCTTTCTTCACTATTTATTCGGGGGACAAAATTCACCACATGTTCCACTGCCTTAACCACTGAGACTACAAGAAGAATTGTCTTTTTAGGTGTTTGGGAAGCTCATCTGTGGAGATGCAGAGCCGACCCCGGAGCAGGAGGAGAAAAATCTGCTGTCGTCTCCGGAAGGAGAGGAAAAGGTCTGCTGTGCCAAGTTCGTCCGTATACTTGCCAACTTTTTAGTGACACCTCACTTCATTTATTTACATTTTCGAATAGGTACCGTCAGACGCGGACCTCAAAGAGCACATGGTCGGAATCATTTTCAGCAGAAGCAAACTTACCAACCTGCAGAAACAGGTCAACTTGAAGACACAATTAGCACAGGATTAAATTAACTCTTGAAAGACATTTACCGTGATTTTTGTTGTTGTTGTTGTTTCTTTCTTTCTTTCTTTACAGGTGTGTGCGCACATCGTCCAGGCCATCCGTATGGAGGCGACGCGCGTGAGAGAGGAGTGGGAGCACGCCATCTCCAGCAAGGAGAACGCCAACTCGCAGCCCAGCGACGACGACGCCTCCTCGGACGCTTACTGCTTCGAGCTGCTGTCCATGGTGCTGGCGCTGAGCGGCTCCAACGTGGGCCGGCAGTACCTGGCGCAGCAACTGACACTAATGCAGGATCTCTTCTCGCTGCTGCACACGGCCTCGCCGCGAGTGCAGAGACAGGTGAGCGAGGCCGAACATGGAGGAAAAAGGGCTTGTACAGTGCTCGTAACGGTGATTCGCACCAAGTCAAAGGATGACCATAAAAGTATCTTTTAGTCTCTCAGCATCCCCACAGTAACATTCCACGGCGTGCGCTCGCGCTTTATCACAGGTGACGTCGTTGCTCCGACGGGTCCTTCCGGAGGTGACGCCGGTTCGACTGGCCAGCATCATCGGGGTGAAGTCTCTGCCGCCGGCGGACATCAGCGACATCATCCACTCCACGGAGAAGGGCGACTGGAACAAGCTGGGAATTCTAGACATGTTCTTGGGCTGCATTGCCAAAGCGCTCACCGTGCAGCTGAAGGCCAAAGGGACCACCATCTCTAGCACCGCCGGCATGGCTGCCGGCAAAGGGGTGACCACCGTCACGCTGCCGATGATCTTCAACTCCAGGTGCGTTGGCGCCCTGCGATCGAACGATATTTAGTATCGAAGTATTGTTTTATTTTTTTACCCTCAGTTACTGCGTCGTCGTAGGTGTTGCTGCCTTCACTTTTGCAATCAGTAATCAAAAGCATGCTTGATGGGGTTGAGACCAAGCCATTGAAGAATTCTCCCTTTCTTTGCATTCAAAGTCTTATTGTTGCAAAGGTGACAAAAGTGAAGGCAGACCCACACTCAAACAGCAAGTGAAGCTTAATCCACATTCAGTCAAGTGCTACAAACTTATCAGAAGGATACAGACTGTTCATATACTACAATAGCAGGTCAAGACTTTTGGAAGGTAAAGACATGAAATATGCTACAAAACTGATGGGACAAATGGATAATGCCTACAAACATATTGCTGTACTAAGACTTTATGAAGGCAAAAAAACAAAAAAATAATCAAGGCAATCACCTGATCTCAACCCAGTAGAGCATGCGTTTCACTTACTAGGCTGTAAGATACACAAACAAGCAGCAAGTGCAGGTGGCTCCAGGGATGACCTCTTTGGAATCATTCTTTTCGATCTGCTCTATTTGTGTCATGTTCAGCTACATCCGGCGAGGGGAGAGCCACTGGTGGATGAAAGGCTCCACCCCTCCCCAGATTGCCGAGATCATCATCAAACTGGTGAAAGACATGGCAGGAGTAAGCGCCTTTCTTTGTGATCGCGTGCACGAGTTTACCGCCGACCCTCCTCTCAGGTGGCCTTGTCGTTCGTTTACAGGGTCACCTTTCGGACGCGTGGTCGCGAGTCACCAAAAACGCCATAGCCGAGACTATCATAGCGCTCACCAAAATGGAGGAGGAGCATCGGTCGCCCGTGCGCTGCATTGCGACTACAAGGGTATGCGGTCACTCGACTTCTTTTCAAATCTTCTTTTCTTCTTTGGTATTAATGCATCTTGTGTTGTTTCTTGATGTGTGAGCTAGCTGTGGCTGGCACTAGCTTCCCTGTGTGTGCTGGACCAAGATCATGTGGACAGGCTGTCTTCTGGTCGATGGATGGGCAAAGACGGACAGCAGAAACAGATGGTAAGAGTTACATGAGTAGAAAAAAAATAATACTATCATATAGATTTATAGATGGGTATAGCTTTCGCCATGGGTCTGGGACCATAATAGCTAATAGGAGCGGAAGATTCAACCACAGACAAAATTTCATTCAGATACGTTTTTTTTAGCTTTGTCAATCATAAAATGTTAGCACTGCTGCTAGGCAGAATTTGTGGCGCACAATTAATTTGTGTCCCAGACCAAATACAAGGACAAGATCGCAAAAAAGCAACATAAGAAATATGAGAATTATTGTTTTTTTTTGTGTGTCTCCACAGCCAATGTGCGACAACCACGACGACGGCGAGACGGCGGCCATTATCCTGTGCAACATGTGTGGCAACCTTTGCACCGACTGCGACCGCTTCCTCCACCTGCACCGACGCACGCGCTCTCACCAGAGACAGGTCAGCGTTTGGCAGGTGTTTTCAATGCCACTTATTGTGCACTAACCGCTTTCACGGTGGCGCTTGGCAGGTGTTCAAGGAGGAAGAAGAGGCCATCAAGGTGGACCTCCACGAAGGCTGCGGTAGGACCAAGCTCTTCTGGCTCATGGCTCTGGCCGACTCCAAAACAATGAAGGCCATGGTGGAGTTCAGAGAACACACAGGTGAACCGACGTGTTTCACGCAACACACAGCAGGGGATGCTCCATTTTCCCCTCGAACCTGAACCTGAGCGGACATGTTTTTCCAGGTAAGCCTGCATCCAGCAGCTCGGACGCGTGCAGGTTCTGCGGAACAAGGAACGGAACCGAACTGTCGGCGGTCGGAAGCGTCTGCTCTGACCCCGACTGTCAGGTAAACCATCTGAGGGATTGAAAAGCATTCGGTTGAGCTGGCAGGGCGCGTCGTCCACTGACCGACGTGTCGATGGTTCGAATCCCGACGGTCTGCTGTCCAATTGTCCTTGGGCAATACACTGAACCCGAATATTTTTAAAAGGTTACGCTCTGCCTTAAACCCAGCGTATTTGCCCAAGGTTTTGTGTAGCTTGTTCTTCTCCTTCAGAAAGCAGAATTTATATTCCTAACATGTTTTTTTTTTCTCATTTCCCTTTTTCTCCCACAGGAATACTCCAAACTGGCATGCAGTAAAACGCACCCATGCGGGCACCCGTGCGGCGGAGTCAAGAACGAGGAGTCGTGCCTCCCGTGCCTGCACGGCTGCGACAAGAGCACGGGCTGCTTGAAGCAAGACGCCGACGACATGTGCATGATCTGCTTCACCGAGGCGCTCTCCGCCGCCCCCGCTGTTCAGGTACGTCCTCCCAACATGGATTCCATCAGGGAAATCACCGAATGAAAGTGGGATGATCGTTTCCTGATGGAGAAAAGGAAGGTGTCTATTTATTCGCTAGACGATGCACCTGCTGGCTGAGGCACAGCATCTATTAGTAGGGCCGTTTGAGGAAATACCATAAATAAATATTATATATATTATTTTAAAACTAAAATACAGTATTTCCTCTAACAATGGCCCTCCCTCAAAAGCAGGTAGAGTAGGTGCTGTACCTGTTCCGGTATCTCAGTTCCTAGCTGCTGCTGTTCACACTTGCGAACGAAAGCGTTAACTTCCGAGCCCATTTCAACTCTGTTGATAACCAAAACAGCAGCACCTACTGAGGAAATGTAATCAGTCTATTAGACGAATTAACGTGTGGAGGCATACTGTTTGTTGTAAACAAGACAATCTTGGGTTTATGCAGACGATGTTCCAGTAGATGTGGTCACTCCACAATCTTGTGTAATCTTTTTATATTTCGTTTTCAACTGCATTTTTATTTGACATAGTATAATACAGCTAATTTTGTTTGTTATCATTCCAAATAAATTCTTGCCTAATGAAGGCCTGCCCCCTCCCCGATCTGCCGTTGAATCAATAAATGCAATAATAAGAGGAAATGTTATCCAGTTATTTTACTACTTTTAAGTGCCATTTTCCACAAAGAAAGGCTTCCTTGCTAGTAAATGTGTACTCTCTGCAGCTGTGTAAATTAATTCCCAGGGTCATTAAAAGGTCACATATTTTGTTCATTAAAATTCTAAAATGCATTCTTTTAACCTTGTAGCATAGTTGCCAAAGTCATATTTGAAGGTTTTTGGCAAATAAGAAACATTGAATTTTTTTTTTTTTATTGATTTGGTAACAGCAAGCCAAAAATGACCAAGACAACTATGCTATCGCGTTAACAATTCGTACAAATATCTGTAGTGGCGTAAAAATTAAGGCCACCCGACTTTATGTGCGGAAATCAAGTAAAAAATTGCGCTGCTCCTGAATCCGGCTGAAATGTCTCCTTTTGTTTACATTGCAGGCCGGGCCGCACAAGACTCTTTTTTTTTTAATTTGTCTGACTTTTTCGGTATTCTCCCCAGCTGGACTGCACTCACGTGTTCCACCTTCAGTGCACCCGCCGTGTTCTGGAGAACCGCTGGCTCGGGCCCCGCATCACTTTTGGCTTCATGTTATGTCCAATTTGCAAGGTAAGATGACCCCAGCGGATAAAACAAAGAGGCGACCTTTCACCCCACCCGGTGTGAGACCGTCTTTCCAATGTTTTGTCCTTTAGAACAAGATCAACCACTCTGTGATTAAGGACCTGCTGGACCCCATCAAGGAGCTCTACGAGGACGTGAGGCGGAAGGCGCTGATGAGGCTGGAGTACGAGGGTCTCCACAAGAGCGAGGCCATAACCACGCCGGGCGCGCGCTTCCACAACGACCCGGCCGGCTTTGCCATGAACAGATACGCTTACTACGTCTGCTACAAGTGCAAGAAGGTACTCTTTGAACGAAAGCAGCGTTGACACGGTCAAGATCGGAGCTAACGTGTGTCTTGTCAGGCCTATTTCGGGGGAGAGGCCCGCTGCGACGCCGAGGCGGGGCAGGGCGACGACTATGACCCCAGCGAGCTGATTTGTGGAGCCTGCTCTGATGTCTCCAGGGCTCAGGTGGGTCAACGATAGCCGCGCCACGCCCCGCACCTGCTGCGGTATGTCGCGTGTAACCGACAAAGCAAACAAGCGACTGGAAAAACAGCCCCCAGTAACTTAGTGGGATTAGTTTATGAACACAACCGTTTTATTCAGGTCACGTTCAAACTGTGTGTGTTGGTAACAGGACTTGAGAGCTCAGCTTGCGCCAAAAATGGCCTCCTTTCATTTTGATGAAGTTGGGACATTGTTATTACTTTTGGCGTAGGTTCAACGTCATTCCAAAGACAGTTTTAAAGGCTAAAAGATTTGGAGTAAATTTCCCCCAAAACTACCCATGGAATTTGGGGAATAGCCAACATTGGACAAAGTTTGACATAAATTGTGATTTGTAGGAATTGTAATTTGGGATAATATGCGTTTGAGTTTTCATTAGCTTGTTTTGTGATATATATAATGTATATATATTTTTGCAAAGGGTTCTGAATTATTCTCGTAAATTTTTACTTCTTCCTTTGGCTTATTTAAAACACTTATTCCAAATGATGGATCTGCATCATGCAGAAAAGAGTAAAAAAAAAAATTATTAAAGGGACTTTAATGGGTTTAAAAAGGCTCTTTAAATTTAAAAATTAAATATAGGAAGATAAAACCAATGTGAAGCCTGCGCTCCGGCTGTGGGTGTTGGAAAGGACTGAACCGCGCGCCACTAGCCTCAGCTTGTCTCTTTGTCAACCATATCCTCCAATCGACCGAAAATAACAGTCAGCGCTGCTTTTGCTGTGTGGAAATGTTAACAATGCCGACGTGTGTCGTGGACCAGATGTGCTCCAAGCACGGCACGGACTTCCTGGAGTACAAATGTCGCTACTGCTGCTCGGTGGCCGTCTTCTTCTGCTTCGGCACCACGCACTTCTGCAACGCCTGCCACGACGACTTCCAGAGGATGACCAGCGTCCCCAAGGAGGAGTTGCCGCATTGCCCCGCAGGTATGCGCCGACTCTTCTTCTTCTTCTTGCGACAAAACAAAACAGCGGAACCTCTAAAGTTGAACGACCCTATAAAGTCACACAAAACTTGGGAATTTGAACTACCGTCGTGAGCCAGCAACCTTTGCACTCCTTTTGGACCTTTCACAGGTTCCGCACTTGAGCTCGTTTTCTGCACTGCAGACGTGAGTCAAAACATGCTGTCCATTTTTACGCACACTTCATGTAAATGTCAGTATGTGAAGAAGAAGGGAAAAAAATTAGACCTCATAGGTGGCGTGCCCTCTGTAACCTCCACGTCATAATTACAGTCAATATTAGTAGGAGTTGTTTTTTTTTTAATTTTTTTAAATGAAAATAAATGACCATGCGTTGTTGTGCCGCATCACGACGTATTCTTACACCGAGTGTCCTTTGTAACCTTGAAATGTCGTAAACCGAAGCCCGTGTATTTGAGGTTGTAATCCTTGCCTCATCTTTGTGCCAGGGCCCAAAGGCAAGCAGCTGGAGGGCACCGAATGTCCCCTGCATGTGGTCCACCCGCCCACGGGGGAGGAGTTCGCTTTGGGCTGCGGCGTGTGCAGGAACGCGCACACCTTCTAACCCAGAGTTGCGCCGTTGGGACGCCTTCTTGTCCACCGTGATCTCTGGCAGGATGCTGGCTGCTGCTGAAGCGCATTCAGCATGTGAAGCTCGGCTCCTCCCTGCAGGAAACGTGCGCAGGTTCCCGGGTGAGCCGAGAGCCCGCAGGTCTGCTCTCCTCCCGAACCGGTCGGTATCCAGGCTCCGCTACGGATCCTTTGGGATACCTGAGCGGAAAAGAAGACAAATAATGATAACATCAAATATACACATAATAAAAGAAGAAAACAACCTGTGGCGTGTTTGCATGCGGCCGTCGTATTCCCTCGGCTTCTCTCCACGCTGCGCTCCTCCTGATCACTCAAATGGAAAAAAAAAAAAAATCATCCGAGTTATGTAAAAGAGAAAAAAAAAAAAAAAGGAACAGGCCGTATTTCCAGCTTCCTAAATATTATACATTCAAAATGTTGTTGTATGTAAAACATTTTTCGTAATCTTGTACAGTATTCTCCAACTGTCAAGTGCATAAAAAAAGGTTGTCGGGTAAGACTGTTAAAAGAATATTGTTTGGAAGGAAAATAGTGTACGATTTATCTAATCTTGTATATAATGCTACTATTCAAATTAGCTGTATTCTGAAAGTTGCTACTTTTCACTTCACGTTTCTTTGATATATTCTGGGTTATGTTTTGAGCCAGAACTTTTCATGAAGTGCAATACTGGGCGTGCCTCCTGTTTTGCAGCTGTTCAAAAAAACGACAAAAAAAAAAAAATGATGGAATGTATGTCAATAAAGCCACTGTACATTTTTATACAGTTGACGGCCCTGCTCTTCTAATTGTCACATCATCTTCTGTTGTTGAGGATGACGACTGGCGGATGTATGTCCTATTTATTTACCAAATCTTTTCCGCGATACAAACCAACAACAAACCTCAAGTGAGATCGATGACAGCTGAACAATTTAACGGGTCTGCCATCACACCAAATGATGTTATTGTACATTTGTAATGCATTTTCCCTAGTAGGAGGTCAGGCGGTTAGATTGTTTTGGAGAGGAAAAACACCTGCTATTATATATATATATATATAGATAGATATGTAGATAGATAAAAGCGTAATACTTGTGAATCTGCACTGTAATATCTGTGGTGGATGGAGTTGAATGGTAATAAACCAGGTTGTCTGTCTGGCAGAGTTTACACATATTCTTTTATAAGGAGGCGTTAAATGACTTGTTCCTATATTTAGATATTTTAAAACTTCGAAGCGGACCCGAATGTGCGCTTTTTAGTCATTATCAATATTGATTTGATAACTCAAAATCCTATTAAAAAAATGGTATGTCGAAAGTGTTTCATTATAAGTTTCCAATGTTGTTGCTTCCTAACAAAAAGCAAGTGGATCTCAAATTTGGACTTTTTTTTCATATTTATCCCCAAAAAAAAAAAAGTCTCTGGGGAAACAAAATACAAAAACTGACCAAATTTGTGGCTACATGCTTTTTGTTGGACAGCAGTGGGGCAAAAGTAGTTAAAAAGTTGAAAAGAACAGCATTTTATGACATTGGTAATGTCCTCCTCCAACATTGCAGCATTGCTCAAACCTTTCCACAACACGTGGCACACAGCACCAGAAAGTCCCAACATCCGTTACAATAAAAGCCTCAGAGATGAACTTGTGATAGTATCAAGCAGGGGTCAAGATTCTAAAATAGCGATTAAAGGCAAGAGTTAGGATTTCCAAGTCTGGCTGTGGCTTTGTGTGTGTGTGTGTTGACCTGGCGGAGACCCTCAAAGTACCCGTAAGGACCTTCCTTCCTCCCTGTCTTAAAGTAAGTTCATTTAAAAAGTGTATACCTACTTTTCGCCCATTCTGTATATTATATGGATTTTATAAGCCATACAAACTATAATTTCTCAAAATATGGATTGTCCAAAACTCCACGGGCCCCTTCTCCAAATGGCTGACCAGTGAGATACTGTAGTTTTTTGTGTTGCTAGTCCATAAAAATGCCACCACTTACCATTGAGTGGGTCTAACTTTTTGTTCTTATTCTTTTTTTTTTTTTTAAATCACATTTGCATTGGTGTAAATTTGAAAATGACAGTATTAAAAAACAACAACAACAATCAACTACTATAGTTCAAAGGTCAGTATTGTAGGACCTGACCAAACTATAGTGTTTGAGGAAGCAAGCTAGCTGGCACAACGACGACGAGATGATTTACCCAAATAATTTGAGTCGAATTTGTTTATTTCCCAGAAGTCTATTCGCATTAATCAGTAGGCAAGAAGTAGCTCTTAGTTTCAAAACTGCTGTTATAGTCCCATTTTTCAGCCTGAAATTTCACCCAAAAGCCTGATATCTCGTTTTGTGAGCAGTGTATATTATAGTATTCAGATATACATGCAGTCTATACAATATTTATCTTAAATAAATATATATAAAAGAAAATTATCTAAATAAGCACAAGGATGAGGTTGTTTTCTGTTGACATGACGAAATACGCTGTAACTTATCTGTATGGTCACCAAACTTGCTTTATGTGTAAAATACTATAACAGCAAAAGAACACACAGAATTTCCAAATTAGGCGTGATTTTGAATAAATAAGTGAGTCGTCTTTTCGCGCCCAGGTTAACGCCATTAGGCGCCTTATTAGGAATCCCACCCGTGTTGTAGGCAGGAACCCCCTACGCCAATATTACTGGCTCCAGGACAAGCGCCGCTGCGCTATGATTGGCTTCTGTATTCCAATAGAACACGTCCTCCTACTTCCAGACGGGAACAGGAGTACTGGCTTTAATATGACACCTTAATCTTGACCTTAACCCATCCTAAACCGTCTTAGCACCAACCTAACCATGACGAACGTCTTTGTTTTCACTTGGTTGAACTGTGAGACATGTCTGGGACGGTCATCTCGTTCCATCTCGCGGAGCCTGCGCTTCCCGTGAGGCAGGGGCCAATCATGTTGCAGCGGGGCGTTTGCTGGCGGAACGCGCGTGGGATTTGTAATAACGCGGCCGGGGCAGGCCGACCGCCATTTTGCTCTCTTCCCACAATGCACCGCGGCCCTGAAAACAACACTTCGCCATTTCGGGCTCCGGGGGGCTGAGCCGTGGAGCTGCTGCGAGCGAACGAGCGAATTAAGTCGACCCCGACCAGGCGCCACTGTGGCACTTTCTTGGTCGTTAACGCCTTTCGCTTGCGAACGAGCTCCGATGCTTGTTATTTTGCTGGCCCGAATGATCTTTTCCAGCGTGGGCCCGGGCTGAACTGTCGTCTGCTTGTCGGATTTTCCTGCTAGCAAGCTAGCCGAGTGTAAACAAGGTGGGTGCGTGAGCGTCGCGGGCAACTTGGATACACAAATAAACAGACGCTCGGATGAGCAGCAATTGGCCGAATGATTTCTACTCGTTGTTGCTGTTGTGTGTTGGTTGGCAGCTTCGTAGCGCGGAATGAGCAAGACGCTATAACAAGCACGTTACGTGTAGTTTGCCATTACGCAGCTCACGTAACTGTCAAGTCAGTTCGTCGCGTGTAAAGTCTGAAGTTGGAAAGCGGACATTCTAGATAAGCGCTCATTTAAACATGTACCGGATCAACTTTCACCCAATTTTCAGTCAGTCAATTGTGTTTATCGGTCAAATAAAAAATAACGGGTTAAGTGCATTTTCAAACTGCTAACATTGGAGTTAACGGACGTTACATTTTAACATTTGAAGATAGAAAGGACAAACAAACATTTACATCGTCGCTTTGCAGTATTATACTCCATACTCTCCACTAGAGGTGCAACAATTCATTCAGTCATCGACAACTAATCGATTATCAAATGAATTAACAGCTATTTTCAGAGTCGACCAATTGTTTAACTTATATTGTCTAAATCCTCAGAATTCCAGCGTCTGAGCAATAAATTATTCTCAGATTTGTGTAGTCCTCCATGAAAGGAAACAGATTAGCTTCGTGTTTAATCAAAATAGGACGTTTACTTTGGAAAACAATTATCAACTGATTTTCAGACTTGTTACCCACCGTAATCATTTTGTTTGTGCATTTTCTGCACTGTCAATTTTAAATAATGTCCTGTTTTTCAATCAAGGGATGGAAATAGATTTTTTTTTGTATCCTATTAATCGATGTGTCAATCCACTTACATCTGATATGTGGCTAAAAAGATGACACCCATAAACACACATGCTACCATCAGCCTAGCTTGTTAATGTGCCTTAGCGCTGGATGCGAGAGTGTTATTTACTCCCAGCGTTCACTTTGCTGCAGCTGTTCGTTTGGTGGATGCCCTCAGTGTTGTCGTTTAGCATGTCTCGTTTTGACCAATGCGCAGTGTAGCCCGTTTTGTTGAATTGTAGCTGTCACATTTCAGGATGAAGAGGATAAAAGGCGCCAAGGAGGAGGGCAACAGCTCCCCCGGTAAGAGCCCGCCCGAGGCCCGCAAGAAAGTTCGGAAGCAGTCGAGCCCGGCGTCGGAGGCCGGCGACTCGCGGGACTCCGGCTGGGCTCGGCTGCCGCAAGAGCTGCTGCTGCACGTCTTCCAGTACCTCCCGCTGCTGGATCGGGCCTTCGCCTCGCAGGTGTGCCGCGGGTGGAACCAGGCGTTCCACATGCCCGAGCTGTGGCGCTGCTTCGAGTTTGAGCTCAACCAGCCCGCCAGCTCTTACCTGAAAGCCACGCACCCGGACCTGATCAAACAGATCATCAAGAGGCATTCCAACCACTTGCAGTATGTCAGCTTCAAGGTGCGAGCGCCGCTGGGTTTGGGGTGAAATATTTACGAGGACTAAACAAATCTGGGTTTTGGCACCTCGTTTTCTGTGTGCTGTTCACCAGGTGGACAGCAGCACCGAGTCCGCAGAGGCGGCCTGTGACATTCTTTCGCAGTTGGTAAACTGCTCCCTGAAGACTTTAGGGCTCATCTCAACAGCCAGACCCAGTTTCATGGAGGTCCCCAAGGTAGAATGAACACACAAACATCCATTGTCTCGTGTTTGAAAGGAGGTTTGTTTGCATATTAGCGGAAGAGAGAATGTTGTTGAATGTGAGTCTTAATTTAGCAGCAGAGATGAAACGATATGAACATTTCATGTGATTGTTAGCATCACCAAACTGAGAACTTATCAGTATTATAACAAAAGCAAATATCGCAAATGCAGTAAACCCTCACTTATTGCGGAATGAAATCTGCGAAGTAGCAACCAATGATTATATTACCATATGCATTTTTAAGTTTCATGTATGCATTTCAAAGCGAATTTGTAAAACAGTACTGAAGAGAGCGGTGCGGGCATTAATTTGTCCACTTGAGGTCGCAGTCCACGCACAACACGAGCAGAAGCCGTGCTTGGGTGACTCGCACAAAATCCGTCGCGGACATGGCGTGAACAGGCGATTTCCTGAGTTAACCCTTTGCCCCGTTTCTCACAGTCCTGGCAATAAAGTCAGATAAAAGCATTATGGGTACCCAGAATTCATTGCAGGGATGTTTTAAACTTAACAGTGCTGTAGTTGTAGAAAATCTAGCGAAACATTGTTCTTGTATTCGTTCCTGTCACTATTGTGATGAGTGCGCTTTAGCTATTTGTTGGGCTAAGGTTGGTGAGGTACTCAGTAGGGTTTCATTTTCTGCTAAAAACAGTTGCTGCCACATTTCAGTACGCTGATCGTATCAGAGATGTGATCATTGGTCACGTTTTTAAGTGTGTGTTGCTTTTTCTTTGGCTTTTTTTATGTCGCCAGTGATGACTAAGGAGGGAAAAGTGTGACGATAACTTTTTTTTTTTTTATAAACCCATCCCCAACTTGCTGAAAAACTCACCTGTTTGCTGTTTTTGTGTTCAGGCCGTCGCAATCAAAACGTTGCTTTGACGCCAGCATGTGGCATGTTTGTGCTAAGGAACAATGCCAAAGTGAGTTGAGGAGCTTCATTTCAACAAAAGTAGTGTTTTGCTGCCATCTTGTGGCATCTATAGGCTATATGAACCTTATTGGGGGGGGGGTGAATCTCTCTCAGATTTTCGCTTTTCGCTGCAGAGTTCGATTTGTGAGAGGGAAAACATTTGCCCACAGAAGTGTCATGATCAACATAAAAGCACAAATCCGCTTTTGAAGGTTCTCTGCCTTCCATTGTGTGTCACTTTATTTCTTCAAAGCACACAATGGTTTAGTTGTAGCTTTTGGTGGCCGGAGCGCTTCATAAATCACTGTGTTGTTTTCCGTCCAGTCTCACTTCATCTCGGCGCTGACGGTGGTGTTCGTCAACTCCAAGTCGCTGTCGTCGCTGAAGATCGACGACACGCCGGTGGACGATCCCTCGCTGAAGGTGCTGGTGGCCAACAACAGCGACACGCTCAAGCTGCTCAAGATGAGCAGCTGCCCTCACGTCTCGCCGGCAGGTACGTGAGCGCAACCCAACGGCCGCGTCGTATTCCAGCAGGCAAATGTTGCGCCCGTGCTCTTCTCAAGGCTTTTTTACGTCGGCTTTCCAGTAAATGGGCGCGTCAGAGATCTAACGGTAGCGCTAGGATGAATTCGCCTGCTGTCCTTTTCAGACAGAACAGGACAGAACATTGCCGTGCGTGTCTTCTCACAGCTGTTCTGGCTTCGTGAAATGAAATAATTCGATGCGCGGCCACTTGCTTTCGACGTAAATGGATTTGCGCAGTGAGTCTGAGGTGTTGAACTTCACATTCCCGTTAGCCTGATACGAAGTGTTTAATTTAATTTTAACGTCCTGGCAGTTTTAAAATGTATGAGATCCCAGACATGATGAGGGGGAAAATCTTGCAAGTGTTCTTATCGTGTGTTGTGTTCACGTCATTTTGTTGTTTGCTAAAATTTTCCATAAGGTTTTGAAATTAACTCATTTGCATTCTTTATAAAAATGGCTTGTTTCAATTTCACTTATTTCCCCCGCTCATTTTCTGTGTGATTTAGGGTCCAAAGTGTTGTTAAAAATAAAATAAGTGTGCAGTCCCACGTGAGGTTGTGCTGAGCAAGGCAAGGTAAACCAATTGAAGGTGAAACACAAAACAGTTAGAAATGGCCAATTTGATAAACTCAAGGTCCCGTAGTATATTCTCAGGACCAATAAAATGCAAGCGCGATGTCCCGTTTTTTTTTTGCAAAGCCTCCATTTTGTTGAAACGTCAAGTTGTCGTGGCGATACAGGTCCGGTGTTGGAAAGCCGTCGACGGCAGCTTGTTGTTTTCCAGGGATCCTGTGCGTGGCGGACCAGTGCCACGGCCTGCGGGAGCTGGCGTTGAACTACCACCTCCTGAGCGACGAGCTCCTGCTGGCGCTGTCGTCGGAGAAGCACGTGCACCTGGAGCACCTGCGCATCGACGTGGTGAGCGAGAACCCGGGCCAGCACTTCCACAGCATCAAGAAGAGCAGCTGGGACGCCATGGTGCGCCACTCGCCCAAGTTCAACCTCGTCATGTACTTCTTCCTGTACGAGGACGAGTTCGGGCCCTTCTTCAACGACGAGATCCCCGTCACGCACCTCTACTTCGGCCGCTCCGTCAGCAAGGAGGTGCTGGGCCGCGTGGGCCTGCACTGCCCGCGCCTGGTGGAGCTGGTGGTGTGCGCCAACGGCCTGCGTCCGCTGGACGAGGAGCTGATCCGCATCGCCAAGCGCTGCACGCAGCTGTCGGCCATCGGCCTGGGCGAGTGCGAGGTGTCGTGCGGCGCCTTCGTGGAGTTCGTCAAGATGTGCGGGCGCCGCCTGTCGCAGCTCTCCATCATGGAGGAGGTGCTCATCCCCGACCACAAGTACTCCCTGGACGAGATCCACTGGGAGGTGTCCAAGCACCTGGGCCGGGTTTGGTTCCCGGACATGATGCCCACCTGGTAGAAGCGCCGGCGCCGCCACGACTCGAGCGGAGCCCAAAGTTACTACAAAATGTTCGCCCTGGACAAACCTCTGCCGACGCGCTTTATCCGACCGCAGATTTTTCCGAGCAGATCGGCGCACATTTGCACTAGCGCTAAAACGGCCGACAAGCCGGGAACGTACGGGATGAATTTGCTGAAGACGGCCGCTGCGGACGAAATCAAAATGGAGAGAGAGGGAGAGATGTCTATACGTCTGTAGTCGTCACGTTAGCGTGTGCGGTGTCCATTCGTGGTGGACTTTTTCACTCTCATGCTCGTTCCCGTGACTTTGGTTTTTGTGCAGGCGGCTTATCCCCCTCAGCGCCTTGTGTCAATACCAAATGATCTTAGTCGGCGCAGCGGCCGTAAATAAATGTATAGAAATATATGACGTGGTCTCCGAGCTGCTTCGGGAGATTGCTTGTAACCCGCCGATAGTCGGCTTTTAGCTGCTCTAACCTGGCCGCGCTCTTTCGCGGTCGCTCAGGTGCATCTGGTAAAGTTTCATCTGTACGTTCTGCGTTTGACCCGTTCACGCCCCCAAACCTTCCCCGACGTCGCGGTGGAGTTAGAAAACGGCGCAAGTACAGCTTTAAGAAGGAAGACAAAAGCATTTGTACATACAACGCTGTGTGTTTGTTTGATTGCCACGACGACGAAATGTTTGTATTTCTTCAATTTCACCCTGTTCCTTCGCCGTCGACTGTACGGCATTTCCACTGCACGGTATTCGTCTTCCAGTTCAAAAAGGGGAAGAAAAAAAAAAACATGGAAATGCATATGCCGCACGGGCATCTCAAAGTATTGGAATATTGTGGAAAATTCCGTTAATTTCAGTCGTACAATGGACAAAGTGCAACCTTCGAATTGAACAACTGAAATCAATCTTTTGTCCAGTGGTCTGGACTCGTTGCTCTAGTTGAGTTGAACTTGTAATATCAGCATGAGCTAAGCTAACGTTAGCATAGGAGTTGAGTTCGGTGGTTTCCAGCAGTTACCCAAACAGTACGAGCTCGCACGATTAAACGTCGGAACGCCAGCTAACCCCGAGTACTTTGACGAAAAGCATCTACGCCGACGACTTGGTTACCGTGCAGTGGAATTGGAAATGAGTGGACGGATCTTTGCCCTTCTGTCCATTTTTTCACTCGACAAGATGTAACTTATTGACATGAATTTTGCGTTTTGGAGCGTAAATGTGTTTTGTTACCCCACAAATGCCAACGAGAACATCCATCCATTTTCGGAGCCGCTTCGCCTCACGCGGGTGGCGGGCGTGCCGGAGCCTATCCCAGCTATCATCGGGCGGGAGGCGGGGCACGCCCTGAACCGGTTGCCAGCCAATCGCAGGGCACACATAAACAAAGAACCATTCACACCTACGGGCAATTTAGAGTCGTCAATGAACTTACCGTGCAGGTTTTTGGGATGTGGGAGGAAACCGGAGTACCCGGGGAAAAGCCACGCAGGCACGGGGAGAACATTCAAACTCCACACAGGCGGGGCCGGGGCTTGAACCCCGGTCCTCAGAACTGTGAGGCAGACGCTCTAACCGGTCGATCACCGTGCCGCCCCTCGTTGAGCACCATGCAGCAATTCGGTGGGTCCTTGGTTTGTGGTGACGTAACCCAATTTTGGATGCAAGACCAAACACACTATAATCCATTTTACTAACCTATGCTAAAGCAGTAGTGAAGTCATAATTACAGCAAATATTTAGGATTATGAAAAAGAATCAAACGAAGGAAACTGGGGCTGCCTTTGGACATATTCTTACGCCGCTGCGCAAACGAGTACATTTGTTGGCAACCACGGAGCTACCGAAACTGAAGACCGTCTGTTCCTGCGACTTCAAGCTATTTTTGGAAGATTATATGAATCTCCTTCACGATCAGCAATAATTGACAAGAAGCAAGCACAGAAGAGGCTTAATATACATAATAAAGCTTTATTATTTTCTTATTAAAAACAGTAATGTACCAACCTTCAGGACAATTGTATATGATAAGTGGTAAATGAAAGCCGTTCATTGCTATCATGTCATTTCGATAATTTATAAGTGACATGAATGATACGGGAGACGCAAACTCAATATGACAGTAAACGCACCACGATGGTACAGTAACGAATGACGTGTTATGATTGGACCGCAGCTCTCGTCTGCTGTTGTGTAGTGTTTTGTTTTGTTTTTTAATGGAATTTTATTTGCTACAAAAAAAAAAGTTTGTTTTTCCATGTTGACGGGTTGATCCAGTAAGTTGCTTAGTTCGGAGCGTCAACTGTCCTTGAAACGCTTCGTCTGCTTTGCTGCTTTGAACACGACCTTTGGACATGTGATCGTCTGCTAATAAACATTTGTGAATGGATGCTTTGCAACGGACATTTCGTTCTTCAGAACATACGTTTTATATTAATAATTTATTTAACACCTCTAGGAGCTCAAGCATTGTGAATTGGGACTTAAAAGCAGAGTTTTGGATAGGAAACAATCATCCCTGTAATTTTAAAGATCAATAGGAATCTAAGAGAAAGAAAAGCCACCAGATTGTACTTGCTTAAATTATTATTTTTTTTTTTTTTTGAATGGTTGACTTTCAGTATTTGTCAATGATGCCTGAAAAATGTGTGACTTTTTAGTAGACAACTCGGGAAAGTCCAGCTCAGCTAAATTCCAAATGAAATTCTTGTTGAGATACCCAAATCCACAGAAGTAATTCACAAAGATTGTTAATTAGACCTTTCAGTGACAACCAGGTTTTATCTTAACTAAAAAAAAAAAAATAAAAAATGTGTTGAAAATAATGACTAGTTGAGACAAGTTGGATATTTTGCCTAAGATCAATTGAAAACCAACCGGGTCTTGTATTGACTTTTCCACAGTAATACCTCGACGTTTGAAGATGGCTTGAAAACTGACCTGATGATAATCAGATCTCATTTTAAACGGGACTTGAAATCAACCCGATTCGAGCCTTGACAAAACAATCATTCATCAAGAATGAGTTGAAAATGTTGACTTTTAGAGACAAATTGGACATTTTTAGTTCGTCAACTGCATCAGAAATTCTAAACCAACTGGGTTCTCGTTTTCGGAAGGTTAAACTTTGCCTACTCGTAATTCCCTTTTTTGCCAATTCATCTGTTTTTTTACCCCCCCCCCCGAGGGGTCGTTTTTCATAGTATACGGTATAAAAATAATTGTTTCCTGGTTGTCGGTTTTAAGGCAAAGGCACCTCCTCGTATAGGATGCCCACGTAGGGAGGCTTCATGGGCAGCCTCCAGTACTCAAAGTTGTAGTACAAGTAGAAGCGTTTGTCCAACACCACCTTCTTGTAAGCCTGCAGCATGCTCATGGCGAACTCCGCCAGGGACTGGTGGGGTCTGAAGATCTCGTAAAAGTCCCGGATCTCCGTCGCCAGGTTCTTGAGCGCCGGCTGGCCGAAGATGGCGCTGTCGTTGCCCAGGTAGGCGGGCTCTCCGCTGTACAGGTAGATCTTGGTGTAGTTGGTCTGGGAGCGGCTGGACAGTTTGGCCCCCAGCGCGCTCAGCTTGCGGTGAGCGCGGTGCACGAACTGCGAGCAGTCGTACGACTCGAACCACACGGTGGCGTCGGGACCCGGGTGGGACCGCACCGTCCACGTCTCGTAGTAGATGCCCGTCGTGTTGTCGTCGCGCACCCACCGGGCCAGATCGTTAAACTGATTGCCTGAATGGAGAAACCGCACGATATAAATATAAATACGTCACTACTCAATATTGATATCGCCATCGAGCTCATTCTCACTTACGCAAACATCCGCAATGCAATGAGTCATTGCTATCTTTTGTGGAACAGTTTCAATATTGGAGCAGCAAATTTGGATTGGATGACCTTATCATTTTTTTCAGTACAGTATGGATATAATGATATATCATGATGAATGATACGGTTATCCGTTATGGTACAGTATTAATAAACCAAGATCATATATGGATAATGTGTTCCATAAGAGAATTTTCCTTTTCCACCATCAAATATCATGACTGCGATGAATCTGGATGTGAATTGTATCGTTATTTTATTCCAGTACATTCTCGATATAGAGTGACCTCAAATACTGATATCACGATGAAAACGACCGCTCATCTTTTATGTTACAGTATCAATATACTGACATCAAATATTGACAATGAACCGTATATGCACTTTTGGGGAGATTGCAGTATCAATATAGTAGCACGTTTACGTACTATCGATATATAGCGAAATCTTCTCTTCTGTGGTACATAATCAATACACTGATATCAAAAATGCACTGCATTTTCTCATCTCGCACGGCACACATTACAGCGAGGCTGCAAAAGGTATTACCGCTGATTTCTCCTATTTTCTCCAAGGTTCCGTTCTGCGCCCAGTGGAAATCGTCGATGCCGTCAAAGAAGCACGCGGCCCCCTGGTTGCACCAGAAGGGGGCGAAGACGTCGGGTCGGAGGTGCGGGAAGGTGCAGTTTCCCAGCTGGAAGAGTTCGTACCACTCCACGGTGTAGTTGGCCCCCGTCTCGGCGCTGCTGAAGCCGACGGCGTCGTGCATGATGCGCTAACAAACGAACAAACCGGGAACATCGTCGCTCGTTATTATGGCGGCCGGCGTGCCGCTCGCTAGCTTTGCGTCAAATTGGACTTACGAGTTTTCCCAGGACGTCTCCGTACTTGAATTCCCAGACGGGAGTCTGCAGGCGATACACCGAAATGACGTCAGCGTCCTTCATGTAGGGAATGCGGCCGTCTCGGTCCCCGGTAGGACAGAACGGGAAAAGAGCTTGACAGTAAGGGTCCGCTTCGGGCCGATGGTCGAAGCGTCTGTCGGGCACGTTTTCATCTTTAGCAACTGCGACTTACGCTTGTTTGCGTTATACTTTCTCCCAAAAAAAAACAACAACAACAACTTCCAACGCCGTCTTCATGAGCCTCAGAGGACAACTTCACTTGTCTTCATGTTTTATTTCTAGTTCGTAGCGATTTTTTCCCTGTAATATTCGACAATTTGTCCACATAAAATCATGACTTTATCCTAGAAAAAAAAATCTGCTATTTATATTTCACCTCCATTCTTGTAATTTTTTAGCTTTACTCTGCAAAATGATGGCATTTTCTTTTTTCGTTACTTTTTTCCCTTTCAAAATTAGTTTGGGTATTTTGGGGGCACAAATTCCAGACTAATAATATTATACGTTTAAAATTTAAATATAAAATTCTGACCTTTTCCCCATAATTGCACAACATTTTCTTGTCATACTACAACCTCGTCAAGGAAATATTTCTGGTAATTTATGACTAAATTCCCAGCAAATTATGAAACTCCAACTCTATTCGAGCAGAGATTCTGTTTTAAAAGTATAATTACAAATGTATTATCATAATATTAGTTAAGAGGTTATTCTCTTGAGTATAAGCTAAACTATTTTCTCAAATACAAAATGATTCCCCTCTCAAGTTTATTCTTGTCATTTTACTCCATTATTCTAGTTTTCTGTCAGAATATTATGCCTTTGTTCTTGCAAATAATACATAACTTTTTCTGCAGATTTTTTTTCCCCCTCACAATATTCCATCTTTTCCATCATAATATTACAACTTCATCATAGTCATTTTGCTACGCAAGTCCCTCAAGAATGTTTTTTTCCCCTTATAGTTCAGTTGCTTTATTCTTTGAACTATTATGATTTATTCATACTACAAGATTATTCTCTCTAATTTCGGTTGGGATCACATCATTTAATGGAGGAGCCCAACCCTGACCTTCAAAATGTCTTTGTGGGATACACAAAGTCATTTTCTCCCACATAGTTAAAGTGAATTATCACATTAAAATTCCAGAAATCCTGTGAGTGAGTGAATGAATGAATGAATGAATGTGCTTGTCAAGAAAACATTGAGCCTCATCGTTTTGTACTAAGTAACAGGAGCGCATTCATTGTGATAGCTACTGTCTTTAAGTAGATTACAATAATGAACATGTTAAATGAATATATTTCTGACAGTGTCAATCATAGGAGTGCATTTTTTTTTCTTTCGTACTTAATGATGTCGCCGGTGGGAGTGTAGCGACCTTTCCAAATTAGCGAACAACCAAATTCATAATACAAATATAATACAATAAATATACATAAAGGTCCTTTCAGCGCACACGTGTTGAATAAGTTACTCTCTTGTTAAGAGCATTTTTAACAAGAGCTGGTAAAAGTTCAGCAAGCCGCTAAGTGGTGCGGGTTCCGGGGATTTGTGTCACATGACTTGACGTTCACGCACTTTGCTCTTTTCTTACCTGTACGGCACCGGCCACGTTTGATTCTTGAATGCGTTGGCGACGTGAAGAAAGGCCAACGAGACGAAGAAACACACACGGATCTCCGAGCGAGGCATGTTTGCAGCTTAAAAGGCGGACAAGAGGTGGCCTCTTCTCATTCTCCTCTTCTAACGACAGCATGCAGTACTTCCGCAATGCTGGTCACGTGGTTTTGTTGACTAGTTCAAATCACGAAAGACGAAAACATCGACGACAGATTCGACACAAAACTTTACGAACGACAGTGAAATAAATACCGTAATAAAACATGAAATATTTTGAAAAATCCTGATGATTAACTAACTCAAATGCGATCATTTCATAAAAAAATAAAATGTGTATTCTTCATTCCTTTTTTTGTTTCACGTCATTCTGTGTCACTTTATAACAAAACACGGGTTTGCAGCATCATTCTACAGAAATTCACTGAAACGTACTTAAACATTTATGTTTTATTAGCTAAACTTTCGAAAGGTTTTTTTTGGGGGGGGGGGGGGGGGGGGGTAATTGAACGTCAATTATAGCCCAAGTCCAATAAATAGCTTGAAATGGTACAAACTAAGATAAATGATGAACTTCCAGAGGTAGAAAAAAAACTAGGCAGGATGAGCCAAAACTGAACTGTCGTGCTACTGTAACCGGTCAAAAGGTTTAGAACACGCCCATTTCCCCCCTTATTTATTAATGTATACATTTATTTATTTTTTTTATTGAAAGTCAAGTATAGCTCATATCCAGTGAATAGCCACACAGTTGTGGGAACGTTCTGACGAATATTTGATTTCCATTTTAGAGATAGTGCCACAAGTGTGTTCAGCTGCTATATTTGCCCACTTTACCGAGTCAAAGGTTTAAAATACATTTTTGTTTGATCGATTCCATGATTTCTTTTGTAACTTAGTTTATTTGTTCTGCGTTTTCATTTCAGAGTAAAATGACAAATTGAAGTGCACATATTTGGGGTGTTTGAAAAGGTTAGACCGGTAGTGGATATAAACAAATAACAATATACAGTATGCGTATGAATGTAATTGTATAGAAGCCTCTTGCAATACCGCCACTTTAAGTGTGAGGTCGCTGTTCGACCAAAGTGGCAGGTGAACGACTGCAGAAGAAGACGAGGGGGGCCGTCCTGCTGTCTGTATTTGTTTGTCCGACCGTCGGCCGCCATGATGAGTCTCCTTCAAGCGTCTGCTCGCAGCAGCGTCCGAGCGGTGACCAAAAACTTCTATTCCACAGAAATGAGCAAACGCGTGGCCGTGGTTCTGGCGGGCTGCGGGGTCTTCGACGGCAGCGAGATCCACGAAGCTTCCGCCATTTTGGTGCATTTGAGCCGAGGAGGCGCAAGTGTGGGTGAAAATTGAAAGGAAGAGCCCACGCACGCCATGTCCGTGTGTGACGCGCTGTGCTCTTTGTTGCCAGGTGAACGTGTTCGCCCCCGACGTGGAGCAGATGCACGTGGTGGACCACGCGAAGGGCGAGCCCACGAAGGAGAGGAGGAACGTGCTGGTGGAGAGCGCCAGGCTGGCCCGTGGCAGCATCCAGGACCTTTCCAAACTCAGCGTCGAGGACCATGACGCCATCATCTTCCCAGGTGACGTCACGCTGTTTGGTGGAGACTAGTCACGTGACCATTTGTTTCAAACCTGTAGTCCCGTTTTCTTCTAAAATTGAAGTTAGGATTACAACAACTGTTTTCTTGGAAGAGTTTGACCTATCAGATCAGAAAACTCTTCTGGCAATGTTCTGAACTTTTTCCTTGTAATGTTACGACTAGTCTCTGAAAATAAATATCCCCCCCATAATACACTATACATTTTAACTCTTGCGGTATTACTTTTTTGTAAAAAATAAAAATAAAAAATACAACTTTATGCTTGGAGTATTATAGCATAATAATAATGTTCTCACATTTGAGTACACACTGATACAGAGTACAGATACTTGATAATGCCATTGTCTTGCAAGTTTGAAAATGTTTATTTTACAATTGCTCAAAAAACAAACTTAAACTGAAAATAGTAGAAATTTAACTCGTATGACACTTATACACACAAACAAAAACATGGAATACATTTTATTCAATTGTAACAAATGAATTTATTATTATATTTTTATTTATTGTTTTATGATCAATTGTATGTATGAGCACTTGGTTACAGCTGCATTTTTTGCACTCTAAAAATAGAGTGGAGGTTTTGTTACACGGGGAATAATCCTGTTCCACTTGGTCATGAGGTACATGTGCTGCTTCTGTTGCGTTCCCCTCGTCCTCCAAAGGGGGCGGTGTGGCGCACGCATGCAGATAACACACACAGGTTTGATGAAGGCACAAATAAGAACATTTCGGCAAAGCGGCAGGAACATAACACATTTTTTGCAGTATAGAAAGATTATATGCTTGTTAGTATTGTCATGTCATACATCATTTCTGTTACCTTGAAATAATCGTTTTTTTAAAGGTTTAGCCTGTGACATTGATGTTGTCTTTGAACCCTACTATAGTGTTTCGCATTATGTGTTAGCATTGGGCTAGCACTAGCAGACTTTTGCTAGATGCAGCGATGTGGTTTCTTACATATACAATGTGTAATCCTCTTTATTTTGTGTTAGTTTTACTTCAAACTGCAATGGGGAGGTTGAAACAGCTTGGAGCGAGCAGACGTCTCTTTTTGAAGAACTGTTCGCTCTTTGCCAAAATGCACAACGCACGCCAGGGAGGACAGAATGCTGTCCTAATATAGTAATACTGAAACAAAAACGCTGCAGTCCTTTCGTCTTAAGTTTCCCGGGAGCTTTTGGGCGTGCAAACGAACGCACATTGTTAATGTCGTGGTCACGTTTGGGCAGGCGGTTTCGGGGCGGCGAAGAACCTGTGCACGTGGGCGGTGCAGGGCAAGGACTGCTCGGTCAACGGTGAGGTCAAGGCGGCCCTGGAGGCGTTCCGCGGCGAGGGCAAACCCATCGGCCTCTGCTGCATCGCGCCCGTGCTGGCCGCCAAAGTGTTTCCCGGCTGCGAGGTCACCGTCGGCCTGGAGAACGACGACAAGTCCGTGTAAACCGCTCGGCTTAAACTTCCCAGAAGAGCGGTAAAAAGCCAACGTGAGCCCCCGCTCCCTCGTCTTTCAGGTACCCCAACACGACGGACACGGCGGCCGCCATCAAGCAGCTGGGCTGCGAGCACGTGAGCGCGCCTGTGAGCCGGAGCCACGTGGACCGCAAGAACAAGCTGGTGACCACCTGCGCCTTCATGTGCGACGCGCCCATTCACGAGGTGTTCGACGGCATCGGCTCCATGGTGCAGGACGTGCTTAAGCTAGCCTGAACCGAGCCAAATTCTGGCGCCTTTCTGCTAAAGGTAAAGCGATACAAAAATGCGGTCATAAACGACAAGCGCATACACATACAAATCGCAGCACATAGCTTGACTACTTTGGTTTCATTGTATCACTTTTGTTCTAGAAAATATTATCATGATGCACAGTGGCTGCAATCGAGTTTATTTTTACAGGCTATTTTTGCGACACAATTTGGGAATAGAGTGGCTACATTTATATTGACGACATGGCAGAACTGGAGAACTTTGTGATTGGAGAACAGTGAGGGCGATGAAAATAAGATGAGGTAAAGATAGCGGTAAATCTCTCCACTGTCTTAATGGTGTCTTATTGTACAGAGGAAAATGCAATAAATGTGTCAAAGTTCAAGTGTTGAGTTCATTGTAATACACCTTTCTACACACCAAAGAAAATATTGTCTCCAGATTAAATTTTTTGCATTTATTTTTGGAATAACATTATTTTTGTGGGGAAGAGCATCATTTGCAATTATTAGCAACAATATGTTGTGCTTATTTATTCCAGTTTTACAACCCCAATTCCAATGAAGTTGGGACATTGTGTTAAACATAAATAAAACAGAATACGATTTGCAAATCATGTTCGACCTATATTTAATTGAATACACTACAAATACAAGATATTTAATGCATGTACCTTTCAGCATTAATATTGTGCCTTCACAGATGTGTAAGTGACCCATGCCATTGGCACTAACAGCCCCATACCATCACAGATGCTGGCTTTTGAACTTTGCGTCCATAACAGTCCGGATGGTTCTTTTCCTCTTTGGCCCGGAGGACATGACGTCCACAATTTCCAAAAACAATTTGAAATGTGGACTCGTCGGACCACAGAACACTTTTCCACTTTGTATCGGTCCATCTTAGATGAGTTCGGGCCCAGAGAAGCCGGCGGCGTTTCTGGGTGTTGTTGTTGATGGCTTTTGCTTTGCATAGTAGCGTTTCAAGTTGCACTTACGGATGTAGCGCCGAACTGTATTTACTGACATTGGTTTTCTGAAGTGTTCCTGAGTCCATGTGGTGATATCCTTTACACATTGATGTCGGTTTTTGATGCAGTGGCGCTTGAGGGATCGAAGGTCACGGGCATTCGATGTTGGTTTTCGGCCTTGCCGCTTACATGCGGTGATTTCTCCAGATTCTCTGAACCTTTTGATGATGATATGGACCGTAGACGATGAAATCCCTAAATTCCTAGCAATTGTACGTTGAGGAACATTGTCCTTAAACTGTTGGACTATTTTCTCACGCACTTGTTGACAAAGAGGTGAACCTCGCCCCATCTTTGCGTGTGACTGACTGAGCAATTCAGGGAAGCAATCATGGCACCCACCTGTTCCCAATGAGCCTGTTCACCTGTGGGATGTTCCAAACACGTGTTTGATGAGCATTCCTCACCTTTCTCAGTCTTTTTTTGCCACCCGTCCCAGCTGTTTTGGAACGTGTTGCAGCCATAAAAGTCGAATTTAATGATTATTTGCTAAAAACAATCAAGTTGATCAGTTTGAACATTAAATATCTTCGTCTTTGTAGTGTATTCAATTAAATATAGGTTGAACATGATTTGCAAATCATTGTATTCTGTTTTTATTTATTTATACACAATGTCCCAACTTCATTGGAATTGGGGTTGTATTTTGAAGACATAAAGTACATACTTCAGAAAAATCATGTTTTTTTTTTCCTGTTTAAAATATATCCCCCAGTTTGTAGGTACATGTTTTACATTGGAAAAAATAGGTATTTTTATGTCCCCCAAAATCTAACAATCATAGAATCTTTGGATGGGGAAAAAAAGAACAAAACTTGGGAGATTTGTTTGAGTATTGTGGAAACATGATTTTGATTGGACAGTAAACACACTTCAGAGTACATTGTATTTCTGAAACATGACTTCCGTGTTCATTGTTTTAATGTGAGAAAAAAAAACTTTGAAATATCCATCCATCCACTTTCCGTACGGCTTCTCCTCACGTGGCTCGCGGGCGTGCTGGAGCCGCCCAACCCATCTGATTGGGCGAGAGAGGCCGCGTACACCCTGGATTGATCGCTTGACCAAATATTTTTGGGGTTGATAAAGTGCTTGCTTTTGATTGGAATGCAACAATATTTACAGTGTTTTGTTTGGTGTGCGTAAACGTTGACTCCCTCTTTCTCATACGCTTTGCGACAAAGCCCCGGAGTCACACTTGCGGTGTCGTTGCTCGGTCGTCATCGTCAAGTACGAAAGTAACTGCGTGCACTCCGCCTCGGTCTCCAGGTTTCCGACGGTGTCCAGCGCGCCTTCGGCTCCCTCCGAGCTCAACACCGAGGAAGCGTTCGACATGAACTTGTCCACCAGGTCCTCTTGCCTCAGCGGCTTCCTCCAGTGTCCGTAGAACGTGTCGCACCTGGCTGAGACGCTCTCCCCTCGGTGGCTTTCTATGACGACCTCGCCGTACATCTTGTCGAAGCTGGCATGGTTATCCCCGGGAACGTGCACCTCTACTTTGGCCAGGAGCTCCTTGAGATCCGAACGCTCCCTTTGAGGTGTGGCGAAGGAGCCCACCGACACGCCGGCGTCCAGGATGGCGGAGCAGGCGTTGAACTGGAAGGAATGCCTGGCCTGGTGCTCCGTGGTGGGAAAAGGGCAGTCGATGTACTTGGATGGCGGAACTCGGAGGGTGACGCGTTTTATCTGACCCGCGTCCAAGTTTGGTATCTTAGCGCGAGCCGTCAAAGCGGCGTCCACCACCCAGTGCATCCCCAAATGAGCGGGCACGCGCTTGAAGGCCACGTCCTGCTCCTCGAGGACCCAACCTGAGCCGCCGACCCCGGGGAGCGTCATCGCAGACGGCTCGTAGTCTTCGTAGTAAACCCCGAAGCCGTGCTCCGCGTCCAGGATGGACTGGTTGCCCTGCACGCCCGTCTGGGCCAGCCGAGCGGCCTCCAGGCCCCTCTGGGCGGCGTAGCCCATGTGCAGCGGTTTGGTTTGGGTGGCGGCGTTGGCGAGCGGCGCCCCGGCCGAGCACGCCGCGATGGCCAGAGCGTTGGCGCATTGCTCGGACGATAAACCCAAAAGCTTGGCAGAGGCCGCCGCGCTGCCCATCACGCCGACCACGCTGGGAGGGTGGAATCTGATCAGAGACACTTTATTAGCGACAGCTGCATCGTCTCACACGAGAAATGAGATGCAGCACAGGACATCGGGAGATAGCGTTGTGACGCTATATATAGCGGCTCACGTATTGCGGATTCAGTGCTTTGCAGATTTTCTTTTCATATTCTTGTTTATAATTGGCCATATCGTGGAATTTTGAGTGTATGCTGTATTTCTTTTTTTGTGGGAAAATAAACTTCCTAGCCTAGAACTGTTTTTTTTTTTTTTTTTTAAGAAAATTCATTAACACACATTACAGAGAATAAAATGTACATGGTGTACAGTACTACTGTGCATACTTTATGCTAAAGAGTTTGAAAGGTGTTTAAAAGTATAGGAAGTGTTTAGGAGTATGGTAGCGGGAGTGTGGGCAAGATTTCAAGTCTGGGGAGGTTTACACCGCTTTAAAATATGTATAGATAATCATAATATCTTGTTGCTATTTCGTGGATTTCACCTCCTGCAGAGGTGGTCTGGAAGTGCGAAATGAGGCGTTACTGTAAATGCTTTTATCATTGGGTGGCCGTCATAAATTGAATTTGGATGATCATTTTTTGGGATACAAATATAATAACCAAGTTCAAGCTTCTTCCGCTAACAAGTCGAAATACTTCCTAGGAACTTTAAACGTCTACAATGTATTTTTATTTTTTAACACAAGACGTCACCACAGAGCCACCAAAGTTGACAATATTCGATGTTTAGGCTTCGTTTGTGTTTACATATATTTGTATAAAAAGACAATTCAGTTGTCCTCAAAGTGTAGTCAGCTCGTTAGCCTAGCATACACAGGAAGTCAGCTAACCTGTTTTCCACATTGGTCACGTGACGTTCCACATCTAGCGGATTCTAAAAACCTCAAGGTACGTACTTTTCATTTAACAGCAATGATACGTGCTAATTTTTTGTTATAAAAAATACATTCTTTTTTTGGATTAAAAACTAAAATAATTGAGATAGATTAATTGGATGAGGAGATACAGTACACTGTATTTTTATCCCGTGATTTTATTTTTTTGTGAATATTTTTAAATATATAGGGGTGTTTATTTGATTTCGGGCACTTTTGAGTTTCGTTTTTCTCAAAAATAAAATGTCTCAAAAACTATATATAGCTACCTTACTGTAAAACCTGTGATTTAAGATTTATTTTTAAATTTGGTCTTTTTGTCAGATACCCTAGAGAAATGCCATTACCGCCACAATGGCATATTGATTGAAAATTGATTAATCTTGTGACGGTTATGACATTTCAAAGTTTTAAGCTAACTGTGCTATGCTGGTAGCGTTAGCTTAATTTTTTCTTTTAGCTAGCTAGTCCTGTACAACATTTTTATATGATTATCAAGTTTTTAGAGGAAAATCTTGAAACATTCAAACTACAAGTGGTTTGATAATGACACGCAATAAGAATATTATGTGACTTAAGGGAACAAATGAGGGGGGAAAAAAACTTACTTTTCCAGTTATCTCTCTGCCCGAGCATGTGCTTGCGCTAATGACAGCAACTTTAAGGGACAGACATATTTTAGTAAAAATAAAAGACAGAATTTGAAATGTATATATGATGAGAAATCATTCATTCTATTATATTTTAAGGAATTTATGGTAAAAGTTACACCATTTTAGCATTTTTTTTTAGTAGAGAGATATTCATATATGCAAACCCTGTGCTAGGTATAGGGTGAAAACTGTAAAATACCACCATAAAACCGCAAAAAAAAAGGCAAAATATACTAATATTAATATGAAATTTTAGACAACACTTATAATTAGGCACGCCCACTGCTGGTTATTGAAAAAATCTCTTTAAAAATATGTTTCCTTTAAATTTGACATCAAGGACACAAAAAGGCCCATAATCAAATAAACACCCACATATATATATATAATATATATATATATAATATATATATATATATATAATATATATATATGTATATATATATATATATATAAACCAAATGTATACAAAAAAAAAGTAACAAGGTGATCCAATCTATAATAATGATGTGCAAAGCTTTGTATTTAAACCACTAGAGGGAAGTGTTTCTCTTTCATGATCACTAAATAAACATATGATGTGACATTTGACCCCACTTACCATACACACCAAATTGGACATGGAATAACCACGAGGTCCCAACTTTTTTTTTTTAACCCATTAGTGGAAGGTGTTCTTTTTTATTTATTTATTTTTTTTTAAATTTTTGTTTTGTTTTATTATTATTATTTTAACAGATGTGCAGCAGTACCTTTTAGGGATGTTGAAGGCCTCCCTGGAGAACCTCAGCAGTCTGCCCTGCACCTCAATGCCAACATTGAAGGCCAGCAGCAGGTCCACACCGGAGGGCCTCCCGGGCGCGACCTCCGCCAAGGCCAGCAGGGCGGCCAGCACCGCCCCCGAGGGATGAGTGGCCGGGTACCACGTGTCATCAAAGTCCATCGAGTGAACCTGGAAGCACCCAGGCAAAGTTTCAAAAGACGTCGCAGGACCGTCGATGCTGTCGTCAGTCGTGTGAGCGAGCCTACCGCCACGCCGTTGACAAACGCGGCGAAGTGCGGCGGCACAGTCGTGTCCGATTTGCCCCAAACGCTGCTATTCTCCTCTGACTGGAACGACTGACATCAACAACATGAAAAGAAAGGTCAAGTCAGCAAAGAATGAAAACCGCTTTACTTGCAAAATGACTACATTTAATCATGTCAGAAAAAAATAAATCCTTATAATTTTGTGAAAATGCCCAAAATTCAGTTATCCCACTCTAGTTCCGGGTGGCTCATTTGTAAAGGCAGTCATTTTGATGCAGCACTTGGATCGAATGTACTGAAGAACAACATGGTACACGAACTTGGCTGTGGTACAAATCACGACAGAGAAAAATTAAATAGAAGACTACGGAAACTTAAACTTACAGTAATATTTTTAATGTTCACAAATGGAAATTTTAAACTATAAATAAGTTAAAAGAAGTATATTCTTTTTGAATGTACAAATAACTAGAATAAACTAATCATATATTTGGCAGAAAAAAAATTCCAATAACCGATTAATGAAAAAAAAAAAAAATTTAGTAAAATAACTTATTTGGTGCCCTACATATCCCGACACAGTGTTTTTCTCTAAAATTACATGAAATTCATAGCAATTTTCTATTCTTTTTTTACCATTTGTTCATAAAATGGCCACATGAAATGATATGGCGGGCCAGCTCTGGTGGCCGGGCCTTGGGTTTGACACCGGTGCATTACGCCATACAATGTTACTGCAGTAATAAGGACGTTAATTCTTGTCGTTTGTGTGTTGATGTTGCACTGTGTTTTATGAAAGCGTGACTTGAGGTCGTGTGCGATCGAGGGAGCTCCTGGTCAATTGCGCTGTCCAATTTGTCAATCCCGGCAGGCCGGCAGACTGTTCAAATCAAGTCTCAGGAATTCTTGAGAAACAACATCTTTGCGCAATTCTAGCGGAGTGTTTCCCATTTGTAACATTGGTACTGTTATAGTTTTACTTATAATTTCCTGTATTGTAGTTAGAATGCCATTGTCCTTATATGATGTTGTAATGGGTTAAAAAATCTGCAAAACTCAGCCTGATTATTGCCAATTTGAAACTCGTTTATTTTTTTTTAAGAATGTTCATGTTTGTTTAGCAAAAAAAGGGCTGTTTAATTCACCACGTAAATGATCTTTTGTAAACTTCGACATTACGCACAAATACACAAGGTATTCTGCAAAGATGT
Source organism: Phyllopteryx taeniolatus (assembly GCF_024500385.1). NCBI lineage: Eukaryota > Metazoa > Chordata > Actinopteri > Syngnathiformes > Syngnathidae > Phyllopteryx > Phyllopteryx taeniolatus. Next base: position 23,879,416 of record NC_084513.1, on the reverse strand, counting down.
TCACATTTCTACTGTCGTGTTTATGGGAAACTTAAAGAAGTGTACCCGGCTGTACTTGAGAACTTTGTCGAAGACGTCCGTCCTGGATCCGAGCAGGCCCACGCCGAGGGTGTCCAGCATCATCCGTTTACTGCGCCTAATCACGCCGTCCGTCAGCTGGCCGGCGCCCAGGGCTTGGATGGCGGCGCCGAAGCTTTCCGTGACCCCCTGAAATGCAAAAGGTCAACACACACACACCCCCAAATGAAAGCACTCAGCACAATCATCCAGGTTGTCTTTCAAATCCACTTGGAAAACAATACTTACCTTACGCATCATTCCTTCCTTAACCTTTGCGTTGAATGTTCAAGTCCTAAAGGGGAGTTTGTCCTATTTATTAGCGAAGGTCACGCTGCCCAGTGGCGGAACGTCAGAATTTCCAAAGCCGGTTGATGATGGTCAGCGTGATGACAAGTGGGGACTTTCACAATGACGGAAATTTGTGTCTGGAAAAAGTTTCGCTTTCATATGCTATTGTTGGGCTCATGAAAATGGATTTTTGGCGTTTTTTCTTCCCCCCCCGCTGTGCTGTGTAGACAGTTGGGAGGGGGGGTCAGACATTAATTAAACCACATACACGCAACTTCATCTTGCGTTTCACAATTGAGTGAAACTTTCGAGTGGCCAGAAAGATGTTTTTGGAGGAAACGACACAAGCTCGGCCCAAAACAGCCCAGCCACGAACGCACGTGACACGACCTGCTTGGAAAGTCTCAAAATGAGCTTAGGAAGAAAAACAAAACAGAAAGTTCACTCTCAGGTCGGACATGTGGATTGAGACACAAAATGGAAGCAAAAAAATTAAAAAGATATTTGTCATCAAAGCCAAACCAAACTTGCTGAGCAGAGTCAAAGTTGAATTGGTTGTCTGGAGCAAAAGTTGAAGTAGATGCAGTATGTGACCAAATTAAAGGTCTCTCTCTCTCTCTCTCTCTTGCTCTCCAACTTGACATTTAAAAGATGATCATTTGTTAACGTTTCAAAACAAAGTGGTTCCTGATGAGCTGAAACGTTGACATTTAACTCTCCTTTTCTTGAGCGTGCAGAATGAGCAGCAAACTCCAGAAAGGGCTGAGAAGTACAAAAGAGCAAGACTGTGACACTGTTGGACTTGCACGATGTTCTCACTTTCTCTGCTTTTTATTTTCTCATTTTAAAATAATGGCGGAGTTAGTTAGTCAGTTCCAAAGTCAAGCTGCCACTTCATTACACCTTAATTAATTAGTGGTTGAGCACACCGCCGCAAGGCTTTTGTTCAGCCACATCACGTGAGTCCTCGTTCATTTCATTTTGTTCCACCACACCACATCTGACTCGTCGTTCATTTCAGGATTCATGACAAAATGTTACTGCATTTGCTGTCATTTGCTGTCCGACTGAATGACTGTATTATTGTTATGTTTTAATGACGTGAAGCACTTTGTGGGTCCTCGCTGTGAGTCAAATTGACTTAGTTCGATGACTATACAAGTGGTTTATTATCTGTAAAATGCAGTTGGGACATAACCTGAAGCCTCCCACATCGCCAGTACAAATTTGAGAAGGAGAAATCACATCTGCACTCATGTTGCCCAGTTCGTTTAGGTATGGCATCTCAATAAATGAGAATCAATCTACAGTATTCTGATGTATTGAGATGAACCTGTACGGAACAGCTGTACCTAATGACTGACTGTGCTGTCAGTCTTGCCCGATATGCTCATTGTAACTTCCACATACGGTTAACATCATTGCACATCAACATATTTGTTTTTCCCCCCCCCCCCCCCCCCCCCCCGGCGCTCATCGTTCGTTAAGCAGGGCATCATTAAAGCTGAGGAGTTGAATGGTTAACCACGCAGCAGCTGCCTCCTCCTTTTCCTCCGCGGGTTGAAGCTTCATAAGCCGTGCGCAGCCACTCGAGGCTCAGTCAGGCTCAGGCAGCCCACGGAAGGAGCCGACACGGGCACGGACACGGGCACGCGCACGGGCACGCACACGGGCGGCGGGATGGCTCTGGCCGAGGCGTCCAAACAAGGCGGCGAGAGCAAGTTCTCGGACATCGTGGAGCTGAACGTGGGCGGCCAGGTGTACGTGACCCGGCTCCAAACTCTGGTGGCGGTGCCGGACTCGCTCCTGTGGCGCATGTTCAGCCGCCGCGCGCCACAGGAGCTGGCCCGGGACAGCAAGGGCCGCGTCTTCCTGGACCGGGACGGCTTCTTGTTCCGCTACGTCCTGGACTACCTGCGCGACCTGACCTTGGTGCTGCCGGACTACTTCCCGGAGAGGAGCCGCCTGCGCAGGGAGGCCGACTTCTTCCAGCTCCGGGAGCTGGCCGAGCGGCTGAGCGAGGACGGCTCCGTCGGCGAGGAGGCCGGCCGCGGCGACGCCGACGACGGCTCGCTCCGAGGCGGCCGGCCTCCGGGCGCGGACTCCAGGAAGTCGGGCTACATCACCGTGGGCTACCGGGGCTCGTATACCATCGGCCGGGACACCCAGACCGACGCCAAATTCCGCAGAGTGGCGCGCATCACCGTGTGCGGGAAGACCGCCCTGGCCAAGGAGGTGTTCGGGGACACGCTCAACGAGAGCCGGGACCCGGACCGCCCGCCGGAGAGGTACACGTCGCGCTACTACCTCAAGTACAACTTCCTGGAGCAGGCCTTCGACAGGCTGACCGAGGTGGGCTTCCGCATGGTGGCCTGCAGCTCCACGGGCACCTGCGCCTACGCCAGCAACGACCCCGCCGAGGACAAAATCTGGACGAGTTACACCGAATATGTCTTCTGTCGGGAACAGTAGCCACGGCGCCTCAGAAAATCCATCGGCCTTTTCATTCCACTAGGCGCCCTCGGAAGAGCAATTACCCGTACGACCGCTTCAAAGCTGGAGATTTGAACGCACCCCCGCAAAAAATTCAAACATGCACAAAAGCACGGTTGGAGTCCGCCGCTGGTTCCCAATTTACAGTAGCACGTCACTAAACAAAAATATATATACAGTCAACCCAAATTCTTTTTTGCAATCCGTTCTTAGCTGAAAAACTCACCTATTTGCTGCTTTTTGTCTGCTCATCTGGCACCAAGCAACTGTTCAAGTGAGTTAAGGAGCTTCATTTTGGACAGAAGTAGTTCTTTGCCTCCATCTCGCGGCCTTTTTGTGCGGTGGCAACAATCACTCGCAGATTTTCGTCACGGCACGGCCCCCCGGGGGCAGCTGGGGTCGGCTGTACGTAAATCAAGAATGATGCCGTGGAAGCGCATTTCATCCAACTGCCTGTCACTCTAAATCAATGGCATAGATGAACATTTGCAGTATTATTGAAACAATAAAGTCGCATCATTGTTTACTAAGAAAAAAAAAAACCCCAACAACAACATTGTTTATGGCACTGTGTCTGGAAATGGAACATAAACGTTGTCAGGCTCCAATAGTAACATCCGCTCCAATGAAACTTTGGAATAACGTGTCAGGAACAAATTGGATTTTGGGTGTGTTGAGTGTTGTGTTGTGTGCGAAAGAAATACAACTCAACATTAGTCATGTTGCTTTCCAACATCTGAGTTTCGACTATGATAACTCGATAATTAGGTGGACAAGATAATCAATTCCTGATCATTTGTTAAAAAAAAAGATGATAACTGCATATGAGAAGTTCATTCATTTTCCATATCATCCTTGTCCAATAAAAAGCATGCACAGTATCTCTATTTTTTTGGGGAGTTTTTCTTTCTTTTTAACAAACAGCAAGACAGACAAAGAAAGTGAGACGGCGACGAGACAACAAAGTGGCAAATTTGTGTATGAATAAACTTCTCATACTAATCGTGGTTTTTGGAGTCATTTTTTTTTTCCAATGTGTTTCTGACTGTGTTACTGCCACCTCTTCTTGCCTTTTTGGTTTCGGTTGATTTCTTTCCGGTAATCTGCCACGGAAACTGGTGACAATCTTTAGAACGTGACCATTCTGCCTAGCAACAGGTGTCTGTCGAACCTGCGACCCGACCGTAAAGAAAGTAGCGAAAGCGGGGTTCGCGCATATCGACAATCGAGCCAAATTGGAGGATTTTTCTTCCCTTCCGATCAAAGTCAGATGAAAGCCCGATTATCGGATGTCTGTAAAAGAGGATCCTGAGCGAGTATCCTGTGGTGCGAGGTGTGCTAAGAAAGATTTTCCGTCCCCGATCGGCAGTCTGGACACCTCTCACGTCAGACTTGTGTCTGTGGCGTTGTGGAGGTGATCTCGGTCATGCACGTCAATAAAAGAGCAGTAAACACTGTGTGGAGTCTCTCTCATTTTAAAATTTGTTTGAAAAAATTGGTATGTGTGGCACGCTGCGGCAATTTTGTCCATCCTGCGTTTCTGCACGTGCTGGCAACAATGTCTATCAGTACATAGTGAATGACATTTCCATAATAAGCCGTTTTGCTTCTTCCACCCTGTGCCAGCCCCGCCCCCGCTTCCTTAACATTCGCTGACCTTTTTAAACTGCCGCCAATCAAAGCGGCGGGCCTCCAAGAGAAGCTGCACTGGACCTCATCAGAAACCAGACGCGCCACACGGCTATCAAACGGCACGGGCGGCGCTAAATATCGCGGGAGGTTCTCGCACATAAATTGAGCCGCAGGACATGCTAATCGCGCAGCTGTGCGGACGCGCTGTCATTGTCATTCGCAAGTGTGAAAGGGTCCAGCTGCACGCTAATGCGAGAGACATGCATATTTGGACCACCGTGCTCATTCATATCAAAGAAGGGACTTTGCATTCAAAAGATAGCGTGGGATTATTCAAAATGATTTTAAAAACAGGTGGCAGAGATAAGCAGGGGATCTAGGACACATCCTTGAGGGATCCCCTTGAGATTTCACTATAATAAATGAGAACGGTTTCTTGTTTTGTTGCTTCAGCAGGTTTTGATTTTCCATCGGTCCATTTTCTACTGGATCCGATCCGATCTCGGGTGAGAAGCAGGGGCACATCCTGGACTGGTTGCAAGTCAAGTGGAGCCAGCGAGCGATGAAATTGATGACGCTTTTGAAGCGAGCGCACCGACGCTAATCAACTGCAAACGGCTGCCGAGCCCGAACGCAGTTGAATCTCGTGCGCTCAAAATGATTCAACAGCTATTGTAAATTAATCAGTCTAGTTGGAATTTGCAATGATTTGTTTAAAAACAAATATAAGGTACAAAAATGGATGAATGAGAATGCCCCCCCCCCCCCACTTTCATTAATTAATTTCATGAAAATAAAATGGCGAAACCTGTTGTCGAACGGCCCCAAAAAGTGATGCAATTTTAGAGGTTTTATTTCATTTGCATTTGCCTTAGTTTTATAATTTTGCTTTATTATAGAACAGTTAACTTCACTTTACACCTGTGGGACAAGTAAGAATGTTAGGGTTTCAAAACAGGGTTAGGGTTTCAAGAAAGGGTTAGTGTTAAGGTTTCAAATGAAGGTTTCAAGACAGGTTAGGGTTTCTTAACAAGGGTAGGTATTAAATTAGGTTTTCAAAACAGGGTTAGGGTTTTAAAGTAGGGCTTCGAAACACCATGAGGGTTTCAAAGCAGGATTTCAAGACAGGGTTAGGTTTTCAAATTAGGGTTTTAAACAAGAACCGGGGTTTCAAAGTAGGGTTTCAAAACAGGGTTAGGGTTTCAAATTAGGATTTCAAAACAGGTTTAGGGTTTAAAAGTAGCATTTAAAAACAAGGTTACAGTTTCAAATTAGGGTGTCAAATCAGGGTTAGGGTTTCAAATCAGAAACTGACATTTCATAAAAGGATTAGGGTATCAAAGTAGTGCTTTAAAACAGGGTTAGGGTTTCACCAGTGGACGGAGAGTGGCCTTCCAAAGGAATGAAGATAAACAGTACAGAAAATGGATGGATGGATGGATGATTCCGTACGCAGTGTGGGGCGTGGCTCTAAATTGGATGATAAATAGTTACGTTTTCCACACAAACGCTGGCTCGCGCGCCATTTCAAATCGCCTTCCATTGACGTGATGAAGCCTGCTGGCTCAGATGAGACGCGAAACAAACACAACAGTCCAGTTGCTCTGAGAATGAAATGACCTGGATGAACGAGACTCTTCACAGGCATGTTTCAAAACAGGGTTAGGGTTTCAATTTGCAATTGTAAAAATCAAAACTGATTTTATTGTCATACCTGTGGTTGCTATTTTACATGATCAAACTATAAAATCAATTTGCTGGAGTTCTGAATGTTAACGCTTTGGGGCTGGAATGACTCTTCTTGGTCAAGCGTTGACGTTTCATCCTGGTGACGACCTCTCGAAAGTCAACTTTTGAGCGCAAAAGCAGGTCAAGATGGCTCCCTTTGACGGGCGCCGAGTGGCTACCGCATGAATTTCAAAACAGGCGTCGCTCTGGCTTTTGGTTTTGGGAGGGGAGCTTCTCTGCAAGTCCCAATTGTAGGCTGCAAAAAAAAAAAAATCGTACCCGACAACAACCACACGCAAGGCGAGCGTCTCAAAAGTCTCCAAAAGTCGAACCCCGCCGAGGTCCAACAAGTCGGAACATTTCCGAAATAATAGGCCTGTAAAGTCACACTCGACTTCGCTATTTGAACTGATGTCATACGAATTTCTCATCAGATTTCAAAGGAGAATAATAAAATAGGTGTGCTTCTTTTTTCAAGCTCCACGTCCCACCACTGTCTACATTTTGTTATTCGGTATTCCAAAATGCAAATAACCGTACAACAACAACAAAATAGACGAAACTCTACACACATAGCTCAAACGTTGTAATATTCACACCAAGTATGATGCAACAACTTGCATTTGAGATTCTCAGCTCGGCCATCGTTGTAGCCTTCTGTCATGGTTCCGTTACAAAAAGCACAACAAATGCTCGCTGAGCTCAAGTCTTGACGTCACACGTGATGCTGTGAAGTTTTGTTACATTTTTTGGAGTCTGACACATTTTGCTTGAACTCCAAATTGTTTGACTTTGGAGGTTCTACTGATGACATCATGCGTTAGCTGTCACATTCAGACCGAATGGAATAAAACATTTTACACAAGTGACTTCCCCATCAGCATTTTAGCCTTTCAATAAAGGCTGGAGAAGTTTACGGAAGCCCCTGCAGTTATTATGCAACACACTGCAGTATATCAATAAATGTCAAGTGGGACTCACTACAGGTTCCGCAGCGCCTCTTTTAGCAGCAACCGTTCCCTGCAAGGAGCTCGTGTCTCAACAGGAAGGAGGCTTTTATCTTTTGAGAGGGTCCAAATACAAAAGCGGAGGCTGCACAGGAAGCCAAGCGCTGAAGAAAAAAAAGCACCGTTAAATGCATACTTGACACGCACACTTGGGTTTTCACTTGTACACTTGCATCATATATATATATATATATATATAATTTTCTTCTTTTTAAAAATGTGGGTAAAGTATGACCAAATATACAATATTTTATAATTATAATAATTACTAATTTGCTGTAAACTTAAACTGAAATAAACACATACAGCAGGAGCTACTACTTTCCCTTTTTAAAATGGTTATTAAAATATGACGACATTTATTTTTTGAAAGCAAATGTTTTTGTTGACATTTTTTTCCAAATATATTTTAATACCTAGAAAAAGTATGGAAAATGGACGATGGATGCATTATTATCTCAATGTTTTCAAAATACAAAAACATATGACTATTTCTGCTACAATTGCCTTGCAGTTGTAAAAACAAATAGAAAACAGACGCACACAATCTATAATAACAAACATTTGTTGGACTGTTGCACCGTATTTAATCAAAAATGAAGTCGTCGGAGGAACCGAAATGCTTCCTGACATGTCAACTTACGAACATCTGCTTCACTCTTTTTCGAACAGATGTCTGCCTCGTCTGCTCGTTTACCGGTTAAAGCATGATTAGATAACTGGGTCAAAAAAAAACAAAAAAAAGAAAGGTCTCATTTTCTATCCTTACATGACACCTGGCGTGCTAGCTACACATCGAATGAACACGTCAGTATTTAAAGTAGCTGCACTTTATAGCACCAAGCCACACATCTCAGCGGAGTCTTGAACGAGCAGAGAAAGGCAGCGTCCGACCACGAAGCACCCGCAGGCGCAGCTTGCCACTCTTGCGTGTTCTGGCAAACATCAATGGGGCTATTTTCATGCGAGACCAGAGGAAATATTTTTGCCAACATATTTGGAAGGCGCAGCGCGCGTAACTGCAAGGCCGCAGAACCCCCCCCAAGCTTGCGTGTTCTGGTTCTATTACGATGTGTGCTCTTTGCCGTCATGCATCCTGCTCAAAATATGTTCAGGGAGCCTTCTGGAAAATGAACAGAAACACAGTCGAACCTGGAAGTCAAACAAAATTAGGGATTATAACGCTTTAGACGAGCGAAGTCAATCTCCAGACTTCAACCCTATGGAGCATCCAACATGGGCCTGAAGCGAATACAGTAAACCTCCGCTACAGGATATCGCAGTTCAGTTATTGCCCATTTGTTTGTTTGTGTTTTTAATCTACTTTGTACTCTACATCAGTTGCAGACGACTAAAAGGTGTTAAACTAACATATTTGATTACAGTCCAGGAAGAGGGGGAGATGACATCAGTTCACCACATTCTAATCAAGTGCAACCCATGTACATGATCCAACGAAGAACTTGTTGCCAGTAGCAGGAAAAACGGCACTTGTTGACATCTTGTTGTACTACTCGTAAAGCACGAGATGTTAATCATTCACTGGCAGAGAAAATTGGACATAATTTGACATTATACAGTTGTCAGTGCCAGTGATTCACTTGTAAAATGTTATAATGTCACTAGCACTAGTGATGGAACAGCGTTGTCTCAGGAGTTACATGTTGTTGTTCCAGTGACGACAAAGAGTAGCAGTCCATGACATCAAGGGTATTGAACAGATGCTCAAAGTCGTTTTGTTCGATTTCAGGTACTCGATGAGGAGGCGACTCGTGCGTGAACACGCCTACTCGTTGGGCCTAGTGGCGTTACTAGTGCAGTGCTGTAGTTTAGGAGTGAGATTGAACTCGGTTCCACGCTACAATTTCACAAACACGTTGGGTTATTGAACATCGTGTTAAAAGCTGCATCTCTCACCTCAGAGCGGCCATTAAACCTCCCACCTAACAAACTTGCTCTTTTAGTTTTGCATAAAAAGGCGAATAGAATTGGAAAAACACCCAAACATTTGGACGGCGCGCTGGATGCGTTCTCACGCTGCCTCTCAGGGAGTTTGCGTGCGCATCTTTGCGTGGAGCCGCCAGCGGCGAGAGCTCGGAGCGGCTGACCGCTTTTGTTGTTTGCGTCCGCAGCGTCTGCGTCCTGGCGCCGGTGGCTGAGCGTGCGCGGGTTGTCAGCGAATGGCTGCGCCCTCCCTGGCTCTCAGCCGCCACACCGCCGCTCCTATTGGACATTGGCGGAAGTCACCCACAGCGAATACCCGTTTACTGCGGCGAATACGCTCGCAACCGCTGCCGGGATGGAGACACACGGTTTCAAAAGAAATGCTCTCACTACTCCCACACACTTTAAACACACTTCAGCGTATTCAAATACCTTCATGTTAACATTATACGTGTGCTTAGACATAAAGAAAACATAAATGTACAAAAAAAAAAAAGGCCAATTAGTCGACTAGTCGATGAGTCCACTTTACGACTTTAATCCGCATTGTCGGCCAATAGAGACACAAATCTCACCACATTTACTTATTTTTTAAAAAGTAAAAATGATTGTAATGAATTTACAATTATTTATAAATGTATTGAAAGTTTTTTTATGAAAAAAAAAAAATCAATGTTATAGTAACATTTTCAATTATGGTCATGTTTCGTAGTACTCTTACTTAGAAACTACTACAAGAAAATGCGGTCATTAAATCCATCCATCCATTTTTGAGCTCTTATCCTCGCTCGGGTCGTTAAGTGACATTTATAATTTGTTTCTAACTACTTTGTACATTTCATAACTGTTTATTTTTAGAAATGGAATGATGATCCTAATATTTAAATTGGAAAATTGAAGTGAATAAAATGTCTTGTACCACTACTATACTTTTTCCCGCACACTTTAAATGTTAAATGATGACATGATTTTTTTTTTTTTCCTTTTTATTATTACGATACGTTTTGCAGTTGAGCCTTGAAATGAATGCTGGCCTGCATTGGCCATCAAGTCAATTGGATTTGCAGCGAGCGGATTACCGGCCTCCGCTTCCTCATATAATTCATCTTTTTTCCTTTCTTTCTTTCTTTCTGCGGGTGATGTCACACATAGCATTTCTGTCATCTTGTGAAGAACTCGACAATTCCTCAAGGTTTGAAAAAGGCTGGTTAAAATTTGCACGTTGGCAGAACGCTGACGCTACGGACGTTTGACTCTGGCTGCCTCGTTCGTCTCCGGTCAGATGTTCTTTGAGGTCAAAAGGGTTCTGAGTTCAACAAAGAGCAACAATCCCTTAAAGGTTTGAAAAAAGACTTGGCTCCAAATTTCATTGACGAGGAGCACGCGCTCGTCGACATTTGACCTTAGCCGGCTCGTCCCTGGTCAGATCAAATCCGAAATCAATTGGTTTCCCTTTTCAGTAAACAACAACAACCCCTCAAGGCTGGAAATAGTTTGGGTAAAATAAGGAACGTGTACCGACTGCCGATTGGCCTGAGCGACTGAGTCACAATGTTCAAAAATAAACAGGATTCTTGTTGGAATTCAGAGGAAGAATTCTTATATCCAGGCCCAAAGCCACAAATGTGTGTTTTTTGTTTGTGTTTAAAAATTAAAAAAAACACAAATAACGTAAAAATTAAAAAAAACACAAATAACGAGATTTAACTTTCACGCTACGTCACTGTTCGGCGTCTTCATACTCCCGACAACGCACGCATTGCATCACGTGACCAACGCATTAGCCATTTTTGTTTGTTTGTTTGTTTTTTTGCATTGGCAAAAATTGTTGCTGCGCGTCGAACGCCGCGGAGATCATCTCTCGTGATTGGTCCGTTTTAGTCACATGCTGTGATGACGTCCCAGCGTGTCCCTCGGTTCCACATACCATCTACGCCGCCGCCTTCTTCATCGATTTTGCAGCATAATTAAACGTATCAGCTTGTCATCTAGGTCCATTTATTCGCGCAGACACGGTTCCACGGTCGCCGTTGTTGTTGCTTTGTTCCTTGTTACGGAAAGGAAAGTCAGAACGGCTACCGGAAATGGACAGAAAATGCAGCGGAAACTCCACCCCGTGGCGTCCTAGCCAATAACAGCCGTAGCGACACCCCCGGCTTGGAGAAGAACTGCAGCACAGTTTCAAAACAGCGCGCGTGGGTTGCGCTCGAGTATAAAGGCAAACTGCCGCAGTGACGTCAGTGCGAGTATAAAGAAGCCTTTACACAGCTGTCCGCCACAGCTCATGACGACACTCAGAACCGCTGACGTCACACGCAACCACACCAGGCCCCGCCTCTTAAAGGCACATATATACAGGCAACTACAATACGTACAGTATTTTCTATCCATTTTATGCTAGCATCTCGTGTGTTTATGTGTTTTAAAAGTGTTTTGCTACAGCGTAGATTTTCACCCATTATGGGGCGGGGCTAGAACTGGTTCTCAAACTTTGTACACAAAGTACCACCTGACAAAATACTTGGCTCTCCAAGTACCACCATCATGACAAACAATAAATTACAGTAAAGTAAAACATGAGCCACGAGTTTTCCTAAAAAGGATATTTAATATTATTGCAAGCCACTGTGACATTATGCATTTAAATAGAGGAAAAAAAACGAAACACAAAGTGCATTGAAATAATCAGTCCACTAAAATGTATTGCATAAAAAGTTTAAATAAAAATTTTAGCTAAATAAATGTTTTAAAACAAACTGTTGTGAAAGACTACATGCAAATGTCTTGCACTTAAAAGTTAAATACAACTGAACTGTACTGAGACGCCGGTCAAATATTTTTTCAAATCAATAGCATTCTCAAAAAGTTTGAAAAAGGCAGACTGACAAAAATAATGTACGATGAGTGAGTTCTTGGCCATCTTGATCCCCGAAAAGCGGGCCTGCTGCCGATCGATTGAAAGCTAAACCTGAATCATATCGATGGCACCCTGGTCCCCGCTGGTCCCCTGGCATCCATGTTTACAATCTCCCGCTTTTCCTCTCGGCCCCCCGGCGGCTCCTTACGAGGTCTACATCCTGCACCCCCGCCTCCACCGGCGACGACCCGAGGTCAAGAAAGGTCGGATGGTTTAACATATTAGCGCTATCGATCACTTAAGTGTTTGCAGCAGCGGGGGGGGGCTTGCTCCAAAAAGCCGACTTTTCTTTTTCCGAGCGCCTGTCGCTCCTCTACAGGGCATTTGCACAATTGCGACGGGAAGCTCACCCGTCACCGTTTCGGGGATCCGTGTCGTATGTCGCTTCCCCTCGAGGACGCAAAGTCTCGGCCCGCCAGAGCGTGAAATGAAGTTTGGAGACAAATGGAAGTCGGTGACGTGATGAAGTGCAGCAAACATCAATGAGTTAACAAGGCAAACACTCTAATTAGCCTTTTTTTTTCTTTTTCCCCTCCGTAGGCAGCGATGGGTTTAATGGCGGCTGCACGAGGGCGGCAACTGCGCTGTTTGCGCTCCTTCTTAGTCCTCCGAAGCGCACTAAGAGGATGCTAAGTGATCCGGGAGCTGCAGGAATTGGACCGGAGATAAACCCTAAGCCTGGAAAAAAAGAAATTCATTCAAGGCTAATATGCACGTATGCTTTCAAAACACTTTCCCCCCCCCCTCTGGAATGAATGTAAATTGTTGTGTTCTCGTTCCGCACAGCAGAGGGCCTTTAGTAACAGTCACCGCTTAAGCAACATTTTGACATTCAACCACTGCGGCATAAAAAGGAAATGAAGTAAAGCTACCAACCCTTCGAGCCACTGCAACCTTTCTTGTGGCGTAACAACTTCCATTCCTTGTTCTTCTGCGTCCACATTTCCTCTTTGCCAACCTCACTGCTACCTTCAAGGAAAAAGAAAATCAAAAGAAAGCAAAATACTTCCGGAGCGAAGCGTCTTGACCAGGGGTGTCAAACTCAAATTCACAGTGGGGCAAAATTCTAAAGTGGGACAAAGTCTCGGGCCAAACTAAATATTTATTGGTTGGATTTCCAAATCCAACCTTTAAACTATCAACAGTCCCTGCCTTAGACTAGAAAAAACATTCATTCAAGCTAAGTTTTTATGTTATATTCTTTTGTTGGCGCCGCACGCAAGACAAGCAGGTCGGTCCCGTTTTCCGTTTTTTCCTGTGGCGTGAATTTGCCGAGCAGACCGGTAGCACGGTTGCTCACGAGCTCATGAGCAAAGCATTCTGGGATTTGTAGTACAAGCGGTGCACGCGCTGTACACATTTAATTTGGTCTGGCAGGGCCGCTATAAGGGGGCCCCTGAGTCGGACCTTCATGACGTCGGAGTTGGAGTTCATTTTGTTCCGTGACCAGGGGCATTTGCCGTATCGTCCGGAGACGCACGTGTAGCGCTTCGCATTGCGTCGCTATCTGCCGTTGCTTATCGTCACATACGGAATCCAAAGAACAAAATCAAGTACGACATCTGTGATATCGCTTAGCAGACGTGTCATGTGATTTGCTCACGTGACTTCAACTGCTCTTGGTGAAATTCCATTTCAGGAAACTTTTTGTTTTCAGAGAAACATAAGACTCCAATAATATGAACATTTTCCACGATGGTAGATGAATGGTGTTTTGCTCCCTCGTATGATATTAAAAGTGCAATCGTGATCTGACTGAGATACTGTTATGTTGAAATATTGGATTAGCACGGAGAGCAGAAGGGAAATTACGGGAATTCCCCGAAGAGCTTCGGATGTGTGAATTTGAAAGAAGGGCATCCAAGCAAAACAAGCAGCCAGAAATGTGGGATTTCCTCACCCCAGGTCGCCGCTTTCGACGTTTTCAGGCACTCCGGCTACATTCCGTTGCATTCTAGATATGCAAATTAGCAGATAGTTAACTGCATTTGCTACTGTTTCGATTTTTAAATTGGAACATTTAATTCAGTGATTCTTCACGCACCACTAGAGGGAGCCAGCGTGCCACACTTTGAGAATAAAACAGAAACACATTTATTCGCATTATTTCGAATTTGATCATAATTAGACTCGTTCGGAGTGTCGCCCCTTTAGCGCGTCGGGGATTAGCGTGAGGGGCCTTCGTTGGCGACGGCTCGGATTTGTGCTGATCAGCGAAGGGTCCCGGATCAATTCCGCAAAGGGGACTGATTACCTGTTGACTTGAAATACTTTAGAGCCACCTGAGAGCCCTTTTAGTGCTCTTTGGGTCATTTTCAGGATTTGTCGTCCTCCAAATTGGGAAGGTTGAGCTGATGCCCAAGAGCTCAACTTTGGTTTCAGACATTTTTCAAATACAAATTCACTAATCACACTGATACTCATACATACAGTATATATAAATTAAAGATGAAGACCACAACAGGCACACATTCGACAACCCAATAAAACTTCAGTGGCGACCAATTTTGGGAAACTTTGCATTAGGTTAACGAAAACTAGGAGCAACATTGAGGAAAACGTTCTAAAAGGAATGAATGGCATTTCATGGGAATGGATGGCTGTTAACAGCAATTTCAGAAAAAAAGTGCAAACTGGATATTTGAAAAAACAAACAAAAAAAAACGTTTTAAACTTTTTTTTTTTTTTTTAAACGTAAATTTAAACAATCAGGAGATGTGACTGTTTTTCAAAAGAAATGAGAAAATCTGTCAACTACACTTTGAATTGAAAACTTATGGAAAACTATTTGCATTGCACCACAAGTTTCTTCTCCTCCAAAGCAGTGACTTGTTATAATGCAAAATCTCACGGCTAAGTGCATTTTCTCAGAATTTGTTACGTGTTATTCCCCTGACGTGGAGGAAAGTCCAGAAACACTAGTCTACCCTATTCAGACTGGACACCACAGTGCCCCCTGTTGGTCGCTTTAAGATGCAGCAACCAAAGCACCACGTGCTCATGGGATTCAAAACAAAACAAAAACAGCTGTGGTAACGATTTGTATTGATTTTTACGATTATCGGGCTAAAGATGTTTTGTTGTTTTGCTTGTCCAATTGATCTTGAACGAAGAGCTGTCGTGTTTATTTGAAATCATGTTTATTGTCATAACGTGTGTTATCATTGAATAAAATGTATAAGTAATATAGCTTCCTAGACTTAAGATCCAGAATGTTAATTCCACCCATTTGCTGAGTCGCTTCTCCTCACCCGGGTCGCGGGCGTGCTGGAGCCCATCCCAGCCATCACCCTGAACTGGTCGCCAGCCAATCGCATGTATTATTATGCATACATGATATATGTGAAGGTCCTTGGGGATCTCCACATTTGCCCAAAAGCTGGTAAAAATCCACTCCAGAAGATTCCAATGTCAACGAAGAAGGGGAAAAGCGTCCCGGTCGGGTTTATACAATATTCCGCATTCAGGCCGCCATTGAGGTTGCGTTTGTTTTCCAAGCAGTCGGATTTAACATCTCTCCTGGCGCAGAGTGCCAAGAAACATCCAAAGTGGGGGATGGAAGAATTTGAGATGTTTCCACTGCGCCCCCTCCTTCTGACTCATTTCCATTCTAGTCTTCTTCTCAATTATGGAACGAAAAGGACAATTTCCTCCTTTTTTAGCTGTGAAAGCAAGAGCGGCAGGGTTATGAATATTCAATAAACGCTCATTGCAAATTGGATCTCGTATAACAGCTCCGGTGGCGGGAATATTAGGATTTGCGGAGATGTCTTATCAAAAGTGTCGTGGGAATTTGCGCGCGCAATCAAATTGGTGTGACACATGGCCACATTGAAATTCCATCCAGTCGTCTGGAATCGGACACCACGACGACAGCATTCCAGGATCAGCGTTCAAGTCTTTATTTACAAATCTCTGTGCGCTCATCACACATCATATATTCTTCACAACCTGCCTAATATTCCATCTCATTAAATACAGTCTGGATAATAATAATTGTAATTTTAATTTCTTCTCCCCGTTACTGACATAAAGGCACATAATCGGTGGACGAACAATGAACAACACGGGGGTCATTATCATTCATAAACAATAATAATACAAACAAGATGGGGTAGTAATATATAGAGCAAGCGGGAGGAACCATTTTCCTCCAAGGTCCAAACTACATTTATGAAAAAATATGTTTATTATGATACATTATATGCATTTGTGGCCTTTTTTTTTTTTTTTTTTAATACAGTTACTTGGATTTGTTTTAGAACTGCATGCCATATTTGATGTTCACCTGGGCTGCATATGAGCCCACAAGCCTTAGGTTTACCCACTCGTTTCTAGTAACCAAATGTATGAAGAAGAAGAAAAAGTAGAAGAAGAAGAAGAAGAAGAACCCTTTTGACAGCTGTAATACTTCACATCATACACATTAAACACACACCAGTCTTACCCACTTGGAAAAAACAAACAAACAAACAAACAAAACTTAGCACAAAACGATTCAAATGTCAGCAATCAAGAGACGGAAGTCGGCCGTTTGGAGCAAAGAGGAGGCTGGCGCATGACGGGTCTTCGGACGAAGCTCGAGTCACATCGAGGTGGGCTGGCCAGCTGGAAGAGAGCCGTTAACAAACTTTCCCCCTTTCCGTTGAAGCAAAGTCACGCGTGAGCCCGCCACAGACAACTAACTGCACTCTGTGTTAAATATAAAACGAATACACAAATTGTAAATTAGGGGAAATACTGCAAGTGTGCCGAGTGGAGGATCTTCAACCCCGACGAAGCGTCGCCACGACGGCAGACGACGACGCTTGTGAGGACTTTCCTTACTTTTGAATCGCACGTAGCAGGAGTTACAGTAGAGCTGCTTGTTTCGGATTCGGACTTCAGCACCGGCCTCCGATCCCCCGAGGGCCGACTTGCAGTCGATGCACTGGAAACCGACACAAAGTCGATCGTTCAAACGTGGCGAGTGCAACTCGTACTGAGCAATTAGCCAACTATCCCATGAAATGACTGATTAAATAGTTGCCAAGTTAACTACGCAACAAACTCGCGAAAGGCGATCAAAACGCTCTCGCTGTAGGCGATGAATGATCTAGTCTACAAGCAAAACTACATGTTAATAACTCTTGGTCAAAACGGTAAATTATTTTGGTAATGATATTAAATTAAGACGAGCGACTAGCTCAGAAAATCATAAATCAACAAGTACACAAAGGAGAGGTGGGATGATGTTTGGATGAATTTAGGAGGATACAAATAATGAATGGAAATTGTGCTGATTAGTGACTTCAATTAAGTGGAGAGGGCGATGAAGACTAAGGTTGAACTAGATTTCAAGATCAAGTGAAGAAGTGTGAACTAGTGAGAATACGTGACCAGGATCTCACCTTAAAACAGGTCAAATGATAACAGAGGCCGAGGGACTCGATGATCATGGCCGCTCCCTTTCCCAGCGCCGTGTGGCACAGCGTGCACACTTTCTTACCGCTCACCGACCTGCATCACATGACAATGCGCGGCTCGGACGGTGTACGCTAGCAATAGGTGGCCCCCTAACTAGGGTTGGGCATCGTTTGAATTTGAGCGATTCCGGTTCCTCGTTTCGATTCCGGTTCCAAAACGATTCTCGGTTCCGATTCTTTTTAGGGAGCGGAGTCAAAAAAGTTTGCATGGTTTCAATAAAGGGCATCCAAATTATGAACATCCATTTTCTTAGTAGCCCGCAGCATAGACTAAAATGAACATTTGACTCGTTTTTTTTTTTTTTATGTAATGAATGGAACCAAATACTATGAAACGATTCCTTTCCCTACCCACCGATGAGGCACAAAGTTCGTGTTCGCGATACTGTGAGACAATGTTTATGTGAATTTTGTCCCCATTCGTTGTGAAGTTTTAGCTCAATGTGAAGCTTTTTTTATGTTGGTTTGAAGACTAAAATAAACACTAAAAACCATAAGTGCAAAGGTGCAACCAACAGTTGACCTTGTTAGCCGCCTGAATGTTGGCATAGACGTCTTTTATTGCTTCACTCACCCAATTGACTGAGCGTTGACTTGACCGAAGCGCCGCGCGGTGTAGGCTGAGGCTCGGAGCGCCTCAGACGCTACACATGGTGAAAGCCTCCTTTGCACAATATCATCTTATTCCAAGTGTTGCACTGTGGCGACTGGTCATTCATTTGAACAAAATCATGACAGACTTTTGTTCGCCGCTGCCGTCGGGCACAATCACGTGTTCGTGCGCGTTCTTCTTCGTTGGTTTTCACCACTCTTCTTCGGGAGGCGTCGAAACTGGGAACCGAAATTTCTAAATTTGACCGATTCCGGGAGAACTGGAACGTTACTCCCGGTTCCAAGCGGTTCTCGATTGTCAATGCCCAATCCTACCCAGAACCCTTAACTGGAAGACCATTTTAGCTCCAACAAAGTCATTATTGAAAATGCATCACAGAAACTTGCAGAAAGTGTAAACGGAAATGGATCTGTTTAACATTCCTCTCTTGACGGTACAAGAAAAAGAAATTGTATTTTGTTAATGAAAAATCAGTTCTCTTGTTGATGGAAGCCCAAAATGAAAGCCCAAAATAAAAATACCATGTTTGTGCAGCCATAGCCTGAAATGAAGTCAAACCACAAAACTTTGCCGCGTTAGCCAGCCCTCCCGTCAGAGCCGCGGCATCACCTGCGAGCCCAGCCAAGTTTACCTGCTGCGCTGCTGCCGACCACCTGCGTCAGAACCCGGTTCTGGCGAGGCGGTGGGAGACAGCGAAGGGGACGACGACCGTCGAGACCAGGGGGTCGTCTCGGCCGCCGGGCCCCGGAAGGTCGAGCCGGAGCGTCCGCCGCCGTGAAAGGGAGCGCTGGCGGAGAGAGGCCGGAAGTAGCTCCCGGGTGTCCACGACGAACGCCAGGAGTCGTGGAGGTTATCCGGGCGGTCGAGGGAGACGCCCCTGCAAAGCCAACCCCCGCGCCCGGTTTAGCCAGTTCGCCCCGCCACCGAAAGCCACCACCCGTGCAAGTCGGTGTAAGTGAGCCCCACAGCGCCGGCGCCGAGCCGCCCAACGTACCTGCGCGTGGACGGCGGGTCCTCCTGGCCGGGCGCGGTGGCCGAGCGTGGGCGGATCCAGCTGCTGTCCGTCAGCAAGTTGGTCTTCTTTTTCATGTCGTTCAGGAGCTGCTGGCGCTGAAGCTCCGCCTGCGACGTCGGCTGCGGACCCTTTGCGTCCGTCACATCGCTTCCTGTCGCTGCCATCGCAGAGGGGGAGACCAAAACTTTCAAGGGGAACCCCCCGTTCAACGTTGCAGAGCCAATTCAATCCGCGGCGACCATACAATGTTTTGTTTAATAGTTCCACATGCTTTGATCACATGAACATGAAGGCTCAAGAGTCGGTAAGTCAGTCGCGAGAGCTAGTTGTGTTTTTTTAAATGGTCGCTCAAGGTGTTGGAAAAGTTGCTAAACAGGCTAAAAGTCACTTTATTTGCCACAGGTACATAGGAAATGATGAATCTAGTGAAGTATTATTATCAAACACATTATGTAACCACTCTATTGGGAATCCGCAGATAATTGATGCCTATTACAATTGCATTGGAAAAAAAGTATTTTTAAATTAGCTTTTTATTTATTTATCTTTAAACCCTAAAAAATTCTTGAATAAGTGGGGATTACGCCGCCAAAAAGAGTTTTTGGGTTTGTTCCCCCCTAAAAAGAAAAACAAGACAAAAAGAAAACAAATTGAAAAGAAATTTGCAAATCGGTGAATCCGGGGGTTCCGAACGGTCAGTATGCGGGGGTCCGCTATACTGGTGCAGCTTGTAAATGTAACGTTTGTTGTGAAAGCTCAAATGATATGACATAGCATTTTTAAGTCGCTAAGCTACTGTTAGCATGCGTGTTTATTTTGTTTTCTTGGTCATTTCTAGCCACGCATCATCGACGCTGCGGTAACAAATCTGATCAGCAATGCGGCCAAACAAAATTCAAATTTCTGCATTCGGTGTGTTTCCACGTCTCCCTCATCTGCTGTCGGCACATTCTGACGGCATTTATGCAGACCGAGTGTCGATACAGAGATTTAGCAGAGAGATTTGATCAAGTGAATCGATTCTGATTGGCATGCCGATCGGCGAGTTCGGATTGAGGGGCCGACGAGAGCCGGCGGCGGCGGGCGGGAGCCGACCTCTCTCCGGCTGCCGATATCTCATGGCATTGAGAATGTTCCTCCTCTCCGTCTCCAGCTCGCTGGCGGCCTTTTGACCGTGGGCCACTTTGTCGCGCGCGCTCCTGGCCTGCTCCTCCAGCAGCCAGCGGGCCATGCCGCCCCGATGCGCAAACGCACCTACGACGGCGGCCGGCGCACGGGTGGCGTTTACGCTGGCTTCAGTGGTTCGGTTGAAAGGTCACAATATTAGGTACACCGCACGATACTTTCCGGCGGTGTCGCGCCGTAATGCATCATAACAATCGCTGATCCCGAGAGTTGCTAAGTTTGTTTGAACACTTCACTGACCTCTGCTCTGAAGTGTTTCTTCCTCCTCCAGTGACTTCGCCCTGTAAAACAAAAAACAAAAACCACCACAATGAAAACTTGATTAGCGTACAAACCTACGTGCTCCGCCCGCCCCCATCTTGATATTTACTTCAAAACTTGGCTTTAAGCACCTTTTTTTACATTTGTTTGCCAACTTAAAATGATTTATTTCTAAACTTAACATTACTGTGCCTTTTTCAATTTTTTATGTACTTTATGTGTGCCTGTTTTTCTACATTTTTAAGGATTTTGTAAAACTGTTACATGTACAACATTATACATGTACAATTAGTATATAAACATACTGTTTGATTTGCTTACAGACGTACAACAACTTACTTATAAACATCCGTTTGACATTTGATTGATTTGTAAATATTTTTGTAGCCTATATTGTATATATATATGGTTTTGCATTGTAGCGTGATTGAGATTCTTCAAATAGGAAAAGTAATGACCGTTGCCCCTCGACGGCAAGCTCCCTCTCTCGCCGCTGGCGCTCCTCGGCGGCAGCCAGCCTCCTCCTCAGCTCCTCCTTCTCCGCCTCTCTCCTCCTCTGCCACAGCAGCTCCTCCTCCTCCTCCCTCTGCCTCCTCTCCTCCTCCTCCTCCTCCTCCTCCTCCCTCTGCCTCCTCTCCTCCTCCTCCTCCTCCTCCTCCTCCCTCTGCCTCCTCTCCTCCTCCTCCTCCTCCTCCCTGTTCCTTCTCCTCCTCTCCTCTTCCTCCTGCCTTTGGCGGTCCTCCTCCACTTCCCTCTTCCTCCTCTCCTCCTCCCTCTTCCTCCTCTCCTCCTCCTCCTCGTCCTCCCTGTTCCTCCTCCTCCTCTCCTCTTCCTCCTGCCTTTGGCGCTCCTCCTCCACTTCCCTTTTCCTCCTCTCCTCCTCCTCCCTGTTCCTCCTCCTCCTCTCCTCCTCCTCCTGCCTTTGGCGCTCCTCCTCCACTTCCCTCTTCCTCCTCTCCTCCTCCCTCTCCCTCTCCTGCTGCTTCTGGCGCTCCAGCTCTTCCTCCCTCCTCCTCATCTCCTGCATTTGGCGCTCCAGTTCTTTCTCCTGCTCCCTCCTCATCCTCTCCACTTCCTGTCTCTCTCGCTCCAGCTCCTCCTCCCGCCTCCGCATCTCCTGCCTTTGGCGCTCAAACACCTCCTCCGCCCGCTTCCTTTCCACCTCCAGCTTCGAGCGCTCCTGCTCCTCCTCCTCCCTCCTCTTCCTCTCTTGCTCCAGCCTCTCTCGCTGCCGCTCCAGCTCCCGGGAGGCGAAGCTCGGGCCCACGGGCTGCAGGAGACACAGAAAGGAGGCGTGAATGAACACACGACGACGTTATGGCAACAAAACAGTTATTTGCTTGCTGTGAGGTGATCGAAAGAAAGTGGAAGGAACCTAAAGGGCGAATTTTGCGGTTCCGTGCGGTTTGCGGCGCAGACGTCCCGCGTGACCACGCGACATTATCATGGGCTTCAATTTAAGGAAAGCTAAAATTTTGTTGTTGCAACCACTTGTAAAACATTTAACATTCACCCCCGTATACACTCGCCAAATCATGTGATCATAAGATGGCATATTAGTAATATATACAAGAATCCATGTTGTAATATATAATCACCATATAATATAACCTTGTTGTGGTGGGTTACTATTTTTTTTACATCACTGACCCATCAAAGTGCTGATGCAAATGCACCGATGAAAACTTTTATTTCTAACTTTTTCTATTCTTATTTTGGGGGATGTAAAGAGATTTCATTTATCTAGACAGCAACAATGTAATTTAATTCTATTGAATTATCCATATATTAGTTGAAGATTGGACGGTAACAGTATAATTACATGTATGGCTAGAACATCATTTAGTTTAATAACTGTTATCAGACAAGCAAATACAAATTTATACTATTGTACTTCATAGAGACAATTTTCTATCTTTTTTGTTTTAAACGATAAAAAAAAACAACCTTCAAAATTAGAGCATTGGACGGCGTAACATGATCGTAATCTTCGTACTAAATTTGAACGATATGATGCGGTACCTCGGCTTGTCGGACACTGCTGGAGATCTCCTGCTGGGCCTTTGTCCACTCCTCCTGCAATTTCTCCTGGTCACGCTTATATTTCTCCTGCGTGACAAAACAATAACACTGACACTTGTTCAACACCTCCAGTCATTTGTCTTCTTTTCAAAAATGTACCTGTAGTTGGCGCTCCTGCTCCCTCTGCCACTTCTCCTGCCTCCTGCGCTCCTCTTCGGGATCCCAAGACCAGCGAGTCGAAGACGTAGTTATTGGCGGAACGAGTATCTGCAGATGGATTATAATACACGTACACAAAATTAGGTACATATAAAAGGAGAGCAACTAATTTGTGGGCTGTAAATGAACAATAAGTTGTTCCTAATATTTTGGTCCTTCCCTTGTTGCTAAATAAGGTAACCAAAATATTCGAAACATTGCAATAAACTACAACCATAGCAATAAGCATATTGTTAAATAAATAGTTCTGTGAAAACTGAGCATTGTTATTTTTGTAATGGCAGAAAATTTGCATAGCGATCCCATTAGACTGTAGAGATGTGCTTAACATTATGGCCAGTAAGAATACACGGTATATCATTATAAAGTATACACTTGTGGTTGCAAAGCATAATACAGTGTACTGTAATTCCTCGTATAAATGTAGTGAGTAGGACCATTTATTTACGACAGTAAACTGCAGTACCAGGCGTCTCCAAATGCATGCGTGTAATAATATTGAAACAAATCTGGAATAAATTGTTTTATCTTTACATTTTTCATTTGTATATTTGCTGCACTAAATGAAATAACTGCGGATATACTAAACCTAATGTATTGTATTATGGCCTCAATCGCTCAGTGGAGGCAAAATCATTTTATTGCTGGGCCCTTCTTGCTTAAGTCAGCTTTACAGATGCCCCGTTCGCTGCGATTTGCGATAAAGTCTTCGTAAAGGATGTTGCAGCCCCCACTACCCCCACACCCGCCGATGAACTGGGAGCACAGCATCTAACAGAGCGGAGGCCACTAATTTGAGGAAATACAGTCATAATGCACTGTATAATAATAATAATAATAATAATCTTAATGCATGGATGCTGGTACTTACATTTGGCATGGCAGAGTCTGCTCCTCCTTAAAAAAAGACAAAACCAGTCAGTCAATAATTGTGTCAGGGACATTAATTCAAGGCAACATTCACGGGCTGCTGACAGGTTTCTTTTTTTATTGTCCAGTCAAGCAGCAATTGATCGAGAAAAGTGACACTGAGAACAACAAGCCACGGGTAACAAATGTCAGCTTCGGCCCATTCAGGCTTATTGATCGTCTCCACTCAGCATCGGCCGACGATATCCATCAGATGCTGATGGGCATCAAAAGTCCCTCGGTGGGAATGGGGGGGAAATTAACAAGCGTACAATCGGGTTACACAAACACACCATCGGCATGCAGAAGAGGAAGGGAAAAAGGTTGAGCATGCTGAAAAAAGGGGGGAGAATATGCTTTTAATGTGCATAGCAAAGTAATAAAAGTGTGCATCTTATATCCCAAAAACACCACACAAGACCACAAGAACGAAAAGGTTTTGCTTTTGGGTCCGACATACTGTTCAGGCGTTTTTTGCACCCCGGGAAAATGCTGGCATTTCTTTAAAATGTTTGAGTCTAAGCGGAAAATGTTGCTATTAAAAAAAGTTTGTATATTTTCCTCAGTTGAAAATGTAAAAATAAAAAATGTTTTATTTAATCAGCAATAACATATATAAAAAAACATTCATTTTTCATGTTTGCCTCAATGAAAAATACAGATATTTGACCTAAAAATGCTTACATTTTACCCTCAATGGAAAAGTTTGCAATTATGGGGGGGGAAAAAAACAACTTTAGAGTGAAACTTTTTTCCATTTCATCTTCTCTCTATTTCTAAAATGTAGCATTTCTTTCATATTTGACTATCAATGGAAAATGTAGCTATTCATTCACTACCCTCAAGTATTTAAAAGAAACAATGTTGTGTTTTTATTTTACGATGAATTGAAAATTTAGCAAAAAATGTTATTACCATTCAATGGAAAAATGCATCAATTTATTTTTAAAAGACTTTACCCTTAATGTAAAATTCGAATGGTGACTTTTTTTTTTTTTTTTTTTAAAGGAAGTTTTCCATTCATTTGGCTGTAATAAGGGTAAAATTGTTTGAGAGGATCTTCCCCTCATGTGCTGTAAATGTGAGGCTCATGTGATTGTCACGAGTCCCTTCAAGGCTTGAACAGTATGGCCTCAATGTCGTGTTGCTGAGGTCAAGGCTCTGCTTACCACAGAGGAAGACCAGCGCACGCATTGACCCGTGACTGTGAGACGCTTGAAGAAGGAAAGGAAGTCTTCTGGAACCAGACAAGATCAAGGAAAAAAGGGGGGGGGGGCCCAAAACACATGCCTGTGGGACTCCACTTCGATTCAGTTACATTTCAACTGATCAGAAAGCGTGCAAAGCAAATCACCCCAAGTCTGAGAAATTGTTGCACGAGACAAAAGCAGGAAAAAACAGAAAAGCCCCACATCTCTTTTAAACATGTTTTTACCTTTCTCAAAAAACTCTGACCTCCGTTTTAAGTTTATCATAGAAATGGGCTCTGATTCTACACAGGAGATGGGAGAAATGAGATTTAATCAGGGGAAAAACAAGATGTCATTTCTTACTCATACGGTACGTCACCATTGCTTCATTAGCTGCATGTTCTTACCTGCGGTCATCATGGACACTTTGGGGAAACCACCATCGACGCCATTGGAAGCCAGATCCTGCGCAAAGTTGCTCCGTTAGTAGCAATTTGGCGGAGAAAGAGATGTGAGGATTTGGCGCTCCACTTACCACCACCGAGTGGGTGGCGAGCTTGGCGGACGTGTCTGTGAGCGAAGTGAAATCCAACGTGTTGGCGGAGCCTGCGTCGGGGAAACCTACAAGTATGGGATGATCCGTACGGGTCAGATTGATGGTCTTATGGCCTTGAAACGGCAGGGAAGACGGATCTCTGTCCCAGTCTGCATGCAGACAGTGTAGCAATAGAGCATCGCCTTTGTTTGTTTTATAATCGGCATATGTATGACTGTAGACTAGGAAGCCAAAGGAATTCTCCAGAGAGAAGCAAGGGACGAGTGTCTTCACAGAAAGCAGCAGCGGGGGACGGGACAGAGAAAGCGCCTTCCTCAGCCATGGAGCCTACCACAGCTGTCATTCACCCACAAAGCGTTTGCAGAAGACAAATGCAGCATCACATATAACATATAACTAGAACATATTACACATACTACCGTGTGTTCAAAGTGACGCGCTAAAGTGGGTACAGAATGTTGGAAAAGGCTTTGTCCATTACCACATTTGTTTGTTTCTGTCAACTTTTTCATCCAAGGGTGTTTCTACTCAATGTCCGTAATATCATTTTTTTTTAAAATGCCTAGTCTTTACGATGAGCGAAACCTATTAGCAAATCGTATCAGATGTAAATGAAACAGTGTTACGCTACCGGCAAAGCTAAAAGCTTCTTTTATGAAACCGAGTAAAAGTTCCAAGCATCTCCACCAACCAATAGGTATTGTTGTTTGTTTGTTAGCAGGTTTTTGCAAAAACTACACAATCATGAACGGGTGGAGAGCAAGAGCCCCCCAAATGTTCCTTTAATTCAAAATCAAAATCAAAATCAAAAGGGAGGCATTGGTCTTTCAGCCTCAGAATCAAGAATGTTACATTCCTGTGTTCTTACGTCATTCTCCAGGACATAGGACCAACTTTTGTTAGGGCAATTCATTTCCTCTTTTTCACTGCTTAACTCCCCACCATTCCAGTACCAAAAAGAATGAGTTCCTGTCATCTTATGTCAGTCTCCGTAAAAACCAAGTAGCCTGCTAATTAACAAAATGCACTTAAACCAACAATCTCACCAAAAACACGGAGTTTTTTCATGTAATTTCATTCAAAGGATGCTCAGCATAATGTGGTCAGACCCTGCGATCTGGACTATATTATCAGATCAGACGTGATGGAGGTCTGCCCTCCACCGTGGGCAATTCTAGTTCCATTTTCACAATTTCTCACACAAGTCATGTGACGCTCGTGAATGCTGAAGCAATTAGACGTGAATGCTGATGAAACAGAGGAAGGACCATTAAAATAAAGAAACAACCAAGTGAAAGAATGCAAGAAAATATCTACAGAGGAAGTGAAAGTAGAATAGAAAACTATGAACGGTTAACACAATAAGAGTGGCAGTCACATGGGTGGCGGCGTGAGGGGCATCCTCCCGCACGGCTGTCATGGGATCATTCACGCATGATTCAACAAACACTTTATGGACCAATTTAGAGTGTCACAATCATTTAGCAATGCCAGCAGCGCAAGCGACAATGTCATTTTAGAAATGCGACCACTTAATGCCTCTCACTACCTGACACACACACACACACACACGTACGCGTGTACAAATGCACACAATTGTCCTCAATAAGGCAGCCAAGACCCGCCTTTTTCATATGCAGTGGGGAAATTAAGATTATCCATTGATACGTCACACAGAAAGGGGACTATGGATTGAAAAATGTTTTGAGGTTTGTGGTTTTCTGTGGCTACGACAGCTTCCTCCCACATTCCAGCAACATGCAAGAAGCCTCTAAATGATCCTTAGGAGTGAATGTGATTGTGAAAGGTCATTCGTCTACATGTGAATGTTCCCTGCGAATTGATGGATCAATCAGACCTATTTGTCCCCATTAGTCGTCTTACGAAGACGTTTTGGACAATTTCATCTTCATGGAAACCATTTGGGGAAGGCCCCAGCAAAGCTCCATAATGGCATGCTTGGATAAGTTTTCTGTGGTAAAAGTGAAGTCATAACAACAATTCCCAACGCTGTTAGAGCTGCAAAAGGTGGGCAGTAGTTTCTTCCATTTTCAATTCCTGTAGGTGTCCCAATACGTCTGTCCCTTACAGTGTAGGTATGAATTATATGGTCTTAATCTGGTAGACACGCACACACACGCAACGCACGTGCGGACGACTCACTGCTCTTGCCATGACGCCTGATGTCCATCACCACGCTGCCCTCCCGCAGAGCCCGGTCCATGCTGGCTTTCCAGTCCAGGTAGCTCATGTCCGCCACCCGGTGGCCGTTGACTGTCAGCACCTCGTCCCCAGCCTGCAACTGGAACGTCTCAGCTGGGCTGCCTGTGGGACACAACACAACACAACACAGGTGTGGAGCAGAGGCAGAGAGGCTCAAAGCGGTACAGTGGGAGTTATGACGCTAACTTGATGCGCACTGTGGAGATGGGGCGGTTTCAGACGAAAAGGGAGCCTCAGGCCCAGGAGAGCCGTCCCAGAAAGATGCTGCCCTACATCCAGCAGGTCTTAACTGCAGTGGACTAGAAAACATGCCGATATACAGCAGCCATAGATGCCCTTTTCCACGGCGCGGTACCTAATCGTCTCAACGTGACCCTCGATGAGAGTGATGCTTTTTCTAAGCGTAAAAGCAGGTGCTAGAAATTGTACAGGGGTAGCTAGCTGTGTCATGAGTGCGGTCAATGCCAGACGGGTGACGTAAACAACTGCTGGATGCTAATTGGTCGATCAGATTGTCACATTTGATGAAACATGGCTAGAAATGGTGCTGGTGCTTACCCTGTGGCCCCTGCAGTATTACACCACACAGTCTCCACTTTGTCTCGTTCCCAACTGTGTTCAATGTGGCACAGTTTTCGCTGTTTACTATTTTGAAGTGGGAAGGAACGGTTCGGATGTATGCCTCACAATCCAGAGGTTCTGGGTCGGAATATCGACCGCGTGGGTTTTCTCCGGCATCTTAACTGAAGAATCTGAATTGTTCATTTGTGTGAATGTGACCGTGAATATGTTTGTCTACATGTGCCTGGCGATTCGTTAGCGACCAGTCCAGGGCGTACCTCGACTCTCGCCCAATGTCAGCTGGGATAGGCTCCAGCTCAGCCTTGACTAATTCAAACAAGTGGTATAGAAAATGGATGGATGGATGGATGGATGGATGGCTATTTTGGTGTCAAAAACAACTGTCCAAATCCGAAGACTCCGGATATATTCTTAAATCCAGATAACAACCGTAACAGCTAGAATATTTTTTTCAAATTGTGCCCTGAGAAATAATTGCCTTGTTCCTGGTTTTGACACCTCAAATTCTTGGTCTTGTTTGGTTTATGTGTTCTTGACTATAAAACCATCGTTCTAGGCGTTACTACTCATGTGAACAAAAAGGCTAAACTGTACAAAGGGTTTGGAATGCTTCTGCCAATACCGGCTTGGATGGACTTGACGTGAGCCACGCCAGAGTCCCACGCCACATCAAAGCCGAAGTCTCGACTGCTGTTGGGCTTCTGGTTCAGGCTGATCCGCATCTCGCAGGAACTTTCCTGGAGAGCAGAAAATGAAGAACAGGAACATGATTTCATGTATCATAACTATGACATAACCAAAGCACTGGAGGCCACCAGACTTTCAGGTCTTCAGAAGTTTCTTGTCACCATTCTAGCATCCACAGCACAATAAAACTCAAATCAAATGTCAAATCGAGGACCGTTTATGTATTTATCGTAAATGGTCTACGAGTCATTCTTAAGTTTGAAAGCAGGAATGATTTTGATACCCCATCCAAAATCAGGCCAGTGCAGGAATACCTCGTGGGGCTCCTTGGCTGAAACTTCCCTCTTGACGTGGACTGGGTGTGATGAGATGCCGGACGCGGACGTGGCGCTCTTCCCCGTGGTCTCCTGTTGCTCGTCGTCGTCATCCTCGCTGCTGTGAGCGGGGCTCGACCGCGACCGAGCCTCGTCTTCGGCGGTCATGAACTGACGATAGCGGCTCGGCACCGGCGGGTTCTTGGAAACGGCGACGCTGCCGTTGACGCGACTGTTGGAGTCGTCCGACTGTAGGACAAAGATGCGTCGGCAGAGAATGAATATAGAATGAAAGAATGAATATAATTCTGTGAGCACAGTTTGTGGCTAACAAAAGCAATTCAAACTACAGGGGCACCTAGACGTTGTCATGTCCCAAACCTTGCACAATTTCTATTAACAGATTGTAGTTGAAAGTGGCGTAAGCACTGTATTTTGCTGTAGAAGTGTCCTCGACTCACTGTGAGGGTCCGGGTAAGTGAGCCTAGGCGGGACGGCTGGGTCCCAAAAGGTCTGGGCGTGACCACTGACGACAGTCGCATGCTATCCGATCTCTGGTAGCTCCTAGGCAGCGAGGCGGATATCCGAGAAACGGCTGCAGCGTTGGTTTCGGTCTTTCTGGCCAGCGGTTTGTACAGGGAACTAGATGATGGGGGCTGCACCTTGACTGGGTTCTTTGGCTCTGAAACCTTTTGTGAGGCTCGAGAAGGAGGCGAGCTCTCCTCCGTTTTGGCCGTACTGTCGAAGACTGAACTCCTGAGCGAGGATGCGGTCTCGGAAGGTTTGGGTCTGTGGAAGGAGCTACGGGTGGCGGTCCCGCCGGGAGCGTTTGCAGCATCGGCTTCCGGTTTGGTGGATCTGAGCGGGACATCGGGCGGGTTGTCCTCTTTCCTCTGGGCAGCTTCAGATGAGCCAGAGGAGTGATAAAGGGTGTCAACGGTGTAGCTCCTGCTCAGGCTGTCTCGAGTACGGGGTTTCGGTTTCTCGAATACGTCGCTGTCGTCGTCAAAGCTGAGCAACCCGATGCGGCTGCCGATGCTGCCGCTTCGCCTGTTTTCCCTGTTGACCCACCGGACGATCGCAAGGTGGTAAGCAACAAGCGGATTTCATTGACACGGCACCTAATATCGTGGCCTTCGTACCTGTCATCTTGCATCTCTTTGTAGGTCTTGGAGGTTCTGGTGCTGCCGCCGGACGTGATTTGCTCAACCTTCTCCCTGTCTTCTTTCTTTCTAACGATGTCAGAGTTGACGCTATTGCGCCGGTTCTTCCATTTGCTGAGATCCTGCAAACGAGGAGGAGAGTTCAAAACATGAGCGAACGATGTTCTATTTGCGTATTTTAGACTCCACCCATCCGGCTCATTAACCCCTGTGGAGTGGGGGCCGTGTGACCCAAATGCTACATCAAGGCTCCATTATTTCACTTTGCACCAATAACGCACTGTAAAGACGTACATTGTACAGCGCTCCCTCGGCCTTGACACAATATGTGCATACTACAATCGGGTTTTTGTTCTTTCACCTTCTATAAGAATACCTACCATATGAATGATGTTGGCTCACCTTGTAAAGGGTGCCATTGCAGCATTTCATTATTATTAGTCATTCGAACTGCTCTAAGTGCTAGAGGACTCTGCATCTTTTTGCACAATTGTTTTATGTCTCCAAAGTGTTCTGTAAATTGACTGTCTGTTGTACTAGAGCGGCTCCAACTACCGGAGACAAATTCCTTGTGTGTTTTGGACATACTTGGCAAATAAAGATGATTCTGATTCTGATGTTTGAATGAATACTTCATAGAACAACTAGAAGTTACAAAATACGGCCTCCAATTGAGGTTTATTTTCTTGTATGGCTCACATTTTAAAAATTGGTTGAGGTTTAAAAGAAAAAAAAAAAAAAAAAAGAGTGTAAACCCGACTGAATTATTTGACTGGAGTTGTGCCCATTATTTTCCCTCCTGCCTCTTTCCATTTGGGTGTGATGCTCACATCCTGCCACTTATCATCACCCATCTTGGTCTGCTCGCGGTATTTCTCGAGAGCCTCATACTGAGACCGCCGTCTGACCAGCACAGGTTCTTCCGAGATGTCGCTTGTTGATTTACTCCTAGGGAAAAAGGGGGAGAAAAAAAAGAAAACGTTCAGAATTAAAAACAAAATAGGAATCACAGCTTCAGTTACAATGGAATGCTCAGTTATAGACTTTTCTTTCAAATATTACACTCCCTCAGAAAAACACCGTTTTGTTTTCATAATCCTGTTAATGAAAACCAACAGGGTTCTTGCATGGACACAGGGGAAAAACATCTTTAATTGTACATTTTGAAGACCTTTCACACTCGTTTTGTAACAGTGGATGCACTGTAGTTCCATGGCAACATAATATTTTGACATCTTGCATCCCATAATTCCAAACGAGTGAGTCAACAATGTATCACCCATCCAGAAGGTTCACACGTTAGATTGCACACTTACAGTAGACGACCACTGAGGAGCGCAATAAGCCCAGCTGGTTAGTGAACAGCCCCGGCCCACATTGCAAAACAGAAGCAAAATACTGTACACACGCACACACTCACCTGGGGGCGGGGGCCGGGGGGGCGAAAAACAGTCTTGTATTTATTTGAGCAGGATTAGAGTGCTTAGACTTGTGACCTATTGTTATACTGCATACATCTATTGACAAGAGATCTTTAGGGATCTCTGGGGAAAGCCCGGCACCCACCATGGCTGCCAGACTGTGCCAAGTGTTAAGCATTTAGCAGCAGCAGTCACAAAAGCATGAATCGAGCGAAACATGCCACATTCCTGGCAGCCCGTGTCAACTCACCCATCGAAACTGTCTGATGCTTGCCGTTGTCTAGGAAACCAAAGAAGGAAGGGGGGGGGGGGGGGGGGGAGCCACAGACAAGAGTGTCACATTTCTGCACATGGGACCTGATGCTGTTCACTTGTGCGCATCCCAAATGTTTTACACTATCGCGTGTGTGTGCGCGCGCGCATGGATGACATCTTCTTTTCACTTTTACAAGACTCTCCAGGAAACACAGGTGAAGTACTTCACCCCCACGCAATTCGGCTTCAACGGGGTGCTTTGTGGACGTGCAAATGGATGTTGTGGTTGCCATAGAGATCATTTAAGTTGCAACCGCCGTCGGCACTATGAGGAATTTCTGAAGGCTTTCGCGACCAATCGCAACACTTCGGTCAGTGTGATCAGTGGGAAGGTGCATTCCACACAGTATAAACAGTATAATTTTTATTTAATAAGGTCCAGTATTTTTTATTTTTTTTAAATCCACTCAGTTGAGAAAACCCTCCAAAAGTACATTCAAATATCATATTTCCTCACACAGTGGCCAGGTGCTTTTATTTACTCAAGTGCAGAGTTAAAGTTGTAAGGTGGTCATCAGGTGCAGTATTATTATTCGTACATATACATTTTTCATATAAAGGCCAGAGGTGTGTATTTATTTAATTGCAGAGAGTACCAGTCATCTACTGTAGTAACGGTAGTATAATTTTTGTTGTGTTTCGGATCAACCCCCCCGCCCCAAAAAAAATATTCTGTGTGTTTATTCCAATAAATATTATATTGTATCAAGTATTATTTTACTTTTGGAACACAATTAAAATTGGACAGTGTTGCTCTTTCATTATCACATCATGGCCTCTCCCTATCGAAGATGATTTTTTCTCAACTTTTGTGTGTTTCAAACATTTCCTTTCCAATCCAAGGGAAATGTCTGCTTTACAGATGCCACGGTTTTGGAGAAGACCTCTCTCACGCAACCCTGCGAGTCTCATCATTTCAATGGACACTACCCACTTGTGTTTATATCCACTTCCCTTGCAGCTTTACAGATGCCACCTCTGCTCTGTCAAGGTTATGTGCTGTGGTACAGGTCGAGAGTCATAGTAAGGAGGCCACTATTTGAGGAAGTATAGTGTTAATAACATTTGTTCACAAAACAAAAATAACCTAACATGCGGCAGTTGCATTGTTAATATCTCCATTAGCCAGTCAACAGGAAACCATACGAAAATATCCGATTTGAAAAACACAAACCCTCCAACCTATCGCAACAACAAAAAGAACAAGATATTTCCCAACTGTTTGCAGCAAACCTTAACAGAACTTGCAACAATAAATCCTTACTAAGTTGAGACATAAAATATTTCCAGCTAAATGTGGAACTGCAGAGCCTTCCTACAACTTGAGAGCCGTTAGCATCTCCACCATCAGCCGCTTCTTGTATCTCCGCTGACTAGCTTCCCTGATGGCCTGCCATCTCTGCAGGTCGCCCTCAGAACAGGAAGTTGGCGCACAGAGGCTGGCCTGATTGGCTGACACCTGGCTGGGCTGCGCAGTGAGCTTTCGGACCAGCATGTCGTCCGTTTCGGGACTCGGCTCCGTTCGGACGCGAGTGGATGTGTTTGCCGATGACTCCCGCGTGAGGGGGCACGGCGGGCACAGGAGCCTGGTCTTGAGTTCAGGAGGGAGGTCCCAGGGTTCAGGGATGGCCATTGGGGAGAAGTTGTCAGGGGCGCCCGACAGGGGGCGTCGCTGTTGCTGGATTTTCTCCCAACGTTGGACCACGTCGTCCTGCTCGATGTCGGGAAATTCCTCCTCCTCCTCCTTAGGAAGCTGCGTCACGATATTGATCTGTTCCTCCGACGTGAACAGGCAACGTTTTGCCGACAGCGGGGTTTTGGCTGCGGCGAGCTCGCTGTTGGACTGGAAGGCGAGGGTCCGCCTGGCAAACATGTCATCGTTCTCCAAATCAGGAACAATGCTCTCGTAATCGATCGGGTCCGGAGGCTCTCGGGGGTCTTGGCGCCCTAACAGGGGCCATTGCTGACATTTGACCAGTCTGGGACCGGAGGTGGGGTCCACTGGGGCGAACGCCATAGACGGGGTCTCTAATAAAGCGGTCCTGGGTAGGTGTGGGGTGCTGTGAGGGTGCACAGGATGACTGCAGGAGGAGAGGCAGGTAAGAGAGAAAAGGATAGAAAGGTGATGAGCGCATGCATGTGAACTGCAGTAAAAAGAAAGAAAAGGATGGCGATCGATGGTGGTGCTGGAATATGTAGATAAAAGTAGTTCATCACTCAGGGTTCAGGATGGACCAGGGGTGGGCAAAGTTTGGTGCTCAAGGTAATTTGAATAATCCTTCAAAAGGACCGATGGGCCAGGTTATTCGTAGATGAGGTTAAAAAGTGAATTGTGAAACAAAAAATATTAATGAATAATAACATTTATTTTATTTGTATTGTTTATAATTTATTCAATTATAATTATTTAATTCTTGAACATATCCATGAGTGTTTTTGAAATGGTTTATTTTACGAGGATAAATTTTTTTTATTTACAATAAATTAACTAATTATTTCATGAGGTAAGTGAATCGAAAAAATGAATGCTGTAAATAAATTGTAATTCACTAATTTTAGAGAAAAAATAAATTGAAGCAACAAACCCTCGTGAGGATAAGTAGTAAAGATGAATGGGTGGAAATATGACATCTTGATCATGCAAATGCTCGGCAGGCCGCATTTAAGAATGGAGCGGGCCGTATGTCGGCCGACAGCCACACTTTGCCCACCCCTGGGTTAGCCCCCTGAACCTTAATTCTTCATCGAATGTTGGCATTATGCTTCCAAGTTTGTGTGACGAGTTAAGGGAAGTCCATTTAGTGTTCCACAAAGGCATGTTTGGATATGTGTGGTGTGGAAGAACGCAATTAGAATGAATAAGACCAAAATGGTGAGCCAACGGGCCTTCTTTCAGATTCAACATTTTGTCAAAAGTCTTCCCAGGGCAGTGGAAGCGGTTATAAATGTACATTTTCTTGCAGTTTGACTTCCTGTGGTCTGGAATGACCCCATGTCCAAACACTTCTGTCCACACTGTGTATTTTTTTTCTGCCCAAAAAGTACATAGGATGGCAAATGATGTTATTGTTTTACGTAGGACGTCGGGACAATCTAGTCTAGAACGTCCCGACGTAGTGCAGCTGTATGGACCTTTTCCCCACAACGAGGGCGCTATGAGGCGTGGAGGGCCGAGGGGGGGAGGCGCCCGAGGGCAGCCGAGGAGTGTCGTCAGGCTCGGAATCGTCCGACGAGGAGCCCGACTTCCCGTGGCTGAGGTCGAGGGTGGAAGGAAAGAGAGGGAAGGGGGGAGGGAGGCAGAAGATGAGGGACAGCGACAGGGAGAAAGTCGGAAACGTTAGTGTGGGAAAAAAATTAAGCGGAAATGCAAAGAATCCTGCACAAATGTTCAGGAAAACGACATGCTTGGAAGAAAAGGGAGGACAGTTCAGCAAGCAAGAAGAAACCTGACACTTCATTAGGTACACTTGCACAGTCTAATCAAGACATCCAACACAAGAGCTGTGTCACAAAAATAATGCTCACTTTGGTCTATTATATTCCACTTTTTATGTCTCTGTGTGAACAATATTGTCTAACGATTAAAATAAACCGCAGTTTTATTTTTCAATGTGGAAAGGGAGTCATCAATTTATTTGTTAAAGTAGACGATGCACCCAGTGATTCATCTGGGTACTGGTCTATTATTTTTGTTTTCCTTTTTTTAGCTATGTTTAGGATGCAGACCATGTCTAGACTACCGTTTGTCACAAATTGACATACATACAAAATATATTTGTAAAGGCAGAATTTCTGACAGAGCTCATGTATTCGATCCCATTAAATGTCGGAGGTGTACCTGCTGAATTATCTTACACGTTTCTTCTCACTAGGGCCTGATTTACTAAAGGCTCGTGTGTTACAAAACGGGCTCAAACATGATTGCGTGCGCAAACGGATGTGAACGCTTCTCTACTCAGGGGGCGCAACCAGGATTGTGTCTGCCCAACATACGAAATTCATATTTAAAATTTTAATTGTGCGTCTGAAAAGCAAGTGCAAACTAGCATACAAAGCGATGTCAGCGTAGATCAAGAAATATGACAACTTTTACACGTATAAACATTTTCGAAATACCAATACAAATTATCGTGACATATCATCTATTCAGCAATGGAATCTTATTGCTTCAGAAAGATCTGACTTGGAGCCAGTCACAAGAAGGAGTCATGCCATATCGCCTTTGACAAAACTCCTTTCCATGCTGCATTCATAATTTTAACGCACTGTGACAACTGGGGCTGGCCTTATCCAGAGCAATTGTGTTGTCCCAAGATTTAAACACAATATTACGCAGAATGGGCACATACCCGTACTTCCAATTGCCACCCATTCGAGGTGGGTTCAATCAAACAAAGCAAGGCTTTTATGCAGTTGTTGGCTGCACCAAAATTATCAGAGCGATCAATTTATTTTAGGTCACGCAATAATATGATTGTCTGCCACTAACACTTCCAATTCCATCACTTCAAACTTTATTTGCTCTCCCCAATTTTCCATGGTGAAAACCAATAGAAGTGCAAAAGCCTCTTTGAAATATGGCGGTCTCC
The DNA here is from genome assembly GCF_024500385.1 of Phyllopteryx taeniolatus. Lineage (NCBI taxonomy): Eukaryota > Metazoa > Chordata > Actinopteri > Syngnathiformes > Syngnathidae > Phyllopteryx > Phyllopteryx taeniolatus. The sequence continues at coordinate 23,842,618 of NC_084513.1, read as the reverse complement.
ACCACTTTTACACCTGTTGACAATAGCGCACGCAATCTTGTGAGAGAACACACATTTTAGCACCGGCTATTTTGGGTCTTAGTAAATCGGGCCCTAAGTCGATGTGGACTCCCGTGCTCCTCACACACCTGAACCCTTGCATCTTCCTGTACCACGGCCTCTGAGAGCCCATCTTGATATTCTGGACGTGAATGTCCTCCTGCGGTGTCCACAACTTGGGCAAGAACTTGTGGTACGAGGCATCGCCTCCCACCAAGGGTCTGGCTCCCACCTTGCGGGCGTAGAGGTCGTCTTGCACGGGGTCGGCGTAGCCCACCTCGTTGTCCTCGTCCTCGGAGTCGGCGTACAGATCACTGAAAAGGCTGTCAGTGGACACCGGAGGGGCGGCGCTCGGCCTTCTGTTCTTCGGCGTCGCCGCTGCTTCGAGAGAGACGCCGCCATCACACGTGTGAAAGCATTTGGGTTATTAGGCAATCACGGCACACCAAAAGTAGAAGGGGCGGCATGATCCTGATCAGATCAACAAAAGCTTGAAACCAAACTACAGTCAAAAAAGAAAAAAACAGGCAGGGCAAATATAGTCGTGCAGCTGAAAATCAACCCAGCTCAAAACAGGAAACCAAAAACCCAGCAAACAGCGCTGTTAGCATGAGCACATCCAAAGATGTCGCCTGATGTTACGACGAACAAACCGAATGTAAAAGTAAGCATCCATGTTTGCGTCCTCGCCACAACACAGCCACACCGCCGCTTGTCTGACCTGCGAGCAACACCGGGGCTCACGGTCACCCTCGGCCAGGGCCCCCCCGGCGCCCTTCCCGAAACCGACGGGCCGATGGGCACGGAGAAGTTGGCAGGGGGCGCCGGCGAGGGGCTGCGGAAGCGTCGGCTGGCGAGGTCATCCATAACGACATCGGGGTCCGGACGGTCCGAGTCAGTGTCGCTGCCGCTTTCAAACTCAAAGGCCCACTGTTGGTGAGCACTAGGGGATGCGGGACTTTTGTCAGGGGGCGCTCTGGCATCACTGAGGGTGCCGTTCCAGGAAATAGGAAGGAAACACAACAGCGGTACCAACATGGACCATCGGACCACATACGAACTTCACCGGCGTCGGAAGAAAACGAGTCACAATGTAAAAGTCCAAAGACATGGGCTGTGTTTGGAATCATTCACTCATTCCCTACTCCCTAAACACTATGAAGGGATTTTTATTTTTTATTTTTTTTATATTGTGGTCTGTCAATATAGTTTACTCATCAGTCAATGAAAAATCAGTTTTCAAAAACGACTCAAGTGCCATTAATTCCGTCTGGCTGTTAGAAAATAACAACGTAGCGGATCAATGTTAGCTGGTCGAACTTCTGTAAAAAAATAACAAATAAGCTATCATAACATTGTTTTTGTGAGTGTACTTGAAAAAAAATTAGACAAATAATCCATCGAAGATATTTTCAAGCCATGACTCACGCGACGGTGCAATGCATCACGGCATATATTGCTTTTCTAGTGCCCATCGGTTGTTCACAACTTTTCTCGATGCATTGTGTGATATATGGAGGGCACTATATAGTGGACAACCGACACTACCTACTTAACCTGCCCTGTGTCACCTTTGCACTGGCAGAACTGCTTCACGCCCCTTCCGACTCACAGAGTTTATGCCTCCAATCCACAATAGAAACAACCATGAGCTCATAGCGCTACCAAACGTAATATTCTTTTTTCACGTCATCATATGATGAGGCGATTATACATTTATATGCTTTCACAGTCATAATGGCCCTTTGAGGGAAATCAGTTCGACAGGCCTGAATGTCGTGGATACGGAGTGATTCCGAACACAGCCAAAACTTCAGTTCTTGATTTAGCTTTAGTACACTACCTAGTGATCGGGAAGTCGTCCTCCTCCCCGTGAGCGGGGTTGGCCCAGCTGCGTCGGCTGTCGTCGTTGCGCTCGGCCCGTTTCTTCCTCAGCGGAGCGGGCACGTATCCCGTGGCCTTGTCTTTAGTGGGCAGGAACTGGTTGAACTGGGTGGTGACCTTCGGCGTGAGGGAGACGGAGCGGCGATACGTAAGAGACTCCTTGTTATCGGCCATCCTGAAGGCTGCGTCGGCCTCGGCGTCGCTGCAACAACCTGGCGGGAGGAAGAGATAAAGAACTGATGTTTGAGCTAGTTCTACTGGAAACTGACAAAACAAATTGATCACAATAATAAAGAAACAATGTGAATATTTGTTGCATGAAAGAGTTGATTGTTTGCTCTCGTTTAACAAAAGATATTCTCTGGCTATGTAAAACATATGCCGTCCTATATGGCCGGATTTCTGGAAGAATAACAGCTATGTTGGCCCTTCCAAAAATAGCATAGTGTAACTTTTGGGGTGGCTTGACTTGAAGAGGCAAATAACATTGGCTGTAGAAAACAAGACGGTGTGAATAGAAGGGGGAAAACCGTGTGTTCTGGCAAGAGTATGGAACCTTTTTCTCTCTTTTGGAAGCCTGTTCATTTACAAGTCAGTGTGGAGCACTGTGGAATGTCTCACTTCTCCGATTGAGGGGGGCGGATGGACCACAATGCAAGACTCTCCTTTTTAACACACACCCGTTTATCATGCTTGATGATCGCCAGTGAACGTCCAGCAAAAACCTTCCCTTGCTGAAACGAACCACTAGAGGGCGGCAGCTGTTTGTTTTCACAAAGACAACATTTTTGCGTCTTGCTGCCTCACAAATATTTGACAATCCAGCAAGATGAGGTTAAATATTTAAGGTAAACTTTGAAAAAGAAAGAACGGGAGTATAACACGGTGTGGGCTGTCAGTAAGACGTTTCCTACCCTCGCTGCTGCCTTTGAGCGTGGCGTCCGATGAGATGCTCAGCGGCTGAGAGCCCAGAGAGTCCAAGCTGTCCAAGGAGTCGTCTCTCCTGTGTCCACCTCCACTTTCTTCGCTTCCTCTTAACTGATGAAGCTCCTCTCGCTCTGAATACCAGTTGTCCCCCAAATCGCTGTCTTGGACGCTGTTGCCTTTCTGACCAGACAATTCTTGGAGAGCCTTTCAACACACACCCATGCAGATTGTGAGGAGGAGAAAAAAAATAAATAATAAAAAAACATTATTACAAGCAGTTATAATATTTAGCTCCGGCATGTGTGGGTGTGTTTGAGAGCACTCCCATGTGGAGCATGAACTCAGGCCTCTCGCTTTAACAGTTACACAAATCCTCAGTGTCCAACAAGCACAGTTCAGTTCAATTCACTTCAGTGTGCTCCCTATTGAAGACACAAATAACTAACTTTTTTTGACACTTTGCAGCCTGAGTGGTATGGTACAGGGGTCACCTTCCCCAATGCAAGCAGACTGTTAGCTTTGAAAAAGTAAAAATAAATTCCTCGATCTGCACCACTATCCGGAAAAATGCTAAACTTGCTAGCTCACCGACCAACAAACAGCATTCGAAACGTAAATCCGTAAAACCGCTTCATGCTTTGCAAAGACAACACACACAATAACCACAATGCCAATCAATACCTCATAACTAACTGACAAATTAGCTAATTAGCAAACTGACAAACAAGGCAAAACAAAAACAAGGCGAACTAAAAACATGAACTAACTTGCTAACTGCCTTGCTAACTAGCTAGCTGTCGAGTGAATAACAACTAGCTAGTTGACTAGCTAACTGACTAACTGCCCAACTTGACTGACTAGCTAAGGAACTTATTAGATAAGTGACCAAACAAAAACAAAGTGGATGAGTAGGTATCTAACTAGCGAACTGGCAAAACAAACTAGCTGGCTAACTAGATAACTGATTAGTTAACAATTTAACTAGCTGAATGATTAAATATCTATCTAGGATGCTAATAATGAACAAATACAACTACAGTAAATCACTGACGAGCTGACACACTGATTATATAAATAACTAGCTTAATATCTAACAATCTGAACAGCTAGGCTACCATACTATCTGACTAGCTAGCAGAGTAACTATCAGACTACGCAGTTAGGGAGCTAACTAATGAATGAGAAAAATAAACTAATGAACAAACAAACTAACTAACTGGCTGACTAGCTAACACAATATATTATGTAACTTCCATTCATCCGTGTTCTGTACCGCTTCTCCTCACTAGGGTCGCGGGCGTGTTGGCGCCTATCCCAGCTGACATCAGGCAAGAGGCGGAGTACACCCTGAACTGGTCGCCACCCAATCGCAGGGCACATATAGACAAACATGCACACCTACGGCCAATGTTAAAGGTCTCAATTAACGCATGTTTTAGGAATGTGGGAGGAAACCGGAGTACCCAGAGAAAACACACGCAGGCATGGGGAGAACATGCAAACTCCACACAGGCAAGGCCGGAGTTGAACCCGGGTCATCAGAACCGTGAGCCAGATGTGCTAACCAGTCGTCCACCGTGCCGCCATTATGTAACTTAGGAGCTGAATAACTAACTACTAGTTGGCTGACTATCTAACACAATCAATCTAACTACCCCAAAAATAAAATGGCTGTCACTGTTAAACACTGTTGAAGAAGTTAATTTACAATTAAACAGGCATTGCACACTCACAAAGTCAATGCAGCCCATCCCAGCTTGAGGAGCATTACAATATTATTGTTACATGCACAAAATGCTCCCAAACCAGTTGAGTCACATGTTGACGAGAGTGAGCAAGGTAGCAAACAAGACTTAAATAGGCCAGTGAAGCCATGGGATCAAATATGACTTAACACAGGTACGCCAGGTACGCCTTTAGCTTGGGCACCCCACCTGGCATGGAGGCTATGCCATGTTATCCCGCACATACCAAGGGAGCCTACAGCAATGCAATTGTGCAGTGGCTGTGAAAGAGAATTGCAATAACACTCGTAAAGAATTAAGTGCATGTTTTAATTGACTGATGTAGAATGTTACCTTGTGAAGCGCCGTGCCCAGTAAACCCTCGAACGCCTTGAAATTCAGGTAAGGGCCATCGTAGGAACGCTCGCCCTGAGCTCTTCTACCCAGCCAATAAAGGGTGATCAGCACCTGTAGCATGCAAACAAACAATCACATCGTTGAGGTTTGGCAGAGTGTTCACGGAATTGAAAAATGAACTAACAAGCTAGCAGGCTGACTAACTAACTGAACAATTCACCATCTGACTAGTGGACATACAACGACTACGAGTCCGATTTTTCAAGAAACAATTGAAAATCTAACAGTAAATCTAACAATATACTTAATGTATAGTACTTCAGGGGTCTGACTCAGGGGCCATTTGCAACCCACATATCTTTTTGTGTTGGCCTGTGGCATATTAAAAGATATTACACTAATACTCATAACTTTTTAAAAATAAATTTGCTATGTCGGCTTTAAATAACTACTTAGCATATTTTTATTATTTATTTTTTGTGTTTTTAAAAATAAACCCACTCTGTGCTATAAACGAAATGGCAAACATTTTTAAAACATCAGGGGGAGGATGACCTAAACTTCATTGTCACCGACCAACAAAAGACAACTTACATTTGTGAGTCTCCGGTCGGTCTCTTCGTCACTGTGAGTGTGAAAAGAGCAGAAAAGAGAGGTCACTGTGTGTGCATGTATACGTGTGTGTGTGTGTGTGTGGACAACAAAATAGCAGCGTCCTACGCTAGTCATTGAAAGAGCTAGAAAGTGAGAGCACAGGCTGGACTACACTGCCCGCCCTTCACACAACAACACAAAAGGCTGCGAAAACATCTCTCACACACACACACACACACACACACACACACACACACACACAAGCAAGCACGCGCACACACAAACGTGTTGCTGAAAACACTATCACGGGATTCAAAGGGAACTGCTGATTTGTTGGGTCCTTTGTAAAGGACTGTATTAATTTTACCTTTATAAATTAACAAAGGCAGCACGGTTAACAAAGGCAGCACGGTGCCTCACAGTTCTGAGGACCGAGGTTCAAATCCCGGCCCCGCCTGTGTGGAGTTTGCATGTTCTCCCCGTGCCTGCGTGGGTTTTCTCCGGGTACTCCGGTTTCCTCCCACATCCCCAAAACATGCGTGGTAGGTTGATTGAAGACTCTAAATTGCCCGTAGGTATGAATGTGAGTGCGAATGGTTGTTTGTTTATTTGTGCCCTGCGATTGGCTAGAGACCAGTTCAGGGTGTACGCCGCCTCTCGCCCGAAGGTAGCTGCGATAGGCTCCGGCACGCCCGCGACCCGCGTGAGGATAAGCGGAACGGAAGATGAATGAATGAATGAATAAAATTAACAAATAACTGGGAAAAAAACGAAGGCGCGCCGTGTGCCGCTATTTTAGCTTCCTGTGCTAGCTGCTTCCCGAAAGAGCTTTTTGTCAACAAAGGGCTTTGACGTGATCTTCTGTGACTGGCAGTGTTGCCACAGTTCCCTTGAAAAGTAATTTAGCCGCTTTAGTGATTACTTGATTTTAAAAGAGACTAAGTTAGATAAGTAACTTAGTCACATTAATATGTACGAAACGAACATCAAAGAATAGGAAGAACAGGAGCTGTCAATCACATTTGTGACCCAGCCAAAATAAAATACAGAAACTGCCGCACACAAAATAGCGAGGCAAATGAGCAAATATAGATTTACTAAGTGAATGGACAGTGTACTCACAGTTATTCAGAGATGCACACAAAAACAATGCGGTGTGTACTGACCCATTGCGGCTGCGTTGCGATCCAGACTATTCACCGCTCGATAGGAGGTAATGAATAATCAATCCAACAACAATCATAAACTCAAAGATTTAAAACCTAACACATTACTCAAACTTTTTACTCTTCACTTTTTACTAGGGAAAATGACCAGTGTAGCGACAGTGAAGCCGCACATTTCCCAGCATTTTTATTTCATAAAGCCCTGACTGTGGGTTGTATGATAAACAATCGGTGATGTTTGCCATTTTACAAGTTAGCTGGTGGTTTTACCAACTGTGTAAGTTGCTCAAAAACGTGGTCATATTAGAGAAATGTGTCACTAAGTAATGCGTTACTGGCATCACTAGTGACTGGTGTGGTCCTTTTGAGTCAATCTGCTTGTGCTGACAAACGCACAGCACTGAGTGAAGATGTTGCCTGCTACATTAGATTCTTGCAGTGGGCACTTGCTAGCTAGCTGCTGAGGGGCTAGCTTCCATATGTTCGTCACTTGTGGGACTGGCTTGTACCATCTGTCTTTGTGCAGTTTGACAAAAAGAAACACAGAGAAGATGTAGACTGCTATGTTAGCTTCCCATAATAACTGCAATCTGACTAGCTGACATATGCTTGTCACCACAGATATGAAGAGAAGACTAGATACCAGACATGTCCCAATCCAACTTTTTCACTTTCGATCCTATATCGGTATTGCAACGTAAGTAAGTCAAGTAAGTTGGTGGGGCGACGTTCCCATCTAAGGCAATACATGTACATTAAAAATAAATGAATTTTCATGAGGTTTACTTTTTCGTTAAGACAAAAGTGTGTGCTATCAATATAGAACATTTGAAATAAGAGCCAAAACAATATTTTTCCATGTGAAAGGTTATTCGCAGTTCCCTTGTTGTTATTGTATAGCGTTGTGTGCAACCGTGTGCAGCACAATGTGCAGGCATCCTTATTTTGGTTTTAATGGTAACCGCAATCATGGAATGTGCCGACACTTTGCCCCCACTAGCTTTGCGTCACCGTAGGCACGCAGCTCAAAGGGGAATGTCGTTTCTACCTATTGTTCATATCTATGCTTAACACAGGTGAAACAGGTTCCTACTTCCTGTCTTTGTGCTGTTTGGCAGGAAGGAGCACAGCATCGAGATGAAGACTGCTGCGTTAGCTTCCAGCTATCCAAAACTGGTTGATGCCATGTTTGTCACTTGTGAAGCAGGTTTCTACTTGCCATTTTTGATCTCATTCCCACTGCCTTGATATGACTCTCAGCCGGAGATGGTATTGGAACACTGAGTAAAGTAGACTGGTATGTTAACTTTGAACTAGCTGACGACTGGCTAACTGCCACATGCTTATCACGCATGAAACCGTTTCTACTTCCCAGCTGTGTTTCCATTCCCATTGGCTTCATAAGACTCAGAGAAGCATTATTAGGAATCCCACTCGTGTTCTAGGCAGGACACGCCCCGCTCCAATATTCCTCGCGTCAGGACACGCACTGCTGCAATTCGATTGGCTGCTGCATCCCGGTCGAACACGCTCTACTACTTCCAAAAGGGAAAAGAAGTATGTGACTTAAGTGTGCCGGCGTTAATATGAATCCCACAAACCGTAACCTGCCCTAATCCTAACCCATCCTATCCTTTAATGTTTTATAATGCATGTGCAATCGACATTTTATACTTGTGTGAAAGTGAATTTTAAACAATTAGGTGTTTTCACCGGTTAACTTCAGCACACAGGGCTTTGCTGTGGAGCAACCCCCCTCCCAAAAGGGTTGAATATCACCCGTGTCACAAAACAAAGCTGACAGTGTCAGTCTGTGCAGTGAAAACAACTACTTTCTGTATGCACATTGTGTACAGTTGCAATCGCCTGTGTGTCGCCTCTGTTCAGGGAGTCCCATAAACAGTGATAATGGCCCACACAGTACACCAGTGGCAAGATACTGTAAATGTACACTCATGCTGTGCATTCGTGCCATCATGCCCTATGCCCTGCTCGCTTTAATGTGATCCTTGCTCACGACCTGACCGGTACCCATGCTTGGGTGTGGGTGGAGTGTAAAACAAGGATGGTTGCTTGATTCAACAGTAACAATGACATGAATGAATTTGATAACAAATGCTGCCGTTGGAACTACACACATTCCTTGTTTGTGATGCACACATTCTTGGCAATAAACTTGGGCTCAACTGTACAAGTTAAAGTGGTTAGTAATAATGGTGTGAAATACTGCAAGACTTGCCATCAATCATATACTAAGAAATACAGAGCTTTTGTAATCAATGTAGATGCATCATCAAATTGCTACATCTGACTGAATTTCCATGACCATAAGTTGACCCCCCCCCCCCCCCCCCCCCCCCCCCTTTGTATTATTAAGTAGTGAAAACCCAAGACAGAATTTGGGCAAGGTTTAAAGGAGAGAGTGGGAAAAAAAGATCATAATCATCTTTATTTGCCAAGTATGTCAAAAACACACAAGGAATTTGTCTCCAGTAGTTGGAGCCGCTCTCGTACGACAACAAAACAAAATAACAACGAAATAGTAATAAGAACATTTCTGCACAAAATAATCACTCCAGAACAAGTTTAAAAAAGCATTTCTCTATGTATGGCATTCTGAAACAAGTGTATAGAAGTGACTTGGCTTTTTTGCTGTCAGGTCAGAGGTCGCCAAAGCCTTGTTGTCAAAGAAATATTGCCCTATATTTGATGAAACTGCAGTAGAGCAGATAGGAACGAAAGCAACGTCAAAATCGATGTTGGAATCAATATCAATATTTGGATCGATCCACCCACCACTCGTATCTTAAGCTGCTATGTCACAGAATATATTAAACATTTTATGATGAGAAAAAGCTCAACTTCCCAAACAGGAAGTGTCATGTCACACCCACTTATTTCAAGTATGCTAATTATACAGTACAAATGCACACAGCCGTGAAATATTTATTCATAACTACTGCATGCCGCTTCTTCTAATGGAGCTGGTGGTAGTAAGTTTCCACTGGACAAGACTAAAAATAAAGCAACTTTAAATAACTATTTTAGTGGGTCTAAATCCTGCGAGCGTCACTGTTTTACAATCAGCTGACAGTCAGTGTGACTCTGCAGTGTGGTTACTATTCTACCCTGTTATATTGTGCAGAAGTACTTATGGGGGGGAAAAAAGTTTATAGGCCAAATGAAAAACTACATAAGACTTTGTGGTGGGGGGAACTAAGGATAAGTTGGAAAATGATTATGCTTATAAAGAAAACTGAATGATAATTCCTAGATCTTCATAAGTTGATTTGATTTGAAAGTGCAATACTATATTTTTCAGTTCCAAATACATGTGACTTAAAGTTTTGTGCTTTAAAATACAATCACTGTGATCAGACATTATGCACACATGTAGAAGACAAAATGAGGCACAATTGTTTTTAAGAAATCTGAGTTTGTTTTGTAAAATATATTTTTTGTCATTAAATCAAAATGTTTTCCTATAGTTAAATTTTTTTACATTTTTGTCTATTTTCAAATGTCATCAAATGCACCTATGTGCAACACCTAGCAACAAGATTGAGCTTCTATCCTCAGTAAGCAAAGCAAAGCAAATTTATTTATAACGCGCATTTCATACACATGGTAACTTAATCTGCTTTTCATGATTAAAAGCAATTAAAAACAGAACATTTAAAACAAAGAGGCGAAAAAAAGTAAAAAACAAAAAACAAAAAGACAAGCTCCTGAAATAAAATGTTTATTGCCACAGGAACTATAAAAACAAAGATTGCTCACAGCGCACACCTTACAATTGTGTGTGAAAATGAAGGTCACGTCTAGAAACCTGATGTGCCCACGCTGTACGCTGGGGTTCAGTAGGAAAAATCTAATTAACTCGGTAAAATAAATATTTTAATTGGCTACTAGTTTGCAGAAACAAAATGTTTCTGTTCTCTGTAGCACTTCATTGATTTCATAAGCACAACACACTATATTTTTTTAAAGCACAATTAAGTGCATGCACGCACACACAAAATACAATGCAACACTTGAACAGAGGAGGCAACCGTGCCAGGCGTTGCGTCATCAAGTGTAAAAAGAGTAAGTGAATGAGGTCTGGTGTTTTACCACGAATAATACCACCCTCGTTTATGTTTATGGTGTGTTCGCCATTGCCAACGCCGCTGCCGCACTTCCCAGTGACGCCATGTAGGAAGGCATGAAGCTGCCACACCCGACACACACACACACGCGCAACTCTTGTCCGCATGATTTGCATTCACATAGGAGCACTAGTGGGTGTGCTGTACCGCTTGTGGTAATAACAAGCATTCCTTCTGGAACATTTCCAAATTTGATACGCAGCCAACAATTGTAAAAATGAAGAAATCTGTTGTATGTGCTCATTCATAACTGTCAAGAGGACAATGTAACCACTGCTTGTCAATCATTGGCTCCATCAAATGGCGACCACCAGCGTGACTTCGGACCCTTCAAGATATCATGAGGTACCCCTGCACGGGATAAAGAAACAGTTCTGATAATAATGGTCAGAACGACAGTGTCAAAGAAAGATGACGTTTGCTGTCATTTGTCAGTTTCTTTTGTCATACGCAATATAACGCACCTCTATAGAAAGACAACCATTTATTTAGGTTGTCAGTTGTGCTTTGTGTTTACATTTATCTGGAATGGTAGGAGAAATGTAACACTGGCTACTCGTTCTACGTTAGAGTAACTCTACTCAGTACATGCTTAAGAACTCAAGCTTGTAAAATCTACAAGCTAGTAGCTAGTAATCTAGAAGCTATTCATTTTAATTATTATACATATTTTAACTCCTCAAGGGAAATTCTATTTAAACCAACGAGTTAGTATATACTCCAAGCTAAATAACTACAAGCCAGTAGCTAGCAAGCTACAATCAAATAATTTGATTTTAATTTTATTCAGTTGACTGTATGTAGCATAATCCCTCAAGCGATATTGTACACAACATACAAGCTAATACTAGCTATTAGCAACTAACTACTGGTTACTAGCTAGTAAGCTGTAAGCTAGTACAAACTACAAACTATCAACTACTATATATTAAACTTGTAAGCTACAAGGTGGTACAAGCTTGTCAAAGCTATACTCCTCTGAAGGCTGTTCTCCGTGGAGAAGTTAAATAGTTTCCATGATTCATCTGGAAGACTTTAATTTCCCCGTCAGCCAAACAGAAAAAAAAAAAAGAAAAGAAAAAGGAAAGAGCTGGCGTTAAGTCGGCGGGGAATCACAGCTTCCAGTATGATGAATCAGGCCTGGTCAAATGTCATCTTAGAAGGTACAAAATGCTCTTCTAATCACTGGCAACTCTGCCACAACCTTCGCGATTGCTATACAACACTTTTGATATTGTCTGTACTTCACGTCACTGATAGCAGCTCTTCTTTTTTTCTTTTCTTGATAACGGCTCTTCTATCGGAGGGCAGCTATCACAGGCATGATGCAATAGGTACACCACAAAGCTCAAAGGTCAGCACATACACGTCTGATAACGCTTTTATGGCTGCCGCAGCAGTGCAAAAGTTCATGCGTATGTTACAAGTTCATAGGAGCAATTGTTACAATCCTTACCCAGTCCGCAGCCTTGTAATGTTTCAATGTAACCCGTACACAAGTCAGTATTGTTGACGTACTGTTGCAACACATCCCGTTTCGATGGCAAACCAGTCGGGTAGCGTTGAAATTCTCAAAATATTTTGGATGAGGGTTCAAACACTTCTTGCTTTTAACTTCCTATTGATTATGTTTTACTGTATTTTGCCTGTGCTAATAGTTGTCGGTGTTCATTTATTCAACTCCAGATAGAAAGAAACATCTGTTAAGGTTGAATCAACATGTTTTTTTGAATAATATGACACAATCTTACAGGAATATCGTAATGTGTGTCAGGTGGAGTTTAAAATAAAACAAAATCTAACCTTAGTGAGGATAAGTCTTAAAATGGATAAAATGGAGGGATGGATGGATAATTCAAGAAATGTGACGGACTGGGCAGAACTAAAAGGTCGTGTCACTCTTAAAGATACGCCATACGAGCTAGTATGGTTGTAACGATTCATTCAGTACATAAATCAATTTAAAATGGCTTTAAAAGGTAAATCCATCAATTCTATCGATACTAGGAAAAAACATTGGATTGAAGCACGCCGCTCTTTAAATGGATGTGTGCGTGTTTTACTTTTAGCACTTTTAATGATTACTCGATTTAAGTTTTCCTGTCTGTGATGTCGCAGCTGATTATGGGAGTATCAAACTAGTTTTTGTTTCTTTGTTTGTTTTTGGCGGCACGGTGGTCGATTGGTTAGATTGTCTGCCTCACAGTTCTGAGGACCGGCGTTCCATCCCCGGCCCCGCCTGTGTGGAGTTTGCATGTTCTCCCCCGTGCCTGCGTGGGATTTCTCCGGGCACTCCGGTTTCCTCCCACATCCCAAAAACATGCATGGTAGGTTAATTGGCAACTCTAAATTGCCCGTAGGTGTGCATGTGAGTGCGAATGGTTGTTTGTTTGTATGTGCCCTGCGACTGGCTGGCAACCAGTTCAGCGTGTGCCCCGCCTCCTGCCCGATGATGGCTGGGATAGGCTCCGGCACGCCCGCGACCCGCGTGAGGAGAAGCGGCTCAGAAAATGGATGGATGGACGGATGTTTGTTTTTGGTGCTATTGTGTGTAAATCGGATGTATGGACACATTTTGGTTCCTACGCTTCATGCTAGGACAAGCTACTATTAGCTTGTAGCTATTTTACAACAAGCTGGTACAAGCTACACTAAACAACATGCTAGTACAAGCTAGTTATGTACTTAAACATTCAAAAATACAAAGAAATCCGAGGTCAAACTTTGGAACAGATTGAGTTACTTTTGAGCAGTTTCAGTAAACATGCGAACATACGCAGGTGAAAACAACCCCTTCCATTGTGCTTGGCAGAGGGAATGAATGTGTATCTCTACTTTACAGCTAATCATATTTTGGGGGGCCCATAAAATGAAAGGTCTACAGGCCTGGAGTGCAACGAGGGTGCTTTAGAGGGACTTTGCAGTGTCAAAGGGAAATTGAGGCTGAGAATAGCACTGGTCACAATGGAGGACATGCGGCAAAAACAGCTGCTGGAGGCCACTTTCTCTTGCCGCGCGCGCTCTGATCAAGTGAAATGAAAACGCCTGACTCCTTAACTTAACTCCTCCCAGTGTTACTGCCTGCTTTTTTATGAGTTACACTATCTCAACTAATAAATTCCTGTCATGGGAAACACGGCCCAATTTCGACACTTTTGACTTCTTCCCACCCCCCCAAAATTCAAACACATGCTACTCGAGTCTCTTTTCTCAATCACAGTCCCTCTCAGCACACAGAGGTATAAGTAAGCGCACCCCCGTATGCATTGCAGAATGCAGGGGGGCATTCGAGGACGCTATTAAAAGCTCCTTTTCAGAGTTACGATACCATTCCGATCAATCCTGCTTGTCAAACCAACCCCCGGACAGCCTAAAAATAGGACGGGGGTTCCACCTTCTATCACTTCTCTCCTTCTCTCACATGGTGGCAAAGAGAGCTGAACCAGAACAAGTGCGATGGCAAAGTGAACCAGTAAATTAAAAAAAGTCCATTGGCGTAAATGCAGCGTATCTACTGTTTCCGCTCAAACAGCGGCTGGTGGAGATGTTGTAATCAACTGCAGAGTGGACAAGGTTCAATATTTGATGACATTATATTTGATAATTTCCCCAAAAACAAACAATTCAGCTTGATTAAAAGAATATATATTACAACATGTACTATGTCAAGTATCTATTGGGGTTAAAAGCCTTTTCACTCGGTTTTCTTGGTGTTCACATGGGACTACGGCAGACCTCTTATATTACCCCCACCCCCTGCATGAAACAATAAATAACTCAATTACAATGTACACCCTTGATGTACAGTATTGGATTTTTCTTCACTGCCTTTCTTCCTCATGTCTGCATGTTTTTATGTGGTTTATGCCAAGACTGATACAAACTGAAACAGATACAATGTACAGTAATATTAACAACGTAAGCCATGAAACAAAACGACCGAAACGGAAGTGGCCGAGAAGATAAGCGACAAGTTTACGACTCATTCCAAAGCTCCATAAAGAAAAAGTGTTTGACGCACTGATATCATATTGTACCATAGGGCATCATTGTTGGCTCGGAGGGTGTGTCACGATAACGTGGCAGATTTGTTTGTTTAGCGTACGTACAGTTGATCTCTATGTCTCTTATGTGCTTTCAACATCACTTTCTGGGCCAACCAAGCATGGCTAATCCAACCCGGGGTGGATCATGGGAAAGAAAAAAAAGAAAAAATGCTGGAAAGTGCCTGTGAGAAGGAGCTCAATGACAGACGCGTGACAGGACGGGCGCTGTTACGACGCGCCAAGGCCACAAGTTCGTTCCCTGGGAAAAGGCGGGATAACATCCAAAGGATATCGAGGGAAGATTGTGGATTAAGTGGAAGCAGCGTTATTAAATACCAAGTTAACAAAGCAACAGTAAACAAAATTCAATAGTTTGTCATCAATCTTGCAGCTTTGTCAGAATCAGCAATGATGATAAATCCGGTCGGCCAATCAAAAGCAGGTTTCCTTGCAGTGAAAGGACGTTACCAGTCGGTGGCGCTAATGCGCCATTAAACTGCTTTGCCAATCAACACCAGAGAAGAAGAAGAAAGGACAATAGATTAGGTACAGTTGTGTTTTGTGCTCAGATTCTCTGTTTTGTATTTTTATTACATTTGAATGATTCTTTATTGCGACGTAGATATACAGTGTATTTGATCATATTTGTATGATTATTTTTGAATGAAGAGTTATATTATTCTAGTTTTTATTTTGGGTTGGAAAAGTCTCCCCCCAGAGTCCTAATGGTACCCCCTCCATGGACCATGAAGCAGCCTGCTGTCATTACAGCGCTGATAAAACAACAATTACTAGGTATTGGGCTCAGCTCCATCTTCTATGTTGACAAGCATGTGAAAATATGATTGCTCGCGCAGCACCTGTCCTGTACGTCCATTAAAGCAGTGATTCTCAATTGGTGGGTCAGGACCTGATTTTCTTCAGTACAGCAGCACAGAGGCGTACCGGGTTCCCACACGGAAAATGCTAGAAAAGCGACAAGAAATACTTCTTCCTTGTGCTCAAGCCACTAGTTGATTCTGTAAACAAATACAGTGCAGTTCAGCCTTTGGCTGGCCGATGTCATGGCAAGCAATATGCCTTTGGCGCTGCGGCAAACCCATTTGAAACGGCATTTAAAAATATAATATTCTGTTTATGTTTTCAGAGGCTATCTTTAAACCCCCCAAAATCTTTTTTCGTCATTTCTATGAAAGCGGGTTGCAACTTCGCAACAATAGGAAGATGCGGGTCCCAGGTGATAACGGTTGAGAACCACTGCTCTAAAGTGTGCCTCACCTAGTCGGCTCTCTCCTGCGGCCTCACCTGAGGGCAAAAAGCGAACAGGTTGTTCGACATGCCGCTCTGCTGGCAATACTACAACCACAACAAAAAACAACTAAATGACTGTATTGCACCTACAACCCAGACGAGGGCCTCACTTTTATTCCTCTGAACTGAATGTTGCTCCCAAACAAAGAAAGTGATGGGATCAAAACATACCAGAGATTGCATCAGTGAATCATACTTCATCAGAAACACATAACTTCAACGTGAACATACATGTCAAACTAGAATGGCGCTTCAAAGCCAAAGCCAAACAATCCCAATTTGGATCAGCACCAAATTGTGCACATTCATACAGTAGATAACGCACCCGCTGCATATGCTTGTTTTCGTCATTTAGATTCATGCACTTTTCAATTGGAAATTAAAATTGATAATTGTTTTGTAGTGACAACAAGCATCGGGGGAAAAAAACAAAAGTTTTATTGGTGGTCGAATTAAAAAAAAATAATTCTTGGAATGTTTACAAATGCGAAAAATAAATCCTGGCACTTTGGCATAAAAAATTCATGCGGTCTTTTCTGGGTCAGTAGTTTCTAATGTAATACTTTTGTCAAAAATGCATATTGAAAAAAAATAGACAAAAGTAGAAAAAAATAAAATAAAATAAAAACCAGTCCCCGTAAAAAAGCATGCCAAAGCAACATGTGGCACTATAACCTCAAATTTTAAGTGTATTTTAGCCAATCAGAAGCCTTCTGGCAATGCCGAGAAAAGACACGATAACGACAAAAGCAAACAGAGGAAAATTACACACACAAATAGGGAAGTGGAGTAAGTCATAATAATAATAAAGTAAGTCATCCGGGAAAAAGGCATCACAGGCGAATAGAGGAAAATGTCCAAAACAATCTTGCAATATTAACAATTACAAAAATATTGCCGACCCCCACAGAGTGCCTTCCTGAGCGGCTGCCCATATTAGAAACCACCGCTGGCCACAAATATTGCAATTTTAACAGTGAAAAAAATATATATACATATATAGAAACTATTTTAACAACAGCAAGGGGAGAGAAAAACAAACAAACAAAAACGAAAAAATAGGATATGCACTTTAATCCAGTTCTGCAACAAAATAGTTTGCGTTCCTGTTAAGCCAATGCGCCAGCTCTCAATAATGTTTAAAGGAACGCTGAGGTTTTTTTTTTTTTTTTTTGCATAATCCTGCGAGCAAAGAACAAGATCACCTGCTCATGACTGAATTTTGACGTTTTTGCACTACTACATTAAATAATAATAAAAAATACTAACATTTGAATCAGTATTGGAAAATAACATCCGGATCTGCACAAAAATTCAACGGGTTCTTCCTTGACCTTAACCCAAACCGCTGCGATTCCCTTTTGCGGAAATTGGTGAAGTGCTTTTAAGACTATTCTGCCAACAGACAAAGGGCAGTGATGATGCCGGTTGCAATTAATAATGTGCTCATGCGCTGCCAGTGCGGAGCTACATTCAAAGTCTCATTCATATGCTACACAAAAAACAAAACAAAAAAAACAAAAAAAAAACAGAAGCATACGAGCAGAAGTTAGCCGCTTACTTGACCGTGACTCTGGACGACAAGTCTTGGAGGTCTCCGGGGTGAAAGAGCTGCGCCTCCTTGAGTCCGAGCTTGAGGCAGGCCTTGAGAAAGACGTTAATGTTGTCCTGGATGGATGAGAACCAGAGAGCACGAATGAGGGCTGTCCACCACCACCACAAACAAAAAAAAAAAAAAACAAGTAATCACTCAAGAATTTTCTGGCAGCACAAGCGACGCAGCCTGCGACGCACTGCTTCCAAAGTTCATATCGTACAGGCAGGCAGGGAGGAGCATGTGCGTGTGTGCGCGCGTAACAAGCAGCTGACTGATGGCAGCGACGCCACCTGTGGGCAGGGCTCGGGTGAATGAGGAAGTGTGACATCACAGGCTTTTTGGTTTTGTTCCTCCTCCTCTTCCTCACACACGACCTGTGGAATCTGAGGGGCGGTGGTCTATTTTGGAGATGGTTGCTAGGAGACGTCAGGTGATAGAAACTCACAAAATCTTACCCTTTACATTTTACATTTCCTTATAAACTTTGGGGCAATTTAATTAATCAATTGTCATTACATAAATGAATCAATGAATTTATTGATTATCATTTCAGAAGAAATTTTATATTTATCTATAACTACTTTTTTCTGATATTGTTTTTAATTGATCAGTGTATGTTCATCTTTATTCAATCTACAGTGCAATCGGTCTAGCTGAATGTTTTGAACTCTATTTAAAGGTACCGTAATTTCTCGTGTATAATGCACACAAGTCAATAGTGCGCATTATACATAGGTATAGGGGCAAATGGAAAAAAAACTTCACCATCTAGTGGTTATGAAAAAGCTGTACACTTTCATTCCAAAATGCCACTGCCACCTAGTGGTTATAAAAAACTGTAGCGTACACTTTCATTCCAATATGACAGAGGTACGTATGACTGCATATATGTACAGTTGTGCTCATCAGTTTACATACCCTGGCAGAATGTGAAATATTTTATTTTTTATTTTTTTTATATATGACTGATGACTGAACAACAACCATCATTCATTTCTTTATGGTTATGTTTTGTTTAATGATAACGCTTTTCTGAAATGCTTGACAGTTTAATTTGAATCCCATTAAAATAAAATGAAATGTGTTTCGCCTGGTCCTTCATGTTTTCTTTAAAGAATTGTACCCATCTTACAAATTCTGCCTGGGTAATCAAACATATGAGCACAACTGTGTGTTTTCTAATTTACTAAATAAAAGTAGGGCTGTGAATTTCAAAATAAGAGCAAGTAAATTAAAAAAAGGATTACATGCTCATATAAAGTCCTAAACTTCAGAATAATTCTTTGGAGAAAAAAAAACTAACAAAATACAGATAATACTTCATGTTTTGATCATATGGGTAGAAGCATAGTCATGCATTGTAAAAATGGATTATACATAGGTAGAAGGGTTTTCCAGAATTTTGAGGTGCGTATTATACATGGGTGTGCATTATACATGAGAAATTACGGCGGTATATCTTTAGATGTATAATGTATTTGTATTGTCATTTAATTATATTAGGGCTGCAGCTAATGATTATTTTAATAATCAATCTGTCAATTATTTTTTCAATTAATCAATAAACTAAATTTTTTTTTATTTCCAACCCTTTATTGAAAAACAGGACATTATTTAAAATTGACTGTACAGAAAATGCAAAAAAAGAAATAATAATAAAAAAAAGAAATAAAAAAAAAAGATTAAGATTCATTTACTGGTCTGGTTTGTAAAATGTCAGAAAATATACAAACATGTTGATTATTGGATTTCAAAGGTACACATTTTTAAAATTATAGTTGTATTAATATTTTAGTATTTTTTTTTACCAAATGTTTTGTTATACCATGCCGCCCAGTATAATAATAATAATATTAATTTATTCAATTAGTACCACTTGTGAAATTTTACATCAATCGGTGTATTTATTTATTTTTATATATTAATTTTTTCATATCATTAAAATAAACATCAATAAGTAATCTACCTATTAGTTCAAATTGTATGATTATTTGATTTATTAATAAATAATTCTTTCCCATTAATATTCATATTACTTATTGATTTCTTAAATTACATTTTGGGTTGATTGGAAGGATGCATTTCTTAACGTTTTGAAATCCTGCTTCAGCCCAACAAGACTTCAACACCTGCAGAACTTGACCGCCGGCGGCTTATTCTGGAGATAGTTTCCTCAAGATGCGAAGGTAGAGAAACGGAGCAAATATTAGCCTAAAGTGAGTCAAATGAAGCTTGTTTTAGCTCATTTTACATGCAAATGCACAACACGATGCATTTCTCTCTGTGCTAAAGCGAGTTGCGAGTGCGGACGTGGGATGACATCATCATGGTCTACGATAATTGCTGGGTAGGCTCTATATTTAAAAAGGCCCAAACATGCTGGCTTCGTAGGCCACTGTGGCTGCCCGCGGGACCATTACACAACCAGCCTGTCTTTGTAATAAATACAGGACCCTATCATTAATATGTAAGATTAAAGGAAACCAACAAAATAAAGATCCCCCACAGCGGATTTCGCATTTAACTCAAGGGTGGGGAAACATTTCATTTTGGTACACCAAGCTCAGAGTAGCAAACTAGGGTCATATATTCCCGATGCCAAGATCAAACACATATTTATTATGATATACCAATAATGTGTGGGATAAACGTCTTCTTTATATTTAGAATTGCACGGCACGGCTGGATCAAATCGTAGCAGGACTGAGCGCTGCAGCAAAGTGGAGACTGTGGATTATAATAGAGCAGTGAGCAGCACTAACGTACAGCAGGAGGTTAAGCTAACATTAGCATGGTACATTTTGGAACACCACCAGCAACAACAGCAATGGAGGAGAGTGGGGGTCTCGTATTATTTCGTAATAAGACACGTTTTATCTAACGGGACACAAGAAAGCAGAAGGCTGCAGCCAAGTGGAGACTGGAGCCCCCAGAGCATTAGGATAAGTTTACGTTAGCAATACATGTACTTCTTTATTTTTTTGCATTTTGTACCAGTCGAAAGGAGACAAGCTCACAACAACAATGGAGAAGAAAGAGGGTCTCCTGTATTTACTTCTTAGTACGGAGACACATTTTAGCCAAAGGAAGAATGCGGGCAGCCAGAAAATGGATTGCTGCACCAAAGCGGAGACTGTGGCATTTAATAATTCAATGTCCTGAGGAACAGGAGGAAGCGAACGTTAGCACGCGTGTTTATCTTTGATATTTCTAGCCTTCTTTTAATTGTTTTTTTGGTTTGTTTGTTTCTTGCACAGCCAGATTAAAAGCTACAGTGGGCCCTCTATGGCCCACGGGCCGCAGGTTGACTCCACGTACTTCAGCTCAAGCGTAGTTCACATGCGCAGACGAATGAAGGTGTTGTTCCACCTCGCCTTCGTCAGCTCACCTCCAGAATGTTGCCCGACCGACTGATTGACATGACTGCGCCCCGAGCGAGAGTATGTCGCGGGTTTGATTCCTGCGCGGAAAAGATCCGCAAGGACAGAAAACAAAAGCACTCTGCAGCCAAGGCTTTCAACAATGACGACTATCTTTGATTTTATTTGAGGTGGAAGATGGGGAACTCAGATTTCTTCCTGCACTTAACCTTTCAATTAGGAAGCAAAAACCTCTTGACGTTGTAATCGCTCGCATCGTTATTAGACCTGTAATTAATATCACTTTGATATGAACACAACTGAATGCCATTGCAGGCAGACTGGCAGCTTTGAGATAACGCCGTCTTCGGAACGCCACGCTGCCTCGTGCCCGCTTTGAATCCCGCTAAATATGCCGTGCCCGTCCGACGGCTTCTAATCCTAATTGACGTGCTTTCTTTTTTGCGACCTGCAGAGTTTGCAGACAAATTGTGTCGGATCGGTCATGAATGCATTGGTCACGTTGCGGTCGACTCTCTCCTTTCTGCGGCGGCAGCTTCGGGCCTAAGACGGACGAACGCTGCAATTAGCCCGGGGTGACCTCGAGCCTTCGATGCTATTATAATAGCAGCCGACATTGTTCACATCCTTGAAATATTCTCTCTGCGGGGGTGCAAGTTGTGGTCAGATGTCACAAGTAATGGCTTCAATAATGGTTACGCACTAAGTTAAAAGTCGCACCAAAGGAGGCCCGCATGCCTCAAACAGGACCACCTCGTAGCATCCGTGACGCTATATTCACTGTCGTGTGCTTCAGTCGACAGCAATTCTACAGCACCTTTTTTGCCTTTAAGATATTGGAAGCCGATGATGTCAGGCAACTTTTATGTAGACTCAAAATGGTCTTAAAGGGAACAAGAGATGAATAATGTTTTATTATCACAGTACCATTTGTGACAGCTGATAGTTGGCCGAGCCGCACCATTTAGACACCATGCAGAATTTATTAAGCATTTTTTTTTTGTATTTATTGATGAGCAATTTGTCAAATTTATTTATTTTTTTACATCCATCCATCCATTTTGTGTACCGCTTATCCTCGCTAGGGTCGCATTTTGTTATTTCATGACTATTTTTATCTTTGTAGTTATAAATATCAATTTACATTTCATTTACATTTTTTATTCTATATTTTTCCTTCAGAAAACAAAAGTTTTAATTTAAATTTGTTTAAATAAAATCAAATCACAATGAATACAACACAAACCAATTCCAATGGTATTGTCTTTTTTCATTTGCAGTATTTACTTGAATTTTTTTTTCAATTCAGTATCACAGTTACATTTTTATTTGAAAAGTAAAATCGCAATTTTCCCCCATCATTTTAAAAAATTGTCATCATTTTCAATACTTCTTACATTATTTGATTATACAAGTATTAATAATTTGTTAATACTTCCTCCACCATACAATATGGCAACAGTTTGACCCTGGAAAAGATTATTTCTGTTTGGAGTATTCATGATCAGAACATTTTCAAACAAATTTGACTAGTGAACAGATTTTGTTCCACTTTATTATTAAAAAAAAATAAAGGCTCATGTTTCCTCATTCCCGTGTGTACACACAGTGATTAATAATGGTGGTGCACGTTGCCATGGCAGCGAAGAAAAGTCAACAGTTCACTTCCACAATGATGACGCAGCATCAGGACCAAGCGAGGGTCGAGTTTCTTGCTTGTGGAAACTTTGGACGGGATTGAGGAGAAAGTGGGGATCCAACCCGGAATCCGGAATCCACAACATGCAATCGCGAGCCAGTCCATCCCTTCACCGACCCGAATCTAAACGTGTCGCCGTCCCACGGCCCAAGCCGCAGCGCGCTCATTCTTCAGCGGCAACAAAAACAACAGACACAGACGCGCGCCCACTCGGGAAGATTTCCCAAAGCCAAACCAAAAGAATTCGTCTCTGCAGCCAATGTTGCTAAATTTTTGCAAAACCAGAAGATTTATTTTTCACTTTCCTTTCTGGAGGTTTTTGTTCTGCCAACAGCAGCCTGCGTTTCATTTGGACGACAACAACTTTTACAAAAACACAAAGATGATGGCAGAACCTTTTCATGTTTGCCCCTCATTTTGCAACAAATTACAAAAAAAAAAAAAAAAAAAAGAAAAAGAAATCAGAGCTGTATCATCTTTTTTTCTTGTATTTTCTTCATTTGAAACTTCACATTCAGTCAAAAAAGGATTTTTTTTCTTTACATTTTTTAACATCACTGTCTCTCCCAAGTTGTCTGTTTGGGGGTATTTGCTCCATTTTCAGAAACATAATCCACAGTTACAAAGCCATTCTTGTTTTTAGCATCACTGTTTCAATCACAACAATGGTTTTCGTCCTTGTATTTTGTATGTTTTTCTTTCGATTTGTCGATTTTTTAAAATGTTATTAATTTATGGCTTTTTCTTCATTTTTAGAATTTGCCACCATTTTCCACATATTATTTAAATAAATGATAAAATGGAACAAGTTATTTTTCTTGTTTTATTTTTCTAACCTTAATTTGCATTAAAAAATGTTTTCTTTTGAACATCATGTTGATTTTTTGTTAAAAAAGAGAGGGAAGAAACCACAATATTGTCTATTTTCATTTTATTAGAGCATCATTGTTGAATAAAAAAAAAGACTGGAACCCCCCCGAGCCCACCCAAAAAACATGATCCTTTTACAACTCACAATAAAATTGTTACTCTTTTACGCTTCACTGTGTGATGTACAGTATGTGCAGAGTTCCCTCTGAAACATTTTTTTTGCACGACTCCCCCTGTTGGCCATTTGGAGCAGTGCAGGTTTCAGCCCTCTTGGTTCTTTCTTTGTCTCACTTTCGTACCTTGTCTGTCTTTATATGCTTAAAAACCACAAACTCTATGCATAAATAGTCCTTATAAGGACTAAGAACCATTATATAAAGGTTGAGTAGTAAAAAATTTGCGAGCGAGTGAGTCATGTGTGCTTGGAAGGACGCCGGTCTTTTCTGTGTGCGGTCAGCGGTGAGCGATAGCTGCCGGCCAGGCGGGACTTTTCCCGTTTACTCGCTGCAAATTTACGATGGGGTTGGTTCAAAACGATCGCGGTCCAAGTCTCGGAAAATACTGAAAGAGATCTAGGAAGATACTTTGCGTCAGCAGGCGAGGTCTGTGTGGGAAAGGTGCGGGAACGCTTGTTCACGTCACGATAGTGCCGGTACACTTGAACATTTGGAACTGTCATTACGAGTGTAAAAATGAGTTCAAACTACTCCGCCTTTGATGATGAGTTAATGGACTGCACTAATTAATAAAAACACAAACTGAAGCAAAAAAGTTGTATTTAAATGTGATGCTGGATACAAAAAAAAAAAAAAAAAGTCAAAAGAAAAGGCAAAACACACTTGGGAGTTAATCCTTGCTCACTGAGCACGAAATGTCTCACGAAATCTACTGACATTCAAGATGAGGTCTCGTGATGACGGTTTGCATTTTGGGCTCTATGGCTATCGTCACAATCCCTTCACCCATTTAAGGAAAAGCAAAACACTTGTAGAGTTCCTCTTGAAGATGCTCACTGAGCTGAAGTCGCACGAGATTTGCCGACTGAAGACATTGGTGCCTTGAGATCCGACTTTCATTTTTCTTCCCTGATCACACGCACCGCAAAGCGTTATATATTTCAAATCACCTGTCCCCACTGAAATCAACGGAAATGCCATTGATCTAATCACGCCTCCAACCGCCCCCCTCCCCCCAAAAAAATGTTGGATTGTGTAATTTAATAATGAAAATAGCACTCAATAATATTGTACTATTCCAAATAGAACATAAAGAATTTATTTATTTTTACACGTTTTTGCTTCAATTCCATGGGCATCGTGCTACTCCTCCTGGTTTGCATGCCAGGGCTTAAAGATGAAGAAGTGTTTCATAACTCACTCAGTAAGTTGCTGAAATAGTCATTTTTCACAAAGGATACAGAATATATGCCTGTGATTATTATGTCGTCTGTCGGCGTGTGTTGCCCCACCATTTCCCCCCCCCCCCCAAAAAAAAATCCATTGCTTCAAGGGTTATAACACCGCAAAGTCTCACGAGATTTGCTGACATATCGCGTGATGTCTTATGATGGCATTTTGAACTTCCGGTTCAGTGGTCATCATCACATTTTTACTACTTGCCTTAGATGGCCAACGATGACACAACTGTGGTGCTGGCATCATAAAAATGGCCATAAAAGCAGCAACACACACTTTTAGATGCTCACCGAGTTGAAATAACATTTACTTTTTTGTCATTTTGTGTGATTTGTGGTCCGGTTGACTGCTTGTATCTAGTGTGTTGCTTCCAATGCAAAGCATGTTGATTGACTGTGTGTGTGTGTGTGGGAGGCGCTCTCCATAATTCCACTAAGCAGCTGGAATCAATTACTCCCACAAGCGAGCTTTGTACCGGGCGTCTTTCAGGCACTTCTCAAGCCTGCGTTTCCGTGGAACTAGCGCGCAGACACTCCTCGAAACACCAGCTAAGCCACTGTCGAAAAAGCGGCTTACATCAATACATTATCAGGCTGAGAAAGGTTGTTTCTTGTTTTTTTTTTTTTTTGACACTTAAGGAGAGCCTCAGCAAAATATTGGCAATCACAAAATAACAGCTTTTTCAAGCTAAGCCTCATTTGAACCGCGTCCTGCTTAACGGGGACACGCGGTGATAATTGCTTGTATAATGTCAGAGAAGTTTCTTCAAAACAACTGAGACAAGCCTGAGGACTGTATCGAAATGAACTCAGACCAACCAAGATTGTCTTTTCTGCTCGCGAGGGACAGCAGAGCAACTCACTGGCTGAGTGTGCTCACCAAGACTGACAACGAACTGCTGCCCTCGTCCGCTATTTATTTCAAGCAAAGCAGCATGCAACACAGTGGAACTCTACCGAGATGTGCAGGTGCACCGGAAAAATGCTTGGATCGTTCCCTGTTATTTTAACAGTCAGCATAGTTACACATTTGCTTGAGGAAGTGTGAACCAGACAGGTTAAGAAAGTGTGAACCAGACAGCATCTTTGTCTCGTCCACAAATCTGCGTGGGCGAATTTCTACAACATGTGAATATGCTGTAAACATGATAAATTCTTTCACATATACAAATAACTGGGTCTCTAGAGAGCCCTGCCTGCCCTCGCATCAAGTGCAAAATTCAACACCCAGCTTTTGTTATCATATATATTACATCATATTCCTGAAAATGTGTCTGTATGAGAGTTGCACTAGATTTGACCAGATTGTGACGTCACAATTAGGCAAATTTACATCATGTCCACACACAGAGTTTCTTCGCCTATGACCTGTGAGCTCGGCTGGGTGAAGATCCAGAGAAACTTTCGAGCGATGGCCTGTCTAAAACACTATCATGCAGAGCCACAATCTTCACAATCACCAACTTCCTGACAAGTGCGACATCACGTTAAAGCCAAAAGGTAAGCAAAGCTGCACCGAATTTTGTTGGATGCAGATTAGCGTTACCTAGCAGCATTTTTTTTTTTTCTTTCAAGCGGCACACACTTGATCGCTCAGTGAAGTTGTTGACGTGGTGGTGTATTTGTGTACGGTCATGTGTTGATGTGCCACCTCCACATGTGAAAATGCTTTTATTGTCTTGACCTGCACTTGCTCCCCCCCCCCCCCCCCTACAATCTGTGCTGCGCTCTGAAGCTTGAACCTTGAGCAACTCCATCCAGAAGAGCATGCAGTTGACCTCCTCCAAGGCCAAACAACGATAACAGACACGGACGAGGTCTTTTATAGTTACACTTTCACGGCCACTCTGTTTGAGTCAATGCTCGCAGGATTTCAGATCGCAGATTTACAAAACCTTCGAGAGAGTTGCAGGACAGGTACGGAAAGAACCGATAACATTGTGCAAATTCAGATAACGGTCAACTAATCGCAAAAATAATCGGTGACTAGTCTACTAGGAAAATAATCATTTGTGGCAGCTGTACCGTTTATACAGAACAGCAACACGGACAGCCACATGGAAACATGTCGTCTTTTACAGGCAGTGTTAAGGGGGCTTCCTTTGGGACTCGGAATCTAAAGGTAAAAAAATCCACGGGTCGACTTCATTGCGCATTCCGTTTCGGCGTCATTTAAACAGAACAGAACAGTGACGTAGCGCGAAAGGGGCATTTGTAAGCGCAATGATGCTACCTCCGAATGTAGAAAAAATTGACAGATCGACTTCATCCCCTCACTCCGCGTCAGTGTTGTTCATACAGAAAAGACGAAAATATGGAAAAATGCAAGCTTTATAGGAAGTGTGAAAGGGGCTAATATAGCTTTGAAAATCGCTGGTCTCCCTATTCCGTGTCGCTGCTGTTTGAACAGCACAGTGACACGTACAAAGATGACAAAATACCGACTTCTACAATTAGCACGAAAATGCTTTCTGTGGATAACTGTGACCTTTCTTCCGTCACGTTCAGACGAGACAAAAAAAGCAAAGGAGACTTACCAGACCAGCGATTGGTGTTGGCAGCCTGTTGACCCTCTTGATGATGCCAGGCTTGATCTTGTTGATCACACTAAAGGAGAGAGAACAACACACAAAGTTACAGCGACGGACCAAAAAGCTTCGCAAAGCCCTGCTATGTTTACGACGGTGTTTAATGGCAGCCACCTGGATATGGTTTCGACAGTGGCAGTGCTGCAACACCATGTAAACAAACTGGACCCTCCACAACACTACTGGAATAAAGACTTGAGAAGAGAAGTGTCATTTAGTAGCTTTAGAATATGATTTACTATTGTGCAAGAGTTCAGCAAATCTCGTGAGACTGCAGCTAAAAGTAGAAATGCAGTGTCTTAGACTAATAAAATTAAATTACACTCAGTAGAACAGGGACCTCCGCCAAGGCTGAACAATAATTCAAGACGGTTTGCTTCCTGTTGTTTATTTTCCTGCCATGTGCAAAAAACAAACAAACAAACAAAACAGCATATATTTAAAAAAATTAATGAAATGTATCATACTTAAAATGTATAAATAACCTCAGTAACCAAAGAACAGTAAATGGAACTTGACCAAGCAGCTGCTAACACTAATAGCATGTAGCATAATGACGAGGGCTGTAACGATTCGTCTTTAGCAACGATTCCATTTGTATCACGACTCGTGGTTGCCGAATCGATTCAAGGATGATATTGCGTCATTTAGAACCATACAACCCGAAACATTTGAACCAAAAGTTCATCCAGGAGTGACTGTGAAATAAACACATGCACACTGCACAGTGAAGGTGACATTTTCTAGTTTCCTGTTGTTTCTTGTAAAGGAATCAAGTAAACTGAATTATGGTCATTAAATTAATAAAGATTTTCTTCGACGGGCCGCACACCTTGTTGCGCATTCAGCAAGGCTCTCAACATTTCGACTGTACACATTTCCACACGATAGTCACATTCACAACACGTCACACTCACACTTGATCTCCGCTGAGCAATGGGTTGATCACAAAGGCGTCTTTTCCCTATGTTAGCGGCTAGCCAGCTAAGCTAAGCGAGTGTAAAATGCTTCAAAGTGCACGGTACACGCACCCTTATTGATCATTTCTCGCTCGCCACCTTCTCACCAGACAGAAAGGTCAAAAAGGTGCGTAAAAAAACAACACACACAGAGATTGTATTGCACTTACGTGTCTATACATGGAACTGTATTCATTTATAACTACACAACAAAAACAAGGTAAGTGTATCTTAATGCAGGAGATAAAAAGCACTTCTATTCAATTCAATAGGAAACATTACTTCGGCTCGCCAATGTTTTGCTTCCTGAATGAAACCGCGGGACTGACTAAATTCACGAAACGAGGTTTCGCTGCATTTCTATTTCCACCCCTAGATGTCACTACATGTTAAAATCCTTCATCCAGATGAAAGATACAGTATCTGTGTGAATATTAGTCACACTTAATGTTGGTGGACGCCTGTTAAAGAATGCAAAAGGAATGTGGCTTGCCGTTTGTCATACAATAGAAAGTTGCTGCCATTGGATCAGATAAAGTGGAAGCCGAGTACGAAACAATCGTGTTCGCGAGCCTTCTGACTTTGATAACCAGCAGCACACAATGGAAGTGGACGATGTTGTTTTTGCAAGTGTGAAAGTGATTTAACCTCCATCCTCCCTTTTCCTCAGGCTGACAAAACACAGCATGGCTGTCTTGGATGGATTCTTCTTTGAATCAATATTGGTAGAAGACCGCAACATTGAACAATACACTATGTTGAGTTTTTGTGGTTGTACAACCCCAATTCCAATGAAGTTGGGACGATGTGGTAAACAAATAAAAACAGAATACAATGATTTAATGGACGTATATTTAATTGAATACACTACAAAGACAAGATATTTAATGTTCAAACTGATAAACTTGATTGTTTTTAGCAAATAATCATTAACTTGGAATTTTATGGCTGCAACACGTTCCGAAAAAGCTGGGACAGGGTCATGTTTAGCACTGTGGTACATCACCTTTTCTTTTAACAACATTCAATAAATGTTTGGGAACTGAGGACACGAATTGTTGAAGCTTTGTCGGTGGAATTCTTTCCCACTCTTGCTCGATGTACAGCTTCAGCTGTTCAACAGTCCGGGGTCTCCGTTGTCGTATTTTACGCTTCATAATGCGCCACACATTTTCAATGGGAGACAGTTCTAGACTGCAGGCAGGCCAGTCTAGTACCTGCACTATTTTACTACGAAGCCACGCTGTTGTAACACGTGCAGAATGTGGTTTGGCAATGTCTTGCTAAAATAAGCAGGGGCGTCCATGAAAAAGACGTTGCTTGGATGGCAGCATATGTTTCTCCAAAACCTGCATGTACCTTTCAGCATTAACAGTGCCTTCACAGATGTGTAAGTGACCCATGCCATTGGCACTAACACAGCCCCATACCGTCACAGATGCTGGCTTTTGAACTTTGCGCCCATAACAGTCCGGATGGTTCTTTTCCTCTTCGGCTCGGAGGACACGACGTCCGCAATTTCCAAAAACAATTTGAAATGTGGACTCGTCGGACCACAGAACACTTTTCCTTTATCTTTTACACATCGATGTCGGTTTTTGATGCAGTGCCGCCTGAGGGATCGACAGTCACGGGCGGGCATTCAACGTTGGTTTTCGGCCTTGCCGCTGACATGCAGTGCTTTCTCCAGATTCTCTGAACCTTTTGATGATATTCTGGACCGTAGATGATGAAATCCCTAAATTCCTTGCAATTGTACGTTGAGGAACATTGTCCTTAAACTGTTGGACTATTTTCTCACACACTTGTTCACAAAGAGGTGACCCTCGCCCCCCCATCTTTGCTTGTGACTGACTGAGCAATTCAGGGAAGCAATCATGGCACCCACCTGTTCACCTGTGGGATGTTCCAAACACGTGTTTGATGAGCATTCTTCAACTTTCTCAGTCCTTTTTGCCACCTGTCCCATCTTTTTTGGAACGTGTTGCAGCCATAAAACTCTTAAGTTAATGATTATTTGCTAAAAACAAATCAAGTTTATCAGTTTGCACATGAAATATTTTGACTTTGTAGTGTATTCAATTAAATATAGGCTGAACATGATTTTCAAATCATTGTATTCTGTTTCTATTTATGTTTAACACAACGTCCCAACTTCTTTGGAATTGGGGTTGTAGTTGGCTGTGGTGTACAACTGCACTGCATCATTCCGGTGGCTGTTTGTGATATTAAGTCCCTTTCATGTTGCTAAATAAGGTAACCAGAATATTACAGCCAGAATATACAGTAGGACCTTGGCCAAGGCCAAACAAACATTTGATTTCAATCAGCACCTCCAAATAGTTCACCTTCAAAAATAAGCACCAACCTCCTGTCCACATCCGAATGTTATCGTGAAGACTCGTGCAAATTATACAAAATGATTAACAATGTTCTTTCTGGTTCTATGCTTAATCATTACACTCTTCCTCTTTACAATCTTGTGGCGGTGTCACAAAAACACTGTCTTAATCATCACTCCCCCCCCAATATTTGCTCCTCTACTAAGAAATACTGAATAATACCTGATCTTGGAATTTTAACAAAACAGAAAAAGAAAAAAAAAAAAAACCACCATAAAGCTTCTTTTTGTACACTTTCATAGACATTCGCCACCCGTGTAGTTGTGATTAGGGGTTCTGCAAGATATATTTTGTAATCATATTACAGCATTATTCATTCACCTAACCTGGGATTTTTCGCACTTCATTCTCATAATATTAGTACTTCTTTTTCCCCCTAGAATGCTATGGCATTTGTCCGGAATGTTTCTTCCGCAACGACCCTAGTGAGGATCAGCGGAACGGAAGATAGATGAATGAATGAATGAACATGACAACTCAAGTCAAATAAATAAATAAATAAATAAAATGATGACGACCTTTTGTATGGTTCTCTTAATATTAAGATTGTATTCATATAATAGTATGAGCTATAAAAAAAATGCAACTTTACTCTTCTAATATTAAAAAAAAAAAAAAAAAAAGACACAAAAGAGTAGAAAGACGAAACAAGGCCACAGTGCATCCTCTGTTGTGCAGCCTGGAAGCAGTCTGCTTCGCGCGACGGGAAGCGAGCAACAAGAGGGGAGCCGGCGGAGGGGTTGAGGGAACGAGGGGGGTCCGCGTGGGAAACATCAGCCACACCGAGAGCCCAGCGAACCGAAAAAGCGGCGTACTGTACTTACTCACACAGCAGAATTCCATTCTCCAGAGCCGATCGGAAGTCTCTGCCCTTAAAGGTTTTCTTGGTGACTGCCTGGAGAAAAAAAAAAAAGAGAAACAAGTTAGGAGTTTAGAATTGCAGGCGGAGAAGAGAAGAGGAGGAGGAGGAGGTGCCGCTATGCTGGGGGCTTGGGGGGCTGGAGAAGAAAGGTAGGATGTGGAGAACAGTAGGAGAGGAAGTCAGAGGTATTTCCTCCGGCGTTCCTACACCCCGACTTTGGGGCAGCTTCAGGTGCTCCTCAGTCCTCCTTAAGACCTCCCGGATTCCCAAACCGAAAGCAGACGGGAAGCAACGGCCGCAAAGCCGCGTGCACGCAAACGGCCAGCCGAGTCTGCATCATCTCTTGACAGCCATTCATCCCTTTTCTATAGCGCTCATCCTCTCCGGCCGGGGTCACGCCCGCCGACCCTAGACCGGTCGCATCGAGAAAGACGTCCATTCGCACATCACTGAGTGGGAACCGAACGGACGACAGGAGAGTCAACCGCGAGCGACACATCAGCCATGCGGAAATGTCATTTCATTCTTGTAAAATTTCTATTGATTGCAAATCTTTTTCCAAACATGACACTTTTCTCAAAAATAATATATATATATATATATATAGTATTATGATTTTATAAAGAGACTTTGACTTTTTCATGTAATAGTACTACTTTGTGTTATGTGAGCCAAATTCTCTCTGCTTATGCTTTAGTCAGCTGACAGCCTGTTTCTCTTGACAATAAAAAAATACAACTTGGTTGTTGGCTTTTTTGTTCTATTCACGCAACATTACGGCTTACCCCGCAACAAAACTTTTTTTTCCAGTCACACACAAAAAAACAACAACAACAAAAAAAACACTCAAGTAGCCTTACACCTTTTTCCCTGTAACATCGACAACATTTTCACAATATTCACGTAACATTGTGACTTGTTTTGCTCGTATGACCTTATTAACATAATCACAATTATTTGCTTGTAACATGACAACTGTATTCTTGTTTTACTACAACTTATTGTTACCATCTTTTTCATGTAATATTTTTTTGGTGTGTGCATCATTGTGACATCACTACTATAGTTATATGCGTTGGAGTTAGTTTTGAACGGCACATCTCCTTTAGGGGTATCGACTTCCAACTTCCACAGTTCAACTTTTTGGGGGAGAGATTTTTCAAAATATTCCTCCGCATGTGGGTTTCACTTGATCCTCCAGCGTCTCCCTTGACAGTCAAAGCAAAGCCAACCAGGTGGTAAACTGACTCCGCTTGGCTCAGGAAGGACAGCGCGGTTGCCATTGTCATCATATTTTCAGGACTCTTTACTTTTTTTTATCCTTATATAACAACAACAACTGCTGCGGGAGGCCTGCTTATTATTGAAACACATTTTAATTCTATTCAAGAGTGACGGGACCTATACAGTATATATTTAGTCCTAATGCAGAGAGGTAAGGCAGGTGATGACAGGACTCAACAAGCTGAACGGGTTGCGCCAACTCCATTGGTTGCTTTTGATGATTCCTCCTATTATGTCTTTTGTGTCCTGTTCCCGCTTAAGGAATACAAAACGCCTTAATGATCGCCCGGTCTACAGTCTTTCTCGTTTGGAGAGCGAGCAAATTACCTTGGCATCCGATTTCAGTACGCAGTGACGATTTATTTATTTTGTTTTCTAAACCAAACAAAAAAATGTGTCCGAACACCTCCAAACACGCCCTCTGTAACCGGATCTCGGATAAGCATTGTTCCATGGAACACGATTCAGGCTGTGATGGATGAAGAGGATGTAAACAAGTTCTGAAAACCCTAAAAGGACACACGAATATTAGCACAAGGAATCAAATTTGAACGTGCATGCGTGTCTATGACCAATTGAAATCCTGCCTCCTACTGTTCAATGTCACCAAGGGGCAGAATCTGTTGAAACGAATCTTTCGATAATAAAGTTGTCCATTTAAGAGAACGTAAAACACTACGAGAAAAAAGTTGTAATAGAGAAAAAAAACCTCACAATTTTAAGATTTATTTTTTTTTATATGAATATATTTGTAAATTTATGAGAAAAAGTAACTTTTACAACAATTTCAATAAAGGTAAACATTTTATGATCAAAGAGAAATGAGGAAAAAAGTAATATTACAGAGTAATAGCAAAATGAAATAGTATAACTCCCCCCAAAAAGTAATTGAATAAGAATGATGTTGTGAAGTTAAGAGAAAATATTTAAAAAAATTAAATGAAAATAAAGTTGCAATATTAGAAAAAAAGTTATTCCACGAGGATAAATTCTAAATAAAGTTAGTTAACATCAAACATCAATAATATTTACACAAAGCCGCTCAGCATGCTGCGTCAACGTCCTCAACGCTACAATATATTTAATTGCAGTTTTCTCTGACATAATAAACCAGGCCTATTTAACTAGTGAACCGTTTAGAATTGAATTTGATACGGCCTGCCGGACTTTACTATCTTAATTTGATGTGACGTGTTGTAATGCGTGTTTGCAGTGATCAATAAAATGATACAAAAACGTATCACTCAAAGCCCAAAAAAAAAAAAAAAACTAAAAACGCAAAGTGCATGTTGAAAACCAGCAATT
Organism: Phyllopteryx taeniolatus; assembly: GCF_024500385.1. Classification (NCBI taxonomy): domain Eukaryota; kingdom Metazoa; phylum Chordata; class Actinopteri; order Syngnathiformes; family Syngnathidae; genus Phyllopteryx; species Phyllopteryx taeniolatus. The sequence goes on along the minus strand of NC_084513.1, from coordinate 23,808,062 downwards.
CCAGACGAAACGGCCTGAGAAGAATTTTGACTTTGTCTGCCAAAAGTATCAAACCGGTACCCAGGTGATCCAGCCACAGTGGCCGGTGAGCAAAAAGGTCAATGTCAAGCCCTGCTCCCATGTATAAAGTACATTCCTTTCCGTAGCATTGCCTCATGAACAGTAGGAAAGGGTTAACCGGGTTGAAACGCACTTTCGTGCTCTCTAATTGTCATTATTGCAGACGTTTAACATCCACTCTATCTTGACTGTCAGATGTGTGAGATCAAAACTTCCAACTGCTCTGATTTCTCAGGGGCAGCGGAGATTTGGAAATCCTCGCTTGCAAAACCTCCAAAGCCTGCACTCCCCTCAAGAATGTGCTGAATGATTCTCGTGACAGCTTTCCCCCCCCCCCCCCCCTTTGCACATTGCATATTAAAGATGCGGTTTGAAGGAGTTCTTACAGTGTTTGCAACAATTTATTTCAATCAGGGCTCTTCCTAACGATGTGAAATGTAATTTACCGTTAAAACACTTTGGTAGGTACAAATGCACACCTGTTCATATGGATTTGTGAGGCAAAAAAGACGAGGCCCAACGTTTTTGACACGGCAGTATTAAACGGGTCTCCACTTTGCTGCAGGAGATGTTCTTGCTGCCCTCTGTCTACATTCGTATAAAATTTACAACGATCACATTAAGAGGAAGTGTTGTATTTTTGAACAGGTCAGAATATTACAAGATCCATCCATCCATTTTCTGTGCCGCTTCTCCTCACACGGGTCGCAGGCGTGCTGGAGCCTATATACGGGCGAGAGGCGGGACACACCCTGAACCAGTCGCCAGCCAATCCCAGGGCATGTAGGAACAAACAACCATCCGCACCTACGGGCAATTTAGAGTCTTCAATGGACCTAGCATGCATGTTTTTGGGATATGGGAGGAAACAGGAGTACCCGGAGAAAAGCCACGCAGATGCGGGGAGAACATGCCAACTCTCACACAGGCGGGGCCGGGATTTGAACCCCGGTCCTCAGAACTGTGAGGCAGATGTATATTATTATATTTAAAAAAAAAAAAAATAGTCAAAATATTGTGAGAACAAAGTTGTTATACTACAGGAAGTCATAAAGTTGGGTGAATTTTTGTTGTAATTTTACAGCAAGACTGGAGGTACAAAGCACTGAACAAGTGAAAGCGCATAAAATAGGAGAGAAGTTGACATTTTGCAAGAATAAAGTCATTATATTAGGAGACAAAAAGGTTATTTTATGAGAACAGACATAATATTACAATGGAGCTTTAAAAAAGTCGCAATAGTACAAGAAAAAAAGTTGTAACGAAAATAAAGTAATATTACAAGGGAAAAAAAAAAAGAATTTGAGAATAAAGTCACATGTGAAAAAGTTAATTTTAAAAGAATAAAGTCGTAATATTACAAGGAAAAGTTCCAACATAAAGGAAGAAAGAAAGGCGAACATTTGATGATACTGTACATGCACAAAACTATCTTACCCTGTTGCTTTGCCTTAGCTGTGGCCATTGCAGTCACGTGCTCCGTAGTCTCCACTTGGCTTCAACAAACTGTTTTCTTGCTGCCCTTAATCTCCACTTGGATAAAATGTGTTTCCTTAAGTAAATACAGGAGAGCGGCGCTCTTCTACCTTGTTGCTTGTTAGCGTGCCTCGCTCTGACTGATGCGTTCAATGCGGCGCGGTCTGCTGCAGTACTCTGAAACTGACAGGCCCCCACATCAAAGCGGAAAAGCGCCATTTAGCAACGCTAGTTCGGTGCGATCTTGCATCCACATTAACGCCAAAGAACATTTCTCTAACCACTAGATGTCAGCACATGCAACACGCTGGTCCTCGTATTCCGCCATTACTGCAGCGAGCCCATAACGCTATCTGGGCTGAGCACAAATAATCGCCGGAATTGAGTCCGTGACCACAGCTAACGTTTATTCATGTGGGCCGCTGAGGCACATCAGCCCCACCAGGCCCCCCCTGCCCACTGATTGTTGCTAAAATCCTTTGTTCTTGTAGAGGACAGAGTCATGGTTCATCAGGGTCCACTAGGGCATTATTGAAATACAGTACAGTAAAGTATTCCGGGGCTATACAGAGAGTACATGTTGACACAACACTGCATCCACATGTAATGTTGTGTGAGGTCTTCATGCGCCAAATCGCGCCCGGCCACGAGCTGAACGCCGCAAGAGTGAGGCGCCGAATGACCAGCGTGTACGACGAACAATAAGGCAGCGCGCGGGCGGGTCACGCCAAGCCATTCGTCGGAGGCCACAAAACACAGAGAGGCCAGGAGAGTTTATTTTGGTGGAACACTTTCAAAAGGCTGCCAAAAAACATATTTTCACCCACTTTTTGAGATGTTTCCCACGACCACAATGCATTTGCAGGTGAATGGAATGTTCTGTGTTAGGAGTGTCTTAAGAACAAACTGTATGTAATTACACCCACTGGCCACACTATTAGGACCGCCGTGTACCTCATACGGCTAAATGAGGTAACTGAAACATTCAAAACAATTCACAATATGATACAGTATCGTTTTTTGTTTGGCAATGTTTCCCGCTGCATGCGCTACATACACAAATCTGCTTCACTAATTGACAAGTGGCATTCGGTGGCTTGGTGAAGAAGTGCTGCCTCCACGAGAGAAAATACAACCCATTTTTTTTTTTAATGGGCACACGCTCCGAGCTCCCGCAAGAAGAAGCCGTTGCCTCGTTGCAACCCCCTAGCGCCGCACTCACTGGTCGTCATGGTAACAAACGCATTTGCATGAGACGGGACTGTCCCATCAAAACTGGCTGAGTTCAGTCAGGTTTTTAAAAAATAATAAAAAAATAAATAAATGAATAGGATGAAGAATGTCATCTCATTCTTGATCCCTTGGGGTCTTTTTGACAAAAGCATATCACAGCCGTGATTTCTAGACAATTGGGAAGTGCTTTAAATTAAATGAATAAAATGCAAGTCAAAACTGTTTTATTGTATTAACGAACACTGGTCAACTTTGTTTTACACTTGACAAGCAGAAAAGTTGGAATGTTACTTATCTGTACAGTCTTTATGATAGGTTGCTTCTGGAATTGATTAGTTCGAGTTCCATGAGTTTCCATTGGAAAAGCGAAGGCTCAACGTATGACTGCTATGGTAAAATTGTACTGCTAGAATCTACTCCAATATACTAGTGCATTTAATCATATTAATTAATAATATTGTAAGGCTAAAATTAGATATAAAATATGTATTAATATATTTCATATCATTTTTTATTCTTTTTTTTTTTTTTTACTGAAGACTAGAAAGTTGATGGGGGAAAATAAAATCAGTAGAGACAACTGGAAACCCAATCAATTTAATAAAAAAAAAAAATAATAAAAATAAAAAAATAATAAAATTTAAAAAAACAAAAAAACTGTTTCTTCACCCCAAACCTACCCCCCCCCCCCCAAAAAAAAAGCCACCAACATGGTAAGATACTTGGATTTGGTTGCAGGGAACAACTCAAGCAACTCGAGTCACATCTTGAAGGAAAGCCACAGAGGATTATGTTACTTTTGATTGGCTGCTTTGTTCCGGCGGATGCCAACGAGACAAAGTGACCCGTTCTGGCCTCCCAAGACAAACACTGGAGGGGGCAAACATCAGAACGAGAGTGGTTATACCTTTACCGGTTTAACCTTTCATCAGATTTGTGTTTAGCTAAAACCTATTCAAGAAGTAATCTCACTTGGTCTTCAGGGCAACAACATTACTGTAAGTAAAAAAAAAATAAAAATAAATAAAAAGTTGCCTTTGATGAAAAGAGTTGACAAAGGAACATGTCAAACTGCTGATTTTGCATTTGACATTCAGAAAAGGAGATTGAAGGAGACTTACGCAGACAGCAAAGTGAAGACTGCAGCGTCCAGCGTAAGCGTAATGTCAGAATGCGTGTGTTACAACCACAAATGTGCTCCAGTAGTTCCATTCAGTACTAGCATGTAAAGCCAAGTAGGTACTCCTGAGTGGAAAAGGAGCACAAGTGCTTGATGCCCCGCCACCCGCCTGTCATTGCACACTCTTGGGGCTCGATTTTCGAGACCGGCATAAATCCGGTGCGCCGGGCGGCAGGGGCAGGTTAGACCGGTGCTGGTAATTTTGTGGGCCAGCGCCTCAGCAGTGGGCGTGCTGTGCCACTGTGGGAGTGTTTACAACAGACTTCATTTGCCGGCAATCAAAGCGGCTCCTCTCATTCCCTTCAGATGTGGCGCCATGACAGTCTCGCATGGAGACATCCCTGTGAGGAGGACGACGATGCGTAAATGAGTGGAGCATTGGCACAGCTCTTTGCCTCTGTATCAGACAATGTGAGCGGGTACCGTTGGTAAATACAGAATGATCTAGTGATAACTGCTGGTGACTGTCAGCCGCCGCTCAGAATCTGTCTGCCTGTGGCCCAATCAAATTCAGCCAAATCTTGTTTGACCAGCTGCACCCAAACTTCGACGTGGCCTGAGCAAGGGTAACTTGAGACCGACCGGGTGTGTCAGAAGCCTGGGCGGAAGAAGAAGTGATGAAGCAAGTGCGTAATGAATAGGCTTTACACGATCAGGATTTTTGGGGCAGATCACCAAGTTAAAAAAAAAAACGATAACCGATCACAAGATGGAGGAGCAATGTGTCTATTTACATGACTTGTTCATTGATTGGATATACTTGTGTACTGTATCCTGTATCAGCATAAAATGCTAATTATCAGCCGATACCGATAACGCCGATCAGATCGGCTTGAAGTCGAGTAATGAAGAACTTGCATGCGAATGGTAGAACATTTCAGTCGGTTAATATTACAGTTACAAATTTAAATTATCTTAATTTTCGGCTTTTACCCTCCGGTGTTTGCGCCACAAACAACAGAAAAAAAACAAAGACTTGAGCCAAAGACGAAGATGTCAGACACATAAGTTACAGAGCTATGAAACATGGCAGAATTGCGGACGCATTTAATAAGGCAGATAACTTGCCTGTGTGCAAAGAACGAAGGAAAAAGTTGCTTCAAATCCTTCAAGTCATTTCTATGATCAAACAAAGGCCTGGTGGGCATGTTATGGCATTTTCAGCCTTTTTTTTTTTTTTTTGAGAATGGGGATCATTTTGACTATGATTTCTTCTGTCTGCAAAATATTCAAAAACCACCAAAGAATCACCATTTGTGGCCGGATTGTGTTGTAACTGTTTCTTTAAACACATTCTTGCCGCTCCTGCTATTCCCTTACTGTTCTTTACGTAAGGATGCCGCGCTGGGGGCCTGTGATGCAGGAATGTGGCTAGCTGCAGAACATTTAGAATAACTCTTTAACCTCACCGCCATCATTACGAACAACAACAACAACGCTCAAGCTTGTGTTTCAAGTGGTGCAAAGCAGATGGTTAATCATTTAGCAGCCAACGGACCCAAAAACACTTTTCCCTACCAGCCCTGTCGTGTTTAAAGCGCAACCATTCTCCATTAGCTTTTTGCCCTCCACCTGCACAAGCTTGCAGGCTTCCTTACGGAATCTTGGTGCCCCCCGGCTACAATGGGCCAGTGTGCGCGACACTGATGTCACACTGAAAGCATTCACATTCCCCCCCCCCCCCCCCACCCTCCAACCCTGTGAAAATGGAACAATATTAGTTTAGTTACAAGCGTCGCGCCATCCTGCTGACCGGAGAATAATGTTGTGATGAGGAAACATCTTTTCAGCCACTAAACACAGCCTCGGAGTAATGTTAGTTGTCATGCCATGTTGTATCGGGATTACCGATACGTAGTGATGATTTCGTTACTTTCACCCAAAGTGTCACCCTCACAGATAAGAAAATTGCTTAGAGGTTCTGGAACCTCCATCGCTGTGACTTAAACGTACAGTATCTTAATTGTCCCTAACGACAGAGTGCTCCGCTGTTGACACTTGACAGGTCTCAAGCTAATAATGTGGCTGGTACACATAGTACTGCAAGAAACTGAAAAAAATGTCACATTGAACGGACCAGTTGGAATGCCACATGCTAACAAATAACAATGGAGGCAAAAGAGGGTCTCCTATAATGACTTCTCACACTGATTTTATTAGGAACGTAAAAAAAAAAAAAAAAAAAAAAACCAGAGTGCTGCAACAAAGTGGAGACTGCTGAGTAGACAGTAAATAGCATCTGCGGCGTCCACAGCAAGCAACAGGCTAAGCTAACGTTAGCGTGTGCCCACATGCTAGCGACAAGAAAGAAATAGTCATCCGCAAACAAATTATTATGGTTGGGGAAACAAAAGATAAAACAAATAAAAAAAGAACACAAATGAAGCAGATCCAAATGAATAAAAAAAAATAAATGAAAAAGTTGGATTGCTTGCTGCCCACGGAACATGGTCCTAAACCTTGCTTCAGATACCAAGACATTTAGTTTGGAGTTAGTTGTTGACGCTAAATAAAGACAATATAAATATTTAGAAATCAAATGAAAAAAAGGAATAATTGGAACAATGAAAAAAATATGAGTTATATGTTGCATTTGGAGCTGTATAAAAAAAATGCTAACACTAAGCAAATTTAAAAATCGTGTAAAAAAAATACAATGTTGGATCTCTTGAACCCGTCCAAAAATGATTAAAACATATTTAAAACTATGGTGCGAGTTATCTGGTGCTGAGATTTGGCACGATAGAAATAAAATGTGGATGTCAATGAGTCATCAACATGTGACACTTGATACCGCTCGCGTCCTACTCAAATGGTTTAAGTGTGAAATCTTCCTTTTCTGTACAAGGGCTCGATCCCTGGCCGCGTGATGACGTCACTGAGCCAACCGAGAGAAGAACGTGGGCGTGGGTGGTGCACTCACTTCGATCCATCGCCGAGCCTCCACGTACGCGTCCTGGCAGCTCACCGTCGACTGTTCTCGCCACTCCATCACACCAAAACTTCTTCTTCTTCACTGAACTGAACTGAACTGGAGCGAGCCTCAGCGGGTCCACCACGACGGGGACATGACTGCGCTCCGTCGTCTCCCCCTCGATAATCGAAACTCACAAGAGCGGACCAACCAGCTGATAATTCGCTGTCAACAAAAACAAAACGCAACACTATTGTTGTGCGTGCGCAAGGGGAAGAGTCACGCATTGTTTTTGCGACACATCACATGATGACACGGCCCAAGCCCCGGACACACCTGTCTTCGAAGCGCATTGTATTATCATTACCTTCTAATTGCTCTCCCACGCAGCTGCCACGTTAGAGTCGCGGCCCATTTCCACGGGATCTGTTCAAGCGTGTAAGACCAGGGAGCCCTGTGGATCACCTCATGCGTCTTCATAAACTGAACCGAAAAAAAGTCCACAGCCTCCCTCGGAGAGATTAGAACTTTTTTTTTTTTCTTAAAAGAAACGGGCAAACATTTTATTCCTGCAGCGACATCCAGTGGCGGTTAACGTGTATTACAGGTTGTCAAACGCGGCAAGATACAGTAGGACTTGGGAAAATTGGCTTTGTAATGTTTGTGTACAAACAGTTGGGTCTCTGATGTGCCTCCTCACCCATCAAGTGTGAAATTAAACCAAGTGACTCTCTAGTCAACGATGCAGTCAAATATTTTTGGGGGGTATAAAAAAGCAAAAACTGACAACATTTGGAGATGCTGTACATATTTCAAGATTGAGACGTTTTTTTTTTTGTGTGGCCGCTGACGTTAGGGTGTCATCGGCAGGTTGCAAAAGAGAAATGGGATACTGGAAGTGTCACAAAAAAAAAATAATACAAATAGAAGTGGACCTCAGACATGAAATTGTATCGGTCTGTTCATGGATCGAATACCTGTTGTGAATTTTGCTATTCAGTCGCTTGTTAGAGAACAACAAGTTGTGCAAAAAAGTGTCGAAACATTAAGCAGTCCGACATGTACATTCAAAACAAAGAGAAGGTCAAATTAAGTTCACCTGTAACTGTTACGATGCATTTAGAGTTGATCGATTTTACCCGTAAGCCAAATCTTTTTGTATTAGCATAGTTGTTGGGAAATGATTTAAGCATTAAGCTAACCTCGTTTCTTCTAAATTACTTTTATACACTTGTTGAAAGCGACATAAAATCTCATTAATAAAAGCATTATAACACAAAGCCATGACATGGAGCTTTTAATTGACAAGTGTTTGAAATGATTACAAAAACCGTCGGCAGCGTTCGCAAAGGACACGCGCTCGATTAGTAAGCGCTTCGTGACGTCGTCAGCGGCGGCCGAAAACGCCGCGAAAACTGTGCTCAATTATGTAAACATTTTAGTGCAATAACAAGCTAGCACGGGGAGCACCTCCCGAAGAATCTCATCCAACTGCGGCAAAGTGTTTAGTGGAAGAGTTTTTTTTGTGTTTTAATTGAAAAAAAGTTCATTAGCTTCCCACGAATCAGTAGCTGAGCTAGGTTGACGATGCAGATCAAGTCAGCACTTGAGAATGTTTTGGCAGTAAAAATGTTCCCTTCGCTCACGGGATGACCTCAGTAAGAATCTTTGGAGAGGGCGATGATGGTGAAGCGGACCTCCTGCGGGTCCCGGGCCATGAAGGTCTTACAAACCTCCGAAGCGTCCTGCAATGAAGAAGCGTTTAGCCTTCACGTTTTCCTTTTTACAACACCTAACCTTCTTTCTTTTGTTTTGTTTTGTTGGTATTGTTTTAAATCCGGGGCCATCCTACCTCAAGGAAAGTATCTTCTGAAGTTTTCCCGTGAAGAATGGGGAAAGGTTTACGCCCATCTAAGGGGGAAGAAAACATTATTTGGGTAAATTGTAAAATCAAGCCAGTAGTGTGGCAAATACAATGGAATGTCTTAACAGGAAATCAGCAAAAAAGAAAATAAACTCTTGGAATATCTGAACATTCTAAACTATTATATGACAGTAAAACAAGTTAACCACCCATAAGATTATTTAAAAAAAAAAAAAAAAAAAACGATTAACTTTAATGACAAACTAGGACATCATGCAAAAAAATGAAATTTTGCACAGCAGATCAGCCTCACGCTCATTTATTTTACCGTGTAAGTGTAAAAACAAGTTAACCACTCTAAACAAGTGATTTAAAAAAAGAATCTGTCTACATTAAATCCTTTATCACCTGCAAAGGCTTTTACAATTTTTAACGTTCATACTGTCCATGTGTAAAAATAAGTTCAACATAATGAAAAGTGTAAAACCAAGTTAACCACAGTTGGAAAAACAAATGAGCACCCTACCTTAACTTTGATGACCATGCAGTCTTAAGGCTTCTTTAGCCTCGCGCGGGCGGTGACCGCGCTGACGCCACTGCGGCTGTCCCGCGCGCAGTTTGGCTTTATACTCGAGCGCAACCCACGCACGCAGTTTTGAAAAGGTACTGCAGTTCGCCTCCAAGACGGGGGTGTCGCGACGGCTAGTACTGGCTCGGACGCCACAGGGTGGACTTTCCGCTGCATTTTTGGGCCATTTCCGGGAGCCGTTTTTACTTTCCATTCCGTAACAAAGAACAAAGCAACAACAACGGCGACCGTGACAGAACAAAAGGACCGAGATGACCAGATGATACGTTTAATTGTGCTGCAAAATCGATCGAGAAGGCGGCGGCGTAGATGGTGTGTAGAAACGAGCGGCACGCCGAGTACGTCATGACAGCATGTGACTAAAACGGACCAATCACGAGAGATTATCTCCGCGGCATTCTACGCGCAGCAACAATTTTTGCCGTGTGCGTGTCAAGTGACGCAGAGGGGCCGCGTGGGCCAACGCGTCGGTCACGTGACGCAATGCGGGCTTTGTCAGCCGCGCCAGCGCGGGAGTATAAAGATTGCCAGGATTGTTTAACGGAATGTGTTTCTTGCACGAGATCAGGGGTGTTCGACAATGCAGTCGGCTCACCTAATTCGTACAATTGCCCGCCGACGTTCACAAAAGCTATAAAGTGAAGGTTGACTTTCTCATCTAAGCTCGGTGCCTGCAAAAAGACACACACACACACGAACGACTTTGCGTGCTTTTCAATCAAATCCAGGTCCTGGAAAAATTTTTTTTTTTTAAAAAAAACAGCAACACACCTCAGTCTGTCCTTCCTGTGCACTGGATTCATGTGTGATGCGTATACTCTGAAGGAAAACACAAGGAGCACTTGTTAGCCGATGCTAATGCTCGAACAAACGACATGCCATTTTGTTCCATTCGGGAGTACCTCATCGTTCTCCAGGAAGGCGCTTCTTTCCTGCGGACTCATTTGGCAGGTGAGTTCCAGAAACTTCTTCAGAACAGAGTTAGGTTCTAAACAAATAAAATAAAACAATTGATTGTGGGCAGCACGGTGGAGTGGTGCTTAGCATCTTGACAGTCTGGAGATTTATGTGAGGATTTGTCCTCCCTGTATTTGCATTGGTTTTCTCCTACATTCCAAAAAAACATGGATGCTAGGTCCAATTGAAGATCCTACGATTCTTCACAGGCGTGAACGTGAGCGTGAGACGGTTATTTGTCTATGTGACCAGTTCAGGTGTATCCCCCGTTTCTCTCACCCAAAGTCAGCTGGGATAGGCTCAAGCTCACCCCTGACCTTAAAGAGGTCAAGCGTGATAGAAAATGGATGTTCTGATGATCAGTTGTTCTGATCATTTCCTTCCAGATTTCCCAGCGCTGTGTGTCCCACTAGACTAGAGAATCTTGACCACAATGCACACCGCCTTCGCAGCAGAGGTGTGAAAGCGGCTCATGAATTCCTGCCAATTGTTGCAGTGCCTGCGTAAGGACGACTCACCAAATTCCAGGCGTGCCAGGTTGTTGGCCACCGCGTGAATTAATCCTATCGTGCCGCATGCGTTGCCGATCGTTTGTCTCATGAAGTAGACGTCGGTGGAGACTTCCTGCTGCTGACTCTTCAGCCTCTCTTCCTCTTCTTGCTTGAAGGCTTCGTACTGGTTAACAGGCACACAAATAAACATTCAAATGCGCACTACGTGATTACACCGGCTTAAATGCTCTGGTTTAACTTTTCCACCCACGCGTTTGATTGTGCATGTCTAAAGATTGATGTACAAGTGTGAGAGTACCTTCTCTGTGATGGGGAAGAGGAGCAGCACTGCACAAACAGGTCTTGGCACCATCCCGAGCATATCAGGATCCAATCCATACACGTCTCCGAACTGCCAGCTCTGCTTCATTCCCAAAGAGCGGACGAACTGGGCACACAATTATGAACGTTTACTTCATATGACGTCACTCACTGGGTGCCAATTGCTAAATTCTATGAATGCAACGTCGCTGTTTAGGGCCTTACTGCACATTCCAGGTAGCTACTTCAGTCGTTTGTCAACAAGTAAATGTATTTAAAGACACACTCACCTTCGTCATGACCTGAAAGAAAAAGAAAAAGAAACGTTAGCGAAAATGGCGTAAATGTGATTAAAACAGCTATAACGGTATTAGCTTTTGTTCTGGTTGCTAACACCAGTTAGCCAGCCCGCACGTCTTTTTTTCTTATCAGGCAAACGTGTCTCAAATATAAGCCATAAAACACCGCCGACACGTACTTCTGGATTAGACTCCAGAGGCAACCAGCATTGGGAGCTCATTTTGAAAACAAATTCGGTTGGTTTCCTTGCAAGAACGAGAGAAGAAACTCGATTTTCACCAGCGAGTTTGACAGCTGGGCTCCGCTTCCGTGTCGGTAGACCTCATTCACCATTTAACGATGTCCAAAGGGGAGTCAGCTTCTTCCATAATTGAAATTACGCAAATATTTACACGTTTAGTCACATTCAATATTTGTTTTTATTTAAATTAACTCTTAAACACCGAATAGTTGCAACATTGTCATCCGTCAGCGAAATAATTCGTTTTTCCCCTACTATTTAAAACATAGTACCACCCACAGAATGAAACATTCCAGAAATAAGGGCGGGCTTTCGATACAGTTTTTCTTTTGCTTCAATATTTAATAACATGCCGTGCAAATATTAATTGGCATTAAATAGTCATATTCGAAATAATACATAATTTAAAAGTATTATTAAATTACAACAAGACATAAAAACGGCGTAAAAATAATCACACGTGGAACCAAGGGTCGTGGTGTGTTGCATTTACATACAAACATCAGACGGGGGCGGCATTGTTGCGCGGGGGGAAAAAATAAAATAAAAGGCAAATCAAAGATGTTCTCTAAGAAAAGATCAGCGCCGCAAACAGTTGATTTTCAAAGTAGATGACATTTTAGTATATCGCCATGTTTACATACATTACAGAGTGATTAAGGTTATGCCACAAACTACTTCACAAAATATTGAGTTTTTAAATCACGAGTTTCGAATGAAATAACGAAATCACGCGACGACCCGGAAGAAGTTTACACCACTGTTCAGTTTGATGATCTGCATCTCGAGAATATTTCCGAGTAAAGCCGAACTCTCCGAGTCCGAAGATGCCAGCAGCAGACGACGCATGTGGTTTGTCGAATACATCTTTTTTTGTGTTCGTGTGTGTGTTTGAACGCATAGTTGTCATTTGAACCTAAAAACGAACCTACCTCGTTTGTGTTCCATCCAAGTGTTTTGACAACTTGCTGTATAGCGTTAGCTTAGCACCACAACTAGGGGGAACTAGCTACCTAACTAGTAGCGATATGCTGCAACTGTGTTGTGTTTGACGGTCCATGGGAAATGCCGATGTAACCTTGTCATTTTTGCTTTTTATGGGACAGACAGCGTTGTGGACAACATCTGCAGGCTCACTCCAGACTTGTTAGCAGAACCAGTGAGTAGATATGAAACCAGAAATATTCCTGCGTTCCTAATGAAATCTGTTTTCAGCAAACCTGACGCCGAATGTGTTGTTGCGTTTTATAATCTCCAGTGTCAGCACATTCTGAGTTATCTGCAAGGGCAGACGAAAGGAGTTGATTCAGCTGAAATGTGTGATGTGAGTAAACACAACGAATGGAGTCTTGTGTTGAAATTCCTCCTTTTGTGACATACAGTACTGCATCATTGTGGCATGTCCAGATATTTCAGCGAGCCGGAGTCACACTTGACCACGAATCTTTACAGAGCGTCGTCAGATTCCTCTTGTTAACGTTCAGGTATTGTTCAGTGTAGCGGCACATGTGTATAAATGCGTAAAGGAGCATAAAGATAATATTTTGCCAATCACAGGTCTGCTGGGAAGAGCAAACTGTCTGCAGACGACCTGGTGTCACGACTAGAAGAAGGCAGCAACAAGTGGACCAAAGAGTCACTCCAGGTTCGATGTCCTTCCGCAACCTCAGAGACGAAGAGTTATTTGGCTGATACACTCAAAAAAAGAGAATTTCTTTTAGCTGTAGCTTTTTTTTTTTTTTTTTTTTAAATATACGAGTGCTACATAATTCTTTTTGAGGACAAATCAGCTTTTATTTCCATTCCTTCAGGCGCTTCACAGCTTGTGGAGTGAACACGGCCACTCGGTACAAGTCCAGCCGGTCGCCCAGGACTTGCTCAGCGTCGGTCGGGTAATCTCAACGCAATAGCGGCCTCGCTCATTTTCCTGAGTAGAGCTGGTGACATGTTTACATTGTTGTGATTTGTAGCTGGTGGACATGCAGTGGAAGCTGGGCATGGCGGTGAGCTCCGACACCTGCCGCTCTCTCAACTCGCCCTTTGTCACCGTTCTACTGAAGATCGCCGAGCCGTCGGGCCAGATCGGCCAGAGGGCTTTCGAGATGACCGTCCCGCAGTTTCAGGTAGGCGCCAGCGCATTCGCTATCACTGATTCCGACCTAACGTCTTGTTACCCCACAGAACTTTCACAAGCAGGTGAAGGAGCTGGCGGCTGTCATGGAAACTGTTTGATGGCAAAGGACTGCAAATGCCAACGTTTACTGTTCTCTCACATTTTCATACTAGTGAATGGATGTTTTGTACTGTTTGAGATTAGCTTCATTCACCAAATCGGCGATGTCACATTTCAGAATGTCATAAAAAGACATTACAAATGATTGTTATTTGAAAGCTGTGGGATCAGAAACGTGACTTGATTGCGTCACCACGTGCTCAAAACGTCGTAGATTGTCCAAGGTTGTCGGCACTTGATTTCTTAAGACAAAGTAACAGCCTGTTGAGTCTCCGCTAATCTTTCCAAACAACATGATTGGGGGAGGTGTAGTCTGACGCGGAAGTGCAAGTGCTTGTTTTGAAGAACAGTTCAGGTGGTGAACGGAGATAAAGTACTCGTTGAAAGCGTTGTTTTAACAGTACATCCACGAGGAGAATTAACAAGTGGACATGTTTTTTTTTTATTGGACAGTAATGATGTAGATTGTGGCTGTGATATCAAATGCCTTTATTTGTTGTCTAAATAAATCCATTTAACCTTTTACAGTCTTGTGGTGCCTGCATAAATTTCAGCATCATTGATGCAATGTACAGTATAAACAATATCTTCCCATCTTTTTTTTCTCCGCTTTATGGAATACCTTTCCATACAGGTGCGGGCCTGCCTCCATTACGGTCCTGATGCTACTTCCAAAGGCAGGTTGAGTTTGTGTACCGATTACATACCTATTGCGGAGCCAGTTGATCAAGAATTGCAATCGTCACAGTTTTCGTGTTAAATGAGCCTCTTCAAAAAAAAAATCTTCAACAGTTAATGCATTGATTACTTATTCTTTGAAAGAAATAACACGTATGTGTAATTATTAAACCGCCATTACACATTTAACATGTTTGCAAGTTTCTCGAAAGGTGCTCCGTTGGACACCTTGACATGGAGGTGGGGGGGGGAAAAAAATGTTAAAAGATCACAGCATTGCAAAGTTTTACTTTGGACACACAGTTCTCGGGCCCATTTTATATTTACTAATCTGCCAGATGTCGCGTCACTGTGTGAAAGTGTGCACAGTTGTGGCACAATCCCACTTTTGCTGGGTTTTGTGTAAAGTAGTGTACACACAAACACATTACTAACATCTTCATGATGTTTAAAACATGAAAGAGGCCACAAATGACACACACAAAAATAATGTTCATACCAGGGGGGAGTGCAAAGGGGGCGGGGGGGCATCAATAACCCCCCCCCCCCCACACACACTTTGAAGAACATTCAGAGGCACAAGAATTCAATCAGCACCCTTGCATATATTTAGGGTTCAACTACTGTCAAAGGCGATTATAAATATTTTTAGGGGCGCACGTCACTTGCTATTT
Organism: Phyllopteryx taeniolatus; assembly: GCF_024500385.1. Classification (NCBI taxonomy): domain Eukaryota; kingdom Metazoa; phylum Chordata; class Actinopteri; order Syngnathiformes; family Syngnathidae; genus Phyllopteryx; species Phyllopteryx taeniolatus. Next base: position 23,792,851 of record NC_084513.1, on the reverse strand, counting down.
GCAAATAGATGAGTTTCAATATCTTGTATCAAAAGCACAGACGAATAAACACTGGATCTTTTATGGCAATAGTTGAGGAGGCCAAAGAAGTGAGCAGCAAGTTTGCTAAGTCGCAGTGCTCTCATGTCTCGACCGATAAGGTTGCAGCTGCTATATTTAGCGGGCCTTGGATTCATGGCATGTGGTAGGTGTTCAGTGGGGGTCTCCCCGGAGTTAACTTGCTAATATAAGGGTCGTTCCAGAATTGGAGGCCATTTTTTTTGCCCATCCCTGCCTCCCCTGTGAATTTTCTAATAATCCATGCATAAAATACAAAAACATGCTAGTGTTGTGCTGGAACAAACGATAGCGGCAGTCAAAGTAACTCTTTAATATTTGAAATGGCAAAAAGCACACAGAGCTCTTGAGGAAAACCGTTAGCGTTATTTTGCCATCACACTCCCTCCTGTTCGCCACACGCAGAAAGTTCAAAGTAAGCAAGCAATTATAGCGTTCTTTTTAACATACACACAAGAAGATTGCCCCCATTTCCGGTTCAAAACAGTTCCGTTCAAAAATGTTGAGGCCTAAATAGTCCTCCAATTCTGGAACAACCCGCAATGCGATTGACTGTGAAAATGGAATTCGCAGGTCCCTAGAAAGTCGCCCTGTGGGACACCCCGGCACGGAAGGGGACACGCAACAGCTCTCCCCGCTGTGTTCCTGCGCTGTCACGTTTCTCCACACGGAGGCCCCGCCCCGAAAGGCCGCACACGTGCAGCGGATGGGCGGGCCTCCCCGCCTCGCCTCGCCTCGCCTCGCCCCTGCAAGACGCTGCGTGCGTGGCGTGCGTGCGCGCGCGCAAGCAAAGCCAGACAACAGGAAAGACGGCACTCAAAACAACCTTTGGGCGTCTTTTAAGGAGAATCGGCCGGTTGGGGTCGCGCAGTCTTGTGTTGACATTGGCGACGTCCCGAGCCGCGTTCCTCGCTTCGGATAAAAAAAAAAAAAAAACAAGAAGAGGAGGAAGACGGGAAAGCGATGATCTCCCATCAATTTTGCCAGCTTTGCGCCTTGGGGGAGGGGCGACATTTGACTGATTGATTTCTTTTCGGGCCAAAAAGTTTGAAATGTCCCAGCTGTCCACCACGGAGAGCCCCGCGGGCGAGGAGGACAAGAGGTTCCCGCTGACCTACGTCGGCTGGTCGGCGCTGGACCGCCGCACCACGCTGCCCATGCTGCCGTGGCTGGTGGCCGAGATCCGGCGGAGGAGCGAGCGGGGCGACTGCGGCCCCGCCATGCAGCCGCGGGAGGTGCAGCTGGTGCTCCACAGCCCCGTCCTCCGCTGCGTGCCCTGCTCCTCTTGCAGCCGCAGCTGTTCGGTGTTCATCTTCGAGCACAAGGCGCAGCACATCTCCCGTTTCATGCACCACAGCAACGACCTCACCTACTTTGCCTACCTGCTGCGGGCCCACCCGGACGACCCCGAAGCGGAGATGTCCTGTCACGTGTTCAAGGCCTGTGACCCCAACCAGGTACCAAGGGGTCACATGCGACCCCAAGCCCCCCCCCCACACACACACACATCAACCACCCACCCAAAATGAACAACCGCCTTGATCAGACTAGGCATTGCATATGGGTAGCACGGTGCAAAGTGGTTAGCGCGTTTGCCTCACACTCGAGAGGTCGGCGGTTTGAATCTCTGCTTGGGCCAATTGAAGACTGGAAACTCGTTTTCCTCTCTATTGTCGTGGTTTCGCTCAGATTGCTGTTAGAAGTGTGAAAGTCGGGCGAGTGATGTGTTTGCGCGTCATCATACGACTACATATACCTGCACGTTGCTTCTGCATTTCATTGTTATTGATATTATGAACAACAACAGACTTTGAAATCAGAAGTCTTGTAAAATAGTGACACCCAGATAAATGTTTCAGTATACATCTATTTTTCAATTTATGTTAAAGGTGGGGACATTTTTTTAAATAATATTTGTAAAAGGTGAAGAAAAAATGCACTTTTCCTACAGATTTTGTGCCAAAGGGCAAATGCATTCAGCAAGAAACAAAGTAGATGCACTGCATTTAATTTTGTGGGCAAAAAAAAAAAAAAACACAAATTATGTGGCAGCACTCTAAATTGTCCATAGGTGTGAATGTGTGCGTTTGTTTCTCTGTATGTGCACTGCGAGTAGTTGGCGTCCAGCTAATTTCAACATTTACCCTCCAGAGATACATACAGTATACACAAATCATTAAAAAGTCCCTTCCCATGATAAATTCTGTACTAGTACTGTGCCGTCTCACAAGTTGCGACAGAAGCATGTTTAGTCTCACCCGACGTAAGCTAACTGCGACTGGTAATAACCTAAATGAAAGTGGGCCGACAAGTAGGATGCTACGGTTTGGCTATTTTGGAACCCTTTCGCAATGTAAATGCTGAAAAGGCACTCGGAACCCAAATGGCACTGCTCGATAGAAACGGGCTGTAGGATTATTAGATTGGACGATTTACCAGAATTATTGCCCGCGTTCAGAGGCTCTATGATTGCATGAACTTTTCATATATGGCATCTCTTGTGTCTGCTTTTGTGATACCACATCAAGGAAATCAGGCACAGAGCAGGATTGACGGTTCCCTCAAAATTCAGTGCTAGCTTCCTCATCGGGTGCCCCAAATCATGCCCAACACGCATTTGAGACAAGACCAATAATCAATTGTATGTGATTAAAAGGTGCGTTCAATGACATGACACGCTTGCCACCCGTCATTCAGGATCTTTGTTTGCGCAAGGCCAACGTGGCGTACAAAGATATAAGCAAACACCCTCAAAACCTGCAACTTAGAAATGCTCTAATATTAATAATCATCCTGGCCTTTGGAGACCTGTAAGTGTAAAGTGTAAGTGTTTGAATTTATGGAACCTATTGCCAAGAGGTAGGATGTAAGTGATGAATCGGAGAGGGCCCGTGACAGAGCCCTGGGGGCACCAGAAGAAATTTGAATGTTTTCAGTTGGATAAGCTGTGTGTGGTCAGTTTAAAACAAAATAAAAGGCCTACACAACTGTCGTTAAATAGACACCGTCCATCTTTAATGCTGCGTAAGCAACAACATCATTTATTTGCAAGATTGTGTACGTGTCTCTGTAGTTGCTGCTGTTTCAGTTAGCAACTGGTTTGAAATGAGCTCAGCGTTTGAAGTCTTTATCATGTCCATGTGTGAACAGTAAACGGTTACAACTTATTTTTTCCGATGGTGTTTATTTGTCGCACTGCAGTCTTGCTTAGGTTAAACTTTGCTTATACATAAACGGTGGCTTTAGGGGCGATTCTGATGACTCTGCATTCAACTAACTTTTTTTCAAGTTGTAACACGAATCATAAGGTTCCTGCTCTTGTTTCTCCTTGAAACCTGGGAACCTTCAGCAGTCTTACCGTCCCAAACGCATATCAAGTAGTCACGTTTTGCTCTGCCCTCAACTGTATCTGCACTCTCTCGTGTTTCCTGTGGAATTTGTGTCAGTGTGAGCCACAGATGGCTGATTTAAGACCTGGCTACTTTCGAAGGAGTCCTACATATCATTTCGTAGCGTTGCAGAATGTACCTCAGTCAGAGTTATTGTGCAAGAGAAACTGGTTTGGCAGCCGGTGGTTGGATGGACCACTTGGAATGCACTTCCCATTCCACTAGGGCACTTTTCACATGTGCAGGGTTTAATTGATGACTTTCCTATTTATGATACGGTACTTCATATTGTGCTCGGCTGTTTATTTTCAGGGTGACATGGATGCTCGCAGACCTGTTATTAGCCTTAAACGGGAGCACGCGGAGCAGTTGTACGAAGATCATTAAATATCACGACATAATGTTTAACTGGAGGGGAATTTGAACAGACTGTAATCAGAAGATGTGCTTGTGCCTTGCTAAACAGGTTGGCTGTTGCTGGAGGGTTTGTTGTTGCAATATGTAGTCCATGTGGGACTCGCACAACTCCATTAAGAGTTTTCTGTAGTCCCATATTATCAGGAAACCTTTGTAACCTTTTACCCATTTTTGGAGTCTGGCATTGCAATTGTATGTCCTCTGTGAGACAAATGTATCGCAGACACAACTGCATTGTTCTCTTTACCAGGCCAGGCAGTTGCAATCTGATCCCACGTCGTTTACGCCGAAGGGCCCGTCGTGCATCAGCACCTCCGCTCTCACTTGGAACTGATCCAGAGTGCAAGTTGACCCACTGTGATCAGAATCTAATCGTACGCCTTATTCATAAAGATTTATGCATTATTTACAGAGAAATTATGAACAATGGAGAAAAATGCTGTATTTCGTAATACAAAAATTATTAATAATAAAAATAATATTTTTTTTGGTAAACGAATATTATGCCCACAATGAAAAGAAAATAATAATTTTATATGTATGATGCCAATGTTATGAAAAGTTACTTTTTGCTTTTTTTCTCCTAACATTGCCCTTTCATTCGCGTAATATACTTTTTATTTTTATTTTTTATTTTTTGTGCAGCCCTGACACTTGTACCTATTTGTAGTTAAAAAAAAAAAAAAAAAGATGTAGAATTAAAAAACAAAAATCATATTCTCTTGTTTTTTCATCAAAAAATAATTTTCCATGCTACTACTACTTTCTTGTATGATTTTATCTATCTATCTATCTATCTATCTATGTATGTGGCACTGAGTCTTCATAGCGCAAAGAGAGACATTTTTGTCAACAACAGATTTCAGACTATAAAGCAAAAGGTCAGCATCAATCTAAACATGAACAGTATTGCCTTTGTAAAGGTATGTATGTTAATACATCTTTTGTATGAAATGTCATTAAATTATGCAAGTGTGGTGGTGGGGGCCTATTAATCATGTCTGTCGCCCCACATTGCTTAAAGGTGACGTAATGTCTTGTTTTGTTTTGAAATGGAACATGAACTCGTGGCCACTTTTGCCCTCCTCGGGCGTATGTAAGCGCTGGAAAGATTCCATAAGTGTCGCGCAAACACATGACAGCACTCGAGTGCCTTTTCGAGACGCACTCTTGCCCAACAAAGGCAGCAGCGTATGGACACCGTGACCTTTTGTGTTCTTTAAACTGCAGTGTTGAGCAAACGTTCCTAAATCGTCGGGACCCGTATCCAGTCATACCATCGCTTATCATTAAAAAGCATTCAGCCATGCATGCAATCAGTCTGACTGTTTTCGCCCTTCTGGTGTTACTGTGATCGCCGACAAGACGTCTAATTAGACCTCATCACAAAGACAATGTGGTGCGCCTCGCTGTGATTACAAGTAGTCTGGCTCCACGGCGCTGCAGAAACAACATCATTGACCCCTGCTAACATTTGAAATAGGCGGAGCTTCGACATGAAGACTGTAGGAGGGGATGGGAATCAGACGCAAAGCAATCAAAGAGGCAGGAGAATTCCTTTTGAGAGCCTTTGTGTTTGAAACATGGCCATATTTGGCTGTTGTGTGTCAGTGACAACAGATAAGTGCAATACTTTGACGATGATATTTGCTGTGCTCAAGAGAGAGTATCAATCAGTATCAGTGTTTACATTGGAAAGACTGATAGTCATAGTCATGGTATTCGCTGCATAGGGTGTCCCATAAGCTTCCATACATATGTTTTGTTTACATTTTGTTTTTTTGATATTTCAGAGCCTAAAATATGCAACACGTTTGAATTAAACCGAGAGCCGGCGCAGGAAGCAGTCACGTGGTCGCAATGGTATCTTAACATGTTGCAAGACGAGATTTTTCCACGGCTGCGAACCGAGGAGAACGTCCCAGTTTATTTGAAGCATGATTGAGCTCCATCTCATAATGGTATTCACGTGCGCCAAAAGTTAGATCAGCAGTTCCCAGATGCTCGGATTTGTCGACACGGTCCTCGGGGTGGCCTCCTAGGTCAGTTGCCCCCCTTGATTGTGATCTTTGGGGGCATTTGAAGGCCATAGAGGAAAAGGCCCAAAACGTAAATCATCCCAGGGAAGGCCATCGCAAGCATAACTGCAGCTGTGCTATTACATGTTCTTCCGCAGTGGAGGACACACATTGGAATGTGTTTTCAAAACAAGGGTAATCACGTAGAGCATATTATATCAATAAAATATGCTTCTCATTTCAAAAATATTATTCCTATGCATGGAAACGTATGTGACAACCTGTAGAACCAGACTACGACCTGGGGATAGATGCCCCTAACAACACGCAGTGCCTGAGATTGGTCGGTTGTATCTCTCGCTTGTCATTGGTCAGTCGCGCGCGTTCTAGAACCAGCAATTGGTCTACGTGTCATGTTCTTAGGCTTTATTAGTTACACCACGTCGATCTTTACGTACGGCGTCAGCGATTGCGTCGCTCGCTCTTCATGAGTCAGTCTACACGCCATCGCCGGGGTCTGTCACATCACTCGTTATTCATCACCAAGTCCAGTTCTTAATCGTTAACCGCATACGCATCACTTACTCGACGACGTTCAGATTATGTGCAGCAGCCCAAAGAAAGTCTCTCTCTGACTGTGTTGTGTCAACAGTGACTTTGCATAAAAAGAACTCTCTCCCAAGTTTTATGGCTCATTGTCTTAGAAAAGTGACCGGCTGACCTTGGAGGTCCGGTTGGGAACAATATGAAACTCTCAGGCCGTCAGTGATGTTTTGTCTGACAGACATAGAGCTAAAATGTCTTTTTTTTTTTTCCCACGGGGATTTCGCCAGAGTTTGCTTGCAGAGATTCTCTGTTTTGACTTGTTCATGCACACGAGTCATCAAACTGTATTTTGTTGTTGTTGCTTTTTACGGCACCAGTCGCAACCAAACGTCGACGGAACACCAAGTGTCTCAGCGTCCGTGAAGGGCTCTGTTTTGTTGCTGCCTGTTGTGACTTCTGTCCTGGACGAGCGTGGGCGTTCCCTGCCTCGCTGCCTTCGTTCTTCACCCGTGCACTGCCTGCTCTCGCTGCAGTTTTCAAGGCTGCTTTAGCTCTTATCTGCTGGCCTTTTTAACCTTGGATTATTCAGAGTGGTAACATGAAGTCCATTTCACGTTAATTGCTCCGCTCCACTAGTTTTAAAGAGAACTTTCTAATTGCTCGTATCCATATCTTACAAGTGACGGCTGGACAACTGTCACGTCAAAGGCGAAAGCTAAGCGGAGCCGCAGTGTTGTTGGTCGCAGAGATTAGCATTATCTTTGCTAATATTCCTATTCGTGCTTTGTGATTCCCCAATTCAGCTATTGACCTTTGGGGTCATCTGCGAGTCGAATTGGATTGGATGTGCATGACAGGTTTCTTTTTTCAAATCAAATCATCTGTGCAACAGTGACTATAAGCATAGCTACAAAAACCAGAAAAACCTGCATCAATGTTGGCTACGTGAGGACATAATATTCATAAAGTAAGCGTTTGGTAACATCTTAGACAGAGTGATCGTAGATGTGCAGCACTTGTATTAAAACAATTGGGAAATGTTTTAATTTGTGGACATGAACTCCCTGAAATGATCTTTCGCAAGCATTAAGACCAGAACGTAAAATTAATCGTTTGTTTTTTCTCTCTTTTGTTATGATTGTATAATCATGTTCCATTGTTTTTGGAAAGGTGCCCGAGGTCATCAGCAGTATTCGCCAAGTGTCCAAATCGGCCCTAAAGGAAGACACCAAACCAAAACAGGAAGCCGACGAGGCCTTCTACAACTCTCAGAAGTTTGAAGTTCTCTATTGTGGCAAGGTGGGAACCGGATGCAGAATGAAGATCCATTGTGCTACCCTTTGCGTCACCGTTAACGTGCATTACGACTGCAGGTGACGGTGGGGCACAAAAAAGCTTCGTCCACTCTCATCGACGACTGCATCGAGAAGTTTCACCAACACGAGGTCAAGCGGAAACGGCTTCTCAACGGCCAGCGCGGGTCCGTGGACAAGGTTCCTGTGGAGTTCACCATCGGGGTGGGAGGAGATCCGCTCTCCACCGCTTTGAATGAGAAGAACGAGGACGCCGAAGGTTTCGGAGAGGACGACGTGACCGGTAAGAGAGAGTAGATAGCGCCCACCTGCACTCGTTACGGTAAGTAAACGTGAGAGACCGCACACATGATGAGTTAAAAAAAACAAAATTGTGTTCTCGCTGCTCTCATAGCCTTTTAGTGCGCTGGAGAAGTCCAGCACAGGACAGCGCGTGCAAGCTCGCTTCCTGACGGGCCATCGTTCCCTTTCTTGGCACAATCGCCAATTTGTGGATAGACTGACCACACATAACGATTGTTTTGGGAAACACATTTAACATTAGCATTTGTTGGTTCCTGCTTCTTTCTGAGCAGATCAGGGCGGAAAAAAACACTCTCAACACACCCCACACCGCATGATAATCACTCATGATAATCTTTTCTAGATTTTGATTGTAAGGGGCGAATTGGGCTCAAAACTGATTATCAGCATGTGTGTACTGCTGTATTGCTCCAGTTTTTTTGTTTTTGTTTTTTTTCCCCCACAGTGCAAACAAAGTCAAATGCTGGAGAATTGTTACAATTGGGGGACTTTTTGCGACATTAGGAAAGTATCTGGCTGCTTGTTCAGCTTTCGGGCAAAAGGCAGGCTACCACCTGGACTGGTCGCCAGGGCACTTGTAGACAAACAATCATTTACACTCGCATTCACTCCTAAGGACGACGCAAAAGCATGGGGAGAACTTGCAAACTTAACACAGGAAGGCCCGGACCCCGGATACGAACTCGCAACCTCTGAACTGTGAAGCGGCTGAGCTAACCACTCGTCCAATATGTACCTAGTTGTACTTTATTTCGATTTTGTTACGCTGGACAGCTAACTGTTTTATTTTTAAGGTGTACGTTGATGATGACAATTCTGCCTTCACAGAACGTGTGGGAGCGTCCGCCGGCATGTCGGCCAGCGGCAGTCAGAGCAGCCTGAGGGGAGCGTTCCCCGAGTGCATCCTGGAAGATTCGGGCTTTCGGGAACCGCAGGAGTTCCGCACGCGCTGCAGCAGCCTGGCGGGAAGTCTGCAGAGGAAAGCCGGAGACGGCGTCGGGATGGACCCCGCGCGACGCAGGCACGCTAGCGCGCCCAACCACGTTCAGCCGTCCGATTCGGACCAAAACAGAACTATGCTTTTCCAGGTAGGCCCGCAGAAGAAATAAGAATAGCACTATGGAAACAAACAAAAGCAATCCTAGTGAAAAGGACCGCAGCAAAGATTCAATAATAATAATAATGTATTGTAAATACATTTGACTAAATATTGGACCACTTACATAAAGAAAAACAATGCTCTATTGGATTAAATAAAAAGAAAAACGTATACACTGTATGGTGGACTACGCTATATACTGTACAGGACATTGGGGATTAAATATTGAATACAGTATTTTGTAACATTGTAAGTATGTATATTGTATCTACAGGATGAATTACATTTGAAAATTGCACATATGACTTGGAACATATAGCATCCTTACTTTTTTATTTGGAAAAACTGACACTTGATATTGTTCGTATTACTTGTAAAAGAACACTACATTTGCAACTTCCTGCTTGTGATTGGACAGCCCCGATTTGTTGCGTCGGCATTTTTGGGGATTTAGCGAGAACAGAAGTGTTGCTGCCTCGATGGCCTCCGCTCGAAGTATACCCAGCGCGCCAAGAAGCCCCCAGCAAGTCACGTTTGCGTTGACTTGGCAGGCAGGCAGTCGGAACGACCTGCCTAATTGCGTTGCAACTCGTCAGTGCTGCTGTGAAAACAGGCTGCTAATGTTTTTCTTCTCTCTTTTCGTTTATTTGGGGAGCCAGCCGCTGTCCCTCACAGCACATTTCCACGCGAGGCCTAATTATATAGCCAGCCGCTCGATATGTGACATTGATTTTCAGCGTGTGCCACTGCAGTCTACCAGTATTTTTGGACCTCACAAATCCTGTTCGGTTGTTTTTAATGGCATGACTCAGCATGACTGAACTTTTTTTTGTAATTTTTTTTTTTTTTTTTTATATATAAACAGGTTGGTCGTTTTGAAGTAAACCTCATAAGTCCAGACAGCAAAACAGTGGTGCTGGAAAAAAACTTCAAAGACATTTCATCTTGCTGTCAGGTTGGTTTGTTTTGTGTGCCAAATGTAAACACAAATAAATGATTGTTTTGTTTGTTCACACTAATCATCATCAATGTCCATTTTTTTTTTCCCCCAAAGAGGTATTCATTTCCGAGCTCGACCGGTCACAGTTTTAACACGCCGGTGGTCTTCAAATGTTTCCTGATTATTTCTTTTCATCAGAGCGTGAACCCTACCAATGTTAACATCACATCATTAACACATTTAAACAGATCCACATTTCAAATGTTTCATTTCATTCCCAAATAAGATCCAAATTTGGAGAGGTGTAAATACAAAAATACAAATAAAGGTGTAAGAACAGTTCGGCTGCTGTTCCAGCACAATAAAAAAGAGGAGTGGATATGATATTGATTACAAATCTTCATTGACCTCATTATTGGATTAAATATGATGTATGTTGCAAATTGATTTTTGACCTTGTTACTTGTGACGTTTGATTCGACGCAAATACATTTTGGCTTTTCCAACATTTTGACTGAACGGCCGCAGAAATTTCCCAAAATGTCGTCTTCTAATCTTCGACTTATTTGCAGGCCATCAAGCAAACGGATCACTTCGGATTCATCTGTCGCGACCATTCGGAATCCGGTCCCAGCCAGTACGTGTGCTTCGTTTTCCAGTGCGCTAGCGAGTCTCTGGTGAGTATTTTGCATGAAAAAGACAATGACTCGTTTCTTAATTAAAAAAATAAATAAATAATTGATTTTTTTTCTCCCCAAATTGACACGTGTGCAAAGGTGGACGAGGTGATGCTAACCTTGAAGCAGGCCTTCAGCACGGCCGCGTCCTTGCAGAGCAGTAAGACTCTGGTCCAGTTGTGCGAGGCCTGCCCCATGCACGACCTGCACAAGCTCTGCGAACGCATCGAAGGTACGGACGCGCTGTTTTTGCCTGTTTACATGGAGTTGCTGTCCATTTCTTTTGATACAAAACACAAACAAAACGTGTGTTTCGGGTTAAGACAACAACAACAACGACAACAAAAAAACATTATTTGGAGGTACATGCTTTATTAATTGGAAAGTAATGGTTTGCCAAATCTTTATTGGCTCAAATTAGTGCCACAAATTAGTTTGCTCCACAAATTCCGCCTAGCAACAAGTGCCATAACCAGGAAAAACACAAAAAGAAAGAAGCAATTTTGGTGCTCTGATTATGTGGTGACATTGAGATTTAATTTCAGGTGTGAAAATAAATCAAATGATAATGATAAAGGTAAACATTCTATGCCTGGATTATAACTATTGTATGCTAAATATCTATCATCCATTTTCTATTTTACTGTTATATTACTTCCATAACTTATATACAGTACATTCATAATTATACAAAATGCGCAATTTATAATGAAATATATTATTTCCTAAATATGACATCAATGGAATTATTATATCCACATAATAATACGTTGATTATAGCAACAGTTAATAATTTTTATAGTAAAAACATCCAAGTTCTATGCTATCACAGAGGTTATTTGAAAATAATAACAAGAAATATGGATTAGTAAATTCTCTCACCATAATTGCATCATATCTAATTTATTAATATAAAATGGGGGTAAAAAAATGCAACCTTTTGTATTTTCAAACAAAAAAACTGAATATTCAGTAAATGTATTCTAATTTCTAATGTTATGTTTCTTTTTTCATTGAATTATAAATGATGTGCGTTGTCCGTACTGTTTGTAACATTTTGAATGGAGCAGAAACTTGCTGGTATGTTGCCTGCAACATTGTTTATTTATTTCCTTTTGTATTTTTCCAGGCCTTTACCCGCCCAGAGCAAAGCTGGCCATCCAGAAATATCTCTCCCAGCTGGCTGACAACGAGCAAGTGGAGATATTCGAGCGAGTTCAGGTCAGGCTGACTTCCCGTCCGAGTCGGTTGATCGAGTTACTGTACCGTAACGTAACGTAATGGCCGCATCTTATCTCGGCTTGTCTGTCACTGGATCGAATGTGCAGCGACTGAAGCCCGCTTCCGACCAAGAGGAGAACGAGCTGGTCGTTCTGCATCTCAGGCAGCTGTGTGAAAGCAAGCAAAAGACCCACCGCCACATCGGAGAGCCCCCGCAGGTACCGCGCGGCCGCGCTTCCGGCTCGGGCTTTTTCAACAGACTCGGCGCGCTATGACGACTGCGTCATTTCACGCCCGGCGTGACCGAAATGATCGCAGTTAGCCGTACGATCCCGGTGGGAATGTGCAGGTTCAAATTCATGAGCAACACTTGCGCGAAGGTCAAAGCGGGGGGGAAAAAAAAAAATCAGCGTTCATTGTTAACACACAAATATTCGGGAAATAATGGAAAAATATTGGGTGCGAGATTTGAGGAAAAATGTATTGTGACAAACCTTTGAAAATATATAAAAGATTTGAAACAAGAAAATATATAAATCCAATTAAATATTAGAAAGGCAAGAATGGTAACAAATAAATAAATAATGAAATATTTGAAAGAATACATTTTTTTCCGAAACAAAAACAATGAAAATACTCAAATATGAGCAAAAATACAATACAAATTTAAATATTACAAGATTTACAAATATTAGAAATATTTAAAAAAAAGTTCAATATATTAGACTAAGAACACAAATATTAAAAAAAACGTGTTATCAAAATACTCATTGAAAAAAAAAAATACACAAAAGCATTGCAACAAAATGATTAGAAAATAATACAAAATAGACAAAATGTTACAAAAATATACGTGATGCAAATATTTGGACTATTTACACCAATATGAGGCAAAAGAAATATGAGACAAAAATGTGGACAACCTTTTGCATTTGTGTAAGATTTCCAACATCGCTTAAGGTTTTGTGTTTATTTGAAGTTTGATTGGCAGCGCATAGAATTGATGATGATTTCCCTCCCGTGCGTTGTCGGCAGAACGCCAACAACTCGGCGGGGGACGGCGCGGCCACGGGCGGCCGCTTCAAACTGGACATCCTGAAGAACAAGGCTCGCTCGTCCCTCACCAGCTCGCTGGAGAACATCCTGGCCAGGGTAGGAAGTCCTCTTGCCCGCCCGCCTCGTTGTGTCGCTGTGCTCCCCGTGCTCCCCGGGGATTTAGATTGACCCATATCTGGATGCAGAGTAATACCTCAGTCGCCGCATCCAGGCTGATCTGCGGTTGGAGGCCTCCGCCGCCATCTGTTATTTGGCTGCCGTCCACGGGCTATCAAGTTGAAAAGACAAAACTCATACAAACAACCACTGGCACTCAAATTCGCAACTTTGGACAAGTTAAGAGCGTTCAATGCGCCTAACATGCACGTTTTTAGAATGTGGGAGGAAGCCGGATTAGCCAGAGAAAGCCCACGCGAGCGTGAGAAGTACGCGCAAACGCCGCACGGGAGGGCCTGAGCCGACATCCGAAGCTGGGACCTCTCGACCGTGAGGCACACGTGCTAACAACGAGCTCACCGTTCCTCCGTGGCCTCATTAAATTCCATTTGTCGTCATTTTTCTTTGGCCCTCACAGGACTGAAAGAAATGGCTTTGGTCTGATATATTACGAGATAGAGCAGCTACAGTATATTCTGCTTATGTTATGGAATCTATGAGAGGGGGAAAAAAAATCAAGAAGGTATCTCATGGGTATGTTGTGATAGTTTACTTCCAAACATTTCTTATTTTTACATCTACCTTTGTTTACATTCCAGTCGGCCAATTGTTTTTCGCCATGACTATGTTAGTTAGCAAAAATGTGCAAAAAAACAAAACAAAACAAGTCATAACCATTTATATAAATTGCTGTCGGTCCAAATTCAGTGTTTGTCATCTGCAGGGGGCCAGCCGGATGCGAGGACGTCTGGGAAGCATGGGCAGCTTTGACAAAGTAAGTTTCTTTTCAGGGGGAACACAAAATTCCCCTCGGAAGGATTCTGGGAACTGTCACCCTCCCCCTCCTTTTTTAAAATCTCACTGACTGCGAAAAACTTGTGATAAGTGACGCCGACATCAAGGCGTCATGGTTTGCAGTCACGCGGGGACGGCGTAGCGCCGCGCGCTCACCTGCGAAAGAGGCCGCCAGGGAGCCGTTTGCGCTCCGGTGTCACCGCTGTGCAGAATGTTGAATGAGAGTACGACGCCGTCCCGCTGACGTCTTCACGGGCGCAGAGCTTGGAATGTTAAATACACACGAACGCGACATTGACTTCGCACGGTATATTTACTTTGCGTTCTCTTCTTGCATTAATCCAAGTTATCTCACCCAACAAACCTACTTAATTCTCATTCAAATAGGTTCATCCTGTAGAAGTAGGGTGTACTTAATGTTTGTTTATTATTATTTTTGTTTTTTTTACAAATTGTTTATTGTTTAAATATACAGTATATGTTCAAAATTCATTCAAGACAAATGAGCTTTTTGAAGTTTTAGTTTCCCTTTAATTACAGTGCCCATAAATCCTCCTGTAAATTGGCTTGTTCTAGAGTAGTAAGGAATATTCAGTGCTTTTCAATGTTTTCATAAAACATTTTAGTTCTTAAATTGAAAAAAAAAAAATACAAAAGTCACACATTTCTACTATTTAAAATGCATTTCTTTTTGTCCAAAATCTCATTAATTCTTTTAACAACAAGCTTGTCCTGGAGAAGTAATAACCAATGCTTTGAAAAATGTTTTTCCATAATATATTTTCAAATGAATTCAACATAAATGGAGCTTTTGAACAACTCGAAAATTACAATTACAGCACATTAATTGATGTTCTAAGTTAGGATAACAGGAAGATTTTAAACCCTTGTGCGAGTCTTAAATTTCATCAAATTAATTTGAATACAAACGAAGGTTTTTTCATTTGTTTGTCAATTCAAAACAGGAATGAGGAATTTCCCCAAATTCACATTTTTAGACTCAAATCAGAGTATAATCAAGAATATCAGTCAACCACTAAAACACTTTTCTGGTTTTGGAACGCAAGTAAATGAATGTAATTTGACATCTTACTCAAATAATCATGTGCTTTACTTTTTTTTTTTTTTTTTTTTGTAAAATGGTACATTTGAACAGCAGTGCCATGTTGTGATGGCATCAGGATGCCAAGCAGGAACTCCCATGTCGGGATTTCCACTTCTGCTGAGCGGAGCTTGTGTTGACTTCCTCTTGTTTTTATTGTTTAATTTTTTTTCATTTTTTTAAAGTTTCACCTCCTCCCGCTTAGAGGAAAGGGCAGTGCGCACGCTTGACCTTTAACCTGTCAGTCACGATAACGTTCACATTGCGCTGACGCGGAATGTTCGGTGGCGTTCGTACGAAGAGCGTGACGCCGCTTCCCTGAAAAGGTCCAGCGCTACAAGGTTGCGCCAATAAAGTCACGTGACGCCGCTCATTAGAATACAATGGCCGAGGGAGTTGCACCAGCAGATGTGAGGAAGTGGAGTCCACCAGTGGACACAAACGAGCGTCGCCGCGGTCGTTTGTCGACGAGGTGAGTGCCAAGTTTGACGTGGCAATATTAGCAAAGTTTGCTTTTAGACATTTTGCGGCATCTGCATTGACGTAAACGGTGGCTGCTGGAGTGCAGATCGGGGGGGGGGGGGGGGGGGGGGGATGCGATAAGCTCTTGAATTTTCATCAAGAACTGAGGTGGACTGGACAGAAACATACTGCGAGCAATAGTGTCTAGGGACTGAGATAGTTAAGAGTTGCGTGACCCGTTTTGTCTACTGACAGGAAACAGGATTTTTATTGGAGGGAGGTGTTTGTTTTTCTTAAGTGGATGACGCGGCGGTTTCTGGAGACTTGTGGAAATACAGCACTTACCTTTTCCTGGGAGAGGAGGGACGCCTCGAGTTAATTCATCGGTTCTTTGGTAGGTGCTGCTGTTTTGGTTTGCTGCGGAGTTTAAATGGGCTCAGCAGTTAACTCTGGGTTCTTTATGGCGTTCCAAATTTTTGTTCAAAATTCTAATTTTTGTCATTTTCCTGAATAGTTGAAACAAGTAACACTCAGAATAATTTTCAGAATATAATTCAACGGTTTTAGAACAAACCTCCCAATGATAACGGTATTTTTTTTTTAAAACTAGACTGTTCTGTGCTTTGGTAGTTGCTGCTGTTTTGGTTAGCCACAGGGTTCAGACGGGCTCAGCAGTTAACTTTTTGCCCGTGTGTGAGCAATGTGTTTATTTACTGTGGAAATTACAATTACCGTAGTTTTTCGCGTATAATGCGCACCCCCAAAGTTGATCTAAAAATTCTGGAAAACCCTTCTACCTATGTATAATGCATATTTACAATGCTTGATTTTGCTTCTCCCCAGATAATCAAAACATAAAGTATTATCTGTATTTTGTTAGTTTTTTCAAAGAATTATTCCGAAGTTAAGCACTTAATTTGAACACGTACTACTTTCTTTTTATTGACTTGCTCTTATTTTGAAATTCATAGCCCTACTTTTATTTAGTGAATGAGAAAACACACAGTTGTGCTCATATGTTTGATTACCCAGGCAGAATTTGGAAGTCGTGCACAATTCTTTTCAGAAAACCTGAAGCACCAGGCGAAACACATTTAATTTTATTTTAATGGGATTCAAATTAAACGGTCAAGCATTTCAAAAAAGCATTATCATTAAACAAAACATAACCATAAAGAAATTAATGATGCTTGTTGTATCGTCATCAGTCATGTTAAAAAAAAAATAAAAAATATTTCTCAAATTCTGCCTGGTTATGTAAATGTATGAGCACAACTGTATAGATATGTAATCATACGTACCCCTGTCATTTAGGAATGACATAACCTCTCGGTCGCCGTGGCATATTGGAATGAACATGTACAGCTTTTTCATGACCTCTAGATGGCGGCATACATTTATAAAATGTGAAAGTTTTTTTCTGCTATACCCATGTATAATGTGCACTATTGACTTGACAATTTTTTTTGGGGGGGGGGAGTGCATTATACAGGAGTAATTACGGTACTACCTGATGAGAAAAGGGAGACCGCTCTTTGAGGGAGTTGTTTTATGTTTTATGAATGACAGACCTGCTGACTAATTGGCACCACTCTTTGAGGAAATACGTTATTAAACGGGAAACTTGATGCTCTTGCATGAGCGTTAACCTCCGTGGCATCTTCCCCAGCAGGATGAAGAATCCTCGGGCGTCTCGCCGCCGGCTTCCCCGCCTCCATACCCGGACGACGACCCGGAAGCGGGCCAGCAGTTCCGCAGGCGCGCTCACACCTTCAGCCACCCGCCGGTGAAAAAGCGCATCTCCTTCGAGGGCCAGACGGGCAACCTGGCCAAGCAGGCGCCGCTGCGCCGGCAGCACTCGGCCACCTCGGAAGCGCTGCAAAGCAGGTAGCGTGACCAGAACGCCGCCGCCTGTTATCCGCAGCCGTAACCACGCAAACCGGAATGTCGTAGGAAATCCGGCGAAAAGTTAGTTGAGTCCGTTTAACACGTTACACTCTTTAGCCACAAACATGAAACGGGTAGAAGTCGGGAATAGCCGTTGCTGTTAAATGGACGGCGGACCATTCGCGGTTGGTTGGTCTCGGTCCCAATCCCCCGCGAATTTCCGCGAATGACCGATGCGCCGCTAAAAGTTATTTTGATTTCCTATATTACTAGTTTACTGAAAATGCTGCTCGGTAGGCCGAGGTTGCGTAGGGCGGCTAGCGCTTTGGTGTTTGCTGGATCCGCGCAGTCGCAACACCATCTGGCGCTCGGATGTTTCGCTGAGCTGTTGTGTTGTTACAGATTCCGTTTGTCGCGCTTTTCTTGCTTAGCCGCAGTTTGGCGAACGTATCGTATGTTTTGAAGGGCTTTTTAATTTCATTAAATGTATGTCTAAAGACACACGCCACTTTTCAAGGAAAACATAGTTTCATAAATAAATTAATTTAAAAAAACGCTTCCTCAAATAAGTAGTTGTACATATATGTTTGAACAAAATTCTACAAATCATTTGTAATTGAATTTGAATCATTTAATTTCATTAAAACATTTAATACGAAGCCAGTCTAATAAGATTTCTACTAATGATGGAGCATACGTTTTTACAGAATTCTTCAACTAATTTAAAATCGAAAACAATGAAGTTAAAAGCAAAAAAACAATTGTGTGCATAAGCTAACTCTACAGAAGGAAGGTTTTGATTCTTGTATAGTTTTTATACAGCATGCAGCGCAGCGCAGCGTAGTAGTTTAAATGGAATGAAGCCGAATTTGTTGAGGGAAATATGAAATACGCGCGCGATGTCCTGCGTTTGCAGCTCTTTGAAGGCCGGCATCCCTTTCCCCGGAGACAATGGCATCCCGCGCTTCCCTTCCCAAATTGTCTACCGTGTTTGTCTTCCATGTGCGGGGGGGGCTCGCGCAGTCCCGCGCCCGTGTCGAGAACGCGCAGCTTATCGGAGAGCCGGTCCTTCAGCCTCCCCTCCTCCTCGTCCTCCTTCTCCGCTCCCACTTTCCTGAAGAGCATTTACCAGGGCTCGCTGGGCTCCCTGAGCTCGCTGACGGACAGTGGGAGCATCAAGAGGTGACGGGATGATGCGTTTTATTCTTTTATTGGTTTGTTTTCATGCTGGGATGACAGGAAATGTGTAGGTGTTGGCTGCCCAAACATTTTAACACCCACCCCCCACCCCCGACCCCGTCTTTTCCCGCCTCTCCGCAGTGAGAACATGTGCCGCTCCCGTTTCTTGCCAAACGTCCCTGTGGCCGCGCACCCTCTTCCTGTTTGGTTCCGACGCATGTGGATGTGGAGCTCTTCTCTGCATGGCCAAACTAAACGCGCAACCCGATGGCGTAATTGCGTCACTTTTGCAATTCGAGTGTGAAGGGCGCGCAACTGAAGCGCGGTCGTCTGCTTTGGCGGAAAAGAAAGCTTCATGTTTACATTATTAATAACGTTTCCACGCACACTGTGGAGCAGCCATCTTATTTCATTGAATCATTTAGGATTTATTATTTCCCCTCTTAGTTTACATTGCAAATACCTTCAGAAACTATCAAGGAGTATTAAGGCCACACTGAAAAGTCAGAATTATAGAATATAGTCAAAATGTGGCAAGGAAATGGAGGTTTATTGCAAAAAAAAAAAAAAAAAAAGTTATTTTACTCCTAAAATATGACTTTATTCTCCAATTGGAACATTATGACTTTAATTGTGTAACATTTGGAGTTTTTAAATGTAGTAGTCCTTCTTACATCTAAAAAAAAAAAAAACTTTTTCTCGCTGTGTAATTGCAACTTTTTTTTGTAATATTATAACATTGTTGTTGTAAGATTTTTCTAACAAATTCATCTGAAAATATTGCAACTTTTCACACGTCTATGGTTGTAACGTTTCATAAAACATCACGCTACTACTTAATTCTTGTTATATTCTTGTGCACTTCTCTGCACGAGTGAATTTCAACTAGTGACGACGCGCGCTCGTCGTCCTCTGCTCCTGAAATAAATGATCGTCTGCCTCGATGAACGCTTTCTCCCCGCAACGCCGTCTTCTGTCTGCAAGCCGTGGCTGTTTGTTTCATTAACATCTCTGATGGCAGCCACATGTTTTTGCTATGTCCATCTCTCAGCATCTTTGTATTAACTCCTGCTGCACTTTAGAGAAGGTTTCATCTGTTGTGTGCGTGCGTCAATTTGCCAATGCCCGTGTAACGTGACACTGATGGTGCGTGTGTGTGCGTGCGCGCGTGTGTGTGTGTGTGTGGGCGCGGCAGCGGCAGCAATGGCGACGGCAGGAAGAGGACACTGTCAGGCTGCAGCAGCGACTCGCTGAGCGTGCCGCCGCCGAGCCCGCGCAGGGTCTCGTGGAGACAGAAGATCTTCCTGAGGGTGGCGTCGCCCATGGGCAAGACTTCCATGCACCACTCAGGTCTCGCCAGTCGCTCTGACGCGCTTCGAAAATGCCACATACAGTAAAAAGCACAGTTTGTAGACTGCAACTATTAATTAGCATTTTTTTTATTTATTTTTTTTACTGCTGGCGTCATTGAGAATTACGAGGAAAATGTTGCTGCTGAAATTTCACCCAAAAAGTGATCAAGTTGGAATTTAGCAAGGATAAACTTGATGGCGCGATATCCAAAATAGCGAGGGTCGTCGGGGGTGGGCGGGACGAAAGCTTCACCGTTCCGAAACGGTCCGATAATTACGAGCCCGGCAAATTGACGTGACATTTGATGACATTTTCAATCGGCGGCTCATTGCCGCCACCGACTGGCGCTGTCCAAAATTCTTTCGGGTTCTTCCTTTGATATCGGTCACTAGAACGCAGTTGGCTTCCATTTTGAATGTTTGTTCTTTCCGTTGATGCTTGCAGAGCAGTCAGACGCCAGGGAGCTGTTGCCGCTCTCCCCCGGCGGCCCGGACTCCGGCGCCGACCCTCCGAGTCGAGGAGGCGGCCGGCCCGAGAGGACGGCGGCCGACTACCGGGCGCTGTGGAAAACGGCCGTCCGCCAGCAGATATTGCTGCTGCGGATGGAGAAGGAGAACCAGAGGCTGGAGGGTGAGTAGTACGGAGCCCGCGGCCCCCCTCGGCGGCTCTCCGTATCGTTTGATCCGAAGCGCCTTTACAAACACCGACGATCGGCTTTATTGCTCGTGTGACCGTTCTCCGTTATCGCACTGCGCCCATTGTTGGACATCCGATGGATATAAAAAGTCCACACACCCCTGTTCAAATGCCAGGTTTTTGTGATGTGTATATAAAAAAAAAAAAAAAAAAAAGAGAGAGCCTACTAGAACAGCGGAACTTTATTTGGGGTAAATCGGAGGCACTTGAAATGGTGGCAGGTGAGTGCTGACTTCCATTTAACATGAGTTTGAATCCGATTGGTTAATTCTGAACACAGCCGCAGCGCTAGTTCCAACAGCAAAGAGAAGAATGGAGCAAAAGGATTGTAATATTGTTATTGTTTTATGTTTTTTTTTTTGGTTTGAGACTGTGGGGCTTGAGGAAAAAAAACACCATACCATAAGAGGGTGTGCACACTTGTGCAACCACAATATCTCGGGTGTTTCAGTTTGCTTCTCATCTGGAAAATGTTTCTTTTGTTCCAATTGAGCTGTACAGGTTATAGGTCACATTAATGGTGGGGAAAAAAGTTTGAAAAAAAAAAATGTTTTTGCATCACAAAAAAAAACAACAACCTGGCATTTGAATTGGGGTGTGTAGACATTTTATAGCCAGTGTGTGCGCATCTGCTGTGCGTGGAGTGGAACTTTCGCCTCAGCCATCATCACAAATGTGATGTCACCACTGTTTATGTGAATCATAATCATCTCGCTGTTGACATTTATTGTGTGTTTGTGTGTATGCGTGCGTGTAGCATGTTCACACACGTTTGACACTGAGCTTTTTTTTCTTTTTTTTTTTTTTCTTCTTCAATAATCCTGGTAAGCAAGCAAAAGAATAACAGATGATGGCTATAAATAGTTTACAATGACTACTACCATAACATAAAGTGCTGTATATCATTGAAATGAAAGATTGACAAGCGCCTTCCATTTCACATTTTCCTTCGATGGAGCGTATACGCTTGCACCGCATTTGTAAAACACGTCTTCTTTTGTGTTTTGTTGTTTTTTTTGACACCAATGCTGTGAATATCGTTTCAATAGAAGGTAAGCAACACCAGCAGAGTTCTCGGGGATAAAGCCGTTCTTTTGTTTTTTGTTGTTGTTGTTTTTTTGTTTTTTTTGCATGGCTTTGGGTTCATTATTGTTCACTTGAGCTAATCGGTCGTCTTGTGGTGTTGCTGTCAGGTGTTCGTTTGTGTTCCTTTTGGCGATCTGCAGGCCTCGCTTCGTAACAGACGACGGTGTTCACCGTATGTTTTGGTCGTTGCTTCCAGTGGCAGGGAGGGCGGCCATCTTTACACAGCGGAACCTCCACGGCTCACGGACTTGGATTTGAAATTAAGATAAAAAAATGAAGAAATCTGTTGCATACTGACAAATTTTAAACAACAACATTTTGACTTTTTTTTTTTTTTCCTTTTTCACATTCTTTGTCATTTGGGAATTGGTGACAAAATAGTGTTTTATTAATGGAGTTGTAATATTACAACTTTAGAAGAAAATATTGAGAGAAAAAGAGAGTTATTCTAAAAATTGCTAAAAATAGTTGTGAGAGCATTAGAAAAAATTATTTGATCAGAAGAAAGTCAGAATGTTACAAGAAAAAGAAATATGAAAAATTAGACACAATTTTGCATTAAAATGACTATTACGATAAACGTCACAATATAATGAGAAATTGTTGTAATTTTAGAATAAGGTTTTAATTTCATGGAAATAAAATGAGAATTTTAGGAGAAAATGATTTCATGTTGCAGAAATAAATGTCAAATTGTTATTTTATGCATCTAAAGTTGTAATGTGATGGGGAAAAAAATGCATTAAGTATTTGAAGAAAAAGATGTAATTCTCCAAGAAAATATTCTGACAAAAAGTTGTCGTTTCCAGAAAAATGGAGGTGAAGTGGTGACGTCAGAGGTTCCACTGTATGCGGCTTTGAGGCATTTGCTTGTTTGACTGTGCGCTTCTATTTTCTGGTGTGCAGAAATATGGCGTCAAGCGTATTCAACGCAAAGCCACGCGAGCAGCGAGGACGACTTAACGGACAATGTTTCTTTCCGCCCAGCGAGTCGCGACGAGCTGCACATCCGCAAGATGAAGCTGAGCTACCAGGAAGTGGGCCCCGACTCCCAAGAGGCGCAGGCGTTGTGGGAGAAAAAACTGACGGCACCGGGCAGAACCACGGTGCGGCAGGACCGGGACCATCTGTACCGAGCGCTCTGCCAAGGTGAGGCGTCGCTTTTTGGTCGCTGTCAAAAAGGGGCATCGCTTGGCATCGCTTGACCTTCCGACATCACGCCGGAGTTTGTTAGTTGGAATTATTACAGCGTGTCCGCATTATGATTAAAACCGGGCACACCCATTGCTCACACCTTTTAAAAAAAAATAAATAAATAAATAAATCGTTTTGAGCGAAAATCTTAATTTAGCCACCGTTTTATACTTGAAATATTGTGCGCAGGTGTTCCCAAAAGTCGTCGCGGGGAGGTGTGGCTGCTGCTGTGCCATCAGCACCGCTTGTGTCGCCGACATCCTCCGCGCCAGCCGCCCGCCGACACGCCCTACAGGGATCTGTTGAAGCAGCTCACCGCGCAGCAGCACGCCATTCTGGTGGATTTGGGTGCGCGGCGGGCATCGCGGGCGCTCATCGCCGAGGAGAGTTTACGAGTCTAATGCGGCGTCGCGCGTCTCGTCTCAGGTCGGACCTTCCCCAACTTGGAGTACTTCTCGGCCCAGCTGGGCGCTGGGCAGCTTTCCCTTTACAACCTGCTCAAAGCCTACTCGCTGCTGGACACTGAGGTACGCTAACTCCCTGAGGGGGTCATTCAAAGAAAGAAAGAAAAAAAAAAAACAATTCTTATAGTGCAATTATTTTTTTTTTCTCATGCAACTCCAACGCAAATGTTTCATCATAAAATGGAAATACACTTTTAGCTGGTCTTGAACAACGGATTGCTCAGATGAATTTTTGAAATAATAAAAAAATTCATATAAATGCTTTGAGGCGGCATATTAAAAAATTCAATTTGAAAGGTTAGATGAAGCAATACAGTATAGATCAACAGGAGTATTTACAATAAAGCATATTTTTGACAAATGAATGTCTTGAGTAAAATATTAAAATAAAATCAATATTTAAAAAAAATAAACATTTTAAAAGAAAACGTTTTTTTATAAAAAAATATACTAAATAGAAAAAAAACATTTCAGTAACAAAGTTTGTTTACAATACACTGGACCTGCGCTATTTGTGGGGATGACGAGGGACCGGGCCGGACCCCCCCCCCAAAAAAAAAGAAAAAGAAAAAAAAAATTGGCAAAAAAAAGATGTGACTGCGAGTGCCAAACTGCGATTACATACAATAAAATACAATGCATTTTAAAATGAAAAAATATCACAAATTGTACATACTTTCAGTCGAATTGCTTATATAAAACAATACAGGGGAAAAATGTCTATTAAATGTTAGGCAGAATTCATTCAACCTTTTTATAAAAAAAAATGTCATTCATGCCACGGACGTGATGAATACGGACAATTTAGGCACCTTAGCGTAGCGGTGGTAATGTACGAGCGAGTGAATGTTGCTTGATGGTGTTTTTTTTTTTTTTTTTTGCGCGTGCAGGTGGGCTACTGCCAGGGCGTCAGCTTCGTAGCCGGCGTGCTGCTGCTGCACATGAGCGAGGAGCAGGCCTTCGACACGCTCAAGTTCCTCATGTACGACCTCGGCATCCGGCGCCAGTACAAGCCCGACATGGTCTCGCTGCAGGTCGCCGCCACGCTCAACTTCTTTCTTTTATTTACGGCTCACCCGCGGGTTGATTTGCGAGCTTGTAACCATGGAAACCCGCTGTGTGTCATCACTTGAAGGGAAAGGAAATGCGCTTGACCCATTGCACCTTATGTGTTTTGAAAAGAAAATGTTTTGTGACGGAGTCAGTGTGTTCAACCAAAGCTTAGTTATGCACAAACAACAGACTACAGCACAACAACAATACACAAAAACGATCACGAGATATTTTTCTGGTGTCACAAAAGAACCCAGAGGACAGAAAAATACAAAACAAACATATTAATAGTATGAGTAGTTGTAGTAGTAATATCCAATCAATCCAAACACTATGAACTTTATTTGCAAAAAAAACGGAATCGTTGGAAAGTTCGTTGTCGAAAAAGTAAAGCTGTCATTCGCGTTTGTGACAGTTGTAGTACGCAGTACTTGTGCGCCTGTCTCGGCGTGCCCCGCGAGGCCGCAAACGTTCGCTCACCTTTCGAAGCGCGACCGCACCTTCGCGCTGGCTCGTTTCAACGTCAGCTGACATCTGCGGGGGCTGGGAAAACATCAGCAGGCGCGCTAATGTTTAACGCCGCCGCGACTCCCTGTCACACGGCCGCGAGGACACGAGTCACCTGTGCGTGTACGAGGGTAAAGGGCGCTTTTTAAAAATGTTTTAAATGCATACTTTCTGGTGTGTTTTTACCGCCGAGGTGACTTATTCTCATGGCGTGCGGTGAGAGCGAGCGCGGCGCATGCCTCGGCAAGCCCCGCTTGCTTGGGATCGTTCAGCAGCTACAATAGCGCGCATTGTTCCCTTTAATCTGCCCTTTCCAAATCCAAATATTGTGTATTTTCCTGCGTTGCGGCATGTTTTTGTGATGTGTGCGCAGATCCAGATGTACCAGCTCTCCAGACTTCTGCACGACTACCACCGCGACTTGTACGATCACCTGGAGGAGTACGAAATCTGCCCGAGTCTGTACGCCGCGCCGTGGTTCCTCACGCTCTTCGCCTCGCAGTTCCCGCTGGGCTTCGTGTCGCGCATCTTCGGTACCTCTTTTTAATCCCTGATTTAATAGCCGCTTCGCTGTGCTGTTGATGTTTTATGTCGTGCAGGGGTAGGACGGCGTGAATTACAAATACAGCGTTGGCCTGCTTGTTTAGAAATGTTTGTCATTGCGTATAGCTGCCACAAGATGGCACAAAAGTACTTCTTTTGTGTCCGACAAGGCTGTGGCCCGACTAAATTGAGCTCCTCCACTGACTTCAACGCATTTCTTCAACAACATCTCAGTACAAGTACTACGTAAGTTAATAAAAGGAGGGAAACTATTTAGTGTGCAAATAAGTTAACAAAATTGTATTTTATCATATTGTACTCAACCACGTTTCAGAGTCTATCCATTTTTATTTGTACTATTTTATTTTATACATCACTTAGATCCAGCAGGCGAATCAGTACTTCTGCTTTCACCGGACTTTTTTTTTTTTTTTTTGCAAAAGGTTGTGTACTTGTACGCAAGCACAGCGTGTGAGTACTTGTGACGCCTCTGATGTTGTGTTGTTGTTGTTGTTGTTGTTTTTGTCGTTGTCAGACTTTCTGTTTGTCCAGGGCACGGAGGTCATCTTCAAAGTGGCCCTGTGCCTGCTGAGCAGCCACCAGGGGGCGATAGTGGAGTGCGACAGCTTCGAGAGCATCGTGGACTACCTGAAGTCGACGCTTCCCAGCCTCACTCAGGCGCAGATGGAGCAGAGCATCGCCAAGGTGAGGAGCTCATCTGATTGGTCCTCAAAAACTGGATCCAACGTGCATTCTGAAACCTTTTCCCCATTGGAAATGATGCAAATCCTATTAGTCTATTACAGCCTCCAAGTGTCACCATCGTCAAAACATTTATTAACTGTACGGGGATTTTTTTCAAGTCACATTTTAGTACTCTTAATCTTTATACAAGTGTGAAAAGAAGTTAAGCACCTTAGGAGATGATGACAACATGGAATTCATCTGTTCCGCTGCCAAACTGTCATCATTATAAAACTTTATGAATTGTACAGGAATCTTAAGTAACATTGTCACCACGGTTGGGAGGCTTACTTTTTCTTTTTTTTTTTTTAAATGTAATATTTAAAAAATATTAAAAAACCTGTTTAAAAAAAAAAATAATTAAAAATTAGGCTGTAATGTAATCCAAGTACTGTACCGTAATTCTAAAGTAATGTAACTTGATTGTTTTCAATTACTTTTGAATACCAAAGATGTTAATGAAGCCAAAATACATTAAATATCAATAAAATGTGTATGTATATATATATATTAGTCTGGTCTTTTCTGTTTTATAGATGTTTAATGCGTAGGTTTTTAGCATGCAGTAGGAAGCCAGAGCACTGACGTGCTAAACAAAACATATTTGTACTGTAACTAATTACATAACGCCGTTAAATGTATTCCGTTACTCCCCAAGCCTGGTTGTGATATTCTTAAATATAGCAAAAAGGTTTAACAACTGTTAAACGACTTTGACAATTTCACAAAAGGTTTTTTTCCACTTTGGCTCGACTTGACTGGATAGAAATAACGAGTACCAGTGTTAAACCGATCCCGTTATAAAAACCTTTATTAAGTGTACAGGCAAAGTTTGAAGCAACTTTCACTTTCTTAACTGCCATACAAGTGGAAGCAGAAGTGAATTGGTGTTAAGTTTAAAAGCAATAAAACGATCTCGCCTTTAATGATGACAGCGTACACTGTAAAAGACAAAAACCAAACCCAACCCTTTTGACATGATAAACCTTTTTTTTTTCTTCCCCCCGGTGGACGGCCAGGTGACGGAGATGGACATCTCCAAGCAGCTGCACGCGTACGAGGTGGAGTACCACGTGCTGCGGGACGAGGCGGCGGAGGGCGGCGCCGCGCCCGACGACTCGGAGCGCCTCGACAAGCTGGAGAAGACCAACGCGCAGCTCAAGAAGCAGAACATGGAGCTGCTGGAGAAACTTCAGGTGAACGAACACAACTCTTGAGTTTGTGGCTATGGACGGTAAGGTGTAATGCGTCACTTTCCCTGTAGGTGGCAGTGTAACAAAACATAACAAAAGAGTGGCACCAGTTAAAAAAACAAGGCTGAATGTTCCGAGCAAGAAGTGGTCTTCATGCAAATGTTTTTGGTTAAACCATTTCATTTGAATAATATACTTTGAGGGCAGCATGGTGTGTAGCGGTTTGCATGTGTGCTTCACAGTCACAAGGTAGCGCGTTCAAATCCCCCCCAAAATGTCAGTTTTCAACTAATTGTCAATGATTTTTGCACAAAATCCTGCAAAATGTTAAAGGAAATTTATCCAATGGAAGGAAGCAATATTGAATGCAATCTACAGCGCTACAGAAAATAGTATGCAAATATTTACATGCACAGGCACGTGCACAGACATTTTTGGGGTCAGCTGCGCAAGCCAAAAAAAGGACATCCTTTGCCACAATTGTTCATGCAATGAAGAAAAAAAAAAAAACAGTAGGATGTATATAATGTATTTATCTCTGTTAACACAATAATATAACAATTAACAAAGGAGGTGAAGAGGGGCTAAAGTGGATATAAAAAGTCAACACACCCCTGTTGAAATGATGTATTTAGGTATGTGGAAGGAGAAGGAGGGCTGCTGCAAAAAAAGGCCCTTTTTAGGTTCAGGGCAAACACGCAGGTGCTTGAACACCACCTAGTGGCTACGTGTGCACGTGCCTGATTCTACTGTGATGTTTTAACCAGGCGGCGCGGCAGAAGATCCAAACCCTAGAAAGCAACGTGGAGAACTTCCTGTCCCGCGAGAGCAAAATGAAGCACGTGATCCGCACGCTGGAGCAGGAGAAGGCGGCTCAGCGGAAGACGGTCGAGCGCATGCGCGCGTGCCTCCCGCCCGACGCGCTCGGCGACGTGGAGATGACCCACGTCAAGGCGGCGGCGGACGCCAAAGCCAAGAAGCCTTGATGGCCAGCGGACGCGTGCAGGGCCTCGCCGTACGATGTTTGTAGCAGGCCGTTTCTGGCACACGCTGCGCTGCTGTGCTCCGTTGGGCTGAAGTGTTGGGACGACAGCACAGTGACGCTCTCAATTCATTTCCCGCAGGAAATCACGCATATTGAAATAATCCAGGCTCTGACTTAACCTTTATTCACTGCACAAGGACTGTTTTAAGTCACATTTTTAGAATTCTCCATTGTCGCACAAAGTGGTCAAATAATAGAGCATAAAAGCTGCCGAAAAAGAGCCACCGTTAATACTTTGATGCTCGCTGAACTGAATTTGCGATATACTGACGCGTTGGCCTGGCAAGTGGTTACAGCGATAAACATTTTTACTGAAGAGTTCTGTCGAAAAAAGCCAACCTTTTGACTTTTTTTGGGGGGTGGGGGGGGGGGGGCGGCGCCAAGGAGGAAACATATATCACATATTCACACTGAACTGAGCTCTCCTGTGGGATGACGTCACTTTTCCATGACGTCCTCCACAAAAATGAAGCAATGTCATGTGGAGCTCAGGGTTCGAACGGCAACATTTTGTGTCGTGATTTGAATTTAGAGGTTCCGCTGTTAACTATTTGTACCTTTTCCACTTCCAGAAAAGGGTACAGGTAGGTTCCGGGGTACAAAGAAGAAGAAAAAAAAAAAGGAGGATTAGTTGCCCCATTGACAAGCCATTGTACATGTGCACGTCCAATAATGTTCCTGTAGTGCATGCGGCGTCGGCTGTCGTGTAAAATCAAGACGCACAGCATCCATTCATCTCTTTTCGAGTGGATTATTATTGTAATATTTTTTTTAGTAACACTTTCATTTCTTCTGAATGGCTTTGCTTTCTATTCACTGGAAGCTTTTGTTGTTGTTGAATGTATTTTTCATCCAAAGAGTTTTTTTTTTATCCCCCCCTCCCCCCATTTACAGAAAAGCAACTTGAACTTTTCAGAGCATCTGCTCCTCTTCCTCCTCCTCCTCTTGAGAAGGAAGTGTCGCTTTCAAAAGCTCAGACAGGATGTGAGGTCGTCTGCCTCGTCGGTTTCCTGTGTGACTGACCGCAGAATCGCCTCCACGGCGCAGCGAAACAAAATCAAACAAAACTTTTTGAGGTGGCGCATTTGAAGCCGAATGGACTCTTTTGCGGCTTTGGTCAAAACCGAATCTCTCGTTCTGCCCTTTTCAGGGATGAGCATGAAAACGCTTAATTGTTGTTACAAACTTGGGTCAATTTGTTGAAAGTCCAAATTGCGTGCAGTACTTGTCTGCGACCAGCAGGGGCGCTCTCAAGCAGTTTGCCGTTTAAAGAAGAGATTATGACTTTGAGAAAAAAAACTTTTTCTTGTAACAGACTTATATGGAATGATTAAGCCTTTTTCACATGAAAGTTACAACTTTATTGTCTTTTTCTACAATATTTTTCCAGTATTTTCTTTTCCTAAAAAAAAAAAAATTACTTTTTTTCTCATAACATTAGGACTTTTTCATGAGTTTAACTTCTTTCTTGTCCAACGTTTCCCCCCATAAAGGACATTCTCGTTATGCCTTTAAAACAAAGAAAAAAAAGAAAAAGTGCACTGCTGAGCAAACGGGGGCTCTTCTGAT
This sequence comes from Phyllopteryx taeniolatus, assembly GCF_024500385.1. Taxonomy (NCBI): domain Eukaryota; kingdom Metazoa; phylum Chordata; class Actinopteri; order Syngnathiformes; family Syngnathidae; genus Phyllopteryx; species Phyllopteryx taeniolatus. Next base: position 23,762,787 of record NC_084513.1, on the reverse strand, counting down.
TCAGTATCCACAAACAAAAACAGTTCAGATATTTTTTGCATTAAAAAAAAATGCATTATGACTTCGGGAGGAAATAATTTTTTTTTCTTTAAAAAAAAAAAAAAAAAAAAAACATTTCTCAGAAGTGCATTTTTTTCCTTGAATTTGTTGTCTTAACAGTAAGACTTAAAAAAAAAAGAGAAACTGAACTGACAGCAACCAGCAGAGGCGCTGTTGAGTCAGTCTTGAAGAAGCACCGACGTCAGCTGTGGCTTACATCCAATGTCGATTATTGTAGTTGATCTGACATTCAGTGAGAGCGAGAGAGAGTTTCTCACCCCTTTTTTATAAAAATATTTCAAAAGTCACAATGGATGACTTGATGATGGCTCGTTTTGCCCGTAGACGTTTTTGTTTTGCCGCAGGTGTATTGACGCCACGTTGTTGCAGTGTGCAGATGTAAAACCACAAGAGGAAGAACTTAAGTTTCCATTTCACACAAGATTTGTTGCTGCGTTAGTACTTTTGAAGCGCTCTTCCCTGGCTGCCTGACTTTGGTTTCAAGCGTTTCTCAGTCCTGACTAGAACGAAACATCGCCAAAATGACAGCACATTTGATTCGGGCTGCCAGCCTCCCCGTCCTTCTACAGATTTGTTTCTTTGTATTCTCAATGTCAAGTGCTCCAAATGTTCCGTTTAGTGTTTTGGGGGAATTTTTGTGGGTGTTTGCGTGGATTCTATAGCACTTGGCGTTCTTTTGCTACAAGCTACAGCGTGCCACGTTCCGGTGCGACACGTTTATCTCCACTTGGTGCTACGTGTGCCTCACAGCAATTGTCAATGAAAACCGACGTGTTTGGTTTGTTTTTGGAAAATAAAACATTTTTGTATGTTCTGTGGGATTCTAACTTCAAAGCCAAAATAGTTGAACCTTTATAGCCAGAAGTATTTTACAAACAATTACTAAGAAACTATTTTACTCCCCAAATTAGCAAAAAATATAGAAAAAGAAAATTGGAGGTTGGATTGTTGACAATCATTAACTACAGTAAACGTCCAATGTGATTTATACTTTTCTCCCAAAAATTTTCTTCTGATATTTCAACCTCGTTTTTATAATTTTAGTTTTTCGGAGAATTATGCGACTTTTTCTCTGCTTGGAATTTCAACGTTTTTCTGGCAACTTTTTTTTTTCTTTGAAATATAATGACTACTTCCTTTCAAAGTAACTTTTTCCATTGATATTATACCTTTATGCTCATAAAATAAAAAATGTCATCATTAAAATGACATCTTTACATACAATGACCATGTCCTCACTTTATTCCTGTAAATTAATAACTTTTTTTTTTTTTTTAAAGGCTTTCCCCCCCCCCATCATGATACAATTGTATTCTGTTATCTTAAGACATTCGGATTCACTGTAAAAAGGAAAATCTCAAGCTTATAAATACTTTAGTAAAATTACGACTTTTCTGTTGAGAATGTCGGGATTTATTCTGACATTTTGAAATTGCAACATTATCATAACAGTACAAATGTTTAAAAGATTAGCAGCAAAGCAAGTTTATTTATATAGCGCATTTCATACACAAGGTAACGAAATATCGAAAACGAAATAAAAGAAATATCATTTAAAAATGGAAATACTCTTAAAATGCATGAGAAACAAAGAGTTTTTAACCTGGATTTCAAAACATGCACATTTGGGGCTGACGTGACTTCAGTTGGCAACTTCTTCCATTTGTGTGCAGCGTAATAGCTAAATGCTGCTTCACCATTTTTTGCTTTGGACTCTGTGCTCCACGATTTGATCTGAGTCTGTCGATCTCAGAGCCCTACTGGCTTTATATTCCATTAGGATTTCTTTCATGTATTCAGGATCTAAACCATTTATAGACCAGTAGCAGAACTTTAAAAATCTATTCTAAAGCTGACTGGAAGCCAGTGTAAAGACTTTAGAATTGGAGTAATACGCTCTGACCTCTTTGTTCTGGTCAGAACCCGAGCTGCAGCATTCTGAATGAGCTGCAGCTGTTTAATGCTGTTTGGGGGGAGTCCAGTCCAGAAGACCATTACAATAGTCAAGTCCACTTGAGCTAAAAGCATGGAGGAGCTTCTCCTGGTGTGCTTGACACATGCAAGCCTTCACTCTGGATATGTTCTTCAGATGGTAGAAGGCAGTTTTAGTCATTGATTTGATATGACTGTTGAAAGTCAGTTCGGAATCTATCAGAACACCAAGGTTTCGGACTTGGTCTTTGGTTTTTGAAGAGAGTGACTCCAGGTATTTACTAACAGCAATCCTCTTTTCTTTATTGCCAAAAACAATGATCTCAGTTTTATTGTGGTTTAATTGAAGAAGATTTTGGCTCATCCAGTTATTTATCTGTTTGAGACGGTGACACAACACCTCAATTGAACTTTAGTCATCTGGAGACACTGCTAGACATAACTGTGTGTCATCTGCCTAGCTATGATAGTCAAAATGTAAGTTCGCAAGAATTCGACCCAAGGGTAGCATATACAGGCTGAAGAGGAGGGGTCCAAGAATTGACCCTTGAGGGACCTCATAGGTCATTGCCATTCGATGAGATTGAACACTTCCAATGGTTACAAAATAACTCATTTATGATTAGAGAGATTATGATTTATTTCTTTAAAAAATATATATATTTTTTCCCTCAAAAATATGGGTTTTAGTGTTTTGTTGAAGGAACAACTTTGGGGGGGGAGCATATTTCCCCCTCTTAACATTTTTCCCTTGGCATTCAGATTTTTCTCGTGAAAATTATTTTTTTATTAATATATTACAATTTTATTGTCATATTCCAACTTTTTTCTCTATACGTTTTGGCATTTAATCCATTTGCAAACTGTGTTTCAGGTCACTGAAGAGAAAATTCAATCCAAAAAAATCATTTTTTTTGAATTTTTTTTTTGCTTTTGTTAACTTGGTTTCTGGATCAGTCCAAAGGCGAGCCCACCATCAGCATCGCTTTAATTGTTCCTTTTTTGCCAATGACTTTCTCCAAGCTTTTGATTGGCTAAAACGGCCCCTGGGCTTCCAGCACCATCTGTTTCTTTGACGTCCTGCTATTCCTTTTTTATGATTTTCTTTTTTTATTTGGTGCAATTGGAAATTATTTTGGGACTGAAGTGGGAGAATATTTTTAGTGGTGTGAAGGACCTCAAGGAATCTTCCGGAAAATTAATCTCCTTTTTTGGAGGCTTTAACAGGCTCGAAAAACGCTCAAAAATTTTACTAAGCATGTTTTGTGGTTAAAATAAATGTATTTTAGGGGTCCTGAACGCAACTCAGTCGCACCTGCTGGAAAATTTTACCAAAAGTTTCGCCCTGACACCAGTTTCATCAATCAAGACAAAATTAGTCGGACATGTCTATCGTAAGAGGGCACAAAAGAAAGTCTCAAGGACACGTGCAAAACTGAACAGGAAGACGGCCATTTTGGTTTGAAGCAGCCATTTTGACGAACTAAATGAGCCCCAATTGTGAAGCTTTTTGCCGACGACGTCCGATGTGGCTGAAGGATGTAGTCAACATTTGAGGATCATTTTCACGATTCGCCATGAAAAATGGACTGTGACAAAACATTTATTGTAATTATTATTATATTTTTTTTTTTTGCATGTGGGCGGTCTGTGTTCTCCATTAGTGGTAAATTTGAAAACTTTCTATCAATGTGAATGGCAAGCGGCTGTGTTTACACGAGGTGCTCTCCGTCTAACATTTTGACGTGAGATATGTTTTTTTTTTTTTCAGGACTTTTTAAAGATTGCATCTGTGTCAACCTGGAGGCTACATCGAAACAGACTCACAAATCCAATAAAGCTCACCTGGCTTCATCCCGATGCCCTTGCTAGTGTACGGTAACATATTCACTTTCCTCTTCCATAATTCAGCACTATACTGTGGTCGGCGAACGCTAAAAGGCTCTCCGTGTGCAGACAGATGATTGCGACAAAGAGCAACGGTTGTGCTTGACCTAGCGAGTCTATTTAAAGACTTCTAGAAGTGTACTTTTTTTTTTTTTTTTTTTAAGGGAAAACATCAAGATAGGTTACACCGTGAGAGCAGGAGTTGTTTTTGTGAACGTTGCTGAATTTAAGGGAAATAAATCGTCAAAACCATTGCTCGAGTGAAATCAATCGTAGCATTGTTGAAATGTCGTCAAAAAACAGCCATTTATTTCTGGGGAGAAAATACAGCTTGTTTTGTTTTTCTAGATTGTGTGTATCTTTAGCTTTCTCTCAAGTGATTGAATGTGAATGCGCTGCCCAGCCCCCCAGCAAAAGGTGGGTCTCTGGCAGATAACAGCTCCCCCCCTACAGGAGGGTCTTCCGGGTAAAGGTGGCCCGCCGTCGGCCTCCGCCGAGCCTGGAGCTCGTCACGCATCCAGATGAGCGCCAACCGGCAGCCTATCACACACTCCAAACAAAGGAGGCCACATTCCTGGCGTTTTCCCACACGAGCGCGCATCCTGGAGCAGGGGAAGAGCGGGACGCCGGGGGCCGGTGGGGGGTCCGATGGGGATCCACTGGGAATGAGACTTCCTCTGCCGAGCGGCTTGTCGACTCGGTTTGTGCCCCCCCCCCTCAAAAAAAAATCCTCATAATCCTTTGAATCCGTCTCCTGCTTGATCTGGAATCTCGGTTTTCGGTGTGAGGATGCTCACTCAGGAAGATGAAGGAAAAATATTTTAATGGCTCTCTGCAGTACAGTCACCCTTGCTATTTACACTGTGTAGGGGTCGAGCCCTGCCACGAAAAGCAAAATCCACAAGTAACTGACACCCCCCCCCCCCCCAAAAAAAGGGTTATAATTGTCTAAAGATGCCACAAAATGGTGGCAGATAACTTCTTTTTTGTCGAAATGAAACTCCTCAACTCATTTCAATGTAGTCACCTTGATGCCAACATTATTTCTTTAGCCTGAGCACAAGAAGAGCAAAATGTGAGTTTTTCCAGCGCAATTACGATCCCCAAAAAGCTGTGAAGAGGGGAATTCTCAAAATGCCGAACTGCGAATATGTGACAAGGTATGCACTTTTCAGCCATTTATCGAACCGTAAAACACAAAAACAAAATGAGCACACGCACGCAGGGGCTGATGTCGGCCGCAGCTCACGGCCAGAGACTCGCGCGCAGATGCGCCGACATCACACGCCCCCACCAGCAGGGCCCGCCTCTTAAAAGCACATTTCTGATAGGCAGACACTACAATACGTAATGTTGTCCATGCATTATGGGCTTGCACAATTTGGGGTATGTTGAAATTCATGTTTCCAATGTGCTGGAAAGGTTTCATGTATTTGAAGTGGGTGGGAGGCGTAAAACTCCGTTTTGATGTCCTCGCCATTTGCAGATTTTCACTGACTCCGAGTCTTGAATGATAAGCTGAGATTTACCGTGTAGATCACGGGTGTCAAACTCAAGGCCCGCGGGCCAGTTCCGGCCCGCCACGTCACTTTATGTGGCCCGCGAAAGCAAATCACGTGTGTCAACTTCCATTATTCTTGCTAAAATCTGTTCCAAATTTTTGTATAAGATTCATATGTAATAAATAGTAATGAACTATTGTAAGCATGTTTGAACAATAGTTATGTAATAATATGATGAGGCGATTAAACATTGATATGGTTTTACAATCATAATGGCCCTCTGAGGAAAACCGTATCTACAATGTGGCCGGCGATAAAAATGAGTTTGAGACCCCTGGTGTAGATGTTCAGGTACCATTTGTGCGAATATGTCACAAGGGGCTTTGGAGGTCAGTAGCAGCAGGCGAGCGCATGTGGGGGGTGGGGGTGGGGTGGTTGATGATGTAAGCCAGCTGCGAGAGAGCCGAGCAGCTCGAAGAGTGTCCTCGTGCCTTATATGGGAATTTTATCTGCTCCACTCCGGGTGCACTCCCAAAACATTGTTCTAGTGACCACAAGAGCTGTTATGAGTTGAACAGGCTCATCGTTTGCTTCCCAGCATCAATAAGTGTGTTAAATGTGCAGCTGGGTGATAGATGCAAGAGGAGATTCTTTTTTTATTTTTTATTTTATTTTATTTTTTATTTTTTTTACACTGGGAGGAGACAACGAGTACGGGAATGGGAGGGAAAACAGCTGGAAGGGGTGGGAGACCCAGGTGGGCTCCGTCCGGTCATTAGAGACAATATGGCTCCCATGAGACCTCAATTGCACACTTCCAAACTGTATGTTTAGTCGTACGAACCTTGTGGAATGGGATGAGTGGTGGAGGCACATCCTGTCACCACTGGATGGCGCTGTGGAAAGTAACACCACGAATCTCTTAAGATCTGACCTTGCGGGGTCGAGTGACTCCCCCCAAAAAATGCCCCCCAGCTCACTAATGCGGGCACACGCCAAGGCCGCTACATTGCTAGCATGACTTACAGTATTCATGATGGTGTCTTGCCAAATGTTACTGGTTTGATGTTGCATTTTCTGGAATGTACAACCAATGAAAAAGATAAGAGATGTGATCAACTTACCTGACGAGCTGGTGAGAAAAGCGATGTCGGCGGCAGCGGTTTTTCAAGCCGTCCGCGTATTGGACATCTCCGTTGCATAAGTTTAGCCTTTTTTTTGTCTCAGTATCTGTCCACTTCCTTCTTTTTAACTTTTGCTGCTAAGCGGGGTGAAAAAAAAAAATCAGGCAAAATAAAAAAATTTGGGGCACCCCGTATTCCTTTTGTGACCTTTGCTTTCGTTTTCAGTCATGACAGTATGTCGTCTAACATTTCTTTAACCAAGAAAACGAGTCACTGTATTTTGTATTTTTTTTAATATACTTGCTTCAACAATATGACATTTTATTTCATGTTTAACATTATATGTGCTGTTGTTTTATTTGATTTATTATTTATGTATTTTTTTATGATTATTATTATTTTTTTATTTCACCAGGACACACTCGGTGTTCAATCTCACTGAGGTTTTCCTGGCTAAATAAAGGTTAAATGAAAAGAAAGTATTTCTTTCGACTTACTTTTATAGTCATTTGCTTTGCATTACATTTGATGTGATGGTGTCTCTTCTATTGAAATCTTAAGCTCCGATTATAAGTGAGTATAAATACACACTCAATTTGAGGCATCTTCTTTATGCCTTTGTATGCAAACGCACCGCTAACAAGGTGAGGCTCGCTCGGCGTTAGAAACGAGACGCCACCGGAGATCCCTTGACGAGCGTGAGCCGAGTCTCAGGCGATCGGAACGATCGAGTCGGGGCCCTTGAGCTCTTTGTGCCTCATCAGCGGGCCTCACATCACCTCCGCCGTGACTCAGACAGCAGACAGGCGAAGGCGAAGGAAGACGAGCGAGAGACTCCGAGGATGCCGGCGGCCTTCAAGGAGGGGGTGGTCAGACGGACCGGGAATGAGTCAGGCGTCCTCCTACGTGTCGCTCGATTCAATCGAAGCAAAACACGAGATCTAGGTTGCTTTGTGTTTAACCGCATTCACACAAGCTGGAAAAGCCGCTGTTTTTCGGACGATGCCGTTCGACATAAACGGCACCGGCGCTGAATGGAGAATATTCCGGAATATGTCGCAGCCCTAACGGAAGCCCCTTTCACGTTACCTGCAAAAGCTGGCTTTTTCTCGTCTTTTTCTATTCCTCATCAACGGCGCCGACGCAATACGGAGGAACAAAAGTAACCTGGCGATATTCCAGGTCATGCGGTCATATGAGCGCCGTAACGGAAGCCCCTCTTACATTGTCAGCAAACGCTGGCATTTTCCGGCGGTAGTTTCAGAGACGCAACACGAGTGCCTTTCACATTGTTTCTTTTTTGGTATTCTGCAGAAACGGCAGTGACGCGGACCTGGGCCCTGAAATTGACCTGGCACATATTCCAGTTTGGGAGGCGGATGCACTGTGCCTGTACAAGCTGCCATTTTCCCATCAACAACAAGGAAATGGGGGAACGATGACGATCGGGTGCTGGAAAGCTTTAACAGAGGCGGCACGCAGCATTTGTGAACGTGTGAGCGTGTTCCAGCGAGAGCTGGATGTGGCGCTAAAAAGTCCCGCCCCTTTTGTGTTGAAAGCACTTTTCATTTTCTGGGTCCACCATTTTAGCAAGATCACATTGAAGAGTTGTGGGCGCTTGTTGTAAACGGGGGACGTAAGTGTTAAGTTCATCGACGACCCCTTCTCCTGCCCTCCAGATGCAAACCAGATCCTGGCACTGACGTCATCAAGTTATCAGGCCGTGTATCTGTGTGAAAGCTCACAAAGTTGCGGAGATATCTCGCTTCGCTGGGTTCTGTCTGAAAGAGCGAATGCGGATCAATGGGACAGGTCTCCTGTTGCGGTTTTGATTTGCCAGTTTTAGGTTATGTGTGTGACAGAAGATGTAACAGAGGCAGCGCAAGTCCCGTGCCTACGGGAATGCCGGAAACGCAGGACAGAAGTGTGAAACTTCACCTGCCCTGTTATGTTGAAAGCAATTGTCGCAAAAGCGGATAAATACTAGGCCTTCTGTTACATTTGTGATTTGCTAACTTTGTGGGATCTCGAGTGTAAAAAGGCTGGAGCCGCACCAGATGCAGGACGATGCTTTTGTGCGAAGCAGCGCCGTGCTGCTGTGTGGAAGTTTTTGCAGGATCCCAGTGTGAAAGAGCTTTTAGTTTTAGGTTAACCCGGGCGCACGACCGCGTGAGCGGGGTGTGGCCTCACGAGAAGCGCTGACATCATGCGGCGTGTACTTCCTTTTCAGGAGACGCAGGAGGGGGGGGAGGGGGGTATGACGGGCGAGGCCGCACACGCGTGAGTCACGCACGATGTGACGTCAACATCGGCGAAACCGCGCCAACATTTTCATTTGTTCTTTTTTCAGAGCTTCCCTGAACTTTCGCCATCGGGGAAAAAGCCACAAGATAAGAGTCTGTGATACGCATTCCTCTTCCACAGCCTTTGGGCCTTTTCTTTTTTTTCCTCCCGCTAAGCCAGCCAGCTGTTCCAGCCGGCGCGAACGAACACACTGGATGTTTTTGTGCTGATCCGACAGCGCCCGAGCAGGGCGGGAAGACAGCTGTACTCGCGTGGCCCACGGCGGCCCGTCATTAGTGCCAGCCATCGCTCCCTTGTTCCGCACGGTCCCCGAACGCCGCACCCCGTACGACAGCCGCTGACCTGATTTCTGACTCTCCTTCCGCCTGACCGCTCTGCTGGCACTCTGAGGTCCCCGCGATTCCGGAAAAAAACGTTGGCGGTTGCTCATCGGTCGAGCAGATTTGTCGTGGTCGTAACATTTGAGAATACACGGCTGGACGTGACAAGCATGCTAACGTTTGCTAATGCTGTTCCTTTGCCTTCGCACCATAGTCTCCACTTTGCTGCAGCGCTCCCTTTTCTTGCTCTATTTCGGTAGACTCCACATCTGTGCCGGAGCGCAGAAGCCGGCGTATCTTGATTTCCGTGCAAGCGCAAGGCCCGCTGCGCACGTTTGCCAATTTGGTCGTTAATCTTCGTCAACTGCGAGCCCGCGAAACTATTTGAGACTCATTTGTGATTAAGGGCCGCACAAACAAACTCCACTCGACGATGGAGGGATGCAATTGACGTGGCCGTTTTCCGCCTTCGGAAGAAGCATCAAGAGCGCATGGCGTGATTCTTTTGAATGCCAAGTCAAAATCAAATAGAAGAGTAACAGGTTGGAGGAACAGGCTGAACTGCCGGAATCCGAGCGCGAGCACAGCTGAGAAGAACGCGAATCTCAAATCTCAGCTCGATAAATACATCAAAGCGAGTTGACGACATTCTGCCGGTACGCACGGTGCCGATTGCGCATCAAATGGAGCGAGGCGTAATTAATGTTGCGCCGGTGAGAGGATGCAGTGTGCGGCCTGGCTAACAAGCTCCCACTCAGCCCACTGGAGGCGGGCAGGAGGGCGGCAGTGGGAGTGCGAGTGGAGCGACTGCGAGCGAGGCTGTTAGAGCAACGAGCTTGGATCTGGCCATTTCTGGGTGTGTGTGTGTGTGTGTGTGTGTGTGCGCAATGCGTGTCCTTTTGTGTGTGCTGTACTGGGATGTGGAAATTGAATGGAGCCTTTCACTTGGGCTGCTCTTCTCCCCCCCCCGGGGGCGGTTGCCATGGTTATTCTGGAATCCTGCCGCTAATGGGTGGGAGTTTGTGTCGCTCTGACAACCTGGCCTGTCAAGGCTGGAATATGTGTGTGTTTGTGTGTGTGCGTGTGTTATTGTGTACAGCAGGTGTGCTTGGGTGGACACGGGAGGTCATAAAAGTATATACTGTAAATGTGCGGGTGCGTATGTTAGAGAGAAGTGAAACTGTCGCCTGCTGCACTGGTTGGGTGCCAGGTGCTGATGCACAACTTTATTTTCCAACATTTTCCTTCATTTGTCAGTGAATAATGCATTCGTGTTGACGACACAATGAAGCTAACGCAGGCGGCTGGCATTTATGACGGTGAACTTTGGCCTTAGCTGTCAACTAGTTCATAGACTCCGTAATTATAGCTCATCGTATGTGAGGGAAGTTTATTTTTCGGGCGTCTGTTCAGAGCAAAAACCAAAAATGTGAGACTTGAGATTCCCCAATATTCGCTCACTCGCGCCCCCTGACAACAGTTTCACCGATCGACACAAAATTCCTCGGACACGTCTATCGTAAGAGGACACGCAAGTTGTGTCAATCTAAATGCAATCGTGTTCGCTGTGCGGGTGAGCCTGAACGGGGATCGTTGCAACTTTATTTCAACTTTTGTCTCATAAAATCAACTTTTCTTTCCTTATATTTGGAATTGTTCTCACGGCACTCAAATTGTTATTCTTCCAAAATAATACAAGCTCACGCAACTTAATTCTTGGAAAAACTTTCATAATGAAGACTTTGCCCAAGCAAAACTGTAGTCTTGAAAAATCACAACTGCTTTCTTCATAATATTTCAACATGTCCCCCTGTAATCTCACAACTTGACTACTGTAGTTTCTTCCTGTACGCGTGATACTTTCGATGCGGCACAGAGCGCGTTGCGTATCCGCGATGCGACGGGATCACGCCGCTCGCTTTCCTGCCAGCGTTGTTCTCGAGGGGCTCGGGCCTGTGATCGTCACGCAGATGCCTTGGCTGCCGTTTCTCTTCTGGAGGACTAATCCATACGCTGCGCCGAGCCCCTTTGGATTTAAAGGAACTCTGCTTGGCTATGTACTCCTCTTCCATTCCAGTTATTATGTGCGGCTGGAAAACGCACTGGGGGAAAGTGTTTCTTTTGTAGCGCGTCCAAAGTGCATAAGAATACAAAGCAAAAGGCAATATTGTGCGCGACACCGTCTGTCAGCGCTCGTTCTGGACGAGGCGGCGAGGGGTAGGAATTATATCATTTGTCGGGAAACCCGCGGCTGTCAACTTTGATGCGTTTTGTGCCGAGAACTCGGCGGGCGCTTCAGATATCCCCCCCCCCCTTGAAAAGGCAGCGACCAGAGGCTGGCTCCGACCAGAAGGACCCCGGAGAGGCAAAGTGATTCCAAACCATTATCAAATAATTCAGAGAACACTTCCAAATCGTCGCTGGCCCGAAAGGCACATGATCAGTCAATCAAAAACAGCGCTACTATAAAAACATCTCGCTGAAAACTTGAGTGATGCACAAATATTTCCTTTGTAGGACGCTTTCAACTGTAGTTGACCTCTTAATAGCAGCTGCTGGATAAATCCGAAAATTGGAATATCCACACCGATATCAACGCACAGTGAATCGTCGTTCATCGTTTTGGAAACAGATTCGGAAGCAATTGTTTTTATTTGTTTGTACACTTTCGTCACGAGGGTCGGAGGCGTGCTGGAGCCTTTGGGAAGCAAATCTCAATTTGTGTAGTACCACGTCGTGCCACAACACGGCGGGCAGCACTGAGCTCTGCCGGAGGCCGTCCAGCGTGTAATTAAGAGCAAGAAGAAGAGGCAGAGAGGATGCCCGACTTCTCTCTCCAGTCGTAGTCGCGCAGAGCGCGGAGAATGAGCCAGCGGCTTTGTCGCATGCTCCGTGTGTGTGAAAACATCTGCTATTGGAGGGTTTGAAATGACCGTGATAAAAATGGCATTAGGCTACGAGACTTTTGTGAAATGAATTGAGTTGGTTTGGTTGAACACGCTGGTGTTTAAATACACTCGAATGTTTAATTCCCATTTTTTTCCCCTTCCGTGTTAGTTTAACATGATCCTGCGTTTTCGTTTTTTTCAAGTCTCTGCACTTGGTGGAGGGGCGGAGCCTCTGGCACACACCTGCTTGACATCATGATTAGTTAGGTTCTCAAGCGGCAGATAGATGAAGACGAGCCGCCAGAATATTGTTACTCCTTATTATTGGGCCACTTCACTTGTTTTTACATTTATCACGTAAGTAACTTCGGTTCTTCTATCTCTTGCACTATTTTCTTTTTTTCGTATCTTCCTTTTACGGCTGAGTTTTTTTTTTTGCTTGTTGTTATGGCTGCGCTTCCATGATATTTTCATTCTGTATTTTTGTCCTTTTTCGGCAACTAGCGCCCATCGCAATCTGCCGTCCGTCTCGTTTATTTGGTTTATTTTGCTCGTTGTATTTTCGCATCAGCCTCTTCCTGACATCGGTTTTCGTTTGTGTACATTTATTTTGCTCTCTTGTTCCAACAAAACCATTTGCTCAAATTGTGTTCGACTCTGCTTTGGGGTTCAGAGTTCTGTACGCTTGATCGTGAAAAAACTTCATCTGGAAATAGAAATTAGGCTCCTATTTGGATTGTTTGGTCCCTCGAAGTGATGTTATATGATCGTCTTCCATTTCTTGACGGCGAGCGAGTGAGAGCAGGTGCTGACGAACACTAACAATTGTGTTTTTAATAAGTTGAAGTGTTTTAGAATATGTACAACCTGCGTTTAAAGTGTGTTGAAGGGGTAAAATTGGAAAAAAAAAAATGTTATGGTCTCTCTTTGCAGGTGTCGCAGGTGGTAATTCTTTGGGCGGCAATCCGCCAGAGCATGCATATTGCAGTTTTTAGTCATTCAATGTGGATCGTTTTCACGACTGTGAACATTTTCATTTTTCACTTTTTAAGCGAAACCCCCCCCCCCCCACCCCCAAAAAGTTTCCCCTTCTTAATTTGGGATGTTATCGATCATCCTATCCCAAGGGAATTATTATTATTTCTACTTTTTTTGTGGAGTTGTAGCATTCGATTTTTCTCGCCGGACACTTCAGCAAAGTTGAGCAGCAGCCGTGGCATTCCCTCATCAAAATTCTTGACACCCCCGAAGCAAGCCACTTTTTTTGTTTCTTTTAGACCCCCCCCCCCCCCTTTTTTTTTTTTTTTTTTTTTTTTTCTTCTTCTTCGGCATGTTTTCTCCCCTCAGCCCCTTCCCAACTCCTGCCAAGATTTCCACTCTGCATCCCAGACAGCCTCAGCCTTGACTCAAGGCCACCCCATTCTCTCAGCGGCCAACTATTTCACCGACCGCAGTTTAAACTTCACCGCGCCGCCTCTCGGCCCGCCAGAACGCGGGCGGCACCGCCCGGGGGTCTTTTTGGGAAACCGCGGTATGAGAGGAGAGAGGGGGGCCAATCCGACATCCGAAGCCCTCAAAAGACGCAGGAGGCGTTCGTCACGGCAGTTTTAAACGCTTGTCGGCATCCGTTGGAGGTGTGACTTATTGGGCGGCCAACAGATGAAAAATGAGACAAGATATCGGTCAACATGCTCATCCAAGACCATTGGCTGTTTAAAAAAAATTAAATAATAATAAATCTGACATATTGCACCGCAGAAACTTTGAAATGCGGAATTCAAAAGGAAGCTTTTTGGTGGAAGTTCACAAATAATTTGGGGACGCGGCACTTTGGCCGCTCATCATCATTAAGACGAGATGCAAGTCTGAAGCGTTTTATTGAAAAAGAGACAAATACAGTTGTCACGCAATCCACTCATTACTCATTGGGCTCACTTTTCGTGGCTGCGGCGCGTGGTGCAACTGCGCAGAGGTCGTCAGTTCGCGGACCGGCAAATGCGCTGCGCTGACGTCTGCGCGGCTGTAGGCGTGGTCACGGCCCACTTCGCTCTTGTCCAATCGAAGCGGATCGTCTCATTCCCTTGAAATGTTGCGCACGACAAGTCTTTGACATGGCAGAAGAAGAAGAAACTGATCACAAAGTACGTTTATACAGAACGGCGAGCAGGAAGGAGATCAGATCTGAGCCGCGAAGTGGGCAATTGGAGACCCCCCCCCCCCCCCCCCGCAACCCCCCCCCCCCCCCCCCCCCCCCCCCAACCCTCACAGATCAGCTCATAAATCCAACTGACTGAAAATGCATCGAACCAGTCAAGTTCACTTCAGTCTTATGGACTGTGGAATTTATTTATTTTTTTCCACTTGAGGAAACCTTTCTGAAGTTTAGGTCCCGCCCCTCACCGCATAAATCCGACGGGATTGACATTTCCTCACACCAGTCCATCTGAATACCAGTTCTGGACTGTGGATTTTAACCAGATGAGCGTGCTGCTATTGACCTTTAAGCAGGTCACACCTGTCACTTGAAATTTCTCCTTCCAGCCAGCCGAGTTTTCCAGATGGCGACCTGCTTAATAGGACAGAATTGACCCCAAATTCAAAGTTTAATATCTCACGCCATAAATCTGATTGACTTGAAATTTCTCATCTCCTTGTAGTTGACTGTAGTCTGTCTTGATAATTCAAAATGGAGGAAATTTCTTTCGTCACATTCAAACAAGTTGATTTGCTGACATTCTTGCACTGCGCCCGATTTCCGCTTGTAAACAAAGGTTGGTGAAAGTCGCGTGTGTGCCACTTTTCGCTGACACGGGAAGATTTGTGTGGCTGAAGGGAAATACATTTGTGTGTGTGTCTGTGTGTGTTTTGTTCTTTTGAGCAGCGAGGGTCCACACTAAGCACCCTGGGGTCTTGTTACGCTCCCCTATGTCTGCTCCGGGGGCCGTGCTAACGAGTCCTCCCGTTGCAGAAGCTCCTCCGGCTGCAGGGCTCGGCCGATGGACACACTGAGGAGGGTCGGCGATCGCGCTGAATAATTGATGCGCCCAGTTCACTCAGGAACACCGAGAGTTTGTCACACAAACACCTTCTCTCGCACCGATTGTGAGGGCAAATATGCCAAGATTGTGGTCTGTGGCTGAAAAGCGAAATATTGTGGACTCCACTCGAACACGACATTTTGCAAAAGACTTATTATTATTGTTGGATAACAGTAATAAGAGGTCGTTCTGATCAACGGGATATTTCAAAAATGCTCCTGATAATTTTGCCAGATAGGAGCAGCGAGATTAGGCTAAACCCAAATTTAAGAAGCTTAACAGCTGTCATCCTTCAATTTAGATTGACTTGAAATTTCTCACACCAGCCCAGTTGAATACCGTCACTGCTCCGTGAACTTTGTCCAGATGGGGATTTGGAATTTCGTCAGATAGGGGAGTTCTTGGAGGTGTAACTTCCAGAATCCGTCGATGAAAGTGTACAATTTGGTGCTGGCGGGAGGTCGACGAGTCTCGTTCGAGTTTTATTGCTCTGCAACCGGAAGTATTTTACACAAATTCTTTTCTTACCTCCTATAAAACTTGGCCCATTCCCAAAAGTGCAAATATGAAACTTTACACGAGAATCCAAATAATGAGTGAAATCACTCCGACGACGCAACCAAACAAGCTCATGTATTATTAGCCTGCTAGCGTACGCGCAATTCGAATTGTGTGCCAGAAAATATGTCGATAAAAACTGTTTTATAACGGCTTATTAAAAAAAAAAAAAACTTTAGCTCCTAGGTGTTCTCCATAAAGGTTCCACCGCCGTCAAACTGATTTAAGGAAGCGCCTCATTAATGAGGCCCGCAGAGACGGGAAGCTGCAGCTGCAGAACACTATTGACCGGCCGCCATAGATTTGCTTTTATTGATAGGAGGAACCAGCACCAACACACAACGGCTGTAAAGTAGCATCATATAAAAAAAATGGAGCTGTTACAAAGATGATCATAATGTGCAGGTTTAAAAAAAAAAAAATATATATATATATATATATATTGTGTCTAAGGAACTGGTAAGTCTGACGCATTGCAATTTGACACCACAAAAAAAAAAAAGAAAAAAAAAAGCTGTTCATCTCTGATTTGCTGAAAGGAAACATTTCATCCCGTTGGAAAGAATGGAA